>NC_138548.1:244182797-244805297 GCF_964273705.1 Natrix helvetica
GGTAATGTAACTCTTGAAAATGAAAATCCAGATACCAGCTATCTCTGTTAAAATACATTTTGTTCACATCCATAAACTTAAGTAGTAGATTTTCTTTTTCTTAACCTGGATTTATGTCTTGCTGTCTGTTTAATTATTTCCTTGAGGTATTTTGTATCTGTCTATTTAAACAGATTGGGAGTACAAAACTGTTTCAATTTAGTTCTAGTCTGAGACTGCATATTGACTGAGGCTCTCAACATGGCATAAAAAGGTATCTTGCTCCTTCTTCTAATATTTCATTTTATTTTATTTAGTTTGTCAAACAAGTACAAGATAACAGATATAAATATAAACATGGACATGAGCACATGAAAGGAGTACAAATAAATGGGGACAATAGGATAGGGACAGTAGGCACCTGGTGCGCTTATGCACGGCCCCTAACAGACCTCTTGGGAATGGGGTGAGGCCAGTGATGGGTTGCAGGTGGTATGCCCCAATACGGGTGTACTGGAGCCTGCCCGGAACACCAGGTACCGTTCCAGTACGGTGCTCCAGAGGGCCAATCCGCCCGCCCGAGCTCCTTACCTGTCCTTTAAGCATTTGGCGCTTCCATGCATGGCACATATGGCGCCTGTACAACTCTCCACCGAGCAGTTGGAGCGTCGCGGAGGCTTGCAGAAGTGTCATAGGCAGGTACAACGCATGTGCGTGCCACGCGCATCCATGTGGGTGACACCGAGCCTGATCCGGAACCCACCACTGGGTGAGGTCCACAGTAGACAGATTAAGGTTGAAGCTATGGGGGGTTGAGGAAGTAACAACGGAATCAGGTAGAGAATTCCAGGCATTTACCACTCTATTGCTGAAGTCGTATTTTCTGCAATCGAGTTTGGAGCGGTTTACCTTCAGTTTGTATGTATTGTTTGCCTGTGTATTATTGCAGTTGAAGCTGAAGTAGTCGTTGACAGGTAGGACATTGTAGCAGATTATTTTGTGTACTGTGCTTAGGTCAGACCATAGGCGGTGTAATAGCAACGTGGCTAGATATATTTCTCCTCTCCAAGTGCCTATTGCTTTAGCTCAGAGACAGGAAACCAGCAGTCCTCCAGATGTTACTTTACCACAACTTTCAGCATGTTTCACCATTGGTCTTGCTGGTTTGGGCTCATTTAGAATTCTCACCTTCCAAGCAAAAAGATGATATTCACAAAATGAGCAGAAGAAGCTTCTTTAGAGTATCTTATTCCAAGGGTTGACCTCACATAGATTTATAGATTCCTATATATGTTTACTTTGAATGAGAATGAACCATATGGCCCATTTGTTTACAATCTAGCATCCTCCAAAAGTATTAAACACCTTGGAGGGGAACCACATAGGGAAAGCAGATTAATACCTATGGAAAATCAGTAATCACATGCATAGCATTTCTGGATGAATGGCTCTTCCTATTTTATGTAGATGAATATTCATTTCAGGCCTTTTGAGCAAAGCAAACTATTATCAAACAATAGTATTTCTGAACAGAGCTTTAAAATCAGCGGTAAGCCAGAGTTTCTATAAAAATGATTTAGTTATGCTGCAACACTGCTTTGAAATCTTATTTAATGGCATTTGGGTAGTTCTAATAATTTAATTGGTTGTTTTATCACATATGCATACTGCTCTTTTCAGTTTAATTCATTGGAAATGCAGCTTTTAAAGTGGCTATAAGCTGCTCTAAGAAAAGTTATGCTTTGAATGGTGGCACCTTAACATTTAAATAAATAATTCCCAATTCAAAAGGTCTGGATCTAATCCAATGTTTATATTAAAACTATATCTCTCTTGCTGGAGTTCATTTTTTTACCTTGATGTTTTTTCTAGAATTAGAACACCCACTGGAAGATTTGATGTATGCATCTCTCTGTCTGTCTGTCTGCCTGCCTGCCTGCCTGCCTATCTGTCTGTCTGTCTGTCTCTATATCTATTATCTCTCTGTGTGTCTCCCTCTCCCTCTATCATCTACCATCTCTCTCTCTCTCTCTCTCTCTCTCCCCTCTCCCCCCTCTCTCTCTTCCCTCCATCCGTCCATCCATTCATCCATCCGTCCATCCATCATCTAATTTCTTTCCAGACAGTATCACAACACACAGATATAAACTAATCCCAGTTAAGCAAGCCCACAATTAAGAACCTTTTGTCACTAGTGCTAGTTTGTGGATTCTAACCCTTTCTTTGACAATACAAATGTTGTCCCCATAATTACCTTGATTTTCTTTTTCAGTTTTTGGTGGCATGGAAAAAAAGCAAGATCATGGTTTGAAGATGAGACAAGGCCAATGAAAGTGAAAATCGCTTGCGAGAAAAGACTTTGTCCATAATGTGCGAACATGAACCACACATGCATTCTGTTAACTTTCTGAAGCCTGTCATAATCCATCTGTAATTCACCCAACCGTAGAAGAATAATCTAAGCAAAATGCTTTGTATCCCTAGAAATGACAATGGATGCTTCTCCCCAAGTACCAGAAAACACACTTAGTGCTGATAAATAATAGAGGCTAATATTTTTAATGTTGGCCTTGCGTTACTTCTCACCAGTGAGAACCCTGTTGCAAAGCAAACTTGATCAACAAACCCCCAAATGAAGGGTGAGTTGGGGGAGAGCATACTAAGTCCCCAATTTTATCATCTCCATCCATTTTGGAATTGGATTAAGATGATTATCTTTCCCAGCCTAAAAGCAAGGATGCTTTATTTAGCTCATCTCATCCTTTTATGCTTTATTGCGTTGGCTTATTGCCAAGCCCTGGGCCATCTCTTTCTTTTTCACTTACAAACATTGCCTGTCATGTTAACACAATGGACTGAAGTCAAACTGCTTTCTATTTATAGCATTCTTGGAACTAAGGACAGGAGGCGAGCTGAAAATATATGTTTAATCGCTTTGCAGGAAAACCTCCCATTATATTTTTTGATTGCATAAGCACCCTGGATTGGAAAATCTGGGATCAGTTCAAGACTTTTTTTGATCAGGGGAGCTCTGCAAGTGCAGAAAATTTAAAACACAGATGGGGATTAGAGATGAACATCGGGAGAATAATTTCCTTCAAAAAAAAAAAAAAAAGCTTAGTTCCACCAATGTATAAAAAGTATTAACAGTTATGTAACTTGTATAGCTCAGCCACATGTGAGACAATAATGCTAAATATAACCATTTTTCAGATGCTCTGCTTGTTTTTCTTTAATATAGTTAAGATTCTTTTCAAATCTATACAGAGATTGCATTTCAGGGCCAACAAAACAGATAGACAGTCTCAAATTATCCAAATTCTTTAATGAATGAAGTGTTTACACCAGCTTCCCCCATCCAATTTAGGAACTGCTATTTTAGAGATGGGTGGTAATCTTTCATCTATGCCCTCTTATAATACAAAAAAAGTGAAATGAAAGTTTCTAGATTTCTAATTTAGTTTTCCTGACTTCAGATTATCCTCATTCAACATTCAAAAACACAACAGGAATTACTGCAGTGCCATCCAGTACAACAGTAGGTTGGAGAAGGAAGTTTGAACCATATACTTAGCCAGTAACCCAGATAAATAATATGGAGCTGTCCTCTGAGTAGCACATGTGTTATGTATTTATAGCAAAGGAATTTCAACATGACTTCTGTTTAGCCTGACTCTATGATAGAGGTTGATACATTATCATCCAAATTTTTAGGACTGTCAGATCTGGCCTTAGAAGAAAAAAAACAAACCTTGCTAAGTGGAGCAAATCCATCTAGTGGTCCTCTGGATTTTTGTAATCCAAATCCATCAATTTAAAAATTCTGTGTAGCTAATGATGTTGTTTTGTTTTTGTTTATAAGAATAATAATAATAGATATCTCCCTCTGGTACCCAAAGACCAGATCTAACCTGGCAAGTGTATAGAGTGGATATTGAGCAAATAGTAGGGAGAAGCAAGGCAGAAGCTCCATGGGAGGGAGATTCCCAGGGATTATATCGTTCCTCAGTGGGAGAATGAGTTGGATCACCAAAGACCTCTGGCATTCTGGGAAGCAGGAGAAAGCAAAGGATGAGGTCATTCAGATACCACCAAGCTCTGCAGTAAGATAGATGGTAGTGGTGAAATTTAAATTTTTTACTATCGGTTCTGTGGGTGTGGCTTGGTGGGCATGGCCTGGAAAAGGATACTGCAAAATCTCCATTCCCACCCCACTCCAGAGCCAGCCAGAGGTGGCATTTGCTGGTTCTCCAAACTACTCAAAATTTCTGCTTTCGGTTCTCCGAACTACTCAAAATTTCCGCTACCTGTTCTCCAGAACCTGTCAGAACCTGCTGGATTTCACCCCTGATAGATGGTTTAAAAACAACACATGTTTTTAAGAGATGCAATCCTAAATGCACAGGAACGGACCCTTTTGATTATTCCTGACAAAAACAAGTGCTAGGCAGAATGATAATGTCAACCTCTGAAAGCAAAAACACCAGAGAGATTTGGGGCAGCTTAAAGGATCATCAATTGATCTGGCCTGACCAAAGGTAAAACATTATCCACTTTGTTAAGAGCTTTTGATTTCTCCAGTGCTCAGCTCCTGGGATTTGTTTCTTGGATAGTTTAGGTAAAGAAATTCTGAGTCAAACCTAGCAAGACTTGGAAGTTCTCCAAGTTCTACCAAACAGCTGAAGGGCAATCTGGTCTTCTCTGACTGCCACCTTGGATGAGGAAGTGGTGTAAAAATGACATCTTGGACTACAAATGGGTTTGTCTGCTGCTGCTCTGGGAGGTCAGGAATTCACCATTGTCTCAGATATTTACTGGTCAGGAGCTACCTAGCAACACTGACGTCCACACTTAGCCACAGAAACACATCACCATAAATAGAAGTTTATCGAGGAACTACCTCTAGGGAAACTGTACTGAATTAGCCATTGTATTTTCTTCAGAAGCCTAGGCCCAGATCGTAAGATTTCCACTATATGTAATGTATCTTACTTTATTATCACTAGCATAAGTGGACTCTAATGACCTTTTCATCCCTCAAAGTTTCCTTTGTCAATGCAAGACAATAAGGGAACATGAAGAAGGAGCTGGCCAAACATTGCTTCCTCTAAAGGACAGACTTATACTTTCTTCTTGGCCTGTTGCCACAATGGGCCATTCACCAAATTCACTGGGGGCAGGAATGGATGATATTGTCCCCTTTCCACTCCTGGGTCACTGCAAACACACCTTGTGCACCTTGTTTTCTATTCTGATTCAAAAGCGCTGTTCTTCCAACCTAAGCCATCTCAAGCTCTTGGGGGACAGGGGGGATCTCTGGTGCTCTATTTGTCAGACCTGGAAGCCAATCTTTCGCATTGGGCCTTCCTGCTACATTTATTGCTATGGGAAACTGGAAGGGGGGATTATATGGAGTGGGGTAGATATAATCAAAATAACATTCCTTTCTCAGACAGTCAAGGACATCTTGCCCTGCACTGGGAGTGGCATGATGGGGAGTGGCATCTCCAGTAGGGACAGTGCTTGATTGGACCAAGTGATGGACAATTGGGAGGCTGGGCAGGGACTTGAACTTTTGTTTGGGTGGGGAAAACCTGGAAGCGATCAGATTCTGATTTTCCCAGATGTGCCAATATGACATCTCTAATAAAATGGAACTTTGAGGAACCTCAAGCCTCAAAGTCTTTTTTTGTTAGGGGTGTTACTTGGAACCCTGACACTGTTCTTTTTATAGTAGCAGCCCCAATTCTAAGGGACTGCAGGGCCTGACAGCTCCTTCCATTCCCACATCTGGTCACCACCTTGGAGAGTCATTTTGTGCTGGGCTGCTGGATTGCAATGTTCTCTGCTACTCAGCAGTTGCTGTTCTTGATCATGCTGTGGTTGAGTCAATGAACCATCCTCAACCAACCTCAGCTCTTGCTCCATTCAAGCCTTGCAACATCCAGTGGGTACTCTTTGGGTATCTTTCCAGGCTGAAGGAAGCAGGTTCTCTTTGCTTTCCCCTCCTCTGCAGCTGGAACTGCAAAGGTTCCATACCCTTTCTTTTATTTTTTTTAAAAACATATTAAGTTGCAATTAAGAGACAATTTTGTGTAGTGGTTAAGGGACCACGCAAGAAAACAGGAGATTGTGAGTTCTACTCTTGTCTTAGTAATGAACTGATCTGGGTGACCTTGGGCTAGTCTCTCCCTCTCTCTCCCCCTTCTCTCTCCCTCCCCTCTCCCTCTCTCCCTCTTTCCTTCTCTCTCCCCCCTCTCTCCCTCCCCCCCTCTCTCCCTCCTCCCTCTCTCTCCCTCCCCCCCGCCTCTCTCACCTTATCTTACAAAGGAGACAAAGGCAAACTACTTCTGAAAATCTTGCCAAGAGAACTGATAGGACTGGTCAAGGCAGTTCCTAGAAGGCAAGACTTAAGAAGAACAAGCCAGCAAAAGAACAACCTGTTCCCTGTTGCTCTGATTTTTGGAGCATCATTGCTACAGCAGTATCGAAAGAAGCACCAAAAAAACCCAGATCTGTTTTGGGGTCAAAGGAGATAGTGTGGAAAGAGCACGAAGACATCCATGTGTAAAAACATCTGCAAAACCAAAGGAAAGGCATGGGGACCAGTGAGGAAGGAACAGCCCTAAAGGGAAAAGCAGGTTCTGGCAGACCTGTGGCCTTCCCTACGTGGAAGAATGACCAATCAATCTTTTGGTGGTCATAGTTTGGACCGAGAACCTCTGTGACTTTACCACCAACCCTCTGAAATTCAGAATATCTGAAGTTGGCATACGGAACAAGCAGGAGCAACCTGGAAGCAAGCTGTTAGGCTGCCTACCGAAAGGTCCCAGATATACAGTGTGCTAGAACTCTCAAAATTCTCAGCCAACATTTGGAGAGCTGCAGTGCAATATTTAGGAGGGAGACATGTTTGGAAAAGTCTGCTTTAATAAGAACGCAAAGCTATAATATAGGAGGCATTATTTCTCATGCATTTTAGGCATGTGTTCCATAAGCAATTCTGACAATTCTGTTTAAAAGGGACTATGTATCTGACAATCCACACCGCTAATACCACTAATAATACTCTTTCTGTGTATAAACATGTCCCTCACCTCATTTTGTTTAGTAAAAACAAAACAAAATTTGTTCGCTGTTCCAAATTTCTCTCTTAAGCCATTCCCTTCTAGCTCCTCATAGATATTTCATCTCCATTTCCCCTCCTTAATGAGTGGAGAAGCGTTTTAAACTAGAAAAACAACAACATTGACAATATGTGATAGAAATGGCAACGTCTGGAGTTGCACGGGGCTCTGTCACATATTGTGCATACGTGAAATTGCCAATAATAAAGTTTAGAGCAGACGCAAATGAAAGCCGCTTTGTTTGGCTGATGGGCACAATATGGAACTTTTATCAAACCCCACGACCCCCATCAGAGGCATAATGACATCATGGATACTTGGCTTCTCTGCCTGCTTTATAAAACAAGGTAATTGAACAGCTTTAAGGGTCCACTTGGCTTGTGCAGTGAACCACAAGCAAAGTACTGGTTGTCCCTTTAGAAAGCAGGACATGACAGGTCATTATTATTCAATGGAAGACGATCCTCTGATGAAAACATCTGAACCTTAATAACAAATCACAGTTTCCTTCCTTGGCAACAGTCCCAATGTATTTCCAGACTCACTAATTCGTTTTCTATAGGACCACAGAGGGAACTCTGCAGCCCTCCAGATGTTCATGAACTACAACTGCGAGCATTTTCACCTGTCCGTCTGTACTTTAGATTGCAATTAAATAAAAATCTTTTTCTTTCTTTTCTTTTCTTTTCTTTCTTTCTTTCTTCTTCCTTCCTTCCTTCCTTTCCTGTTATAAAAAAATAAAGTAAAATAATAAGATGAAATGAAATCAATCAACCTTCACCTTATTGGTAAAGTTGGTACAGTTGCCTGGATTGTTACTTATTTAATACATTTTAATACATTTAATACAGAGGTGGTATTCAGCAGGTCCTGACCAGTTCTGGAGAACTGATAGCGGAAATTTAGAGTAGTTCGGAGAACTGGTAAAGACCACCTCTGACTGGCCCCCATTTTTCTCTGCCTCCCGAGTCCCAGCTGATTGGGAAGGAATGGGGATTTTGTAGTATCCTCCCCCTGGAGTGGGGAGGGGATGGGGATTTTACACTATCCTTCCCCTGCCACGCCCACTGAGCCACGCCCACCAAGCTGCAACATGCCCACCGAGCCACGCCCATAGAACCGGTAGTAAAAAAAATTGAATTCCACCACTGATTTAATATATATTTAAAACATTTATATAGCTGCACATTTTATGACGAACTCTGGGAGGCTCCCAATTAGCAATTAAAACAATATCAAAAGTAAAACTATATAATATATAAAATCAAAAACTTTAAAAACTTGGCATCCAAGTTAAACTTCTGACATACAGTATTAGAAACTATAGCGGCATCAGTGAGAGAGTTTTGGAGCAATGGTAGTCTTCATTATAGATACAGATCAAAGTCCTGCAAATTAACACACTAATTAAACAGTTTCTCTTTCAAAGTGAGGATTCCATAGCAACAAACAGGACCAGAGAGAACTAACCAAACAAATAAGTGATCCTGAGCTCTGATTAGTAATATGGATTAAGAAGAAGGTTAAGGTTATAGCACAAGGAAGTCCTTTTGCTTTCAAATATTTTACACGTTTATGTGTGTGGATGCACATTCATACATGCACACATAATAAATATATATATGCAGTTCTGAGAAGATGGGTTTATTTTTCTTACACTTTTGAAAAGGAGAGGTGATGCCTGCCACATCTGGAAATGTAGGTTGGACAGTGTTCAGACTGGTTGTGGCAAACCTCTTGGACTTGGGGTGTCAAAAATTTTGAAAATGGCTAACTCGACTCTACTAGCATATCATATCCACAAGCAGGAGAAAAAAAGATTCTCTATCTCTTCCCCCCACCCCACCACATATAGGCCAATACTGAGCAGTGGCGTTCAGTGGCAGTGCCAAAGTGAGCCTGAAGTAGAAACCCAGGCCTCAGCTTCATCACTAGTGCCACCACCAGTGGTGGGATTCAGCCAGTTTGCACCTATTTGGGAGAATCGACTGTTAACTTTCTAAGCCGTTCAGAGAACCGGTTATTGGAAGAAATCTTATTTTGTTTTTTTTCCACTTTACAGGGCTAATCCTGTAAGGAAGGCAGGAAGGAAAGATCCTGGTGTTCTTTCTAGCCTAATCTTTATTGCCCTGCTTACAGAAAGTGCCTCTCCAGTTAACCTTTATTACATTGTAACAGCTAAGGCGAAGCGCCTATCGACCTGACTGACGTTGATTGACCACGCCCACCCGGTCACATGACCACCAAGCCATGCCTACCCAACTGGTCATTAGGGCAGAGAACTGGTTGTTAAATTATTTGAATCCCACCACTGGCCACCATTGCTACTCAAAAGGTGCGTGAGCCTTGGAAAACAACTCAATTGCTCTGGCGGTCTAGCACTCCTTAAGGCCTCTTGTGTACTGCCTACCTTCAGGCAATGTTCTTTCCGATGACAGGCCTCTGCAGCTTACCTGAGGCTGCTCTGGGTTGCCTGAGGCCTTTGCTCTTGAAGTGGTTTCAGAAAATGTTCCTCCATCGTCTCTGCAGCCTCCAAAAAAATTACTCTTGCATGATTTTCAAAGGCTCTGAGGCTGCATGAGAGCACAGCAACCTCGTGCAACTTCTGGAGACCACAAGAGAACACACACCATTCTCGCGCAGCCTCCACATCCTCGAAAAATTGCACAAGAATGAGGTGTGCTTTCAAGAATAGTTGTCAGGTGTTGGTGAACGCTGGTGTATCACCTAAAATGTTGACATGTTACCTGTGACATACATGTCAGAGATTTTCCATTGCTGTTCTAAACAATAATTGATCACTAAATTGTACTAATGAAAGTCAAGAAATACAATAAAAATGGAACTAAGGTTAAATATAAAGAAAATCAAAGCTGTGGCAACAAATCCAGTAATTAGCCTTAGAATGGATAATGAAGATATTAAAGTGTCAGAATAGTGTCTGCCTCTTAGAACTGATTACCAGGACTAAGGGTGTAATTAATTAATCAACCAGCTAGTATATGGTTTATTTCTTGACCACAGGTTCCTTTACTATTAAAAAACCTAACCTTTAAAAGAATTTTGTGCAGAATTGATAATCATACTAGTAGATAACAATGAAAGCCCTGGATTTTTTTTTATTTGTCAACTTTACGTGGTCATCCATCTCACAAAACAAGGGACTCTCCATATTCAAATGCCATGATGTGTTGTCTATACCTCCAAAAATCTGAATGGTGCTGACGATGATTTTCTCTGTGACATCATTTCTAAAGTGGTTCAGCCATGTAATCTAGTCTAGAAGTTAGAGCTGCATGTCATGATAAAATAGATATAATAAACCCAAGAGTTTTCCAGCTATTGCAGATGCACTGAGAACTCAATTAGAACTCAGCTAGATACCTTACATTGTTCCAGCATGGGAAACCTATTTTTCTTTCCTAATCCTGATACTTGCAGGAAGACAATTCTTACTAAGTTTGTTAGCAGGGAGACAATATTTAAGCCTTCCTTTCTTGTACACTGCTAGTCACTGCTCACAACTTCCCTCTCCCCCAGTGGCTTCTATTCACTAATAATAAAAAGGCCACTACATGGTTGTTAACCATTAATTCAAAGGGCAGTTAATTGCTGTTGCAATAGAACTGATGTTCAAAACCAGTCATACCTCTAGTTCATGAGCTTGTACCTTCTGGAAGTTGCTGTACTACAGTTTTCTTTCTTTCTATCTATCTACTTATCTACCTACCTACCCAGCCAGTAAGCCACCCACCCATGTATTTATCTATCTACCAGTGGTGGGTTGCAGGCAGTAAGCCCCAGTATAGGCATACTGGTGCCTGCCAGGAGCACCGGGTATCGTTCCGGTATGGTGCTTCGGAGGGCCCACCTGCCCGCCCGTCGTCCTTACCTATGCTTGAGCTCTTTGGCTCTTCTGCGCACGTGCACAGAGTGTACGGCACCTGCACGGCGCTCCGCTGAGCAGCTGGAGTGTCGCGGAGGCATCGCAGAGCATCACAGGAGGAAAGGACGCATGCGCATGCTGCGTGCATTTATGTGGTGGCCGCCTGGCCCTGTTGCACCGTACTGGTTGCAATGGGATCCGGAACCCACCACTGCTATCTACGGTATCTATCCATCCATCCATCATCTATCTATCATCTATCTATCTATCTATCTATCATCTATCTATCTATCTATCTATCTATCTATCTATCTATCTATCTATCTATCTATCTATCTATCTATCTATCTATCTATCATCTAACTATCTATCACTAATCTCCAACATTCATCCCATTAGCCATTCTGACTGGGATCTCTATGACCTACAAGCCAGCAATTTCTGCAGAATCCCAGATTTTCCCACCCTGGCTGTGGCAAGCCAAAGATCTTTCCTGATTCTGAGACTACGACTACTAAGATTTTAGAGAAAGAGACCAATGCCTGTGATGGTGCTGGAGAAAATGTATGTCAGAGCTCCTTCTGCTGCCATTCTGAAGCTTCCTCTCTTCTAGCCCCTCTGTGCTTCGTGTTCATTGAGTGATTCTGTTAAATATACCATTCTCCTTCCCTTTCCAAAGTCCTGCCTGAATGACATCATGATGGGAGAGCAGTGCAGTGTGTTAGGACTCTGCTAATGTACGCTTTCAGGAAACCAATGCATCTCCCTTGTTGGAGGACTCCTTATACATTGCTAAAGGAAAAGAAATAAATCTCTCCCCCCGCCCCCAACAAATAAATTTGCACAAGTTAATATATCTACACTCAGACCCACATCTTGAGATGGTTACTATAATTTAAATTGCAATACATGCAATATCGTGTTTCCCTGAAAATAAGACAGGGTTTGTTTTCTTTTGACCCCCAAGATAAGCACTTGGCCTTATTTCTGGGGAGGTCTTATTATTTTTGAGGTGCAGGAGGCGGTGAGCGTGTTCACCTCATGGCTGCTGCTGTGTTGCAATATTTTCGGTGGAGGGCTTATTTTAGCGCATGCACTCAAAAGCCCGATTTGGTTTATTATCCGGGGAGGTCTTATTTTCAGGGAAATAGGGTATGTTTTGCCACTCAGAAGCACCAGCTGCTGTCCTAAGTATCCTAGCAGAGGGACCCTAATCCTCTGACAGCCTTTCAAAGCAGAAAACATCAATTGTAAAACTGCACACAGATGCCCTAAAACTCTGCAAGAAAGAACAACCATGATATGCAAAAAAGCAATGTGGAAATGCTAACGTCTTTTTTTTGTCAATTGGGCAACAACAGGTGAGGAAACATTCCAGTTTTTTTCATCCTCAGCTGACAAGCCTCTTGCTATGTAGGTAGCAGTAAACTCCTTTCTTTGCCTAAATGATATTATTCAGAACTCCATTACCTGTTTGCAGTGTTCCAAAAACACTGGGTTTTATTTTGAGAATAAAATGTTCTCTACATAAAGAGGCTGGTTTGCATTAAATCAGTAAATCAGTGCGCCCAGGAACAGGCATTAATGTTAATATGTTTCTTTAGCATAATATCAGGGAAGATGGGATCATTTACTGGCTTTGTTAAAGTGTCTATTTTCCCTTTCTGCTTTCAGGAAAAAAAAAATATTGTCCTCCAATTCCCCCTCTGGAAGTTTACCTTTCAAATACTTACTTTCAGTCACCTTAAATTCGTTGCTGTAGCCAAGCCTAACATTTTAATCAGGCATAGCTTTCCTAATAATATTTCCTCTTCCTGCACTCTTAACTCCTTCCTTATTCTGGCTCTGCTTTATATAGGACAACAAGACGGGCTCTCTTAAACTGTGGCTCTCTACCATGAGAATTATTGGATCAAATGTCCCAAAGGTGCTTTTTCAGGAGGCAACTGGACTTTCTTGTTTTTTCTTTGAAGACATTTTGCTTCTCATCCAAGAAGCTTCTTCAGCTCTGACTGGATGGTGACTGAATCCTCCCATTCGTCATCATCCAGTCAGAGTTGAACAAACTTCTTAGATGAGAAGCAAAATGTCTTCAAAGAAAAAACAAGAAACTCCAGTTGCCTCCTGAAAAAACACCTATGGAACAACCATGGCCTGGATGACTGAGAATCTCTACAGACTATTGGATCAAATGGAATGCAAGCCAGTTTCTGTGGGCAACAAGGCTGAACCTGGCTTGCGATCTGTCTGATCTTCTTCCACATGATTTTCAATGGGATGGAAAATATCTAGAGGACAATCTCTAGAAAACTTGCTGGCTTTCATTCCAGCTCTTTTAGCAACTTATTTTTGGTTTTCTTCCATTACTGTAAAAATGTACAATATATATTGGAGGAAAGGAGAGTAGAAAAGATTGCAACAGAGATATAAATATGTTCAGGATTTTATAAAATAGACCAGATCTGTGCCACCACAGGCAGAACTTGTACAGCATTTGGAAATGTTAAGTGGTATGATAGCCACTGGAGTTGCAACTAAATAGAATTGGTTTAAATGTGTTAGTGATATAGAAAAGAATTATCAAGTATTAGCTGGCCAGTTCCCATAACATTTCCACCTTCCCATTGTACATTTTAAACACAAAGACAGAAGCAGTGTTTACATCTTACTGAGAACACAGGAGAATATAGGTAGCCCTCGACTTACAACAGTCCATTTAGTGACCACTTAAAGTTACAACGGCACTGAAAAAGTGACTTATGAATTTTTCACACTTATGACTATTGTGGCATCCACATGGTCACATGATCAAAATCCGGATACTTGGCATCAGATTCACATTTATGACGGTTGCAATGTCTTAGGGTTATGTGATCACATTTTGCAATCTTCTGACAAGCCAAGTCAAGGGGGAAGCCAGATTCACTTAACAACCATGTCATTAATTTAACAAGTGCAGCGATTTATTTAACAAACGTGGCAAGAAGTCATCAAATGGGGCAAAACTCACTTAACAGATTTCTCACTTGGCAACATACATTTGGGGCTCAATTGTGGTCGTAAGTTGAGGACTACCTGTACTGTCTTTCCCTTCTATAAAATCTCAGCTAGCAACTTAAAAGAAAACCGATTTTCAGGAAAGAGGCAAAACTGAGGCATGCTGGCTGCCCTCAAAATTTTCCAGCAAGTCTTCAGTCTCAAAGAGTCTTTCCCAAATCTATTCCCACCACTATTAGCTTCTAGATGGATCCCAAAAGCTGTGGGTGTTGGGTGTTGGGTGAGGCACAGTGGTGGGTTTCAAAATTTTTAGAACCTCTTCTTTAGGTGTGGCCTGCTTTGTGGGAGTGGCTTGCCAGCCATGTGACTGGGTGGGCATGGCCAACTTGTAAAATGTGGTGAAGCTCACTTAACAACGCTCTTGCTTAGCAACCAAAATGTTGGCTCAGGAACTCTGGCATTTGAAGCACGCAAGTCTTAAAGCTGTCAAGTTACAAGACCCTTGCACCCCTAACCTTTTAGAAAAAAATAACCCAGGGGTGTGCAAGCTTGGCAGCTTTAAGACTTGTGGACTTCAACTCCCAGAATTCCTCCTCTCGCTCTTCATCTTGATGATGTGCAGACGGGCGGGGGGGGGGGGAGCTGGAACCAGTTCTAAACGGCACTGTAGATTTGTGGAACCTCTTCTATAGAAGAGGTTAGAACTGGCAGGAACCCACCCCTGGTGAGGCAGAGCCTTAGGACTGACTTTCCCTCATGTAACAGGGCCTCTGCAGATTACCTCAGAAGGCAATATTCTTGAAGGCCTCCTTCCATAGAACCTCAACCATGTGGTCCTAAAGGGCATGCTTATTTGGATGATAAAGCTGTGATGTGATGTGCTAATGCTGCTGCTTCAGACTCAGCCTGAATGCTATATCAGTCCAGTAAAACAAAGAAACGGTAAACAAACCGAAGGAGATGTACAACAAAGAAGTAAGAGGGAAGCTGCAGATATCAAGAGGAAGTCTAGTTATAAAAGGTTCTGAAATTATACAGAGAGAAGCAGCTACTTTAGCATTCTGCAGCTGTCTCGCTTTCTATTAGGATCTGGGTTTCTCCACCCATCTGCAGAATTGCATTTCAGATCAGATCTATCCTCTTTATCTATTCTAAAGCATTTTCTTAGCAGGAAGAGGATGAGAGCCCCTGTGGCTTTTCGCTCTGTAGTGTGTCCTATAAGAAAGTAACTCTGTCTGTCTGTGTATGTACCCAGGTGCCTGTGTGTTTTTAGCTGAACAAATTTGGAGGATATTATTCACTCTTTTAAATACACAGGATAATAGTGATGTCATTTATGACTCAGCCAGCTAAATACTTCTACAACCTCAGGGTTCAATTATTTATACTGCTGCTGCTGCTATTATTATTACTGTTGTTGTTGTGACTATTCTTGCTATTGCTATTAGTGTTTTGTTTTTTAATTCATGACTCCTTTAGGCCAAACCTGTTCCTTTTTTTCATCAGAGCTCTGTGATGAATTAAAGCATACAAAGCTTGTCATACAATATGCAGTGGTAACAGCGCAGAGAGAATCTTTGGGGTAAGTTTCCATAGAAACATTGACGTATAGCCTGGCTAGCAGGACATTGAGTTCCTTGAATGAGAGGCAGGGTTTTTTTTTTAAAGAAGCTGTTAAATGACCGATGGCCGACAGCCAATCTAGCTAAGCCAGAGCCCTGGATCTGCCAGCAGGATGCAGCTTGAAAGCTGGAGGAGAAAAAGAGGGTTAGCTGTCATGTTTAAAGTGAAGAACTATTTTTTTAAATAGAGAAAGCAGTTCTAGAACACCATTTAAACTGCTGATCAGAAAGGAGTCCAAATGTAAGGGCCAAAAACAGCATGTGAGACTCCAAATCTCTGAGAGCCTTCACTTTTGTCTCCAAATGTTATGCCCCACCAGCATTCTCTCCTTCCTTCCTTCCTTCCTTCCTTCCTTCCTTCCTTCCTTCCTTCCTTCCTTCCTTCCTTTCTTCTCTTCCTTCCTTTTTTTCTTTTTCTTGGAGGTTGCAGTGCCTTCAGGCATTTTGCTCAAGTGCTGCATCTAATTTTGGCGTAAGGAAGAGTAACATTTGGGGACTGGGATATATGGTAGTGCCTCTCATTCAAGACAGTGAGATTGGACACAGGATTGCCATTCTGTTTTCTCTGGATATGGCAGATATTCGAGGAAAAGGACTTGCCAGTTTTCTGAACTTCTTCTCTTTTTGTGCCCTTAAGAGCAGCCTGGCAATAAGAGATGATGCAGGGAAATTTCCTTGGCGTGATTACATATTTCCACTCCCCATTCTCTCCAAAGCAGTTTGAAGATGAACCATGATTGCCTTATTTTCTGCAGACACAGAAAACAAGCAATAAAAGAATCATTGCCCCACCTTAAAGTGCAGCTGAGAAGCAAGAATTCCTTCACTTCTAGAACATGCAGAGGAAAGAAAAAACGATGCATGTCTTCCCTTCCTGCAGTGTGCATTTGTTTATCACATGCAAAAAAGAAAAAGAAAATCGTAGTTTCTATAAGGGGAAGCTGCAAACCTATTGTCCTGAAAGACTTGCTGCTGAAGTCCAGCCATTGGGAGGCGAGATGAGACCCAAATTCCTGATATTAAGGAAATAGTCCACAAGCTGACACAATGGTACTGCAAAGACACCCCCTCCCCAATTTTGCTCTGTTTTTTTATAAATCACAGAGAAGCCAGAACAACAGATTTGGCTCTCAGAACTAGCTAATAATGTCCAGAGCAGAATTCTTATTTGGCCAAGTGCCAACTGTCATTGATGTGGTCAGGAAATGATAAAAAGTGAGTGGTTTTATGGGGTTGGGAACAGTGAAATTCAGATTATAATAAGGATATTATTTCGTGAGGTCGATCTGCCTTGCTGTGTTTGGGGGAGTTCCTGGCCATTCTGCAGAGCAAAGCCTTGAAGCCTTGCTTTAATGACGATACCATGATGAAAAAACTTCAGGTTTTAATTTCTTGAGGCAAACTAATAAAACAAAGCCAGTAGCTGTGTTAGCTTTGTGAGAAGGCTACTCTTTTGATTTCTTGGCTGCCAGATCTTGAGTAGCTAAGAAGTCTGTGAAACCATCTCTGTACCAGAACTTTTCAGCCGGAATTTTTAAAGAATCCAAAACTGAGAGGAGGAAAAAGTGTGGCTGGAATGCAGCCACTAACTATGCACCAAGCTCTTTGTATCAACACACATCTGAAGGACTGGAGCTACGTCCTGCTAAAGGCAGTTCCCCTTTTTCCTGAGAAAGCTTGTGCATCTTTTAGCCCACACAGTTTGCATTCCTCTCTAGACTTTTGTCACAGTATGAGGAAATCAGAAGTGGAAGCAAGGGAGGGTGTGATCCCACCCCCCTCAATGTCTATAGGAATCCTAGGTATTCTGGTGTTTTCTGAGGTTCCTCTTGGAGCTGCTGCAGATCTGAGAGAATCACTCGGAACTGCATTCCGGTTGGCTGTTCCCCTGTAAAAGTGACTGTAGGAAGTTATCACCCAACCCTCTCCCAGAAAAATGAAATATCCTAGGAAATATTGAAAAGGCAGAATATTATATTTCCCTGGATGTGAAAAGGAAGAAACATGTTTTAAATTGAGAATAGCTCCCTGTAGCTTCCTGCCTCCATCCACTTTGTCAATGGGCCATTAAGAAAGCCAAGCCAGTCCATTTACATAATAAAAGAATTCTCCCCTTCAGCTCCAGGGGGATGGGATTAAGGCATGATAATATTGGCCCTTTACCCAACTCCCCACATAGCATCTGAGAACTCAACCAAACCTGGATTCAAAACTCAGCCTAGAGGGTTGCCCTTGCATGGGCCCATGTGAGTCTGACAACCAATCAGAATACATTTCTTACACAGGAACAGGAACCAGATAGGTGGGGCCGAACAGATTATAAAAAGCCCTGCAAGCCCTTCTTCAGTCTCTCCTCTTCCCTTCCCTTCTCTTTTCTTGTCCACCAACATTGAAGCATGTGATCACCTTTTCTGTTCAGGACTCAAGCCATGTGGTCCTGTCCACCATTAAAACCATCTTTCCAAGCAGCCTCCATGTCTCCAGTGTCTTTTTCCCCACTTGGAGCCGAACCCAGAAGGACATTTCTTTCAACATGACCCTGCAGGACAGCTAAAGGCTGATGCAGTTCCAAAAGCCTTCACACATTGTTATCCAAGAAAACCAAGAATAGGTTTGCTATTACTGCTGCATGGACAGCTTTACTTCTGCATTATATCTGGGATTTCTATGGAATCAAGCACCCTGGTTTTATCCTGGATCAGCCTGAAGAAAATACAATATTGATTTCACAAGTTCAGGAGGAAAGTCTTCTTCCCATCAATTTTTAGTAATAATAAGGTTTAATTTGCAGATTGTGACTTCCATGTAACTAGCTTAAATATGATGGAATTACCGGTCCGTAAGTTACAAATCTATCAAGGGTAACTGCTATGACGCAAATCCCCTTCCTAGAGGTTAAGGGAAGCTCCCCATCACCCACTTTAATAAGAGTTCTATCTTACCATAGGCCGAAGACTGTCTATTTTTGGATAGAATAAAGTAAACATAAGATTTTGTGATCGTAACCTCTCCATTAGATCAGAAAATGATCCACAAATCATTTGTCATCCTTCACTACCAACATATAATATACTCATAATCCAACCTATGCAACTAGAATGAAAGAATGCCTGCCAATAGCTGCCCCTTTCCCTCCCCTTCCAGCTATCCAGCAGCCTGCAACCATGGTTAGAGAGACTGGAGAAAATGACCGACTGCAAAAAAAAAACACCCCAAAATGCTGACCTGATGTTATTTCTCAGTCACAACTCGCAAGAAGCTTTTAAATGGAAAAAGAAAAGCAATTTGTCTGCTAGAAAGCTTCTCATCATAACAATAGATGAACAACCATTTAGTTTTTTTTGGGGGGGGGGGGAATGAATGCACATCATAGAAACTAAAAATATGTGTGCGGAGAAGAGGCTGGCGTGCCTTAATTTCCCTTTTGTGTGGCAAGTGGATTTTTGTGACTCAGCTGGTGGGATAGGCTATGGAATTCTCCCTGGTGAGATGAGCGGCTATATAAATTTGATTAATTTTTGGACAAGAATATTCATTTGACCACTTATTTGCATTCGCCTCTTTGTCAGTGTGGGGTGGGGGGGTTGTTAGTTGCAGGAGCGTGGAACAGGGCTTTCTCGCTGAGCATTATCAAGCCTAGGACCTAAGGTAGATGCACATCTGTTGGTCAAAGCTAGAGGTTCTCCTGTTCCTGCCCATCATATTGCATTTTCTGCATTTATATTCTCCCGATCTTGTCTGGGCTCGGTTAATGGTGCTCTCCACATGATCTTAGTATTTGAGATGAGCAGAACTGAAGATGAATACAAATCAGTTTGTGAAAGATTGCAGAAACGAAATGCTGCTGCTAGGGAAGTAGCTGAGGCCAAGAAAAAATAAAACGGCACCATTTTAAAGGTCCTTTAATTTGAATCCTATACAATATGGACAATCTTTAAGTACAGTACTCATCACACACAATCACTCTTTTTCAGTGTTAAATTCCTCCTTAACACCCCTCTTTTCTGAAATGGGAACCAAAATGGATTTCTATAAAGTAAAAGAAATCTATACAACCCTAAAAGATATACTTGGGAATAAATATATTTTATTCACCGACCCTTAAATTGTGAGCAGACTTGCTAAGATATCACTATAAAAGCTTGCACATCTTTATGATTTAGCAGTCTTTAACCGGAAAGTGCACAACGTATCAGTGCTTCATTGACAGCAGTGATGATTTAATTTGGGAAGCACAGGTCAGCAAGTACAATGTCTAGCAGCAGAAATGAAGGATTAAGACATTTACGTTCAGATGATTTGTTTCTACTCTTGTGAGTGTGGAATCCTATGCTAAAGGTTATGCAATCTTAAGAAGAAGAAGAAATACTCCGGGAGGACGATGTTGGATTTGAACTTAATGCATCTCATTGGAACTCTGTGTGACATAGAATTCCTTTCAAATCCATTTTGGCAAACCATCAAGAATTGACTTGGAGTTAATGCATAAGGACATTGCACTCTTAAACTTACTAAATAAATTCTAATCTTTCCAGATAATGTTTAGCAGGATTGTAAGCAAATTGGTGCATATTGCTATCATTCATGGCCATGCCAATTAGTCCATTTTTAGGCTGAAAACGTTTGAACAAATTTAGAATGGAAGCCAAGAGTCACTCACAACTACCCTGCTACTGGTTTATCATATCCAGTAGGGGAGAAACATAACATAGATAGTCCTCAATGTATGACCACAATTGAGCCCAAAATTTCTGTTGCTAAGGGAGACATTTGTTAAGTGAGTTTTGCCCCATTTTATGACCTTTCTTGCTACAATTGTTAAGTGAATCAATGTACTTATTAAATGGGCAACATGGCTGTTAAGTGAATCTGGATTTCCTCCATTGACTTCGCTTGTCAGAAGTTTGCAAAAGGTGATCACCTGACCTTGGGACAGTGCAATGGTCATAAGTATGAGTCAGTTGCCAAGCATTTGAATTTTGATCATGTAACCATGGGACTGCCGTAATGGTTGTAAGTGTGAAAAACGTTCATAAGTCACTTTTTTCAGTGATGTTGTAACTTCAGTCATTAAATGAACTGTTGTAAGTTGAGGACTACCTGTACATCCAGATAATGCCTCAGCTGCGTTTGCTGCACAATAGGAAAGCCGACTGAGAGCTATAAAGTGCTCCATAGCACAATAAACCAATGGAACAGAAGTTGCCTTCGGAAGTTGTGAGAGCTTCATCACTGGAGGCTTTCAAGAAGAGATTGGACTGCCATTTGTCAGAAATGGTGTAGGGTCAGTCTAGATGACCTATAAGGTCCCTTCCAACTGTTAATCTGTAATGGCTACTCCGTAATGACTGCCCCTCCCTCCCTCCCTCTCTCTCATTGTTTCTGCCCCTCCAATAAGATCTGGCAGAGTGGGCATGTCTAGGTCCCATTTTTAAAATAGTGTGATTTTATGGGACTTAGGTGGCATGGCATTCTTTCTTTGTTGTGCCACCTGCCCTCTGAAATAGTATTTGCCCCCAAACCTCCGCCCCCTCAAGTTTAAACTTCCCTGACCCTGCCATCCTTTGGACAGCATTTTTCCTCCGGGGCTGCATTAGGAAGTGGATGCTGCGGTGAGAATTGTATTAATATATTTGGTACGTCAATCTCTGGCTAATCCCCTTCTTTGCTTTGCATACTATTAGATTGGATTGTTTTTATCTTATATCTTGCCCAGAGTCACTGTAGGCTGGATGGCCTACAAATTTGATATATTCATTAATTAAACAAATAAATAATTTTTGTAAATGTTATATAAAGTGATGGAGCGTAAGATGATGTTTCAGTTCCTGCTGTTTGCTGCTTAATTTCTTATTTGCAAAGATTGGAAC
Source organism: Natrix helvetica (assembly GCF_964273705.1). NCBI lineage: Eukaryota > Metazoa > Chordata > Lepidosauria > Squamata > Natricidae > Natrix > Natrix helvetica. The sequence continues at coordinate 244,204,279 of NC_138548.1, forward strand.
GCAATATCCCTCTATCACCAAAGTGATTCTGCACAGCCTTGTTATCCATGGATTTGCATAACTTGTTTCAATAAATAGGTCACTAGACACACAACTGAGCAGCACTTTCTCTAAGATTGTGGACCAACACAGTTCACCCCGGTGCAGTGTAAGTGTAAGGAATGAGTGGTCTAGGGACAGCACTGTCATCCAGAACCCCAATAGACAGTCTCCTTCACCAAGAGGATGAGAGAACTGTGCAGAGTGGTAAAGCCAGTGTAAGCCATGTGACTCCTTCTGTCACTAAGTCACTTCCAAGCAGCCTTCCCAAAGAAATCCATTTGACCTTGTAACCAAGATGATTCAGTGAGATTTACTGCAATTGGTCCAGAAGAAGAAGAAGCAAATGACCTGATGCCACTTCTAAAATAAGTGTGTTACGCACACCCAAAACTCTCTCTTCCATTTTGCGGTGTTGGAAGAAATGTCCTTCTGGGTTCAGTTCCAAGTGGGGGAAAAGACACTGGAAAGATGGAGGCTGCTTGGAAAGATGGTTTAATGGTGAACAGGACTACAGGGTTTGTAGCTCCTGGGTGAAAAGAGGGATCACATGCTTCAAGAAGTTGGGTGAAGAAGAAAAAAGGGCAGAGATGCTGAGAGTCCCTGAGTTTATATCCTCTCCTGGGCCCCACTTCCTGTTCCTGTTCCTGTGTAAGAAATGTATTCTGATTGGTTGTCAGACTCCCAGGGGGCAGGGTTTTTTAGCTAACCTTTTAGGCTGTCCTGAGACCCAAGCTTATTTGCCTTGCTGGCTGATGTAATCTTCCCAGGGGCCATGTGGTGAGATGGGTAGAGGGTTAATCCTACCTTAGTTATGTAGAATAGACTGGCTCAGGCCTTAATGGCTCATTTACAAAGGTGGGGGCAGCAGAGTTTCTGCCTCTCTTGAGTTTCTACTTCTCTATTTAGGGGAAATATTCTGCCTTTTTAATATTTCCTAAAATATTTCATTTCTCTAGGAGAGGGGTGGGTGCTAACTTCCAACAGTGCATACATAAATTAACAAAAAGCAAGAACCAAGCGGCAGATATATGGAAGCCTCTGTGCATACACTGAGGTCCGGTCACTATTTTATCAACTGCAACCTGGGTAGCCCTCTCCCTATTCTCCTCACAGATGTACTGCCAATTTGATGGAGCATCCTTCTTGGCCTAGGCCTTGGTCCTTCTGGGTTTGGCCTACTACCCCCTGGCTTTGTGCCCACTCAGCCACCTACTTGTGGCCTTCCCTCTCTTGTTCTACCAGCTCCAGTCCTTCATGCAATAGTTGCTGGACACTCTTAAATGGGCTCAGGGAGGGGTTCTTTCTTTACTCTAAAATCCTTTAGGCCCTTTAAGTTGCAGATGCTGAGCAGAAGCTCAGGCAAGAGCAGTGAAGAGAACGGGCGACTGTGGAAAGAAGGGAAGAGAATTAAATCCAAAGGCTGGGTGCAGCCAGCGCACAACTGCCCCTTATCTGTGTTGAACTCCTCACAGAGGACTAGAATTCTAGCCAGGAAGCCATGATTTCAAGGCTGAGATAGGATAGAAACACCACCATGACCACAGAACCCAGAAGTTGGTTTCCAGATGTTTCTGCAGAGACTTCTCTCAGGCTCTCTCTAGACCCATGTTGGCGAGAATATGGCACGCGTGCCACAGTGGCATGCAGAGCCATATTTGCTGGCACGCCAGCCATCAGCTCTGGTGCGCATGTGTGCACTGGCCAGCTAATTTTTGCCTTTCCGGAGGGCCGGGGGAGGCCGTTTTCGCCCTCTCCAGGCTTCAGGAAAGCCTTCAGAGGCTGGGGAGAGTGAAAAATGGCCCCAATGGGCCAACCAGAAGTTTGTTCTTGAATGTCCATTTGGCCTGTTGGGCCTGTTTTTCGCCGTCCCAAATCTCCATAGATTTTCCTGAAGCCTGGGGAGGGCGAAAAACAGCCCCAACAGGCCAACTAGAAGTTTGGAAATAATCCGTTTCCGGCTTCCGGAGGGCCTCCGGGGGTGGGGGGAGACCATTTTCACACTCCCCAGGCTTCAGGAAAGCCTCTGGAGCCTGGGGAGGAATCGCGCATGCATGCACAGGTGGGCATGGAGGATGCACGCGGGAGCAATTTTGGCACACTGTAAGAAAAAAGTTTGCCATAACTGCTCTAGACAAACTGCCAGGAGCTAGGCTTCCCCCTCCAATCTTTGCTTCCTCAAATTTAGCTCCCTCTTCTCAACTAGCCAGTGAACATCCAGACTTTCATCTTAGGTCCCTCCAAGGTCCATGCAAGAGTCCTGAGGCCTGCAGGAATTCAGCCTCACTCTGCCTGCACACGGCAGCAGAGAACCAAGTCCTGGCAAGCTCTGGCTTTGCATATGCAAACAAGTAAAGAATGGGATGAGGAATCCATCCAATGCTAAAGGGATTTCTGGCACATTTCGTAGTACTGAAGGCTTATTCATTTATTCTCAGGGATCCACACAAATTCATTTATCATTTTAGAGAATCGTGACACCATCAAGTTTGAGAACCCTTACACTAAGTCAAAAGCCATGGTTTAGAAACCTGGAGGACTGGGTAGTTTTGATATAGTACTATATGCTAAAGCACAATTAGCTTGGTTCTAATTGCAACACCAAGCAGTAAACCATGGTATGCAAAAACAGCAGCTCAATTCATGGAAGAGAGTAAAGCGGAAAGTAACAAACCATGTAATACATTAATGTGATGTGTGACTATAATCGCAATGATCTCTGGCAGATTTATAGCACATATTTATTCAATGTTCTTTCTTAAAAAAAAACCCCAAAATCATAATGTATATATTCATTTAAACAAGAAGCACTTTCGGATTTAACCATAATAATTTGGCAGGAACTGAATAAATGTGCAAAACAGTCTCTCACTCCACAGGGCCGTTTCCCAATGGTTGTAGCCATCAACCAGAACCTCTGGGGAAGATTGATTGGCTCAAGTTACCTGAAACACGTTTGGCTGTCAAGGCTGAAATACCAAGTGGACTCCAATACCTCTTGCTGGTCCCAATTTTCCCAGCGCGCGTTCTCTACCCGGTTGCTGGGTGGGTGTGGCCACAGTGGGCATGGCCTAGTCGGCCTTCTGCACCATGAGGGGGGGAATGTTTTCACCTTCCCCAGGCTCCGGAGGCTTTCCTTGAGCCTCTGGGAGGGTGAAAACTGCCTCCTCCTCCGTACTCCGGAGGCTCTCCGAAGGTCGGAAACGGGCCCATTTCCGGTCTTCTGGAACTTCAAGGAGGGGCATTTTTGGTCCTCCATAAGCCTCCACACCTGTACTTACCTGGCATCCCAAATGGGCCGTATGGGGACTACTGGGAGGGGAGGGGCGGGAGGGATGGGGCAGGGTGGGTGGAGCTAGCCAGGAGTGGGATTTGCAGGTTCTCTGAACTGGGCGGATTCTTAGCTAGAGTTTCTCCCAAACCCGTGCGAACCCACAGCAGCCCACCTCTGCGCCCCATGGCTGTAGCAGGATGCAGTGAGCTGCCTCTTCTAATGGGAATAAGAAGAAATAGCTTGCAGAAGCATGGTGGCCCTAAGAAGGGCCGGTCGTTGATACACACCTCATTTCCCCTGCTCTGCCCCCCCTCCAAATATCAGCAGACCCCCCTCTGCAGACCTCATTACTGTTTGGATCGCTCTTCAACATAGTCCTGGGTGTTCTGAAGTGATAGGTATAAATTGCAGGATTCAGAGAGTCAGGTGTCCCTTTGAAATCCTCCGTTGTATGCCTACAGCAAAAGCAAATATCTAGGGAAGCATTTATTGAGAGCCAGGAAGGATTTGGCAGAGGAGAATGGTATAGAAATGCTGCAGCTTTGCAGAACCCATTGTAGATTTTGACTTTATCTCTGATCTCATTGATTTCTGTAATCACACAGTAACACCTGCGCAGGCAGGTTTAAACTCTGCAACCCCTCTCTCCCTTGCCCAGGTACCGTTACCATTCTCTCTAAAAGCAGTCAGGTGTATTGTGAGCTTTGGGGCTTTTAAAAATTGTGGGCAGCAGGATTATTTGGGCTTTTCTACAGAGGTGAGGCATTAGTAGCAAACAATGGCTGATTTTTAATAACCCCGAGGAAGGGAGAAAATGCATAATACATAGCAAAGGAGAAAAAAGTAAAGATGGAAAGGGGAACAGGGAACAAACGCTGAAGAAGAAAGGGGGGTTGCTCAGTGGTAGAACACAAAACCCTGGTATTGAATGTAGACAGTCCAAATAGGTAGAAGTCAGCTTCCTATGTTTAAAAGATAGTGAAAGGCATGTTTTTAGCAGCTGCGGGGACATTTTTGTGCTGTATTCCTTCAGAGGTAATTCATTAGGACCATACTAATGGTGGGTAGGGTTGAAAGTAGAGATGTTTGGGGTGAAAACCAAAAATTGGCAACTCAACCCTCTGCTCTAAAGTCCATTTTGACTGGGCTCATGCACTATATTTAGCCATGGTTTGTTGGCTAACTAACCACAATTGTGTAGGTTTGTTGTTATTAATTGCAGTCGTGTCTGACCCATTGTGACCCCATGGACAATGTTCCTCTAGATCAGTGGTTCTCAACCTGTGGGTCAGGACCCCTTTGGGGGTCGAACGACCCTTTCACAGTGGTCGCCTAAGGCCATCGGAAAACACATATTTTTGAAAAAATACAGAAAACATAAAATAATGTTGTGGTTGGGGGGTCACCACAACATGAGGAACTGTATTAAAGGGTCGCGGCATTAGGAAGGTTGAGACCCACTGCTCTAGGCCTTCCTGCCCTCTACCATTCTCTGGAGTCCATTTAAGCTCACGCCTACTGCTTCAGTGACTCCATCCAGCCACCTCATTCTCTGTTGTCCCCTTCTTCTTTTGCCCTCAATCTTTCCCAGCATCAGGCTCTTCTCCAGTGAGTCCTTCCTTTTCATTAGGTGGCCAAAGTATTTGAGCTTCATCTTCAGGATCTGGCCTTCTAAAGAGCAGTCAGGATTGATCTCCTCTAGGACTGAACGGTTTGATCGCCTTGCAGTCCAAGGGACTCGCAGGAGCCTTCTCCAGCACCGTAGTTCAAAGGCCTCAATTCTTTGGCGCTCAGCCTTTCTTATGGTCCAACCTTCACAGCCATACATTGCAACTGGGAAATCTGTAGCCTTGACTATACTTTTCTTGGCAGGGGGATGTCTCTGCTTTTTAGTATGCTGTCTAGATTTGCCATAGCTTTCCTCCCCAGAAAACCTTGCAGACTAGATGCATATGTTGTTCTAGATCAAACCAAGTAAGCCATGTCAGAACTGATATCTCTCTCTGTGTCATCCGATACGCCTTTCTTCCACTCTTCTTCTGCAACCTCCTTTTGGTCTACAAATAAATAACAATGGACAGATATGTTGTCCAGGAATCTGAGCCAAAACATTTGCAAACATCTTTTGAAATCAGACCAAAGGTCCCATGAAAATAGACAGACATCAGCAAGTGACTCATAAGTTTGATTTAAAAAAAAAATCTAGCATAGGGTCTGCAGCATAAAATGAGAGGTGGGCAAATCTACTTCTCTGAGCACAAGCGGTTTAAAAGCAAGACATGTGGGAGAGGAGGAGCGGTGGGCTTCAAGTGATTGATATTGGCGGTGGCCCATGGGAGGAACTGCCTCTGGCCCTGCTGATCCATGCCTGTTTTTAGGCAGCCCTCCTAAAGAGCCAAGCCCAGGGCAAGAACACTGTGCTCGGCTCAAGCTTGCTATATTCTGCATTGCAAGCAATGAGCTTGAATAAATAAGCAGCCCCTTGAGCAGCTCTGTTGCAAACTAGCACATGGAGCTAGCAAAGAATGAGAAACAATCAGTATCTCAAAGAGCTCCAAAAATAGATCAGGGTCAGGCACAAACATAATCATGAAATTATTTGTCCTTGATCTCCACAGTACATCAGATGCAAAGCCAGGCCTTCGCTTCCACTCTGCCACCTGATCTTCTAGCAGCCTATTACAAATGTATTGCTTTGTCTGCATTGTAAGTGTATATAAGCAAGAAACACAATGCCTTCTTCCAAAGGAAAATAATAGCCTGAAATGTTCTCTTTGTTACATGCTTGACATCTTTCATGTTGTGCTGGTTAAACCCGGTTGCTTAAAATCAGCCTGGAGCTTCCAGACTATGGCCCCCATCACCCTCTGGCTGGGATGGTAGAGGGGATTGATGGAAGTTGTACTTCAAGGTATTTAGAAGGCCCCAGGAAAGGGAAGTGGACTCTTAAATTCTTCCTAGCTCCAAATTCCTTTTTTCTTTTTTTAAACTAAAAAGAGTATGTAAATGATGCCATCCAGCCCAGGTTGAAAGAAAAAAAAATGAGGACACAAACTTGGCACAAATTACCAATTGATGTGGGCACAATGTGATGGAAAGGGGGCGGGGGGATTTGCTCACTATCATTGTTGAGGGAAGCTTTTTTCCCCCCTGAAATGTTTCTTTACATGGAAAATGGAGAAAATGGGTACTCTTAAGGGCAACTGGATCCATCTCCACTAACTGCAACAGACAGCTTTAGTTAAAGGCAAGGCTAACTACGGTCACAGTGATTTTTTTCTGAACAAAATATCCCCTTTAAAACACACACACACACACACACACACACACCAAAATGATTGCCTCTTTCTAGCTATTATTTGTCGGGGGGGGGGAGGTAAAAGAGGGAAATGGGGCAGCCAATTTGCCAATTTTTGCTTTATCTGCCATTTTGGGATCTCCAGCAAAAAGAAGACTGTCCTATCAGACATAGCCATAGCAGAGGGAGCAATTGACCTCTTCTTATCTGTCTAGAATACTGGCTCCTCTATAAGACAGCATGGCTGCATCTACCAACAAAGGACCTGGCAGATGCTGCTGAAAATGGGTTTTGTTGGCATTTTGTGCTTGCTCTGAATTACCTTGTCTCTTGCACAGTAGGTCTCTTCTCCCCGTGGAATGTAAGGGAGGAAAGCTCTTGTGAGTGAGTGAGTGAGTGAGTGAGAGAGAGAGAGAGAGAGAGAGAGAGAGAGAGAGAGAGAGAGAGAGAGAGAGAGAGAGAGAGAGAGAGAGGATGAATGTGGATGATTAGCTTTGCTTCAACCGAAAAACAAATTGGCTCAGATGAAGACAGCAGCACACGGCAGCAACAGTGAAGCTGGCATGATGGAACTGATTCATGTAGAAATCTGAAACAGTAGTTTGCTGAAGCACCACAGGCTGGGGGAAAGGCACAGCTGTTAGGAAGGTGACTCATCTATAAGCAAGGCTCACACAATACCTACGAACAAAATACTGTAAAGATAATGTCCCTTGGCACAATGTGTGAACCCAACCATTTCCAATTGCAGCAAACCTAGTTAATAATAATTAAGAACAATGCATGAAGCTAGACAACTTTTCCCAATGAAGAAAAAGGGACATTGACTGGTCTGCTCTAAGCAGGCGGCCATGGGGAGGCCTAGATGAGATTGCAAGAAGATCCTCAGAAATGCATATTGGACTTTTAAATCCAGGCTTTGATTGAAGTGTTTCTAGAGTTTTATTCATCCCAAACCAGATGTAACTGAAAAATTACTGCATTAGATGAGGATGGAGCCCCCACAACTTCTGAAGGATCGAGTCCTTCAAAAGGATTCAAAGAGATTGAGTCATTCAGAAAGATATGGGTCCAATTCATGCTATTAACAATTAATAATTAGAGGAATAGGAATGAGAAAATAATGAAGCTAGCGTGAATAAGGAGGAGGACTATGTATAATTGTATATCATGTGTGCTCATCTTCCAAAGAGCTCTCTGAAGGTTATTTATAAGGAAATACCTGTAATATTTAGTAGTTGAATCAGCTTGGTCTTAAGCATTGGGTGTATTAACTACCCTAAATAGAAAATTCCGGTTTGTAGTAACCTAAATGGTGTGAGGGAAGATTATGTGTGTGTAGGAAGTTAGCACCCACCCCTCTCCTAGGAAAATTAGATATTTTAGGAAATATTAAAAGAGCAGAATATTTCCCCGAAAAGGGAGGCAGAAACTCAGCCCCCCCCCCTTTGTCAACAGGTCATTAAGGCCTGGGCCAGTCTATTCTACATAACAAAGATCTACCTCCTTCAGGCAGAGCCATAATAGGAATCTCAAAGCCTTTTCATTACACCATCACCCAGCAAGAGTCAACCAAGCTCGGGACTCAGGGCAGCCTACTGAGTTGCCCTTGGATGGCCCCATGGGAGTCTGACAACCAATCAGAATACAAGCTCAAATTCAAAGCCCAACAGAGGGTATAAATTTCTCTCTCCCTCTCTCACCCATCTGCCTTCTTTGCCCAGGACCTCAAACCATGTGGTCTTGTCCACCATTAAAACTATCTTTCTAAAGAGCCACCATTGTTTCCAGTGTCTTTCTCCCCACTTGGAACTGAACCCAGATGGACATTTCTTCCAACATGAGAAATGTAAAAAAGAGAGAAGACCAAAAGTCCCAAGATATCCCTCCACACAAAAAAAACCCAAAAAACCACCACCACCCCAACAACAAGGAGAAGAACGAAAAACTTGATGGCTATGCAAAAGGAATCATCCCAATCATTATAATATATAATCCTTCAAAGATTTTGCTAACAACTTGCTTCACCAAATCATTTTTTAGTGTGCTGGTTCAGAACCAGCTATGGTATTTTAAAATAAAAAGATACCTGTTCATCAAAAGGAAGGTCTGGTCTAGCTGAAATGAGAGGCAAAGACTGGATGAACCAAGTGGTAATTTCAGTTCCAATTTTGGGGAAATAGTTTTGGATGGTTTGGTGCTGCCTTTCCTTGGGATTTAAAAAACAATGTTTAACTTTCCATTATAGACCAGAGCCTTAGGATTTCTTAGCAACATGGTTTAAAATTAAATAGGGTGTTTTTTTGGCACAGTTTAGGAATAGATTTGTCCAAAATAAATATTTTTTTTGTTTGTTTCCATCTGGAGGTTCTTCCTCCCACCACCACCAAGTGAATGGATGCTACCTGCTTTCTTTAGATGCACTGTATTAAGGATGATCCAGAGTTTATGTTCTTTTAACAATATTGGAACCGCCAAATCCCCCAAATACAGCTGCCAGCCATAAATAAACAAATCAATAAATGGGCTAAAAATAATGCTGTGTACGACATGTTTAATTTGCACAGGTGCGACTGTTGAAAAAAAACTCAATAAAACAAGCATGCATACCAGCACACCCACAATGCCCACCCATCCACCTAATTGCATTTCTTGCCCATATTCTGTGGTGCGTCTGAGATGCTAGAGCCTTAGTGACAGTAGATGGTGCTATGGGAGTGCTCCGGGAGACACAAGAACATCATTGTTTTCAGCAGCAACAAAAGCTGACAGCTGGGATGAGCCTTCCTGCTGCTCATGGGCCTGGTGATGGAGGAGATTTGGATTCCATGCTTTGAGGCAGGCTACACATTTCTAGGACCCTTCTGGAATTCCCACGCAGACAAGCCCAGTCACTGGTAGAACCATTTCTAGGGAATTCTTCCATATCAGAGAGTCCATCTGTTCTTTCATAACTCTGCAATATTTGGGGAACTAAGCAGTAATCTAGAAAGATTAAAATATATAGTTCTTGTTAGAGTCAGACCATGGAAAAGCAAGCTTTTCTCTCTCTCTCTTTGGCAGTTCTTTTTTTAGCCACTGGATGTGGTCTAAATTATGGAAAACATGTGGAGATGAGCTTTGGCTTCAATCCAGAGAAGGGTGATTGGAAGGAAGAGAGAATTAGCATTGTTCTGCAAATTTTCATGAAAGAGCAGATTGAAGATTTTTCACAGAGCATTGCCACCATGTATCTAGAACAGCATTATGAGCTAAACTGTGACCAAGGAAAACGCCGACTGGAATATTCAGACTCTAGAGTATAAAGGAAGGAAGGAAGGAAGGAAGGAAGGAAGGAAGGAAGGAAGGAAGGAAGGAAGGAAGGAAGGAATACTGAGAATGAATATACTCAGAGGCTTTTGTAACAGCTTGCCAAAACATGAGGGGGGCGAAATCTTTTTTTTCCCACTCAGTTCTTTTTTTTTTTTTTTTGCTAAGCTAGAAAGATAGACTGTCCAACAGTCTTTGTGACAAAGAGATCCCCAAATCTCTTAACACGGTGGTTCTCAACCTGGAGTCCATGGACCCCTGGGGGGGAGGCACAGTGTCATCACGGGGTCACAGTGAAGGCTTGAAGAAATGTTATTTAAATCTTGAGTTAAGTCTTGGCGGTCTATGGCGATGGTCTGTGGCCACAAAAGGTACTTAAAGGGGGGTCCATGGTGAAGAAAAAATTGAGAACCACTGACTTAACATTTTTCATCAAACCCTCTTGTAAATTACAAAAATTGTAAAGTAAATTTGACTGATCTTCACACCCAGAAATCCACTTATACATTTATAATTGTGTTGGTATGGTTCAGGGTTTCCCAAACTGTATGGTGTCCCTCCTTTGGGGAGGTACCAACATAATCCGGATGAGATGTGAACAACATTCATTCATTCATTTATCCATTCATTCATTTATTAAATTTATATGCCACCTGTCTCACTGTTACCATGATTCCAGACCGTAGTTACACTACCAGAAAGTCACTTTTCCCAAAGTTTCACTGTATTGTTTTCATTGTTCATTTGTATTCATTTTGGTGTTTGGATTTCTAGGGGAAGTGTGTACCTTATGATTAGACTAAAAGGTGTGATGGTCAACAGTTTAAGAGCCTCTGATCTAAATTGAAGGCTGAGAGTAGAGGCATCTTCTACCTTTGAATACTCATAATGGCACTTCTATGCTATAGTAACACCCAGGAAGCAAATCTCTCCTACTTTGTTCCATAGAGGTCTTCCAGGAGACAGTTTCCCCATGCCACCAGAATGGCAAAGGTACCCCTTTTACATACATCCCTGATGATAACAATATTGTGCAATGAATCCCCTAATTCCAATATATCCCAAAAGCCATAGTGGTGCAGTGGTTAAAATGCAGTATTGCAGGCTAATTCTGCCAACTGCCAGCAGTTCAATCCTGACTGGCTCAAGGTTGACTCAGCCTTCCATCTTTCCGAGGTGGGTAAAATGAAGACTCAGATTGTTAGGGGAAATATGCTGACTCCATAAACCACTTAGAGAGGGCTGTAAAAGCACTATGAAGTGGTATATAAGTCTAAGTGCTATTGCTATATTCTTCTGCTAAGTAATTTCAGGTTTATTGCTACCACTTGCAAAAGTGATTAGCATCAGATTCATTAATTGTCTACGTAATTGATTTTACTTGAAAAGGCCTTGGGCACCATCTAAAGACCTTCTCTGTTTTATCCAGACCACAGGCAAAAAAAGCAGTACATGGGAATTATTTGTCTTATTCCATGTTTGGCATCAGGATCCTGCTCATTGTTTGGTGCAATCTTCAGTGAAATATGTAAGGACAGTTAGGCTGAGTAATAGCAACTGATCAGAAAGCCATTGACATTGTGGGATCCTTGTTCAATGTGGCGCAGTGGTTACAATGCAGCATTGCAAGCTAACTCTGCTCACATTGTCAGGAGTTCGGTCCCTTCGATCCTGACCACCTCAAGGTTGACTCAGATCTTTCTGGAGTTAGTAAAATGAGGAGCGAGGTTATTGGGAACAATATGCTGACTCTATAAACTGCTCAGAGAGTGCTGTAAAGCACTATGAAGCGGTATATAAGTCTGCTATTCCTATCACTATTTGAGAACGCAGACAACGTCACGCGGGATTCTTTTTCTATTCTTTCAAAAGATCTTGGCAGTAGACCTTTAAGCTAGCAGCAGAGGCAGGCCCATGATTTTGTTTGTGGACCCCTTAGATTGTCACTGTAGTAATGAAATAATAAATAACATAGGAGAATGAAATTTGGAGGAAATGTGATAGAAGACATGGCATTTTATTATCTGAAAATAAGATGTAAATGGGATATTCACCATCTAGATGCAAACAAAGCAAGTTAGGAATTCAAGAAATGAATTATGCTATTCTAGCTAAATGTTTAATGGATTGTTATTTGTTACATTTGTGAGTTATAACATTCATAGCAGACTTTTAGAAATGGGGAAGTGATAATTTTCTAAGGCTCTTGTTGTTCCATTCATTCATTCTTGGAACATGTCTGAATACTGATTTGTAAAATACATCATAAAGGAAGTTGGCAATAACATTAATGCAAACAATAAAGGAAAACTTTCACGTATCTGATCCACAGCCAGATATAACTAATTCTGATGCCATCTCATTACTAAATGAAATAATATAATATCCCCTCATTTGTCACTTCTGTTAAAAGACTCAGTTAAGTAGATCAAAACTTGATGACATTCTATTTTTCATCCTTGTATATTGGAAGGTGCTAATGAAAAGCTGAAGCGAATCTGCCTTGCTGCATAATCTGCAATGTGGCATCATTGTGAGTCTGGCAAGATGTTGTCAGCAGAACAGGCATGCAGTACATAAGCTGAGGTTTGAAACCCTGTTTATGTATTTTGCCACTGAATTTCTCAAAAATAGGAAGAAACTGTTGCTATTTCTACTAAACATGTCGCATTCAGTTTTAACAAAAGAAGGTCATATTTTATCAACAATTATATCTACATCTATATCTACATCTACATATCTACATCTATCTTCTATCTATCTATCTATCTATCTATCTATCTATCTATCTATCTATCTATCTATCTATCATCTATCTATCTATCATCTATCTATCTATCATCTATCTATCTATCTATCTATCATCTATCTATCTATCATCTATCTATCATCTATCTATCTATCTATCATCTATCTACCTATCTATCTATCTATCTATCTATCTATCTATCTATCTATCTATCTATCTATCTATCATCTATCTATCTATCTATCTATCTATCATCATCTATCTAAATATAACCACTTTTCCTGGTCCTAAATATAGAAGTTCTAATTCTGTATTGCACTTGCAGAAATGCTAATAAATTGTTTTAGCTTCCTACTCTAAAGAGGCTACTTTGGATTGAACACATTCTCTTTGCAGGTGTTGGAATGAGTTATTTTAATTTAGTTTTCTAACAGTGTGTCTGCTGGTGTTGTCTCCAGAAAACCTGGATGCTGCTCACTTAAAAGAGAGATAGGTCGGTCATGCTTCTACAAAATTGTCTTTGTAATTCGCACTGCCCAGTTTGCTTGGGAATACATAATGAATGCATGGAATTCTGATCAAAAAGCAAATGCATCAACAACCTATCCCAACGGATAACCATTTAACCATATTGTGAACTCCCAAGGCAAGGAATTTTCACTTGGAAACGAATAGAATAGAATAGAATAGAATAGAATAGAATAGAATTCTTTATTGGCCAAGTGTGATTGGACACACAAGGAATTTGTCTTTGACGTATATGCTCTCAGTGTACATAAAGAAAAATAAAATAGAATACATTCATCAAGAATCATAAGATTCTTAGTGATAGTCATAGGTTACTAATAAGCAATCAAATCATACTAGGAATCAAATAAAAATATTGCGAGCAGCTTTTCACTTCCAGATATTATATGAAATCTCAGTGCATTAAGACAACACAGACATTTTTGTATGCTTTCCCTATTTTGGGACATGTTATAGAATACTTCTAGGATCCCCTGGGGAAAAATGAGGATGGCAAGCAGCTGAAGTCTTCATTTGATCCCAATCACTCATAAAAATAAATGTTTTTTTTAAAAGACCTTCTTGCTGCCTGATGAACTCATACTGTTCTGTACTATAGTTTAGGTTTATTGTGTCAAACTGTCTTAACCATTGGCTTTTAACATGACTTCTTGTTGGTTATCCATAATCTTGAATATTTTCTTTTTTTTTTCTGATCCAGACTAAAACTAAGTTATATTCAAATACCCATTTCTCCAGGAAAATGAGGCAGAATCAGTGGTGAGATTCGAATAATTTAACAACCAGTTCTCTGCCCTAATGACTTCTTCCAACAACCAGTTCACCAAACTGCTCAGAAAGTTAACAACCGGTTCTCCCAAAGTGGTGGGAACTGGCTGAATCCCACCACTGGGCAGAATGCAAGCATATCTCTAAAGTAGAGTTGCTTTTGCAGTAGCTCCATTGTTCCCATTCCCTAGTTCATCTCTCCACAGAAGCTCCGATTCTAACTCGGGTGGGTTTATTTTTGCACAAACAAAATACCAGCCAGCATTATTGCTGAGGGACTGATAAAAAGGGACTTGTAAATCAGGGCCAGCGATGGTTTGCTGGGTTATCAAAATGCATTTGCTGGATAAGTTGGCTCTTCAAAGTTAATAACACACTATGTCTACCATGTTATGTAAATATGGTCAATAACCTCTTTTACACTCTTTGAAAAACCTTAGAAGTGTACATTGTGCTTCCAAAGACCAAATACTGAAACAGGATCTTTCAAAGGGTGTGGTCAATTTAAGTAAAATTGGTATTGATTGGAAACCATTTATGGCATCCAACTGCAAATATTTTCACTTCTGTCGCTTCCAAAGAATATTTTAGTCTTGGAAGGACATCCTTTTTTTCTGACTGCAATTTTGTTAAGTTTTTAAAATGTTCTATTTCACACAGAAGCCTACTTCTCTTTTTATTTTTCTCAATGACTGGATGAAACATTAATACAGAAGAATTCCAGGAAATACTGGTGCTTGCAAGCTGCTTCTGTTGTTAATGTATCTTAGAATTAAGACAGAATAACTTATTAATAGGCCAGTGTTTTCAAAAAATCCAGTCCCCCCCCCTTTTTTTTTTTTAATACGTCCATTTCAGGGCATATTCTACCACCCAGATTATCAAGTTGTCACCTGGTATCATATTCAGGGTAAATCACAAATTACTTTTCTTTTTAACTTGTTTGTATGATAAACTGTCAAAGATGGTATGGGAGGGGGGAGGTGTCTACTGTTAAATAGGATGAGTCAAGAGTCTCAAGTAGCAAATGCTGGAAGGCTCCTGATAACACCATCCTGGCACCCCCAATCAAAGGAAACAACCTTGTCTGGTGCTCCAAGAGATTGCTAGATTCCACCTGGACTGTCTTAAATGGCTTTTGCTTCATTAAAGTGTGTGTGTATGCTAGACTCACTAAAACGATGGAGAATATATACTTTGTTCAGTTCAGCTCAGCAGATCAGACCACTGATGAAAACTTTAGTACCTGAATGCACTGAGAGCTCTGTTAAAATTTAGTTAATGGATTCAGGCAGGCCTATTAATGATTTACTGGTCATGTGATATTATATATGTAATAAGGCAATGTAACAGGAGCCTGCAAAATGCTTTCTCTCTCTCATTAATTCTGCTTTTTGTAAAATAGCTTTTTGCCTGGGTCTCCTTTGAAGTACCTGAAATATGAATCTTCTGAATCTATTATGAAATTTGTCCCTCTAAATATTAAAGGGAAGGTCAGGTCCCAGATGAAATCGGGGAACAATCCATAACCACCCTCCAAAGGAGATGACCTTCAGCCTCCAAATTCATAGCCAAATGGTCATTGATCATGCTTGGCCAGGAATTCTGGGAATTGTGGTCTAACATATGGGAAGGATCCCAGTTTTGGGAAGGCTTCATTCTAGGTTCAAAGGTTTGCTGGAGTCAGAACTATAAATAGAAAGCATTATGATATTGTCAAAATTGATTCCAAATTGGGTATAAGTGCCAGACAAAAGATGTGGGTGCATAATATAATCCAAAAGGAAAAAGAGATGATTTGGTGGAAGAGTATTGCTGCTTCTAAATGGTATATTAGTTGCAATAAAGACTTCAGCAATGCAACTCCACCATCGTACTGCTAATGAAGAAGAAAGGTAATGGTAGGCAATATTGATATTTCAGAAGAGCAAATATCTGATGTTAGAGATGCAAACACAAATTAGAGGTATATGTCTAGGAGATGACAGGATGAGGAGATGGTTTCAGCTATAGCAGTACAGATTAGAAGATGCTGGCCTGTCGGAGCAAACAACATTTGTCCTTTCCACATTCAAGGTGTTGGAATCATATTTCCAAGACTACATTTCCACATATGTAATTGCTTTTAATATTTTCAGAGCGTTCAAATTTGAGGGCTCTGCAATTGTGAAGCAAACGTTGTCTCTCACTCCGGCCGTATGTTTGCCATTAGTTTGTTAATATGGGATGCCAACAGTCATTTTGTGGAATGACCTCAAGAAGACCTTTGACAACCTCCTTCGCTTATTAAGCTGCATGATTTATAGTGTCACAGATTAAAAGCAGATTTACCAAATAAATTTGTCAGAAACCTTGCCCTTGTATAAACTTGTCTAAACCCAGGTCTCTTGTTATATTTTAAGGCAGCCAGCTCCATGGCTATGCCTCTTTATGTGAGACAGTAGCTTTAGCTTTTATTAAACACACTCTGGTTTCCCAAAATGTGCTGATGTCTTTTTGTCTGTTGGGATGGGCCTTGTTTTATTATCCAGCTTCTAAATTTTGGCTAAAACACCAAGTACAAAGCATCTGCTTTGTTTCCAATTCCTTGATTGTGCAGTGAAAACCAGCCATTTCTCAGAGTGCCATGGAGATATATGCTGCAGTGATATACATGGGCTGCACGTCAAGAAGGACTGAGGTTTTTGTTCTTTTAGTGAGTCATTGTTCCTTCTCTGACCTAGTCTTCTAATTGCCAGTCATTTATTGTTAAGGAATTCATTAACACTGCCAGTAGCTTTTAACAAATTGGCAAAAGCTTGGCACAACAGGTATTTGCCTCTGACGCATATGGAAAATTAGAGAAAGTGGAGCCATCTAGTTCATGATGGTCTTCCATTTCTCCATACAAACCTTCTTGTACATGCTGTCTAAGATTAGATTGGGTCAGAACTTAAGTGGAGGGTTTAAGGGGAGAGAATTTCTGTGCTGTGTCCATGTTCCAGTTAAAGCGTGGTGGGAAAAGCCCCTTCTTGAAGCCCTTAATTTCTTGTCAGATTATATTTTAACCTCACTATTTTGGTGCCTGCATGTGTGTGTATAATAATTATTGGGTTATACATGTGGAATTCTACCATTCTACTTACTGTCCTTTGTAGAGCTCTTGAGCCTGGGGGAAGTTCTCCAACATCTAGGTTCTTTCCCTAGAGGCAAAAGTGCCAAAAACATGCTAATATTTTGAAGAAATGAATTGACACAATCAAGGAAGGACCATGTCTCCTGTGACAAAGGCAGAGATATCTTTACGGTAGCCTTCTTCAACTGAACACCCTTTAAATGTGTCAGGACTACTGTATAGCTCCCAGAATCTGTAAACATAATGTTGAGTTTCTTTTAATGTTCAGTAGTTGGAGCTAGTTTACTTTTAATGCTGTCAATGGCTACCTATTGATGGTAGGTTTACTTAGGGCATCTACTTTTCTGACATGATCTAATATTTTGTCTTCATTTGGTGTGGTTTTTTTTAATAGAGTCATTCAAATAGCCTGGCAATTGTAATTGTACTTTTTATTCTCTTGACACCAAATTTGTTCTGTCAAAGGCTATTTTCAATACTACAGAACACCTGGCAAATGCAAAAGGAAGGAAGGAAGGAAGGAAGGGGAGGGAGGGAGGGAGGGAGGGAGGGAGGGAGGGAGGGAGGGAGGGAGGAAGGAAGGAAGGAAGGAAGGAAGGAAGGAAGGAAGGGACAAAGCATGATTATGATAGCACTTTTTTATCATGACTGCAAGAGCTACAAAGGATTACCAGTAAGGGAAATTTCTAAAATTTGTGCAAAAGTTTGGAGATGCCTGCAAAGAAGAGTTGGATTTCTTGAATTCTTTTCCTCTGCCATTCAGTTCCACCTGTCTGTAGGAGACATCTCCTGAAATATTTGATGCTGAATCTGGGTTCAAATATCTCTTTGGTCATAAGGCAAATGGGGTGATTTTGGGAAAACCACTCAGTTTATCAGAGTCCTCCAAGGATAAAAAGGGGGTGAGGTTGTGTGTGTTACCCTGAGATTCCTGGCAGCCAACATTAAAATAAATAATTACCACTCCTTCCACCCCTCACCTTTTCTGAAATGTTATCCCATGGATTTATTTATGTACTTTTTTGATCTTAAATACATCCAGTAACCGAAATTTTCTGAGCAGATTACAGGAGGATTTAAAATATTAAAAACTATTGAACAATATCACAGTAAGAACTATATAACACATTAATAAGGCTTCCACTGGAGCAGCTGACTCTGTTAGCTATGGGGGATCATAATGAAACACTGTAGAGTTGCCATTTATTGCAGGCCTTAGGTTTATAATATATGTATATGCAGCCTTAAATATAAGGCCAGCATGCATTTCTTTCTTTATAATTGTGTATGCTTTTATTTTGTTATTTGATTAAAACTGAAAGAAAGAAAGAAAGAAAGAAAGAAAGAAAAAAAGAAAGAAAGAAAGAAAGAAAAAAGAAAAAAGAAAGAATCCACTGATGTCCTACTATGTATTCACTATGCTAACATATAGTTGAGTTCTACAAGCACACCTTCTGTGCAAAGTGTCTCAGCTGTGGATTGCAGTGCATTCTCCAGCTAAATCTCCAAGAGGCTGCAAAACAAAAGAGGCAAAAAGAAGATCAGGAAATGGACTGATTTCGACCCTTCTTGAATTGTCACCTCATCAGAGGAGGTATTCTGCCGGTTTAGACTATTTCACCTGAATCGGTAGTGGAAATCATGGGTGGCCCTTCCCACCCCACCCCGGCTCTATGGCATCTGATTCAGGCAATTTTTTTTTAGCCAAAGCACACACACGGAAGGCTGAACGCATATGCAGTTTGGACATGTGCGAGCAAAGAGAGAGAGCGTGCATGCTCACATTTGCGAACCGGTAGGGAAGGTAAATGAATGCCATTCCTGCACCTCATGTTAACTATTCCAAGCGTTTCATGCCATTTTTTTTTAATGAGAACTGTAATTTTAAGGTGTATCTGAACCTGCTCTTTTCCCCCTATCTCCTCCATCTCATTTTCCTTGGAAGTCATGGCTTTTGGGAAGTCAGGCTGAGGCTAAAGTAATTACAGGTTGTCCTCAACCTATGACCACAATTGAGCCCAAAATGTATGTTTCTAAGTGAGAAACGTGTTAAGTGAGTTTTGCCCCATTTTACAACTTTCCTTGCCACATTTGTTAAGCGAATCACTGGAGTTGATAAATTAGTGGCCTGGTTATTAAATGAATCTGGCTTCCCCATTGACTTTGCTTGTCAGAATGTGGCAAAAGATGGTCACATGACCCTGGGACACTGCACCCGTCATAAATGTGAGTCAGTTGTCAAGCATCTGATTGTAAATCACGTGGCATTTGGATGCTGCAACGGTCATAAGTCTGACAAAATGGTCACAAGATACATTTTATAATGCTGTTATAACTTCGAACTGTTACTAAGTCACTAAGTGAACTGTTGTAAGTTGAGGACTGTCTGTATTATGCTTCCTGAAGTGCAAACTGGGTTTTGGTGGCTTTTTTTTTTTTTGGCAAAAGTGTATGCTTAGGCTTTAAATAATAAGTAATCAAATCACAACCCTTTACACAGTTTTGTGGGAATAAAGTACAGCTAAAATGAGTGAGAGAGCCTGCAAAGTAGGCATCTCCGGTGTCAGGATGACAAATGCCTATCACCGGTCTCTAAGGTAGGTCAAGCAAACACTGATTTCTCTGACAACTGCTTGCATCAAGTTGTGGGCTGCTTCCTAGTTAATGATTGTAGGCGCCCCTTCCCCCCACCCCCAGTATACATCGGTCACGGTTATCCTTCTCCACCCAGGTTTATGCTATACTCAAAAATGCCTCCAGGGAGAGGTTAAAGGTTGGAGGGCTAGCATGCCTAATTGCTAGAGTCAGCTGAATCTGAGGTTTGAGTCCTTTTTGTTTATCTTTAATTTCATCAAAGTTGCCTGTCCCAAGCCTCAGGCACATAGTCATAATATTTAAAGCTGTTCAAATTAATGCCTGGTGAAAAATTTCAGACGCTCTCTAATACTCCCCAAACACAAAAAATGTTTCAAGAAAGTAGAAAAATTTGTTCATTACAACAAATAATTGCCCATAGGTGCTTTGGTTTTTTTTAAAAAAAAGTTATACAAAAACTTGCATGCGTGGGTTTTAATCAGCCTGTTGTGCCCTTCAGAGGACAATCCTTGTGGATTCTGACATTGAAACATTCCTGCCAATGAGCTGCTTGAGCGGCTGCAAAAGATCGAAGGACTGCCGTCTTTCCAATGGACAGGGCTGACCTCTGTGTTGCGGAATCTAAGGTAGCCAAACCTGGAAGATGGTGGTGATGTGAGAATCAGAAAAACCAAGAAAGGCAGTTATGGCAAGCAGTGGTGAAATTCGATTTTTTTCTACTACCGGTTCTGTGGGCGTGGCAGCGGAAGGTTACTGCAAAATCCCCGTTCCCTCCCCACTCTGGGGCCAGCCAGAGGTGGCATTTGCCGGTTCTCCGAACTACTCAAAATTTCCACTACCGGTTCTCTAGAACCTGTCAGAACCTGCTGGATTTCACCCCTGACAGCAAGGCAGCATGGTCAAAGCTGGTCTCTTTTATGCGTCTAGGTAATTTGACCACAATGAAGCCCAACTTGCTCTGGTGTGCGTGTGTACCTTTGAATCAGTATTGACTCTTGGCAACTGCCTGGACAATCCCTGGAGTTTTCTTGACAAAGGTTTTTTGGAAATAGTTTGCCATTGCCTCCTTCCTGGGACTGAGAGAAAGTAACTGGCACAAGGTCACCCAGCTGGCTTGTGTGTAAGGTATAACTGGAACTCTTGGGCGCCTGGTTTCTAATCTGGGGCTTTAACCACTACAACAGGCTAATTCTAAGTTGCTTTTGGTAGCTTATTAAAAGGCCTGAATTTGTCCCAGTTTGTTCTGAAGTTTTAATTATAACATTGGAATGGAATAGAAAAGTTTTGTTCACTAAATAATAATAAAGGCATAGAATATCTTATGCCCAATAAGGGCAAGCTTATAATTGGAATTTTAAGGCAAATTCATAGTTAAAAACCTGCTCCTTTTTTTCTCATAAGGTGTAGAACAGAATTTTCATTATACTTTATTTTTTAGCTATATTAATGATCACTTCTGTGTGACCCCTATGTCAGGGGTCGGCAAACTTAAACACTCAAAGAGCCATTTGGACCCGTTTCCCGCAGAAAACACCGGGAGCCACAAAGGTCCTAACCGGAAGCCCCCTGTTCAATTCTGGAGCTGACTGGAAGTTCAGTTTCCCCACCATAGAGTCTCCTCCTAGCACGACGTACTTTTTCCTCTACCTGTCATAACCGAAAGCCCTATCAATTGTGGAGACGACTGGAAAACCCTCCCCTTGCCATAGAATCTTCTCCCCCCCCCCCCCGAAGCTCCTCTCAAAATTGTGGTGCTGACCGGTGACGGAGCCGCAGCAGAGGGAGGAAAGAGCCACATGCGGCTCCAATGCCACAGATTGCTGACCCCTGCCCTATGTCAATACACTTGTATAGACTAGACTTATATTTATCCGAATCTATTTAAAGCCCCTTTATGGATAGGATGTTTTTATTCATGGGCCATTTTGGATGAATGCTACTGGACCATATAAAAGAAAAATGGTTTCCCAGCAAAATGTAAGTTTATGAGTTTCACTTGGTGAAGCCATTTTAGCTTCTCTCTTTTTCTTGCACTTCTGGATGTTTAAATTCCTCCCATCTTGTATCATGAGAGATGTCATTACTATGGTATCAGCAGCTATCAAAGTAACTGTGTATATAAGATCCTTGGAATAGAGATTCGAGTACGTATAGAATGAACGAAGGCTGTCAGATGTCTTTTGATGTACCATACCCAGAAATGATTTATTATTGGGAATAAATAAATGTAAGCAGTGCAACTGCATAGTCTATTTACTATACCACACAATTCCAAACAATTTATTCACAAACAGGCCTGTACAGGACCATAGCCTTAGTTTTTTCATTAGCAACTAAGAAAGTCAATGAAAGCAGATAAGCTTCAAGCTGCTAGATTTAGGCTGCATCGAACAGAATTACCAGAGTCAAGATAAATAATGAAATCACAGATAAGAGATTAAGGACACATTGATCAAAATACGTTTGTAGGAAAAGAAAGGCTTTCAAAGTTGAATAATGGGTGGTTTTTTAGCATCTCATTCCGAAAAGCAGCAAACAGAACTATAACACTAAAGGTAGACAATCAGTTTGTTCAGAACACAGACAAATAAATAGAAAGCTTTCTTCTGACATGTTTGGGGAGGGCAGAACCTGAAAAAAAGTTAAAATATTTTACCACAGATCCTCACCACAGAGTGACTCAGTACTAATTTATCCAGTTGTAATTTTATTGAAGTGTAAAATACAGGGATAAAAAATCAATACAAACCAAGCAAAATACACAAAAGAGCAAAAAGTGCATATATAAAATAGTACTATATTTTCTTATCTCATGCTCTTTTTTTAGTTTTCTACATTTTACTCTTCTCCTGAGTTTTTTTTACAGTGTTTTACATTGTTGTATAAAACACTTCTTTTAAAATAGAAGCAAAGTTCATCTCACCTCAATTCCTTCCTGTCCCCATCCTTTGCTTGATATTAACTAGTACACCCATACACCAAGTGAATTATTTTTATGACAGATGTTTTGGACAGTCACATTTTTCACACATAGTTCAGTACAATGCATTTTAGCATTCTCACCACTTACAATTGTATATTAAATCACAAATTATCCATTGAATAAGCATAAATACATTATTATCATTGTATAGTCATTGTTCCACTATGATTGTTATTCCTTCATTTTACACAAAATATTCTAGGTATTGGGGTTCATATGTATAGCATCATTATACATCAATTGTTCCACTCCAATTGTTATTTCATCATTTAAAACAAAATGTTCTAGATATTAAAATCATACATACAACCTCATTCCATCGAGTTTTCTACTGAAACTGACTTGGTCCATTTTTTCCAGAATTGACACAATTTCTTTGAATTTTACCCAGCCATTATTGAGATAATAGAAAGCCTGACTTCCTTACTGTCATATTTGTACAAGAGTAATTGGATAACTTCTGGAGTTTTTACTTGCACTTAAAAGTAGCAAAGACGTGCCCTGGCAGTTCCTTTTTCTGTTGTGCGTCCCAATGACATTGCCTTCATCTTGATCCCAACCATGAATCAGACATCCATAAATCATCTCTAAACTAGAGTGGTATTAAAGTAATATTTTCCCTTGGTTCATTGCCGCTCAAAGACATCTCAATATGTATAAAATCTGTTCAGCTCTGTTAGCTTGGAAGGAAGTCGGGTGGTTGCAGTGATTTGAAATAGAGGCAAGATAGGTCTCGGCAGTGGGTATAACAAATGTCATGCCATATGGTTTTCTGGCTAGTCAAGAACAGATAGATAAGGCTCCAAAATCCCCAAATTGGGTTTTTGCTTAAGAGAATATAAAACAAGCAGTAGTTGGTTAGAATGAATACCTTTCTACAAAGTGGACAAAGGACCAAAAAGAACCACTCTCTGTCGTTGCTTCCTCCAGAAGATTTAGCTAGGAAACATTTAATTTAAAACTGATAATAAACAAATTGTCACAAAAGCACAATGGTTGAACTTAGTTTTTTACGGACCAAAAACTATCTTCAAAAACATGGCTTCTCTAGCACCAGTTTCTCCCACAGTTAAGATGTGTTCCCTATGCTCATCTTCTAAGCATAGAGGATAGCGAACTGTATTATCTAACATATACCTACCATGCTTCCCCGAAAATAAGTCAGGGTCTTATTTTCTTTTGACCCCCGAAATAAGCACTTGGCCTTATTTTCATGGAGGTCTTATTATTTTTGAGGTGCAGGAGGCGGTGAGCATGGTCACCTCATGGCTGCTGCTGTGTTGCAATATTTTTGGGGAGGGCTTATTTTCGGGGAGGTCTTATTATTTTTGAAGTGCAGGAGGCAGCGAGCGTGGTCACCTCATGGCTGCTGCTATGTTGCAATATTTTCATGGAGGGCTTATTTTCGGGGGAGGGATTATTTGAGCTCATGCACTCAAAAGCCCGATTGGGCTTATTATCCGGGGAGATCTTATTTTCAGGGAAACCGGATACTAAGCAGCAACTGGTTTAAACAAAATATTGCTATCTCAGTTTCTCACATAAAGAAGAGGGCCCAGGGTAGATTTCATAGATCCTATCCTGAGTTAGTGTTAGGAACCTCTGGGCATCGCCATATGTGATATTTGTTCTGCTTCCAGATTAGTCACATACATGTGTGATTCCGTGATGCATTCTTTATTTAGCTGCTGCACTAACTTATTTCAGACTCAACAGGAAACATACAGTTTCTGGTTTCTCAATAGATGTGCTCGAACATGCCAAGTTGGAGGTAGTTCTATCTCCATTTTTTGCATTTTTTACTCCACCTCTTGGCTCTAGGTTCTTCATCCTCTCTGCAGAGCCAGCTTAAACTTGATGCCATAATTTCTCCATTATTACAATTAACTGAAGAGGGGATGGCACCTTGGCAACTTTGTAAAGTCCTTCCTCCCAGATTGTCATGATTTAAATTTGCAATACCCTTTGGGGAAAGTTAGATAGATGCCAGCTTTTGTGCCCTATCAAGTAGGAGGTGCCTCAATTGCCTATCATGATGTTCTCTGGGATGTGTGTGGGTTTTTTTAAAGATTGGCACGGGTTAGAACTACAGCTAGAAGTTATTACTAAGCATCTGGGCAACAAAAATGGAGGAAGCATACCTCGGTTTCTTACAGTCTGAAAGACAAGTATCTTTTCTCCAGCTTTTCTCGAAAGAAATTATCCAGAAATGTAGGGTGAGATTTTCTTTTATTTCTAACTGGAACATCCACTGCTTTGAAGACTGGGAATGGTGAGAATCTAGTCCAGCACAAATATAGCAGTGATCATCAGGTTAGGAAGGCTGCCTTTATTCTAAATCGCCATGATTATAGCAACATGAATGCATGTTCATGGGCTTAGACATGTGTAAACAGTAGTTACATTATTAGAAAAATAAATACAGGTGGAATGATGCCAATTAATAAGTGATTTAATGTATGGTAAATAGCTAAGGCTTACAGGGATAATCAGCTTTGAGATGATAAAACATTTGAATGCATCCAGCAGATAGGACTTCACTGTTACGAAACATACACACTCCATCACAGCTCAGCCTTTCCACCCTAAATCCACTGAGATGTAATTCATTCCCCCACCCCCACCTCACACACACACACACCTCTTCTCAATTTCCATTAACTGATGTCCTTTCACACAGCTCATCTATACACGTTTGCTTTTTACCTTGAATATTTCACAGTTCACACAACCAATAGAGCCTTTCCTGTTTGATTTTTCTGTTCTTGGTCATAGTTGTCTACCTTTAATCTGGTTTTGGTCCTGCCAATAAAATATGAAGTAGGCAAAGCTACACTTGTAATTCCTATGCAAAGTCTTGTGATATGTTAGGGATACCTATTATTAATGAAATGTGTTTTTTATTGTTACTTCCTAGTATTTGTAAAGCATTCCTAATGCCTCAGCTTTCTAATATTTTACACTACCTTGCCAGGAGCAACTCAGCAAGGTAGGAGCAGTTATTTCATTCCTCAGTCTTGTTGCTTGCGTGGCTTTCATGTCTTGTATTTCTGCTCATTTATCGCCTCTCTTCAACTTAATTTTACTTTATCAGACCTGCTCTTGCTTTGTATGACTTACTTTTATTATCTGGCTTCTTTTAAGAGTCTCCTCCTTTTAAGATTCTTTGTGTTCCTGAGCCTTTTTCTCCTAAAGCTGTTGTCTTGCTCCTTCCTAATTATCTTCTTTTAGTCCTTGCCATTTACTCTCACTTATTTATGTTTAATCTTTAGATTAGGCCTCCTATTGGCACCGTATCTATAGCCCCAAAGCAAGCTTGTTGGGATTTTTTAAACAACAGTTTTATACATCTGATTTTACATATGTGTGGGTAAAACATCTTGCCTGTTGTTTTTAAATTGTGTATCACCCCTACGTGGTTAAAATTGCCCTGAAAAGCAGATCCAACCTAGGAACCTGTTCCCCCCCTCCCCCCACGTTAAGGATTGGAACGAAGAAAAGTACCATATCTTTTGGGCTATAAGATGCACTGGGTTATAAAATGCACCTAGATTTACAGGAGGAAAACAAATTTTAAAAAGGTTTCGGCCTCTATGTGTCGCATTTCCTGGATCATTTCCTGATTGGCCGAACCGGTAGTAGCGGCAGTAGGAGGCTCCAGGAGACTTCTGCGCAGAAGCATTGTGAGTGCGTCCAAACCGGTAGTAAAAAGATTAGCAAGCCACCTCTGGGGGAAAAGGTGCGTCTTACACTACAAAAAAACTTGTACCTACCGTAATATGTAGCCTGAATCATTTGCCTGGGCCGCTGGTGGTTCAACGGTGTTGTAAAGTACAGTGGGCCATATTCTTTCTAGAGACATTTGGACCTGAACTAGAAATCTCCAGGTTGAAAACATGAGCTTAAAACCCCTAAACTATAGTCTTCCCTGAGGAAAGCTACTCTGTTCAACCTCAGGTCCCTTATCTAGGTAGCTAGTCCTATTCTGTCTGCTCAAGCAAGTAGGAGCTGAGACCTTAAGCAGATCTCAACTGTCACCTATCGGATTCTTCCAACTGATAAAAGAGGGAGAACGAACCCTGAGCCCTTTTCCAGGCAAACCATGTACTCTCTGCCTGTGTGTACTCACTCACCAATGAGTAGACGGTTTATCCAACAGGATAAGAAAAGTAAAGCAACAACAGCAACCAGAAGTAAACTGTTAAATACAAATGGCCAAAAAAAGAAAGCGGTATGAAAATGGTGGAAGGTTTGTTTATTCATTCTGTGGAGTTTGGCCATGCAAAAAATGAATCTGCAACGAATTGTAGATTCTTAAGCTTTCCTTTTGCCGAAGAGGCACTCTTGACAACAGCAGCTGCCTTCCATTTTTTCCCTAAGATATAAGGAAATTTTGTTTCCATTTCATTTTGTGGCCATTTGTTAGCACTTTAGGATCACAATCCTTAGTTGTCAATTTATAGTCAGAGAACATACCTAATTCCAATCCCTCAGTTCTCCAGGCCAAGTATCATGCCATCTTCACAACAGCTCTGAAATAGGTTATTTTTGTTGAAACCTAATAATAGTGATTTTTAAAAAATGTGTCATCTTAATTGCTTGTTGGTTATTTCTGCCTTCATTCTCAGGTCCCAGTATCTTTAAAACTCTTTTTAAATACAGAGGTATTTTGTCGTAATTTCCATTAAGTTAAAAAAAGCAATTGTGGAAGCTTGGAAGAAGAATTCTTCTAAGATGCAAAAAGTACAGGCATGCCATCTCAAAAGTTTAAGCTCCCATACAGTATCTGACTTTACATGTCAATAAATATCTAAAACATGACACAACCTTTAATAGTACCATATTTAATACAAAAGTTTTCTGTACATGTGCAGTTGTTTACAAATTCAGAATAACAAAATGATAAATATGAAAGGTGAAACAATGTGGACACCCTTTCAGTCACAACTGCTAACACCTTCTTTAACAAAAATAACAGCTTCTCTGTGCTTCCAGTAACAAATAAAGTCTCTCAATTTTTGTGTGTGGAATTTACCTTCCCACACACTTTCCTAGTTCAGAAGTATATATTCTTGTGTGCACTGCATGTTTGAAATCTCCCCACAGATTTTCAATAACTTTCAAATTTCAGGTATGTAAAGATTGATTCATAGTTGAAATGCATTCCAGATTGTTCTCTTGCAGGAATATCCATTCTCTTTTCAGTTTCAGTGTTGTCACTGACTGTGGGATATTCATTTCCCGGATATATTTTTACTTAGTTGAATATGACTGAAAAACTGTGGGAAGGTCACACACGTAAAGAGATCTAAGGATGTAGCTAAGTTAGAAGACTTCTGAAAGGAAGAGTTGGGGTGGGGGGAGGGGAATCCATAAACAAAGAAGAGAATTGCTGTTAGCTGGCTTTAAGAAAGATTTGGAGGTATTATTTCTATTAGACGAAGTGTTACAACATGCAAACTGAAAAGGTTCCCAAATATTTGCACCCTCCATATTCAGTTTTTAAAATTGTAAACAACTGTATATAAATAATATGTATTCACATTTGCAGAAAGATGTCATGTTGTACTTTGTATCATTGTACTTTGAAACTAATAGTTTGAACACCGGTACCTAACTTTTGAAAGCAAATATATGAATAATATAATAGCACTAATACTTATCCTCAGGCAGTATAAAGATGGTTAGTTTTTTTAAATCAAGTATACCTCGGGTGGGTGGGGAACTGTGAGTGGACCTTCTCACTGAATGAATTACTAGGAGTTGGAAGTGGTGCACAGAGAACAATATTTAGGATTGGGTTACGAGACGATGAATCAATGCTCCAATTTTAATACTGTTGCTTTCGAAAGCTCTTTGTTCCATCTGGCTCAGTGGAACAATACATCGCTCTGCTTGCATTTGGCACAATGCAAGTGGAATGAGCTACGGTGACAGGACTTGACACGTATGCTGATCTTCTCTTGCCATGCAATAATTAAAAACAGAGGAGCTCCATTTGGATCATGAGCTGACTGCATATTGATAAAGTTTGAGATCTCACATGTCAGTACAACGTCTTCCTGGAAAAAAAGAATCTCACACCTGCAGCCGGAGGGTAACATTATGATTTTACACCTTATATATTAAGTGTTCTTAACTGCAGTGAGATCATTGTATCTACAGAGTTGGAAAAGACTCAGTAGAGGAATGATTGGTAAAGGTGATGGGACTTGCTGAGATGCTTAAATCAACTTCTTTGACCAAAGAAAGACAATATTTTCATTTATTGCTGACTAAAAAAACCCTAACAGATTTTGTTTGGTGAGAAAAAGATAAAATCATAATTTATGGTTTTGATTAGGATAGATCAGAGGTCTTCTAACTTGGCAACTTTAAGACTTATGGACTTCAACTCCTTGTGGAATTCTGAAAATTGAAGTCCACAAGTCTTAAAGTTACCAAATTTGGGGACCCCGAGGATAGATTATACAAAGAAGGAATATATGTTGTAACTATAGAGTAAGAGGTAAATTTATAATTCTATTTATAATTGCTGCAAAGAACATTGGAAGCTACTAGGTATCTTTTTTCTATTTTTCTTTTCCCCCTTTCTTGCACTTTTAGCTTTCTCTTTGGTTTCTTTTTTTTCCATACTGCATATTGGTTTGCATAGTTTTTATCTTTCTTTTTTAAAAACTTTAAATAAAACCTAAAAGCAAACAGCTTTTCCCTGTTGTTTGTGAACTGCTGCTATCTGTAGCAATGTGTATTCAGAGGCCTGCTTCTTGTGATCCGGTCAAGTCAATATTTTGTCCCCAGTGATGATGTATCCATGTACCTAAAAGACAAAGTTGTGATTGTGAGGAAAGGCCTATGACAGATCCCAACCTTTTCAATAATTTTTGATCTGTCTCCAATCTTATATTTTAAAAAAGATTCTGAAGTTATTTGTTATGCAGGTTTTCCAACAGGAAACTTGTTTAGACAATTCTAAGCCAGACTTACTTAGTTTGGAAGCAGGTAAAACTTTGGTCACCTGTATGGACAATCAGTGCCAGAAAATAAGACTGGATTCTGCTGAATAACTCAAAGTCTCAGGATAGAGTCAATCACAGTAACTTCCTAAGATAATTTGCCAATTTAGGACTGATTAGTTCTAGGCCAAGTTCTGTTTGACTGATCAACTTCAGAAGATAACTATTGCCAATGGATATTTTTAAAAATGTAATAAATAAATAAATGATACTTGGGATTATAACTCACCCTCTGGCACTTTAGCTATTGACTTTACAGGCCAGGGGTTTCCAACCCCTGGTCTGGGGACTGGCACTGATCCACAGCATGCGAGCAACTGGTCCATGCAAACAAGCGAAACTCCATCCGCAGGATGCAGGCAGCATGCCAAACCACACACTCTCTGGTCCGTGGAAGAATCTCTCTCCATGGAGCTGGTCCAGAGGTGGTATTCAGTAGGTTCTAACCAGTTTTGGAGAACCGGTAGTGGAAATTTTGAGTAGTTCGGAGAACTGGTAAATACCATCTCTGACTGGCCCTGCCCCCATCTATTCTCTGCCTCCCGAGTCCCAGCTGATAGGGAGGGAATGGGGACTTTGTAGTAACCTGCCACACCCACCAGCCACGCCCACCATGCCATGCCATGCCCACAGAACCAGTAAAAAAAAAAAATTGAATCCCACCACTGAACTGGTCCCTGGTGCCCAAAAGATTGGTGGCTGCTCTTATAGGGTACTTTGCATCTCTAATTTATCTTCTGTTTTTCGGTATCTGCATTTAACAGTTTTGAAGTTATCATGATTGAACTTCAACTGTATCCTTTTCAATATATTGAAAAAAAACGTTTGGAATTACTTCTAGAATGAGTATATATTAAGAAATTCAAACTCATGCAGGTAAGGCAGCATTTTGTTGGTCAGAAAACAATCAAATGTAGGAATGGAAATATTGCATAGCTTTTCTAAACAGATCTGCATTGTTTTTGCATATGCACAATTTGAGGCATGCACTTACCATCTGGATTCTCGTGTCTGACTAGGGAGACTTTTATACATATTTGAAATATATGGTAATTTCCTTGAAGGAATTCTAGCTAGAGTTACTATTCCTTGGTCTCCATTACTTTGACTACTGCAAAATTCATTATTTGGGGCTGCTCCTGAAGAGTGTTCAGAATCCATTCTGGTGTATCCTGATTGCTGTCTGGAACATATTTTACAGTTCACATAACACCAATGTTGAGACAATTGCACTAGCTGCCAAATCATTTTTTGGTTTTATTGCAAGAGCTAGTCCTTACCTATATAGTCTGAAATGGTTTGTTACTGTGGAATCTCAAGGACTCTGACCCCCCTATAAGTCTACTTATATGTTGTATTTGTCCTTGAAGAGTTTGATGTCCCACTATCACTTGATGTGAGATTTATAAGAATCCACAGCAAGCTTTTTCTGTATTGGAATTCCATGTATAGAAATGTCTTCCATGAGAAAATAAATTGGCTCTTTTACTGCTCATCTGTTAGTGTGCAATAAAAAAATTTTAATTTATTTTTACTTAGTTTTTCTATTAGTAGGTTATTGTTTACACCTTTATAATCCTTTATGACTTTGTTTTACATTCTCACTCCCTTTGTTTATGTAGAAGAATTGCTTTAAGAGTAAGGTAGCATAGAAATATTTTAAACAAAATAAATGAGCCATTGATTGACCCTTCCTCAGTTAATTTGACAAATTCCCTTTAAGGCTGCCTAAGCCAGTAATTATCTCCTTCAGCAGCAGAACCATCTGTAAGTTAATTATGCATTATGTAAATGAATATTTGAATTTGTGACTCTAGGCTCTGCTGTGAGACAGAGGTGGGGGGGGGGGAACCCTGCCAATTTTCTGTACTTCACATACACCTTTATACACTGACATTGTTTAGAGGAATATATTATAGGACAAGAGCTGGGATAATCTATGGTAACCAAACATCAGATAGCTTGGACAGTCCCTTTCAGGCTAATTAATTGTATCTTATTATGGCTTATTAACAGCATATATCAGGTATAAGCTTTTGGGAACCATAGCACTGGCTCATGAAAGCTTGTGCCATTCATTAGAATGCATTTGTCTGAAGAAGGGCTACCAGGGTCCTCCTGATTAATGGGAGAGTATATCTCCTCAAGTTAAAACAGCACTGTAAAGCACCAAGGCCTACGACAGACAACAGTATTCTGGCCATTAAAATCATAACCAGGATGATACAACCATGGCATGGAAAAAAACAATGGTTACTAGTAAGGTAAGGTAAGGTAATGGTTCTCCTCGCACATATGTGCTAGTTGTTCCCAACTCTAGGGGGCGGTGCTCATCTCCATTTCAAAGCTGAAGAGCCAGTGCTGTCTGAAGACTTCTCTGTGGACATGTGGCCAGCATGACTAAAGACCAAAGGCGCACAGAACGCTGTTACCTTTTCACCAAAGGTGGTCCCTATTTTTCTACTTGCATTTTTACAGACTTCCGAACTGCTAGGTTGGCAGAAGCTGGGACAAGTAATGAGAACTCACTCAGTTACGCAGCGCTAGGGATTCGAACTGCTGAACTGCCGAGCTTTCTGATCGACAAGCTCAGCGTCTTAGCCACCGCGGCCCTAAATGGTTACTAGCAGTGCTTAATTGTTGCTGTTATTCCTCCAAGTAAGTTTTATAATTGCAGGATGCCCTGGGGAAACTGAAAATCATCACTTTGTGAGCACTTCTCCCCCCCCCTCAAGAAGCCAACAAATATGTATTTTGCACATATAATTGTATGTGCTGACTGGAGCTGAGGGGGCAAACAGAAGGTCAAGACCCCTCTTGATTCCAATTCAGAAAATGGATTGGGGATTTTCTGCAATTTCCCACCCTCTCTCTCTCTTCCGTGGCAAGCGAGCGACACATTTGAGAGGACCATCAGGATTTTGCCTGTTCTTCTTGACAGATTAGGAAAAAGAAAAAAAAAACCTGCCAAATGAATATTGAATCCTCCCACAGTTAGTAACTGTGATTTATGAACAGAAGGATCGACACCCTTCTTAGAGCCCTACAACAATTGTGGTGTGCAGAAACCTGACAAAGTAATTCATATTCCAAGGGAAAGAAGAAAAATGCAACTATGAAAGGAGTCATTCATAGTAAAAGAAAAAAAAAAGCAATGATGGCAAATTGCCTTGCTTACTTGAACATATACTGAGATACAATTATCCTTCCTATGATGATGGTGACTACTCTGGAATTATAGAATTAGGTATAACCAATGAAATAACTCTGATGTTAACTCAACCTTGATGACTATGTGAAATGCTGCTACTGGAACTTCTTTATTGTTGACACACCTGTGGTAATTGCAAATGCGGCATTTAAAACAAAATAGTCCTTACTGCTAAAAGAAGGATGGCCCTAATGATTACACACAGCAATTAATGGGCTGAATCTAGACTTAGTCATGTTTGCAACAAACCTACTAAACGATTGTAAATCTCAGTTTATTGTGACTACATTAGATGCTAATAAATGTATTCTTTTTGATATTGCGTGCTTCTTCCTATTTGGAAAAAACGGCTAAAGAAACATACATTGGGTGTGTAAGGTGCTATTAGAATCAGAGCTTCTACATTCTTGCTACCTTTACAAGCCACAATAATAAAGCAGAGTTTATTCTCAAATTCTGAATAAATTGGTAATAACAATAATACTGCTTGGAGTCAGATTCAATTGGAATAACTTGTAAACCTTGTTCAATAAATATAAGAGCCTGGATCCAAAGAGAGGCATTTTTTTTACTTTGTTTTGTCATTCACCCATGAATTTCATCACCGATGAATATTTGCAGGGGCAAATAAATGGCATATTTTCAGTAATTTGCAAGAATCTTGGCTTACCTGTTCATGCAAACATTTTATTTAAAAACAAATTCCAAATTAGATTGATTCAGTTTGCCATGATACATTATTTAAGTGTCACTGATTTCAATTGGTCTATTTTTAAGCATGATTAAGCCTCCATCCTAAACAAGAATGAAATAGTGCACAAAAATGTTAAGTATGATTGTACAACATATTGATAAAACTCTTGAAGCTGAAAAGTATTTTCCATTTTTCCATTAATAATATACTTTTTCATAACGGGAAGCCTAGCCCCTCAAAAATACTGATGGCCCCTCTTCCATACAAAGATTAAAATACATTATAAGATTATTATTTATGTATGTGTTTACTTACTGTTTATATAATGTTAATTAAACAGTGTCTTTAAAAACAGCATTATCTTAAAGAAATAATGACTTTTTAATTGATCCTTAAAATGGGAGCTTGCCTTGGAGTTACTGAAATCATAACAGTAAATGTAAACCAGGATTTTCCAATGTTACTTTATTTATGGGGAGTAATACAAGTTTGGATATAGACAATGCATTCTCATATTAAAAATACCTTGATGTTTAATTTAAAAACTAATACCATGTCCATGTAAATACACAAAAATATTCCATATCAAACGCATTTACCCAAAATACAGTGAAAGAATCCCCACCAAACCATTTGACCTGCCGGATTATCAAAACTCTTGTTTATATAGAATTATCTGTTATGCTGAGATAAAAGTGTAAGCGTTCTTCAGAACAAATAAATATTCTGAAATTCTGTTGCTAGTTGATTTTTTCCAATTATTTTTCTCTTTTTATTCCAACCTATAACATGCTTATAACAATTATTCACATTACTCTTTACAATTAAAATTATGTTTTTTAAGTAATAAGAATATTTCATGCATTCATTAGTTTGAACAATGACAATTCCCCAATTTATTAGACAACAGTTAATTTTACACAAACATTTATAAAAGCATGATACCATAGAACAGTATCTAAAAATAATTCTGGATGTGAAATACATCTAAAATAATCCTTCTGTGATGCATCTGGCTGCATTCAAATATGGTACAAATGTGGTTTCTTAATGTTTGATCTTGCACATTGTTTTAATCTAGCCTTATCTAGCAAACTAGTAAACAAAAGTGATGGAATGCAAGGGTAAGTAACCCGCTGACCGCACACTATTCTCCGGCCCTTTTGCAGTTTCTGGTGCTCAAACCTGTATCATTAAAATTAATAAAACCTGACGATATTGTGAAGCATCCATATCCAATTTAGGTAAATGCAGAAAAAAAGTGTTTAAATGTTAATTATTATACTGCTACCACATTCACTCTCTAAGGATTTTAAGTGATTTAGTGTATAGGAATGACTTTCCCTTGTCTGTATGAGTTAAAACTTTTTTATGCATGCAAGGAATATATGAGTGACTTCCCATAACATTCCAACAATATCCTAAGTCATCAAGTGGCTTGTTTCATCTTGCCTGAACCCCTTATGGCTTGCAAACAATGGTTTATCACTTAGCGTAAGGGTTTAGCAAATCTCAGTTAAACTACAACATCAATATGTGTGCAACCAATTTACATATAAGCAATGTATATATATAATTCTTATCAGTAACATCTTAACTCAACCGGTTCTTCAGAAACACTGGACCAGTTTGGGTTATGGGACTCTTACCACATTCCTAAGCAGAGCACCTCTTTATATGCCTTACTGAGGAAACCAGCACAGATCCGACTACATGTCCCTTTTGTATATTCCCCAGAAACGTACTATAATTCTTGATCAAGGACTATGCATTGGATTTTTATGTTCATTCTCTGCAGAACACTTTAGGCCCGTGATGGCGAACATATGGCATGCATGCCAGAGGTGGCATGCACAGCCCTCTCTGCTGGCATGCACGCCATCGTCCTAGGTCAGATCTCTGTGGCATGTCTTTTGAGAGCTTCTGTTTCCCTGAAAACCACAAAACAGAAGTTCACGAAAGAAAAAGATCTCACCTCTTGCCGCGCTGGCGGTGTTGGGATGCTCCCCCTCCCGCCAGCCAGCTGGTCTCTGCTACACATGCATGCATGTCCGCGCATGTGCCTGTGCATATCTGCATTTGTGCACATGCACACCTTTCAGTTTGGGCATGTGCACTCATGCAATTCTGGCACTCGGTGTCTAAAAGGTTCACCATCACTGCTTTAGACTCATGGTTTTAGATTGTAGGAAGTTAGCATCCACCCCCTCCTAGAAAAATGAAATATCCTGGGAAATATTGAAAAGGCAGAATATTATATTTCCCTGGATAAGAAATGGAGAAACATGTTTTTAGGCAGGAAACACACTCACTCTTAATAGCCCCACTTTTGTCAATGGGCCATTAAAAGGCCTGAGCCAGTCTATGCTACATAACAAAGACCTCCCCCCTTCAGTTCCAGGGTGATGGGATTAAGGCATGATAGTATTAGCCCTTTACCCATCTCACCACAGGGCACCTGGGAAGAAGCAATGTTCTCAAAACATAGCCTACAGAGTTGCCCCTGCATGGTCCCATGGGAGTCAGAATATAAGTTCAGGTTCAAAGGCCAGAGGGCATAAAACCAGGGTCTTTCGGCAACTCTTGCCTCTTTTCTTCTTCACCCAACATCTGGAAACATGTGATCCCTCTTTTCTGTTCAGGAGCTCAAACCATGTGATCCTGTCCACCATTAAACCATCTTCCAAGCAGCCTCCATGTTTCCAGTGTCTTTTCCCCCCACTTGGAACTGAACCCAGAAGGACATTTTTTCCAACAAGATTTACACCTATGTTGGTCTGTGCCATATCCAGGTGAAGTCTTTGCTATTCCAAGTCCTTTTTCATAAGTTACAGAATTAGTTCTAGGCTAGGCTTTATCTCTCTGTCCAATGGGTTCCAAACCATAAACCAGGCGCTGTATACACTCACCTGGGAACAAACCACGTCGAATCTGCAGTGCACCTGACCCCGCAGGGGGCAGAACAGTTCCCAATTCGAGCCGGCCAATCCAGGACGCGGTGAGCTCTTTAAAGGCGACCCCCGAGGAAGCTAAACGAGGCGATAGTTCTTGCTTGACCCCGCCCCTCCCGCGGATTCCCCCCCCCTTTTTTTTTCTTTGACGCACTTTCCCTAGAAACCAAATCCTAATCGAGTGATGATGACTTCAAAGGGGACGCAGGAGGTAACCGGTTATCGTCCCTGTCCGTGGATATTTTTAGTTCGAATGGAATTTAACAGCAAAGAAGACTTGTCTTTTTATTCGGCTTATATACAAAATTACGTTTCAGGTCTTTTTTTTTAAAAAAATCCTCCTTACTGGGAATATTAAAAGGGACGTTTAAAGGGGCCCCGCGCCATCCACGGTGCCAATATGATGACATCAAACGGAGGAGGCTCAATTCTGTACACCCCCCCCCTTTCGCAGGACGGGGCTTTTAAAGGAGGGGGATGGCTCGGCCGTCGCGCAGCCTCTCTATTCAGCGCCCCCCGCCCGCTTTTCGGGCACGCAACCACCTTTGGGAAAGGAACAAGGCAAGCCCTCCCTCCTGTCTTTCCTACGAAGATGGCAGAGATCTCTCTCCCGGGTGAAGCTGGCAAAGAAACCGCGAGGATCCGGCTGGCACCGGCAGCCGCCTCAGAAGACGGACCTCGCAATACACAAACACACACACACGTCTCGGTTGCACCTTTGGAGCAGCATTTTTTTTCAACCTAATGGTGATTCTTTCTACTTCCCTCCCCCCCTCCCCGTTACTCAGCCTTCTCCTGGGTCTACTCGGACTCCTTCTTTCCATCCGTCTCTGGCTCTTGACTTCCCCCCTCCTTTATATTTATATTTTTCCTCCTGTTTTTTTTTAATCTTAATTTTAATTAATTGTAATTAACAGCGGGGTAAACCAAGCGTTTCACCTCGGAGTGGGACAAGGGTGACTGGCAGGCTCGGGAGCCAATGTCGAGAGAAGAACGGGGACGGGACGACAATCGGGTCCTGTGTGGGCTCGCCGCTGCTAGGGAGCGGAGCCCCCCCTCCTTCCTTCCTTCCTTCCCCCCTTTTCCCACCCAGTGCCACATCGCCCTTTGTCTCTTTTTGCTGCAGCGGGCAGGAAAGAGAAGGGAGCTTTTTTTTTTGCCGCCCCCCCCTCCTCCATATTCTTGGCTGCGTCCTCTCTTTTTTCCAAACCTAACTATTCTTGCTGTTTTATGAACAGACCCCGCCGAGGGTCGACGCTTAGAAAGGGGATATCCGGGAGCAGCAGGACCCTCGTACTTAAAGATGCTTTGCTAAAGATACGTGGCAGGCGAGTGTGGACAGATCGCAGCGCTATAAGGTCTACTTAGATTATATATCGATATATATATATCGATATTAATTAGAAGGTAAACCGTAACAGAAAGTCTGCATGATGAGCTACACGGGAATTGTGTTTTACATCGAAATATAAAGGCCATTACGGACCCAATCAAACCCCCATTTTTTTAAAAAAAATAGTTTCCTATAGAATTGTACCTTATGATTCTTGACTAATGTATCTCGTCTTTTTATGTACCCTGAGAGCATACGCACCATAGACAAATTCCTTGTGTGTCCAATCACACTTGGCCAATAAAGAATTCTATTCTATTCTATTCCATTCCATTTTTAAATTATAGCATTGGCACCTTAGCAATTAAATTGCCTGTTCGGTAGCATGAGTTGCAGAGACGGATTCAGGAGTGACATCGCTTTCTTTGACCTGTGAAACAAGCTCTTTAAAAAAAATCCTCCGAGGTAGTGTGAAGTATAAAGAAATGGAAAATTACCCCTTTCCTAAACAATCTCGCCAGGTAAGACGGAAAACAAGTGAAAGCATACAAAAGAACGTCCCTCCTCGTCCCTCCCCTCCCCTTCATACACACATTGTACGTCGTTGAACAAATGTTGCTTTATTGTCAAGAGCCGGAGACGGCGATTGGATCCAGACACGCTTTCCTCCGTGACGTCAAGGCCAAGGGCGTCATGGGATGCGTAGTTTTCTCTTTCTAGAGGGCGGCAGAAGGTGCCAAGAGGCGTGACGTCCGCGAGTTGACGTCAGGGCTGGAGGAGGGGATTAACTACTTAGAGGCTCGTTGGCCCCGGAGAGGAAGGGCGAGTAGAGGGAAAGCGGTGGCACCTAAAGCAAGATGGCGTTGAGGAGGAGGAGGAGCAGCAGCGAACACACACACATACGCTGAAGATGGGGAGGGTGAGGGGAAGCTAATATGATACAGGATGAGCACCCACAACTATAGGGAAGGTGGAGATGGCCGTGGCTGGAGAACGGAGTGAAATAAACAGAAGCTGGAAACAGCTGTCAACACCGAGAAAGGAAATCCTTAAGAATCCGGGTCTCACGAAAGCTGGGAGAGCGATGCAGAAGGAGGGGAGAAACATTTCTGCTCAGATGCAAGGCGGGGAGGGGAGGGGAGGGGGCAGATAATGTATCTTTCTCCTGGTTACCTAACCCTTTAGTGAAACATACAGAGAATCGCATTCTTCCCATGTCAGGAGAGTTTTGTGGTGGGTAAGGCTTTTTATAATAAAGCCATCTGGACAACAGAAAAATACACAATACCTGACTATATATACTATATAGCTATCTATCTATCTTTCTATATATATATGTAAACCACCCCTAAAGAGAACTAAGACAGAATAAACCAGCGCAGAGGGCGGACGAGAAAAGAAGACAAGGATTGGAGGGAGGGAGAGGGGAGGAGAACTCAGGGATTGCGGCCTTATTGGCAGGCGGAAAGGCCCTATCGGCAGTAGCGGTTGAAACCGAGGGCGACCGATTGGTAGGCTAATGGGTGGGGCTAGGCTAAATGGTGGGCGTGGAGCGGGTGGGCGTAACCACGCGGGGCCCAACGGGGCGGGGCGTGGGAGGCGATATATAGGGGCCGGAGGAGCACTCGGGCGCTTACAAGAAGGCGTCGAGCAGCTGCCGAGCGGGGTGCGCGCATTTCTCGGGTCGGAGGCGAGCAGCGCCATCCACCTTTTTTCCCCCCTCTCCTGAGCCTCCTTTCGGGGAATGGGGCTTCGCTCTTGAGCCCCCTCCGTGCCCTCCGCACCCCTCGGGACTCTCGCCGGAATTGTTGCACTACCAGTCACGCCACCTGCTCCGCTCACCCGGGTGAGTGTCGTTCGCACTCCGGGGGGGGGGGGCGACCGGCGCTGAGGCGGACGGGGGGGAGGGAGGGCTGGCGGATTTCGGGGGAGGGGGCGCTCGGCCCCTACGGCCATTCGTGTGGGGAGAGGGACGGCGCGCCCAGGGAGCGAAGCAGCAGGCTGTGGCGGCGAGCGGGGTGTGGGCAGAAGGGCTGACAGGGCAGCGGCGGAGGGTGTTGACACAACCCTGCAAGAGGAGGAGGAGGAGGAGGGAGTGGCGCGGACGGACGGACCGACGGGCGGAGCCCCTTCCCGGCTGAATGCGGGGAGAGGGAGGTTCGACCAGGAGAGTCCCGGTTAGGCAGGCAGGCGGCTGCTCGCGCCGCGCCGGGATCCCTGCTGGCTCTGTGCCTGGGGCTGGCCGACCGGCCCCTCCCTAGCAGACACGGGGTGGGAGGGGGCTGGAGGGGCGGCGCAGCGAGGGCAGTTGGAGGGTTTGTCCCCCTCCCAATTCCGCGGAGGGGCGGAGGAGAACTGGGCGACGGGAGGGGGGAAACCGGCCTGGGTTGAGCTGCTTGTCCCCCTGGAAGAGGGTTGGGGGGGGAGGTGTTGACTGACAGGCCGATTTTTGTTGTACGTGTAAGTGGTTTGTAGCGCTGTAGCCACACGGTGGAAAAGGGGGGGGGATCTCTCTCTCTCCCTCTCCCTCTCTCTCTCCCCCTCCCTCCCTCCCTCTCTCTTTCTCTCTCTCTCGTTTTTGCAGGGTGGAGGTTTCTTGAGGTAGGGAGACGACCGATTTTTATACGGGGGAAGAGATGTTTTTTTAAAAAAACAACAACCAGACAATAGGAATGGGTTGTGGTGGTGATGAGAGGGCTTCTGAGCTAAATAACCCCCGTAGCATTGCCACAGTTGTATCAGTTTTTGCGAAGTCTCTTCCTGTCCCATATGGCATAAAGGGCAAAAATAGATTGTCAATGAGACGGCAGAGGATTTGGTTGGGCTTGGTTTAAGAGAGAGAGAGAGGCCTTAGCCAATCATTCCCCCCCCCCCCTTTATAGAAAACACTTTTCTCCTGCTGCTGGAGCTTGGAGAGCTGTGAGCAGAAATCTAATGAGACTCAACTGCCTGATTATGTAATGCTGTATTACTCTGCTTAAGATACTTGCTTTTCTCCAGCTCTCTATCACCACCACTACTATGATTGATGTAATTAGCCAGGTTAACTGATTTTAAAAAGGCTTGTGTTAAAAATAGATAGGCATTTGAAATATTTGAGTTTTTGTGCCATTCTGTACAGCCTCTACCCTCCCTAGGCAATATATTTCCTACAGCGCAAGGAAATTAAAGGAATGCATATATAATTTTAAATAGCTTCCTCAATCAGTTCTCCTGTACCTTACATATGTCATTTGTAAATATCTTCTGTTTGCCCTTGATCTTTCCTTATCCCCACCCACTGCTGATCTAGCAAAATGTTTTAAAGGTTGCCTTATCAGCTGGTGGTTCTCTTATCACATAAAGAGGGCGAAAGGAAATGTCTTGAGAAGATTTGAAATCAATATTGCAAATTTTAGACATTTTGAAGTAATTTTTTTCCTCTGGTTTATAAACTTGATAGATTTCAAGCTAATGTTGCAATGCAGTGGAAAAAAACAAAAATATGAAAGGAAATACAACTATTAATTGTTATAAGTTGCTTAAAGATGGAACTTAAATAGGGAAATTAATTTAAAAGCTGGCAATATAATTTTCAAGCAGGTTCACATTTACCTTTTCATTTTAATTTGTAATTAAAGTTGTTTTGACTGCTTTATAATTGAAGGGAAAAAATTCCTGTAAGGATTGTTATGTTCTGGTTGAGTACTGTTTCTATTATGGAATGATTCTCCCCCCTCCCCCCATCCTCCCAAGGGGTCTTGATTTAGTAATTTTAAAAGCTGTTGTAGAATTAGAGTGGCTTCTTTGCTTTTTTCTCTTTAATGAACATACATGTCATGCTTGTACCTAAATAATAGAAATGATTCTGGAAGCTGACGGGTTTTTTTAACCTGCCAAAAGATAGTATTTATGACATTTCTGACTCAGCTGAAGCAATATTGCAAATGCTATATTAGATAGCTTTTAACAGAAGGGACTATTTTAATCTAAGTAGAGAAAATAATATCAAGTATTACAATTGAATTCTATGAATTCTAAGAAATAGGTTTGCTACAGAATGTTTGGTAGGCTTTTTATGGTTCCAGTTAGACATTAAAGACACAATTAAACAAAACTCAGGTTTTGGAATGTTATACTTTCAGACATGTTATTGGTGCTTTTTATACTAGTTTGTATTTGGAATATTTAACCTAATTAGCCTATGTACCAAATAGTACCAAGCAGTAGTGTAGATATTGCCTGTAAGAAATGTAGCCTGCTTTAGGGAAAGTGTGAATTTAATAGGCCTTGCTCATTTTCTCTTGTACTTTTCTTATGTGGATTTTTCTTTTTTTTTACCCCCTCATGAAGGAACAACACTACTCAAGGTGAAGAATAATTATCAACTAAAATCAGCACTTTCAAAACAATTTTTGCTTTCCTGTGGTATTTTGAACTTTTTTTTCCTGATTGTTGTGGTTTGAAAGAGAGACTGTAATTTTGTGCTGTAGCAGCTATGCAGCTTGAAATACAAGTAGCACTCAATTTTATTATCTCATATTTGTACAATAAGCTTCCCAGACGACGTGTGAACATTTTTGGTGAAGAACTTGAAAGACTGCTTAAGAAGAAGTATGAAGGGCACTGGTATCCAGATAAGCCATATAAAGGATCAGGGTTTAGATGTATACATGTAGGCGAAAAAGTGGACCCAGTCATTGAACAAGCATCCAAAGAGAGTGGTTTGGACATTGATGATGTTCGTGGCAATCTGCCTCAGGATCTTAGTGTTTGGATTGACCCATTTGAGGTTTCATACCAAATTGGTGAAAAGGGACCAGTGAAAGTGCTTTATGTGGATGATTCCAGTGAAAATGGATGTGAACTAGATAAAGAAATCAAGAATAGCTTTAACCCAGAGGCCCAGGTATT
The DNA here is from genome assembly GCF_964273705.1 of Natrix helvetica. Lineage (NCBI taxonomy): Eukaryota > Metazoa > Chordata > Lepidosauria > Squamata > Natricidae > Natrix > Natrix helvetica. Next base: position 244,247,035 of record NC_138548.1, read on the forward strand.
CATGCCAATTAGCGACCCCACATCATCTGTATCAAGCTCTCCATCGCCTCCCATTGGTCATTCTGCCACTGTGAGCCCAACCTTCATGCCCCGTTCCACTCAGCCTTTAACGTTCACCACTGCCACGTTTGCTGCCACCAAGTTTGGCTCAACCAAAATGAAGAACAGCAGCCGTACCAACAAGGTTGCACGCACTTCTCCCACTAATCTTGGTTTGAATGTCAACGATCTGCTGAAACAGAAAGCTCTTTCATCCTCCATGCACTCTCTCTATGGTCTTGGCCTCAACAGCCAGCAGGTTTCACAACAGCAACAACCATCACAACAGCAGCAGAAAACATCTGCCCTTTCTCCTAACGCAAAGGAATTCATTTTCCCTAATGTGCAGGGCCAAGGTAGTACAAACAACCTGTTCCCTGGAGACAATCCCCTTAACCTTAGTCCTCTCCAGTACAGTAATGCCTTTGATATGTTTGCAGCCTACGGAGGTCTAAATGAAAAGTCTTTTGTGGATGGCTTGAATTTCAGTTTAAATAGCATGCAGTACTCTAACCAGCAATTCCAGCCTGTTATGGCTAACTAAACAAAAATACAAATCATATTGTACAAGTTGAAATGCACGTACCCAAGGGTGTTAACTTTTTCACCTCTTGAGTTTTTTTCTAAAAAGCTTGTAGTATGAATACATTCAAGCTTGGTTAGATAAGGACAACATGCATCTTTTTTTCATTTGCCAACCAAGCACAAAGTTATTTTTTACTGACTGTACATTAAATATATTCAAGATATGGCCTCTTACAGTATTTAAGATATAGCAAGGACAGCTGATTTTTTATACATAAAAAATTGGCACTAATAAATGGGTTTATTGGTCTTTTCTAATTGTATAATTTAATTTAGTACAAAGTTTGTAAAATATCAGAGTATATATTGTTTCTACAACATGGTATTGCATTTTTATCTTTTTACTACAGTGATCTGTGACAACTGCAGCAGCTTCATGTTGTATTTTTTTTACTGAAATTATAAAATCCATCTTAAAAAAACATCAGTTCTAAAAAGTGTACAAATATTCCTTAAGTGGTGGAATTCAAACTGTATGGAAAACTTTTCCAAGAAAGAAACACAAATTGTATTTTCTGTTAAAAAGTTTAAAGATTTTTTGCTATATATTATGGAAGAAAATGTAATCGTAAATATTAATTTTGTACCTACATTGTGCAATACTTGAAAAAGGTATAAAAGTATTTTGAGTCAATGTCTTATGTTAAAGAGAGGGACTGAAATAGTTTATATTAAGTTTGTATTAAAATTCTTTAAAATTCAATTACTATTGTGGTCTTGGTTTATTGGTTAAATAATATAGTAGTACACTGATATTGTAGAACAGTATATAGGTCAGCTAAAGAAGTTGGTTACACTGATGCCTCATGATAATGGTGTTGTTAAAAATTATGCCAAAGCAAGCTTTGTATTTGAGCACTCGCCCAATAGTTACAGGTGACAAGAAATTGCATTCATGTTGGTGAGTCAGACTTAACAGAGGAGGAATAGAGTCCCTATGTGCCTCCTTTGACCGAGTATAGAAACCAAGCAAGCTGCCAGAGGCTGCTGCAATGTATTAGTGGCACACCTATTTCTAAAAAAATACCTTCTGTGCAATTATTTATAATGCAGAAGGCTGCTGCTGTTCTAGGATAGTTTTTCAGTATCTGGCTGTTCTGATACACATTTTCCTGTGTGACAGTTTTGACAGAGTATTCTTGATAACTAAATTGATGCTGGATTCATGAGGCATAAAAGTCAGTAAATGGGCATTTCAATTCTATACTTTGGATTTAAAGCTAAGAAACAACCTGAAGAAAGCTAATTTTCTCATAGCATGCACCTTACACAGGAGCTTCATTGTTTTCTAATAGTGTAGGAGCTGGTGCTATGAAGTGTAAAATCAGTAGGTCTCCAATAAAGTTTACTTTTAAAAGGAGGAGGGGGGGGGTTTCTTATCCCAAATAAAAGCCTGCCTAGATCCTTCCATATGACAACACCATTCAGAATAACAGGCATTAGCATATCCAATTAGCCCTATCATTTCCACAGTACAGAAGCCTGGAGCAAGAGTGGAAGTGTTAGGCTTTTTTAAGGCCTGTAAACTAATTCGATCTATTCGTGTTGTATATTGTTGTAACATCAAAGAGCAGTTTTGTAACACTTCTATGATAATATGTGTAAAAGGTCTGATATTCCAGTGATCTCAGTATGATGATATCCAGTCGTCATGCTGATTTCAAGTTGGGATGAGATGGGCGTTTACAATTCTTGGAATAGAATCAAGCATGTTGCTTAGCACCATAGTAAACTTTGTTTTATAAAGACTGAAATCGGGCTCTGGAGAACCAGCAAAGGGAGTAGGCAGAACTTCAGATTTTTGTTCTGAAGTTCATCTTATTGTGAACTTTGTGAAGTATTTCTTGGATCTCGGCAAGCACTACAGTATTTCAATGGACAAATCTGTCTTATATGAAGTAAGACCTGTCTGTGCTTATAAGAAGATCTGTCTCAGTCCTAGAAATCTTAAAATTGAAAATGGCCTGGGTTGGGTTTAGGAATTTACCTGAAATGCATGCCTTCACTAGACAGCATTGCAACTAACAAGAATCTGCTCATGAGTAGGAAGATCTAAATCAGGGGTGTTCAACCATGACAACTTTTAAGATTTGTGTACTTCAACAATATAGTTGGCTGTGGAATTCTGGAAGTTAAAGTCCACAGGTCTTAAAGTTGCCAAGACTGGACACCACTGGTCAACGATCTTCCCATTAGTGTTTTGAATACTTTTCTATTTCAACAATCAAGAAATTAAACTTTGTGGAAACAGATGGGAAGTGGAGAATAACAGTGTAGTTATTGTTGAGATGTGAAGTGTCCCTGGAATTAAGGGCAGACTCCTTAGAATTTGAATTCTAAACAGCAATGTTACAATTATGCAGCAAACTCCCATAAGGCTAGATAATGCATTCATACAATCTAGGAACACGTTACACAAATCAGCTGAGCTAACTCAAAAGTACAGGAAAATTTTACTGTATTTTTGTTTTTAAAAAAATACATTCTAAGATGTCTCGGAGTATTTCTCCAACTGCTGATAGAATCTTTTCAGCACATTCTCTTAGCTGCTTCTATTTCAAAGTAAAACTGAAGTGAAGAACAGTCAATCCTGATATGTATGTTTATTTTTTCCTACGTTAAGAAAAGACATCCAAAAAGCTGAATATTTGAGATTTGTTACAATAAGTTTTTCTAGAACAGCTCAGTTAGGTGATAATAACTAACAGGTCACCTATAAAGATACTGAATCTTCAATGTGCTTATGGTGGTTTTACTGTATTGTTTTGGAAGAAAACCACATTTGAGAAAAAGTTGGCTAGGTTATCAAAAGGGGTGCCAAACAAGCATTTTTTCCTACTTGTATTTTTGTTTTAATACAATGCAGAGGTGGATTGCTCCCTGTTCAGCCCAGCTCGGCCGAACTGGTAGTGGCGGCAAGGGGAGGCTTCGCCCACCTACCCAGACATCGCGCACACGCACAAGCTTGCATGCACGCACAAGCAAACCAGTAATAAAACCGGTATAAACCCACCACTGATACAATGCCTCTATGAACGCTGTGTAGTTTTTACAGTTTTGTTTTGTTTTTAATTATGACCCATGAATCGTGAGTACAGTAGTCTGGGCAACATCTTTGCCAATACTGTATAGGCAATATTTAATATTAAAACGAAGACCCTCAAATATCAACTGTAATAAAATATATATTTTAATAATTAAAAGAGCACACAGTTAAGAGCTTGAATATTCGTTCTTCAAGGAGCGCAGAGTTTTGCCTGCAATGAAGTGCAACTTAATTCATAGATAAGTAATAACATTACACACACAAACCAGAAAGAACGTAATGACTTGTGATTTTAGCTGGAGTTAGATTCTGAGGTTTTTAACAGAATATAAGAGAATATTTCTTAAAAGAGTTCCGCAGAACCAAAAAGAAATGTAAAGTAAAATAATGGGATTAATTTGATTAGCTTAAACAAACAAAATGTCTTAACTTCTTCAATGTGTTGATCTTGCTGCCCATTGAATTCAGTGATGATTAGTTTGCACCTTATACAATTTAGCCTTAGAGGCCTCGGTGCTAATACCAGTTATTCCTCCTTGGTTTATATGTATGTAACCACCACATGTGCTAACTCTGGCCACAATCATTAACAAAGGCCATTGTGCTTGCTCCTTGCTGTGCCACAGATGGGTCATAAAAACTGAACCAAATCATAGATGACTAATCATGTTGCTTTAAAATATCACATGCAATATAGGTGTTGATATAATGATTAAGTACAGTGTGTAATTCAAACAAGAAGACATGAGGACATCTGCTTGGGATTCCTAAAAATAAGAAACTAAGAAGGCATTCCTGGCAGTGGGTAAAGTCATGACTCTGCTCTACCTAGTACAATTAACATGTGGTATTGGTTATAAAGTATGGGGTTTTTTATTTACTTGCGTCCAGCCTTTATTATTTTTACAAATAAGACAAACATATCCAATATAAACCCTTCTTCCTATTTTCACCACCACCACCATGTGAGGTCAGTAGGCTTCAGAGGGTGGGACTGGCCCAGAGGTGGGTTCCTACTGGTTCGGCCTGGTTCGGTCGAACCGGTAGTGGTATGGCGGCCTGGGTCGCTGGGACTGGCAGCGACCCAAGCCTGCCACCCGAACCGGTTCTCCAGTCGGCGCCATCTGTGCCACCATCTTGTTTTTAAGTTCTGTGCATGCGCAGAACAATTTTAACTGAACCGTGCATGCGCACGCAGAGCGCATCTAGCATGCGCAAAAGCGAAGTGGCAGTAAACCTGGCCAGAACCCACCCCTGGACTGGCCCGAGGTAAGCCAGCTGGCTTTCTATCCCTGGCAGAACTAGAACTCACTCCTGCTTTTAAGCCTACTGCCTTAGTGTATGGTCACAAAATTTGGCTCGACAGATTTTCTAATACAATTAAGGTCAGAAAAATATAAGCATTAAAATCTTTGGAAAGCTGTTATTATTTTTTCCTCAAAATATACAGTGTCACATAACAAAAGTTTTTTTTTCTACAGCTCTTCCCTCCAATCTCTTTGGGCGTGTAGAAATACTAAGGACACCTGTAAAAATATGATTCTTTTTTTAAAGGCTAACTATTATTCCATCAGTCAACAACATTAGATATTGGGGAATGAGTGCCATTACAATTCAAGTGACTTTGTGCTGTATTGTGCTCATCACTATTTTGACTCAAGTACTGGTATAATTATGGGAATTGGTAGGGGAAGAGTAAGTCATGCTTGAAAGAGTATGATCATGTAGTAACAGGATACTTAGATTGTGACACAGTCCAAGTTAGCAGATCACATTTTTATAATTACATTTTCTACATACTGGGCAGGCTATTTAACATAGTTTAAACTAAAAAGGGGGGAAAGGAGGTAGAACTAACCACATGTCCTTACCATAACTCAGTCTGTGCCTTGGGAGTGCTTAAACAGAAATACTCCATGCCACATCTTGTAGTTTTTAATATATGGAAAGGGCAGCTCCATTCAGTGTATAGATAATACAGATGTAGGTTAACTGTATATTTTCTGACTCACTTATGCTTGGTAAAATACAAAATGTTGACTGCATGTTATATTTCCAACAGTGGTCCTGATAGAAGTCTTTTTATGGAAAAGCCCAAAACATGCCATGCAGTGAGAGGTTCACCCTCACATGGGCAATTGATGAAGAATTCCAAATGGACTTTCTGTAAAACAGCAAAATACCTTAGACATGAACCTGATACGAAAAGACTTATACACAAACTTACTTTTTTAAAAGTTTGGGCCTATGCCACGTGTGGCAGTTATTTGCTGCCAGTCACATTTCCATAAATCAAAACCTTAAGTGGATTATATGAATGTGATAGTTACTAGTATCACGGTCCTGTCATCTACATGTTTTTATTGGGTTTTTTTCCCTCCTCCTTTTTAGTTACCCTCCCCCTACTATTTTCACTCTAAAGGCCTCATTGTTCTTTCTCCTGCTCTGTCAAATTCTGTCCCCTCTCCCCACCCACTACACACAAACAAGACACGCTGCTGTTTTCCATTCATTAAAGAGTGAGCTGCCAAGAATCTACTTTGCTGATTTAATTTCCTTGTGATTTCAAGTGTCCCAGTGAGATGAAGCTGGATCAAGAAGAAAATTCCGACTTTGCTGGTAGTGGCCATTGGAAGCCGCATTTGGAGGGCAATGCCCTTGTAAATTCTCCTTTGGGATCGCTATACAGTTCTGTGTGTCAGGAAAATTCACTACTCTTGTTTTATATTGGTGCACATTTTGACAAAATCCTCGACTTATGACCACAATTGAGCCCAGAATTTCTGTTGTAAAGTGAGGCATTTTGTTAAGTGAGTTTTGCCCCATTTTACAACCTTTCTTGCCACTGCTGTTAAGTGAATCACTACAGTTGTTAAGTTAGTAATAAGGTTGTTAAGTGAATTTGGTTTCCCCATTGACTTTGCTTGTCAGAATGTCACAAAAGGTGATCACATGACCCTGGGACACTGCAATTGTCATAAATATGAACCAGTTGCCAAGCATCTGAATTTTGATTATGTGACCATGAGGATGCCGCAACAGTCGTACGTGTGAAAAATGGTCATAAGTCACTTTTTTCCAGCGTCACACCTTTAAATGGCCACTAAACGAACTGTTGTAACTCGAGGACTACTTCTACTAGAACTGCCCGGTAACTCTGTGGATATCATTCACAATACAGATTACAGGCAGAGTGCGATCAGGTTGGTATATGAACTGCGAACTGCTTTAATCAGGTTTGAATAAAAAGTGTCTAGCTTGTGTATCTGGTTCTGAAACTGATAAAGGAAACTGTCTGATTCAGCATGCTCTCTTTTTTGGTCTTGATCAGCAAGTTGATTTAAATTGAATGAACAGCGTTGGCTGCTTTCCTGTCATGAGTAGCATTAAAACAAAAAACTAAAAGACTAAACCCGTTGCTAAACTGTAAAACTCCACTGAAGTGTTTTGTTCCAGAAAGATGCAGAGTCTGGTGATAATCCCCGAGACTGCTCCGGTTGCTTTTGGTCCAGCTTACTTAATTTCAAGAGGAGGGGAGAGGAAAATATCTTGCCTCCAGAAGTTGTGAATGCCCCAACACTGGAAGTTTTTAAGAAGATGTTGGATAGCTATTTGTCTGAAACGGTATAGGGTTTCCTGCCTAGGCAGGGGGTTGGACTAGAAGACCTCTAAGGTCCCTTCCAACTCTACTATTATATTATTGTATCTAGGAGTTGAAAGAATATAAACTCCTCTGGTTATTCTTAACCATTTACCTCACAGATAAAGTATGATCAATGTGCACAGATGAGAGCATAAGTAAAATATTTTTACAAAAATCTTGGCAGACAACAATTCAGGCTCCTTGACACCTATCCCATCTTCCTCCTCTTAACTGTACTTGAAAATTTTACCCAGCCTGCAGGTCTAAATTGGTTGGGGATAGTTGACTTTGGAATAGTAAGCCTCTGTAGGAATATTGGATAAACTGTGAAGATTATTTGTCTCTTAAAATTCAAGCTCCTCATTTCCCCATTTTGAATAATAAGGGATTCACTCTTAAAAGCTTTTGCCATCAAAATATGATCTGGTTAAACTCTTCCAATACTGAGACCAAAACAATTATCCACCAAGTATATGCCATATGTTGTCTTGTGTGGCAAATACATGACCAAGAAACAGTTGGGCCAAAGGGGAACAGGTAGGAGTAGGCAAGCCACCTCAAATCTTTATGATGACTCCCAAATGGTGAACATATTTGGCCCTATTTGCATGGATGTAAAGACATCGTGTCAGACACCTATATTTTCAAACCACCTAGAGAGCAGGTGCTGCTACAGAGAAGAGACATTCCTGTACCCCCACTATTGTTTAATCAAAGGAACCTAGAGCCTGCCAGCCCTGCAGATTGGATCAGCTGGGCAGGAACAATGGGAGATAGATGTTCCCTCAAGTAGCCCATTTTATAGATAGTGACCAATACCTTGAATCGCACCTGGAAGCAATCTTGAAAGATGTACGTAGGTCTTCAAAAACTATTGATGCAGAAAAGAATAAAGTATTTTAGAAATAGAAATAAAAACAGGTATTTGTAACTGTATACTTACCTAGATGTTGACTCTAGATGTTGAAGGGGGAAAAAAGGAAAGGGAAAAAAGGAAAGGGAAATAAAGGGTAGGATGGGATAGGATTCTCTGACAAGTGCGGTCAGTTCATCCAGGTCATGACATGCCTGTGTCAGTCCTGGGTAGTGACTTCAGGTTTGTTTGCTCATTCATTTACCATATTAACTGAACTTGGTGGCCCAGAGATTAACTCTCTCCTCGTTGCACTGTTGTTTACATGCAAAAATGTCTTGCAATTTCAAAAAAATAAATAAATAGCATTTTGAGACATAAAAACTTAGTTGGAAACTCTGAGAACCATTGCCAGGAAATATGGAGGCAGCTTTGAGTCATCCAGTATTTCTCAGCTACAGTTCTCTTGGCAGCCCCTATGATCACTGGCCAAATACAGAAGGAGGTTGAGTTTAGATCAGACCTGGGCATTTTATGGCACACCCAGGCCACATCTGGCTCTTTGCCTGTCCCTGTCCAGCTCACATGAGGTCAATTGGAAATTAGAAATCAAATATAAATAAATGTACACTGTACATGCAACTGTGTTGCATTACATCATGTACCTTCACAGCCCTATTGGTACAGCCCTATTGGTTCGGCCCTCCACAACAGCCCCAGTTCCTCATGTGGCCTCTTGGGAAAATCAATTGCCCACCCCTGGTTTAAGTACTCTTATCTGGAAGTCCTGTCAGGAAGAGCTAATAGGCTAAGAGCATCTGGCATGATACCTCATGAGGCCCCAAAACACCTGTTGCAGCAATTGCCACTAAAGAGCCATTTTTACTGTGGGCAGGAGAAGGAAGTGATCAGATTCATGGCAAGTTATTATTATACCTCAATTGTAATTCCACACAAATGTAGATGAGAAGAAATAAGATTCAGTTCCACTCCTACTTTTAAAACATCCCACCGCCACCACTACCATGACAGATGCCAAGTCTGCCCACCAATCGGGGTACACCTGTGTCACAGACAATATGTTGGAAGGACAGATAGTCTAATCTGGCATAAATGTCACTAAACTGAAGTCATAATGCAGAATTCAAATGGGATGATGTTAGGCTAAAGCAGCTAAGTTCTCTTCTTCTTGAATAAAGTTGCAGCTGACCACACAGCTCAGGGATCGTCCTGCATATTCACCTGTGGTCAGTGACTGGCCTATCAAAATCACAGGGCCCTTTGGCTGAACAAGGGAGCTTATAATTTGAGAAACATGTGATTAGAAAGCATTCCACTTTCCATGCTGAATTTCAGTCCGTCTTTTCTGGAAACAACCAGCTGCTCTGCAAGTAATCTAGTTTTGGATAACCCTGAGTGCCACTCTGGCATTTTCATTGCCTTTTGTTAGATACAACAGCTACAGCTTGTTTTCATTATGTTAGAAAGAGCTGTTTGCTTTCCAGAATGTAGTTAGCTGTTTGAAGGATCATTGGATTTTTCATAGACAATCAAAGGAAAAGAAAACACAGTGGCATTAAACCTGTACTCGTAGCATAATTCATTCCAGGTTTAATAGAAAACAGTGGGTTTCTCCCCCCACCCCACCCCCATGTCTATAGGTGTTTAGGTTACAGAGATCAGAATTAGAAATGCATCACTCAGATTATAGTGTCACTTATTTCCTTTTTTTTTCATTGCAAAAGTAAAACGCATACTGAGCCATTTATTCAGTCAATGACCTGCAAAAAATTTGTGAAAAACCAACACCAAACTAAAATCAAATACGGTAGATGAGACACGATACTACCGATAACAAAGATAAAATAACAAATGTAACCCACACCATTACAAAACTATGTTAATTACCTCTGCAAGTATAAATGTAAAATATTACAATCTATGAACCCAAAAATACGTATCACCTAAAAGAAGATAGCTAACATGTACTAATCCTAAAGTGAAGAATAAAAGAAATAATTATTTCTGTGACCAGCTTTGCCTTATTTTCATCATGGCAACAGAGACGTTGGCTATTGCACAAGTACTAAGGGGTTTTGAATCTTCGAGGAGATGATTCACATAGAAAATGTTTTGCTTTCCTAGAAATTTATGTATTAGGGTCAGAAGATATGCACATCCGACATTCCTATAGAATTTGCAATATAATAATACGTGTGAAATAGTTTTAATCTTCTTATCACTACATGGGCAGGTACACTTAGTTGTACTCATTTTAATTCTCTTTACACTGTTACACAAAATGTATTAACAATACTTTTGAATTGGAAGAGAAGGAAAAATAACACAGTGATCAGTGCAGGATCGTGCAGTTGAAGTACCGGTATTTCCTATTCAAAATCACAAGAAGAAGTAAATTCCCTATCAAATAGCTGTTAGAAACTTTTAACCTTGAGTGAAATCATCTTCCTGATAATATCAACCTGTCAATTCTAGCTTTCTGCCTGGGGCCTATCAGAGAGCCACTTGGCTCAGCTTTTCGCATGACAGTGTTTTACATTTTAAAGGATGCAATCCCTTTCCATCTTCTTTTATGCAACCCAAAGGAATCCAATTCTTTCAACTGCACCTCATACAGTTTCCAGGAAATTCAATATCCGAGTTAGCTTCAGTTCCCACACTGAATCCTTGCCCTGAAATCCTCAGCGGAAACACCTAAAGCAGTGCTTCTCAATGGGCAGCTTTCAGATGGGTGGACCAGAGGTGGCATTCAGCAGGTTCTGACCAGTTCTGGAGAATCGGTAGCGGAAATTTTGAGCAGTTCGGAGAACTGGTAAATACCACCTTTGACTGGCCACACCCCCATCTATTCTCTGCCTCCCGAGTGTCAGCTGATCGGGAGGGAATGGGGATTTTGCAGCATCCTTCCCCCTGCCACACCCACCAAGCCACGCCCACAGAACCAGTAGTAAAACATTTTGAATCCCATCACTGGCATGGACGTCCCAAGTCAGCATGTCATCAGTTTTGTTTCAGAAAAGTTTCCATTAATAACAGATACTTTGCGAGCCTATTTCTTGCCTCATTTGCAGTGTTTTCAGAGGAATGACAAGGAAAATACTGGTGCTTGTCAGCCAGATGATAATTGCAATACTATACTAATCCCTATAGATTGAACTAAAATTCCCAAACAATTAGTAGGACTATCATGTATACATATATACTGTATATATTTGCGTGCTGAGTGATGTTACTAGCAGAATCAGTAACCACTACACAAAGTCTAAAAGGATGGCTCCAAACTGACGATCATATGAAATGTACTTGCTTTCTTCATTTCTTTTAAACATTAGCAATATCGCAGAAGCCAAAATTGGTAATAAAAAATCAATCTGAGTATGGAAACATTTTTTCCGGTGTGTAACTAAGCTTGTGGCATCAGCAGGCAACGCGGTAATGAAACCATTTCCCACTTCTCACTAATGGAGTAACTTAGGTGAGAGGTGAGCATTCAGGAGAGAAGCTTTGCCTTTTTCTTCTGCTTTAAACCTCTGACACAAATCTCAGTTGTGGCAGTCTCACAAAAGGTCAGCTGTGTTCCGCTTGATGCAGCAAAACCACAGAGTGCTTGTGGCGAAAAAGTTTGCCTGGACTAGGAGCCATTTCATGATATGAGGCATTAAACGGAATTTTAATTTGGTAGGCACACATACACAGAGCTACTTAGGACAGTCACAGAGGAGCAAAAAGGCTATAAACCTCAACATCCACAAAAACAGAGGAAATGGCGTATCGGTAACCATTTATGCAGTGCCAGAAATAACTAAGAGGGACATTAAGCCCAAACGGATTCTCACTTTAAAATGCCAGAAACAGCGTATAGGCAATCGAGAGGTTTTTTTCAGAAATTTGAGACTGCAAATTTCTAAGCCCTTAAACATTGGTCATGCAGTTTAGAGCTAATGGGATGGTAGCCCAGAATATCTGGACAACAGCAGCTCTCCGATTTCATCAGTAAACTAGCAAAGCGTAGCTGATTTTGAGACACATCAGTGTATGGCTATTTATAATGACACCTACTTTCCTCCAATTTGGCAAGCTTATGGATGAAAGACAATTTTTCATAGAATTGGGTCATCTAACCCAAGCCCCAGTCCAAGTGTAGGATCTACAAGAGGATCTCTGAGAGATGACCATACAGCCTCTACAGAAGAACATAACATATTATATGGCATTCTGTTCACCGACTGACGGGTTGTAAGCCAGGAAGTTTTTCCTGATGTCTGATCTAGACCTCCTTCCTTGGAGTGTTAATCCACTGGTTCTGGGGGAGGCAGGGAATGTTGTGGATCCCATCCCCTAGGGAGATACACCTGGTGGGAGCCAGAAGAAGGGCCTACTCCATGGTGGCCCCCTCTCTCTGGAACATCATCCCCATGGAGATTAGAATGGCCCCCCACTCTAGCACTCTTCCAGAAGGCCCTGAAGACCTCGTTCTGTCAGTGGCCCTGGGGAACCCAGAGCGGGATGGAGCCAGGGGTGAAAAACAGCAGGTTCTGACAGATTCTGGAGAACCAGTAGCAGAAATTTTGAGTAGTTCGGAGAACCAGCAATTGCTATCTCTGGCTGGCCCAAGAATGGGTGGGAATGGAGATTTTGTAGTATTCTTCCCCTGCCACACCCACCAAGCCACACCCACCAAGCCACGCCCACAGAACTGGTAGTAAAATTTTTTGAATTTCATCACTGGATGGAGCCCATTAAATTGCTTGTGATATGCTGTCACCGGGGTGGGGGATGGGGATGATTTTAGTATATTAATTTATTATATCACTCTTCTATTAGTTTTTAAAAAATATTTTGTTTTATTTTTTATTTTCAAAACAAACACAACACATAAAATCTTCCTTCTTTACATACTGTAGAAAGTGTATCGGTTACAAAAAGGCTTTCGTGCATCTCTTCCACAGTCATCAAGCATAATTCATATTAACTCAAGTATTTTAACTCAGATATTTATACATGTTACCATCATCATACCTCCATTTTCATTTGACTATAATTGTTTAAACGTCCATCATAAAATATACCAAGATTTAACACATAACCACATACTGGCATTTCATTTACTATTTCTAAAATCCTCCAATAACACTGAATCCTTATGTCCTATTCTAGTTAAACATCCATAATATTTAATAACAAAATTTTCTAATCCTCCTTTCCAACTCACTGTTTACAATTTATATCTAGTATGTATGTATGTGTGTGTGTGTGTATATATATATATATATATATATATATATATATATATATATATATATATATATATATATATATATATATATATACATACATACATATACATACATATATACATATATATACACACACACACGTTATTATCATTATCCTTCCTTTATTTGACTATATCCTGTATCATAACATTTCCCCCCGAATAATCCAGACTTAACTGGATCTAACTTAGTTCTTTTATATTAACCTTTATATATAATCCAAAAGGATTTCTAATCTTCCTTTCATGACTACCATTCAATATTCATATCCAATTATTACTTATCATAACACTACACATTGTATACATTATTATCATTATCAATTATTTATTTAACTATATCTATTGTCACTAAATTTCACTAAGTTTAACTAGTTTTAAATTATACTCTTCCATCTATCAACCTGTATCTTTCCAGTAGTAAAACAGTCTCATATCTTCTGCCATTTGTGGTGTCAGTCTTCTAATCTTCTCCTTAGTCAAATTCGTATGGACTCCTCTTAGCAACTCCTTGTTTATAAAATCTCTCATGTAATTTCGATGCCCTTCTTCTGTTTCCTTAATCAGCTTATCTTTGATTGTCGGTAGTGTTATCAATGATATTGCTAATAAAATTTCTCTCTTTAAATCCATAAATTCTTTTGTTTTTTCTTCATCTGTGTCTTGCCCTCTGGGGTAGATTTTCCCTCCATTTAATTCCTCTTTCAGTATTCCACTCTTTCCATTTTCAGAGACAAACCAATCACCATAAATATCAGCAAATTTAATTTCTTTATAGTCATTTTCCTCTTCGATTTTTAGGATTCTAACCACCACTTTTTCCACTTGGTAGACATCTCCAACTTCTTCATCATATTTTACTGTTAGATGCTCTAAGTCTTCCAACTTCTTCTCTATCTTCTCAAATGTGTTTGATAATTTCTGAATTTCTAAGAATATCTTTTGCAGACTTAAAGTTTTTTTCTGCTGTTGAAATTGTGCCATTATCTCCAGCTAACAAACACTGCTGCTCTAGCTTGGAAAGTTTTAACAAGATTAAGCATAGATTCACAATAAAATTTTATTTTCACTTTTCTCTGGTTAAAGATATACTTCAAAGGGACATCTGTATGCTTTTCTTCTGATCACTCTCTATAAACAAGCAGTGAGACCTTGGAGTGCCAAGCCAGGATAATCAGTGAGAAAAGTAAGAGTGTTTCATTTCCAATACACAAACCTCCAGCCTCTGAGTAGCAGTGTTATTGTTACAATTTTCTTTGTTTCTTTTTGTATCTTTTTTTGTATTTCAAGTTTTAAAAAAAATTCCGATTCTTGAATGAGTTAGAAGAACACCCACAGTACTGAAAGAAGAGAATTTTAGTCCATAGGTTACAAAGAATAATAAAATAAAAAAAATAGAAGAAGAAAACTTAATCCATTCGTTTTAAAAGGCTTGCATAAATTCCATCCATGAAGATAGCATTTAAAAGTAAGATAACCCACTGTCCAAAACCATTCCAAACTTAATTCCGCCGCTTATTTCTTCTGTTCTCCAATTTAAATTAATGTTAAGTTTTTTTATAGGCAGTCTCTTTTAAAGCTGTAAAAATTCCTCATCAGCTGGAAACACTTTCTCTTTCCGTACCCTTCTGTTTTGGAGCCGCCCCAACTTCATCAGCCTAATGGCTGGATTTTTTGTTGCCGGCTTGAAGAACTTATCTTGGATCGATCAAGGACTTTGCGATGTCCCTGAGATCAGCAAGATGTGTTCTTCCTGTTCACTGTCTCTGCGGGACAGTTTAGGTCTGATTGGACCACCCAGTGGCAAAAGTATCGGCTGCAGTCTCGGAGCATCGAGACCGCATGTCCGTATCGCCGCGACGTTGGCTCCTCCTCCCTCTTCTATTAGTTTTATTGTTTTGATATGGGGTTTTACATTCTGTAAGCCGCCTTGAGTCGCCATGTGCGAATAGGCGGCAATTTAAATTTCACAAATAAATAAATAAGCTGAGACTGTCTACTCCCTCTCCTATGTATAACTTTTCAGATGTTTGATGACTGTTATCATATCTCCCTTCAGTCATTTCTTCTGCTGTCTAACCATACCCACCTATTCTTCTTCATAAGGCTTGATTTCATCAAAAGACTTCCAAACGTTTTGCTATTTGTCATCACCCTTTTTGAACTGTGTGGCCCAGAACTAGACACAGGTGTGCCAAAAGGTAAGACATCAGTAATACCCTTTATTTCATGATGAAGTACTAAGCCTTCCCTCTCCCCCAATTTGGAGCTTCCACGAATTTCTGCTCGTTCTATTATGTAGGACTCACTTCACGTCTCTCAAGCCTCTGGCCCTCAGGGCTGTCCATCCTCACTCCTATGTGTCATGCTCTTCCTTTCCTCCTGCTAGACAAAATACCAATGGGAGCCAGGACAAGCCGCCCATCTGCGTCTCAGGTTCAGGTTCGTTCGTGAACCAGGAGAACCAGAAAAGCTGGTGAGAACAGGATCTAGGCGACCACAGATATGGACTTTCCCCAGGACAATCTTACCAGGAAATTCTTTTAAAAAATCAGTTGTAACACCCCCCCCCCCCGAGAGCTCAGGGTCCAAGTGACATTCACTGTGAACAGGAAATTGGATTTGTTAGATTTTGAGGTTAAAACTGTTCGGTGTGGAAAGTATTTAAAAGATATAATGGAGAGAAGGAAGGGAAAGCAAGAAAACAAGCAAGCAGGCCTGTGCTTTAGAGTGAGATAGAGGATTCAAAGAAGGGGAAAACTGACAGCACCCTTCGATTTTACTTTTATCTCACTGCTAGTAAGGGGAGGTACAGATCCTTCTAGTTAGCATTCTTCTTACAGGACCCGAAGCCCAGGAACCTGCCAAGTAGCAAGGCAAGAAGGTCCAGCCAATGTAGAAATAGAGCCAAAAGCCTTAAAAATAACATATATATATATATATATATATATATATGTTAAAAATTATATATATATATATATATATATGTTAAAAATTATATATATATATATATATATATATATATATATATATATATATATATATATATATATATATATATATATATATATATATATATATATATTAAAAATAACAAACTATATATATATATAGTTTGCCAGTGTTTCAGCTTCACCTGAAGAAATCAACTCAGAGCTGTCTGGTTTTAGATTAGTAGCAAAATCTGGTTTGGAAGGACTTTCTGTTTTAATTAAAAATGCTTTCATAGAGTTCTTAATACTAGGCAGGCCTTAAGGGTGTGTGTATGTGTGCAACAGGTACATTGTTCCAGGGCCCATGGAGCTCAAAGGGGGCCCATGAAGGGGAATTTAAAACTTTTTTTTTTACAAAGCCAATTTTTTAAAAAAGAAAAACAAAACTGGATAAGTATATCACAGGACTGATTACACCCCCTCACATTTTGTAAAAATTTAAGCATATGTTTTCGTGTGACAACACTGAAGAAATGACACTTGGCTACAATACAAAGTAGTGAGCATACAGTTTGTACTGTATAACAGTGTAAATGTGCTGTCCCCTCAAAATAATGCAACACACAGCCATTAATGTCTCAAACACTGAACTGATATACTTAAATATTTATAAAATGTGAGGGAGTGTACTCACTTCTGTGATATACATACTCTGTACTTTGTGTGTATAACATAAATGCCATTACATCTCAACTATAATAACTATTATGAACTCGTAATCAATCTAATATTAAATTCATTGCTTATGTATATTGTTTCATTATTGTTTATATACTAATGTGTCAGTGGTGGGTTCCAGATCCCGTTCCAACCAATACGGTTGGAACGGGCCCGGCGTCACCCACATGGATGCAAGCGGCGCATGCATGCGTTGTACCTACCTGCGATGCCTCCGCAATCCTTCACGATGGTCCAGCTGCTTGGCGGAGCGTTGTGCAGGCGCCGTACGCACAATGCGCAGAAGCGCTAAAGGCTTAAAGGACAGGTAAGGAGCTCGGGTGGATGGGCCCTCTAGAGCACTATACCGGAACGGTACCCAGTGCTCCGGGCAGGCTCCAGTACACTCGTACCGGGGCGTACCGCCTGCAACCCACCACTGCAATTCGTATTATTGTTTTTATTATCTTTTATAGAAGTACCTGTCCTCTTTTTAATATATTTGCAAGTATGTTTGAATGTAATTAATATATGTATAATTATGACATTATTGATTTATGTGCCCGTGTGTAGGTGAGGGGGCCCATACTAGTCTTGTTCCAGCACTTAATAATCCTCTCGGTGGCCCTGATACTAGGTAAAAATGAGAGATGGTTTATTTGCCTGCAAATTATGTTAGCAGCGAAACACATTTCAAGTATGAATAATTTTGAGGCACAGTAAGGAATGGAAGCAACACAGAAGAGAAAACAAAAGATGTTTAAAACATGGGAAATTCATCTGCCCAACCTGAAAGGACTAGCATACAAAGCTTCCTTCTTTTATTGCAGGGGGATTTCTACGGAGGCTTCCTACTGCTATTGCAACAACAATCCTGTGAGGGAGATTGAGCTAAGAGTGATAGGCCTAAAGTCACCATTCAGTTTCCATGCTAAGTTGGATGGCAATCTGAGTCTCTCTGGTACCCCAATACTTAACCACTACACTCTACGCAGTGTTTCTCAACCTTGGTGACTTTAAGTCCTGTGGACTTATACTGTTGAAGTCCACAGGGCTTAAAGTCGCCAAGGTTGAGAAGCACAGCTCTACTGCCTTGATTGTTTGTTCCCAAGTGGCACCCAACCCCTGGACACTGGGGGTCCTATGAGATATGAAAAATACAATCTGCTCTCAGATAGCCACTCCCTGCTTGTAATCTGGAGGTGGTGTCTTATAAACAGAACATACTTCTAGCTGCTCGGCAACAACCACAAACAAGTTGTTGTCCTCTAATCACCTTTGCAATGGGAGGAGGATGCTTAGGGTTGGAGATCTCCTGGTCCTTTCTGTGACACTGCAGAGACTGGCTCCCACCCCGCACCTCCTGTGCCTTACCAGTGAGCTTCTCAAAGTTTCAGAAAATGGTTTGCACACCAGGCTTGATGAGACTAGTATAAACTAAGGTAAAGGTAAAGGTTCCCTTTGCACATATGTGCTAGTCCTTTGTGGCTCTAGGGGGTGCTGCTCATCCCCGTTTCAAAGCCAAAGAGCCAGCGCTGACCAAAGACATCTCCGTGGTCATGTGGCCGGCATGACTAAATGCCGAAGGTGCACGGAACGCTGTTACCTTCCCACCAAAGGTGGCTCCTATTTTTCTACTTGCATTTCTACGTGCTTTCAAACTGCTAGGTTTGCAGAAGCTGGGGTAAGTAACGGGAGCTCACTCCATTATGTGGTGCTAGGGATTCGAACCACTGAACTGCCTTCCTTTCTGATCAACGAGCTCAGAGTCTTAGCCACTGAGCCACCTGGTATAGACTGGTATAGAAGAAGTTTATTCGTGGCTGGGATCAGCTAGCATCATCATGCAAATCCAATGGGCTGTGGAAGAGCAGAGTTCACCATGCATGTTTTATTTCTCTTTGCACCAAAGCAAACCTTACAGGGACCTAGTATTTGCTGTTGCAATGGACAGAGAAGCTGGCAGAAGGATACCTTGGCCTGACTCTTTTCACTCTTCTTTGTATTATAGAGTCTGGTCAGCAGTAGCCCAAGGCTGCAAAAATCAGGGCTTGGGACTAAAAAGGGCCAGTTTATGAGGCAGGGAGCAACATTGAGGTTGCCAGACCTTTTGGGGTGACCCCATAAGTAACTAATGAAGAACAGATCCCTGGTTTTCCAGAGTGGATCCAATCACTTTGCTTTGGACTGAGCAGTGTTTTTAAAAGCAGCGTGCCATGCATAAATTTTTAAGCAGAGAGGCAAGCTTTTCCCAGGCTGGTGATAAACACTGTGGTGGTAAAGGTGGTGTTGATGTTTTATACCAGTAACTTCACTTCTACATAGTGCCCTCCGGAATGGCTCCTGGATATGTAGCATTGCTGGCCTTTTGGATAGTTGCAGAACAGGTAAATAGACTGCCTGATATATTGAGAATATGCATTCAGGTTGGCAGTTCAACGGTTCGAATCCCTAGCGCCGCGCAACAGAGTGAGCTCCCGTTACTTGTCCCAGCTTCTGCCAACCTAGCAGTTCGAAAGCACATAAAAAATACAAGTAGAAAAATAGGAACCACCTTTGGTGGGAAAGTAAAAACGGTCCGTGCGCCTTCAGCGTTTAGTCATGGCAGCCACATGACCACGGAGACATCTTTGGACAGCGCTGGCTCTTTGGCTTTGAAATGGAGATGAGCACCGCCCCCTAGAGTCGGGAATGACTAGCACATATGTGCGAGGGGAACCCCTACCTTTACCTAGGTGCCTCCAACAGAACACCCAAAGGTGTTTTTTCCAAAAAGCAAATGGACTTTCTTGTTTTTTTCCCCCTTTGGAAACATTTCGCTTCTCATCCCAGAGGATGAAGCTGAACAGTTCAACTGAACTGAAGAAGCTTCTTGGATGAGAATTGGGGTGGAGAGAGTGAATCAAGGAAATCCAGTTATATCTTTTGGAAAAAGCACCTTTGGGACAGCCATGACCTGGAAGATTGAGAAGCTCCATAGACGCTTCAACAGTAGAGGAGCACTGCTAGATAAAGTGACCTTTGAAAATTTTATTCAATTTGACTATCATCTTTAAAGCGCTCCATGGCACAGGACCTAGGTATTTGCGGGATCGTATCCTGCCCCATACATCCCTTCGGCCGATCCGCTCACACAGAGAGGGACTCCTCCGGGTGCCGTCCACTAGGCTGTGCCAGCAGGCGACGCCCAGGGGAAGGGCCTTCTCTGTGATGGGCCCGACCCTCTGGAATGACCTTCCCCCTGATATCAGAACAACTACAGACCTCCGCTCCTTCCGTAAGAAGCTTAAAACCCACCTGTTCAATTCAGCCGGCCTGGCCTAATCCCAGTTTACCCACCTCAAGTCTGCATTTTTAAATTCTATGGGTTGGTTTTAGGCTGAGTTTTAATTTTTATCAATTTGTACAGGGTTCAAGGTTTAATTTGATTTTAAGGGTATTTATTATGTATATGGTTTTTTAATGTGGTTCCTGTACACCGCCCCGAGTCACTTCGGGGAGAGGGGGCGGTCTAGAAATCAAATTAAATTAAATTAAATGGAATTTAATATGAATAAAAGATTATAGATTAAGTAACCCACATGACACCCTATTAAACAAAGGGGAGGGGAAAGGAAAAACAGAAAAGTAGGAATATACAAATATACAGTCAAAAGATGACATATGTGGTACTATTACAATGAAAATAAAATGTGGAAGAGGGAATCTATTTTTATGTAAATATAGAATTAGATTTGCAAGAATCCCACCCCGAAAATCCACCAGAGTAAAGACGAAAATAAGTAAATACAACAACAGAAGGATGGAGAAAGGAGAGGGAAAGAAGAAAGGGAAAAGGAGAGGAAGCAAGGGAGGGGGTAGTAAGAGTAGGAGAGGGAGTGGGAAGGGGAAGAAGAGAGGAGGAGTGGGGGAGATGGAGGGGACGAAGAAAAGAGAAAGGAGAGGAGGAAAGAAGAAGGGAGGTTGGGAGGAAAGGAGGAGAAGAAGTAGTGTTTTGTAAAATAAGATGAATGTAAGGGGTGCCAGGAGAGTGACCCCGATTGTATTTTTTTAATTTTGAAATGAATTGTGATAAATGTTAAAAGATAACACCTAAATATTAATAGTACTTATGAGAATGCATATTTGTGAATGTATGTATGAGAAAAAACTTTTTAAAAAAGAAAATTTTATTTATTTAGTTATTTAGTTGGTCACTCATGAACAAGATAACAGGAATAAGAATAAACATGAATAAGAATACAGGGAATGGGTACAAATAAATGGGGACAGTAGGAGAGGGACATTAGGGCCACTGGTGCGCTTATGCACGCCCCATGAACTCCTGGGTCCTTTCAAATGAACCCCTGGGTCCTTTCAAATGAACCCCTGGGTCCTTTCAAATGAACCCATGGGTCCTTTCAGGGCTCCAATGGAGCCACTTGGGAGAATGGAGCTGCCATTTAAACCTCTAGTTAAAATTAGAAATGCTGGACACAGAGGCCGAGTTCAATGCATGGTTTTCTTATGGCTTTGTTTGAGGAGTGAACTATGAAGCAATTGAAGGTGCGAGTGGCTAAGCCTTTCTCCCTTCTTTGATTGGGCAGCTTTACAATGAATGGAAAGCATGCATCTGAGAGCTTCCGTATTCAGCCAAAAGAATAATTAGATTCTTGCATAGACAGACAGTGCCTTAAATATAAATAGTGGCAGGGTTTAATTGGGAGCCAAAGCCTCTACCCTAAATCTGGCATCAACAGGCGCCAGGGTGCCCAGCAACAATGTGCTGGGGCATTCTCTAGCATTTTTCTTCCGTACTAATTTTTTTTTTACCGTATTCCTTTAAGTAAGAATTAAATTGTGGGAAGTTAGCATGTTCTGAAGTGAAACACCAGCTGCAAGTAGATAACGTTTTGATAGTCAGTTAACGAAGGTATGTAGGAGACAAACTCTGCACCAAGTGGAAGATCAAACAGGTTCCTGACAAACCTAGCAGACAACTTTGTCTCCACAAAAGTAGAGAAGGGAACAAGGAGATCAGCCATATTGGACTTAATTCTCACCAACAGAGATGAAAAGATAGAAGATGCAAGAGCCTTGCGGGGGTGGGGGAGTGATCATGCAATATTGGAATTCAACATTATGCAAGCACAAGCAATAGAACAAAGTCAACCTAGAATCTTGGACTTTAAGAGAGCTAATTTCAATAAACTTAGAGAGAGCTTGGGAAGGATTCTATGGATGAGAATCCTCAAGAGGAAAACAACCCAAGAAGCTTGGGAAATGTTGAAACGTCAGATTATAAAAGCCCAGTCTAGCACAATACCAATGAAGAAGAAAAATAACAGCTCTCAAAAGAAACCAGCATAGCTGCATAAAGAACTCTCTGATAAATTGAAAGACAAAAAGGACAAAGTGGAAAGAGGAGCCCATAACTAAGGCAGAATATCAGCAAATAGCCTGAGTCTGCAAAGATGAAGTGAGGAAAGCTAAGGCTCAAAATGAACTAAGGCTTGTGACAAAAGTAAAAAACAAAGCTTGTTTCAACATGTAAAAAACAATAAAAAAGTCAAGGAAGTGATTGGTCCATTAATGGGAGAAAATGTAAAGAAAGTGACAAATAGGGAGAAAGCAGAACTGCTTAACTCATTTTTTTGCATCCATTTTTGCACAAAAGAAAAAAAAACAGTCCAACCTATCAAAAACAGTATAATCAAAAACAGATTTGGAATGCAAGTTAAAATAGTCAAGAAAATGGTAAGTGAGTACCTGTCCACCCTAGAGAGTTCAAATCACCAGGACTGGATGGATTACCCCCCAAGGTTCTAAAGGAACTGGCAGATGTGATCTCAGAACCATTGAACTATATCTTTCAAGATCCTGGAGCACCGGAGAACTGCCGGAGGACTGGAAAAGAGCTGATGTGGTTCCCATCTTCAAAAAAGGGGGGGAAATAGATTCAGAAAATTACTGACCTATCAGTCTGACCTCAATACCAGGGAAGATTCTAGAAAAGATAAGCAATGATTCAGTGGCACACTAGTGGCAATCAAATCATAACGAAAAGGCAACATGGCTTTGTCAAAGACAGATCATGCCAGATAAATCTTATTGCATTATTTGACAAAGTGAACCAGAGGAAAATTAGTAAACCAGAGGAATGCTGTGGATATAATTTACTTGGACTTCAGTAAGGCATTGGATAAAGTAGACCACAACCTACTTCTTGATAAGATAGAAAAATGTGGGTTAGACAGCATCACCACCAGCTGCATTCGTAACTGGCTGCCCTACAGCACTCAATGTGTAGTCCTCAATGGAACTGCATCTACACGAAGGGAAGTATGCAGTGGGATAGTCAAAGGCTCTGTTTTAGGCTCAGTACTCTTCAACATCTTCATCAATGATTCATATGAGGAGATAGAGGGGAACTCATCAAATTTGCAGACGACACAAGCTGGCAGAAATAGCCAACACACCAGAAGATAGGCTTAAGATACAGAAGGTATCTTAGATTTGAACATTGGGCACTATCTAACAAAATGAAATTCAATGTGAAAAAAAATAAGGTTCTACATTTAGGCAAGAAAAATAAAATGCACAGGTACGGTATATGTGGTACCTTGCCCAACAGTAGTAACTGTGAAAGGGATCTTGGAGTCCTAGTGGACAACCATGTCAATATGAGCCAGCAGTGTGCAGCAGCTGCCAAAAAAGTCAACCCAGTTCTAGGCTGCATAAACAGGGATAGAATCAAGACCACTTGAAGTGTTAAAACCACTTTATAATGCCTTGGTAAGGCCACACTTGGAATACTGCATTCAGTTTTGGTCACCACGATGTAGAAAAGATGTGGAGACTCTAGAAAGAGTGCATGGAAGAGCAACAAAGATGATTAGGAGACTGGAGGCTAAAACATAAAGAACAGTTGCTGGAATTGGGTATGTCTAGTTTAATGAAAAGAAGAACTAGGGGAGACATGATAGCAGTGTTCCAATATCTCAGGGGCTGCCACAAAGAAGAGGGAGTCAAGCTATTCTCCAAAGCACCTGAGGGAATGGATGGAAACTAATCAAGGAGAAAAGTAACCTAGAACTAAGGAGAAATTTCCTGACAGTTAGAACAATTAATCAGTGTAACAACTTTCGTCCAGAAGTTGTGAATGCTCCATCATTGGAAGTTTTTAAGAAGATGTTGGATGACAACCTGTCTGAAGTGGTGCAGGGTTTCCTGCCTAAGCAGGGGTTGGACTAGAAGACCTCCAAGGTCCCTTCCAATCCTGTTCTGTTATTCTAATTTGAGTTTCCAGCTATGCCTCTAGGAATGGCTGGATTAAGGCCTACTGATGCTTTAAAGCTTAAGCTAAAGGCTTAAGCCCAGCTCAAAAACGATGCCTCTTGATGGAAGCAAAACTCTCATACCATGAAATAGAAACCAACATGATATCTAACATCTTTTTCAAACAAAACGTTTAAACTTTAACCAGTCACCATGCCAAAAAAATAATTAAGGGCCTGTACAAAAGAAATGTACAGAAAGAAATGCTGATGCCCTGCTTTATCATTGTCTTACATATTTCCTTTTATCATAACAGTAAAAAACTGACTCCACATTACTATACAGTACATACATTAACAGAGAGATTTAAAAGCTGTGAGTAAAGGAGTGGAGCAATTCAGTCTTTGATCTTAGCCATCAGTAGTATAGTATATTCATCTTGTGTATGTCCAGCGCCATCTAATGTTCAATATAGAGAAAAAGCAAAGAAGAATTTATCAGGCACCACCATCTCTGTATTTATTACAGCCTATCTGGTTCCCTATTTACTTTTTGTTCATAGCTTCAAACAAGGTGGTTGGAATTGAAAGGTATAATTTGTTTAAGGCAGTGACGTGCAGTGAGGGTTATGGCTGGTGAGGCTGGTGACGTCATCAGGAAGGCAGGGAATGGGGCCACGTGTGCAGCCTCCAGCACACGTGGCCCCATTCTCCGCCTTCCTGAGTGAACATTAAGGGGACCGCGGAGTGCACTGATCCGCGTAGCATTGCTTCCTCCACCGGCGCCAGTCCCTCCCCCCCCACTCCTTCAAGGTCTCCCACCAACCCAAAGCCCGATCCCCAGCTCCCTCGGGCAAGGCTTGAGCGGGGTGAATGGGAAAGCAACGAAAGGGGCTGCGCTTTCACCCCGCTCAAGCCTTGCCGCCTGCAGCCACTGCCCGCCCTCGCTGCCCCTTTCGTTGCTTTCCCATTCAGGCGGCTGCGCTTCCCATTCCCATTTTCCATTCAGGCAGCTTCCCATGCAGGCGGCAAGGCTTGAGTGGGGTGAAAGCGCAGCCCCTTTCGTTGCTTTCCCATTCAGGCGGCTGCGCTTTCGTGCCTTTGTCCTCCGGCAGTGCCGACATTTCTGCCTCCGCCCTCCGCAGCTCCCGGGCCCGCCCGGACGGAGGTAACCAGAATGGCGCCGAGGCAGTCCGGCGGGCCAACGACCGAGGATCAGGCTGCCTCGCTCGCTCTTTCGTCCGCCCGGACCGCCTCGGCGTCGCTGTGACTACATCCGTCCGGCTGGACGAAAGAGCGAGCAAGGCAGCCTGATCCTAGGTCGCTCGCCCGCCAGACTGCCTCGGCGCCATTCTGGCTACCTCCGTCTGGGCGTGCCCGGGAGCTGCGGAGCGCGGAGGCAGAAATGTTGTCGGCGCTCCCGATGACGAACTTTCGTGCCTTCGTCATCCGGAAGCGCCGACAACATTTCTGCCTCCGCAGCTCCCGGGCGCGGCCGGACGGATGTATATAATATTATATACTATTATTTCATGAAGAGAGGTGAGGCCCTGCCTCCCCTGCCTCCCCTGACCGCACGTCCCTGGTTTAAGGCCTGTAAACACATTTGTATGATGGTACTGTAAAGGTTATGGTTCCCCTCATACATGCGTGCTAGTCGTTCCCAACTCTAGGGGGCGGTGCTCATTTCCGTTTCAAAGCCGAAGAGCCAGTGCTGTCCGAAGACGTCTCTGTGGTCATGTGGCTTGCATGACTAAACTCCGAAGGCATATGGAACACTGTTGCCTTCCCATCAAAGGTGGTCCCTATTTTTCTAATTGCATTTTTTACTTACTTTCGAACTGCTAGGCTGGCAGAAGCTGGGACAAGTAACGGGAGCTCAATCCGTTACATGGTGCTAGGGATTCGAACTGCTGAACTGCTGACCTTTCTGATCAACAAACTCAGCGTCTTAGCCACTGAGCCACTGCATCCCACTATAGAATGTTAAGTGCTTTAAAAAAAAGACTTCTCCTCCTATAGCTTTCACAAGATCTTTCAGAATCGCCTTGATCTGTAAGATGTCAAATAAATTTAATCAATCAATACATTATATCAACAAACAAATGAACAAACAAATAGTTGGACTCATAGAAATGTGGCCATTTTGAAATTTTCCTGTCTACTTCTTGTTTTGAAATCTGAAATGGTGGGACTTTTCCCTGCTTAAGAGAAAAGACAGTATTAATACTGTTGGCCATTCTACAATTAGGCTTGCTTATGTGCAAATAAATCGGAGTAGTTCTTAGTGGGCTCAATTTGATTTTTAATGGGGGCAATTTTAAACTTTTTAAAATTAAGCTAATGGCCTTTTAGGCTTCCTCCGCATGAGTAGAGCTCACTTTTTGAGTAAAGTAAGAATTATATGTCATGGGGGAAGGATCAGGATTTTAGAGATGCTTAGGAGGGGCATGGCCCCCCAAAAAGTTGGGAGCCACTGATTTAACCCTTCTTAAGAGAACTGGGCTTTTGCATAATATGCTTTGATGAGAACTCTGGATGGATTGGATGATTCATTGGTTTGGAACTTATTTGTTTGACTGTCCATGATATTGTCATCCCTAAATTCAAAACATCTACACATTTCCTAGCCTGCTTCTTAAAAGGTCAACATTAGCTTCCAGCATGTCAGATGCTTTTCCTAATAGCAGACCATGCAGCAATTACGTATGGCTTGTTTGGGAGCGGAAGGCGATAAGTTCAAAACAACACAGAGAAAAATTCAGAAACACATTTTAAAAATCTTGGACTGGGAAGGTTGTGGGAGTTGGGTAATAGCCGGACTAAACCCAGCAACGAAGAAGTGGGAAGAAGCCATTGTCCCCATTGGTAGGAAAATGGGCTTCCTATTAAGAGCCACACATCGCAAAGAGAATAAAAATGTGGGCTTTGGTTTTCCGTAAACCGGAAAGCGAATTGACTCAGCTCTGGATAAGGGATGAGATTATTTTCAACCAGATCCAGAGAAGAAACGGTATAGGGGTTGTCTGAAATGGTATAGGGTTTCCTGCCTAAGCAGGGGGTTGGACTAGAAGACCTCCAAGGTCCCTTCCAACTCTACTATTGTATTGTATTGTAAGATCTTGATGACTTTGCAACACTGTCATGTAGAAATGCTTGAGCAAATTTCATTGCCCCACAAGACTCCTGTTATTAAGGGATATTGTGCCGGGCACAGCACATGGGCACACACAAATCAGATTAAGAAGCATCCAGCTAAAATAACAGAGAAGCTTAGCTCAGCCAATGCTATTTAGATGATGAATTGTGGGCTAAAGTGCAGCTTGACGCTGCCC
Organism: Natrix helvetica; assembly: GCF_964273705.1. Classification (NCBI taxonomy): domain Eukaryota; kingdom Metazoa; phylum Chordata; class Lepidosauria; order Squamata; family Natricidae; genus Natrix; species Natrix helvetica. Next base: position 244,274,738 of record NC_138548.1, read on the forward strand.
TCCTCGCCGTTCCTCGCTGCAAACGATTTCTGCCTGAGAAAGCCACACTCGGCTTAAACATCAGCTGAAGCCATTTGTGGCGAGATTCTCTCCCATGAAGCTTTCTCCTTCCCCTTTGGCAGAAGGGCAGCCTCTGTGGTTGAGCAGAACAGAAGGGAAAGTGCTTTCACCCGAGTGGTCTAGAAGGGAGTCCGAGAACCGTGGGAGGTTTGTGGTTTCATTCATGGAAGGGATCCAACCTCAGCTACGCATTCCTTGCCCAGCTTGTGAGCCTGAACAATGGAGGGGGCGGGCGGGGGCGGGAGGAGAGATATTCCAGCATTACTCTCTGCTTGTCCCAGTTTGGAGGTTTGTACTTATAGGTAGTCCTCAACTTACAACGGTTTCATTTAGTGACCGTTCAAAGTGAGGGCACTGAAACAAGTGACTTATGATCGTTTTTCCACACTTACGACCGTTGCAGCCTCCCCACAGTCATGTGAATAAAGCTCAAATGCTTGGCAACTGGTTCATATTTATGATGGCTACAGTGTCCTGCGATCCCCTTTTGCGACCTTCTGACAAGGTAAGTCAATGGGGAAGCCAGATTCACTTTACAACCCTGTTCCCAACTTAGCAACTGCAGGGTGTCACTTAACAACTATGGCAAGAAAAGTGGTAAAATAAAGCAAAATTCACTTAACAAATGTCTCACTTAGCGACAGAAATTTTGGGCTCAGTTTTGGTCATAAGTTGAGGACTAACTGTTCTTTCATTTTTTAAAAAGTTGGTCTCAGCGTCAATTGTAGGTAATGCTCAACTTAGAATCACAACTGAGCCCAAAATTTCTGCTGCAATGCAGTTAAGTGAGTTGTGCCCCATTTTATGACCTTTTTCCTATGGTTGCTAAGTGAATCACTACAATTTTTAAGTAAATCATGCAGTTACTAAGTGAATCTGACTTCTTCCATTGACTTTGCTTGCCCGAAGCCCCCTAGGAGGGTTGCAAATGACCATCCCAGGATCCTGGGACACTGGAACTATCTCAAAGACATGCTCATTGTCAAGCACCTGATGTCTGACCACATGAATGGGGGGCAGTGGTGGGTTTCAATTTTTTTAGAACCTCTTCTGTAGGTGTGGCCTGCTTTGTGGGAGTGGCTTGCCGGCCATGTGACCAGTGGGAGTGGCTTGCCGGCCATGTGACCAGTGGGAGTGGCTTGCCGGCCATGTGACCGAGTGGGAGTGGCTTGGCAGTCATGTGACTGGGTGGCCGTGGCCAACTTATAAAATATGGTGAAACTCACTTAACAATGCTCTTGCTTAGCAACCAAAATGTTGGCTCAGGAACTCTGGCATTTGAAGCACACAAGTCTTAAAGCTGTCAGGTTACAAGACCCTTGCACCCCTAACCCTTCAGAAAATAACCCCAGGGGTGTTCAAACTTGACAGCTTTAAGACTTGTGGACTTCAACTCCCAGAATTCCTCCTCTCGCTCTTCATCTTGATGATGTGCGGACGGGCGGGGGGAGGGAGCTGGAATTGCTTCTAAACGGCACTGTAGATTTTTGGAACCTCTTCTATAGAAGAGGTTAGAACTGGCAGGAACCCACCCCTGCTGTGGAGATACTGCAATGGTCACAAGAGAGAGAACTGGTTATATAACTCACTTTTTCAGTGTGGTTGTAATAACTTTGAATAGTCTTTAAATGAATGGTTGTAAATTTTGAGAACTACCTATGAATGGGAAGCACCGTCCAAGAGGTTGGTAGACTTTACCACTGCCCACATGTGTGTGGAATCAGCCTTGGTAGTTCAGGGCAAACATGATGCACTTAAGATGACCTTTTAGTTTTGAAATAATAGAAAATGCTTGTAGTTCGGGTTTTAGATTTTGGCAGTGGTTTTGCTCTCCAAGCTTGTTTCTATTTAGTTTCTGAACATTTCATTATCAGACCAGGTCAAACAACCAACTGACCACACTGGCACATAAGACATTTATAAGCTAAAGAGGATGGTGATGATGATGATACCTAGTCTGGTAATGAAATGTTCAGTAACTAAATTGAAACAAGCTTGGAAAGCAAAACCACTGCCAAAATGACCTTTTAGTGTTGAGTTAAAGAATGAGACCCGGTGGCTCAGTGGCTAAGACGCTGAGCTTGTCGATTGAAAGGTCGGCAGTTTGGCGGTTTGAATCCCTAGCACCATATAATGGGGTGAGCTCCTGTTACTTGTCCCAGCTTATGCCAACCTAGCAGTTCGAAAGCATGTAAAAATGCAAGTAGAAAAATAGGAACCACCTTTGGTGGGAAGGTAACAGTGTTGCGTGCGTCTTCAGCTTTGCATCATGCTGGCCACATGACTACGGAGACGTCTTTGGACAGCGCTAGCTCTTGGGCTTTGAAACGGAGATGAGCACCACCCCCTAGAGTTGGGAACGACTAGCACATATGTGCGAGGGGAACCTTTACCTTAAAGAATGAGGCCCAGTCAGACCAAAAGATCCTCATCTTTATTAGAGATGGGCAAGCAATCTAGGGCACACCACTTGACTAGAGTGCCTGCAATCTGGAGTTGCACTGGTCTTACTGGCTGAGCTGAAGTCAAGAGACCTATGGTAGAAGGAATATGCGTGCTTACACTCCTGCATTCTAAGGGATGCCATTTCAGTTACAAAGCTGCACATTAAGTGTTGACCGCTTAACTTTATTTCTCCTTTCATCATGCCTCTTTACCGTTTAATTGTGGCCTGTGCAGATTTGTTTGAAGGAGACATAAAAACAAACAGCCAAGCCTATTAATATGGAACCTGTGTTGGAATATTAAGTCCACTGTGCTCAGTTTTTGCAATGCTTCTTTATATCCTTGTCCTGAATCAACAAGCAGGGTGGGTATTTATTTCATAGATCAAAGGAGGATGCCATGTTTAGGAAACATTTTTTTAAAGATTTAATAAGAAAAGAAGTTCATCCAATTCTGCACGTTAGGGAAAATGCTTGAAAGAATATAGAACAGAACAGAACAGAATAGAATAGAATAGAATAGAATAGAATAGAATAATTATTGGCCATGTGTGATTGGATACACAGGGAATTTAAGAATTGTATAGACTTCTTCAAATAAATGCATATCAAAAGGCAGGAACTGGACAGAAGAACAAGTGTAAGTGTAAGAAGAACACTTACACACAGAGAAAGTGGTAGAAACCAGGTCTGACAAACTCACTTATTTCTTATTGTTGCTAAGATTGTTTTAAATGTCTGCCAAGATATCTTGCCTATTATAAGAATTAATATATTTTTATTTGGATATCTATCTATCATCTATCTATCTATCTATCTATCTATCTATCTATCTATCTATCCATCCATCCATCCATCCATCCATCCATCCATCCATCCATCCATCCATCTATCTATCTATCTATCTATCTACACAGTGTGTATGTAACAGTTTATAATTCGGTGGGAATTTTATTATTTCATCCCCTAGAACTGCTTGGGACTTTTACTTTAAAAACAGCTAGTAAATAATTTAAATAAAGTCATTTCAGCAGTAGTTAACTTCCCAGATAGTAATGCCAATACATTTTAAAAATCTGCTTAATATTCTGCTACCCTGCCACTGTTCAAACGACAGACCCTTTCCCCAAACAACAACAACAAATTGCCAAAAAATACTCGGCACTCCTGGATGGCAGATTGACTTGTGTGTCTGTGAGAAACAATGAATTCAGCCAGAGAGAAAGCCATGCATTTGGGATAATCCCAGGAATATGTTTTTGGCATACATTGGTGGAGGCAAAGTTTACAGTGTATCTGTGGAATGGAAAAGTGTTTTTAATAAATTATCCTGATCTTGGAAATATTGGCATTCCAAAGTGCCCTTGGCTCTTTGCATGCCCTGTCTCACCTGAAGAGAAAAGGCACTTGAAAGAGCCAAAATAATGATGCCAAAAGCTGCAATGGTTTCTCCTAAAGCACTTGCAACACTCCCTGAGCTATAAATAACAGGTAGGTAAATGCTAGCGGGGAGTTCTGGGAGCTGTAATCCACATATCTTAAAGTTGTCAGGTTTCAGAAATAATTGCTTTATAATGTATTCAGGCCCGAAATTGGTGAAGGTGGTGGAAATGCAGGTGTTACTCCACCTTTTAGGCACATGACATCCGATGCCTTTGGTTGTCAAAATCTGAAGCATTTCAAGTCATATGCAAAGGCTGAGTTGGCGCAGAGTTTTGAGCGTCATGTTTTAGCCTGCTTGAAGGCTGCCAGGTTGAGAAAAGTTGCTTTAACACCCATAGTATGCTGTCCTTTCCTGTATATGAATAGCCCAGAACGAATGGCCCAATTGCTGGCTGGGAAGCACTGCGTCCATTTTATGCCTGAATGAGGCAAGGCATAGATCTATTTAGCAAAATATAATACATATTAGGGGAGATCTGGCTCAAAAAGAGTAACTGTGAGAGCGACCTTGGAGTTCTAGTGATGATCACTTGAATATGAGCCAGCAGTTTGTGGCAGCAGCCAAAAAAAGCTAATACAATCCTGGGTTGTATAAACAGAGGCATAGAATCAAAATCACGTGAAGTATTAGTACCACTTTATAAAACCTTAGTAAGACCACACCTGGAATACTGCAACCAATTTTAGTCACCACACTACAAAACTTTGGAAAAACTTTCAGAGAGAAGCAACGAAGATGATCAAAGTCCTGGAGACTAAAACATATGAAGAACGGTTGCAGGAACTATTTCCTGCCTAGTCAGGGGGTTGGACTAGAAGACCTCCAAGGTCCCTTCCAACTCTGCTATTGTATTGTATTGTATTGTATTGTAACTGGGTTTGGTCAGTCTAAAGGAAAGAAGAATTAGAGGTGACATGAAAGCAGTATTTCAGTATTTGAAGGGTTGCCACGAAGAGGGGGTCAAATTATTCTCCAGAGCACCAGAGGGCAGGACAAGAAACAATGGTTGGAAACTAATCAAGGAGAGAAGCAACCTGGAATTAAGGAGAAACTTCCTAACCGTGAGAACAATTAACCAGTGGAACAGATTGCCTTCAGAAATCATGGTTGCTTCATCATAGGAGGTTTTTAAGAAGAGACTGGACAGCCACTTGTCTGGAATAGTATAGAGCTGTGATGGCAAACCTATGGCATGTGTGCCAGAGGTGGCACACAGAGCCCTCTCTGTGGGCACACACACTGTCGCCAGCTACTCTTCCGGGTTCCAGCACATCAGGGGTGGGTTCCTGCCAGTTCTAACCTCTTCTATAGAAGAGGTTCCACAAACCTACAGTGCCGTTTAGAACCAGTTCCAGCTCCCTCCCCCCGCCCGTCCACACATCATCAAGATGAAGAGCAAGAGGAGGAATTCTGGGAGTTGAAGTTGGGGTGCAAGGGTCTTGTAACTTGACAGCTTTAAGACTTGTACACTTCAATGCCAGAGTTCCTGAGCCAACATGACTGGAGGAGGAATTCTGGGAGTTGAAGTCCACAAGTCTTAAAGCTGTCAAGTTTGAACACCCCTGGGTTTTTTTTTCTAAAGAGTTAGGGATGCAAGGGTCTTATAACTTGACAGCTTTAAGACTTGCGTGCTTCAAATGCCAGAGTTTCTGAGCCAACATTTTGGTTGCTAAGCAAGAGCGTTGTTAAGTGAGTTTCACCACATTTTACAAGTTGGCATTTTACAGTCACATGGGTTGGCAGCAAGCCACTCCCGCAAAGCAGGCCACACCTACAGAAGAGGTTCTAAAAAAAATTGAAACCCACCACTGCAGCGCATGCGTGCGCATGATGGAACCCAGAAGTGCAGCTTGCCGTCATGCGCATGTGCACCAGCCAGCTACTCTCTTCCGGATTCCGGCGCTGTGGTGTGCGTGTGATTGCATATGTGCGTGTGCACTCCGGTTTCGGCACTCAGTGCCGATAATACAATACAATACAATACAATAGTAGAGTTGGAAGGGACCTTGGAGGTCTTCTAGTCCAACCCCCTGCCTAGGCAGGAAACCCTATATCATTTCAGACAAATAGCTATCCAACATCTTCTTAAAGATTTCCAGTGTTGGGGCATTCACAACTTCTGGAGGCAAGTTGTTCCACTGATTAATTGTTCTAACTGTCAGGAAATTTCTCCTCAGTTCTAAGTTGCTTCTCTCCTTGATTAGCTTCCACCCATTGCTTCTTGTTCTATCCTCAGGTGCCTTGGAGAACAGTTTGACTCCCTCTTCTTTGTGGCAACCCCTGAGATATTGGAACACTGCTATCATGTCTCCCCTAGTCCTTCTTTCTCTTAAGCTAAACATACCCAGTTCCTGCAACCGTTCTCCATATGTTTTAGTCTCCAGTCCCCTGATCATCTTTGTTGCTCTTCTCTGCACTCTTTCTAGAGTCTCCACATCTTTTTTACATCGTGGCGACCAGAACTGAATGCAGTATTCCAAGTGTGGCCTTACCAAGGCATTATAAACTGGTATTAACACTTCACGTGATCTTGATTCTATCCCTCTGTTGATGCAGCCTAGAACTGGGTTGACTTTTTTGGCAGCTGCATAAGGTTAACCATAGCTGGTATAGAGTCTCCTGCTTGAGCAGGGGGCTGGACTAGAAGACCATCAAGCTCCCTTCCAGCTCTACTCTATTCCATATAAAACAGTGGAGTGTTGAGAAAATAGAAAGGATCTAAAGGAGAGATACAAGTTAAGATCTCTCCGATGTTTAGAATGCTTAAACAATTTACACTCATGAAGCACTCTTAATTCAGAGATGCAGGGCAGACAAACCAGAGAACATTCTCCTGCCTGCCTTTGAAAAGATCTGGGACTTCTTACAGAGTCCATAGCAGTGCCTGCTGGCAATGCATGGCATGTAGATTTTGCCAAGCAGGGAGATTAACCTTGTTACTTCTGGAAGTGACTCCAGATAAAAGCACAATCTTCGTGTGCACCTTTTTAAACCTCTGGCATTTTACCCCTGTGAATAACTTCTCCTGCTTTTTGCTTCGTTTGCAGCTCTACGTTTACTCGACCCAATCTGAAAGCAACCCTCCAAATGTCCCTGCTCAGCTTTCCCCAATTTTGCATTCCCTGACTGCCTTGGAAAGGCTTACCTTGATCGATTCAGATGGACTTCTAGCCAAGCCAGACAGAACCTTGAGCTGTTGCAGGCTAGTGGAAACAGCCCAAGAGTATTAGTAACTGGAAGTGTCTCACCACAAAGGCTATGAGTCATTAGGAAAGAAAACTTCACTGCACTTACTTGCTGATTGAAAAAAAACATTAAGCCACCCCTAGGTTCTCCCAGTTTGATATGTAATAGACATTTTTAAAATTGGTTTCTGCAAGACTTGATCATCCTTCTCTGCTACTCATTAATGCAGCCTTTTTTTTTTACAGGGCTCTGTGCAAGCTTTCAAAAAGCACATTTCCCTGAAGGAGGCAATGCATAATGCAGCTATTAAAGCAGATGTGGTCCCCCCCCTTTTTTTTTTGCAAGGTTGAGCAGAAACCTGGGGGGGGAAAGGAGGGGGGATATTTTTACAAATGGCAGAGAGGAGGCAGGTTTGCAGGAGTTCTGCATTATTTGCAAACTGCGCACAGCCTTGTTGCAGGTTTTGACAATGTAGGGACTTCGATTCTCAGCATTGCATTCAAGCTGACCCCTCGGTCCTCCTCACCACCTATCTCAAAACCCAGAAAAAGCCAAAGCGGGAGGTAGCATATTCTTCATTTGAGCTGTTGGAAGAAATATGCTTCTGGGTTCAGTTCCAAGTGGGGAGAAAGGCACTGGAAACATGGCAGCTGTTTGGAAAGATGGTCTTAATGGTGGACAGGATCACATGCCTTGAAGATGTTGGGTGAAAAAAAAGGAAGAGATGCTGAGAATCCCTGGGTTTTATGCCCTCCCTGGGCTTTGAACTTCCTGGGGCACAGGAAGTGTATCCTGATTGGTTGCTGCCAGAGGTCATAGCTAGCTTTGTAGGTTGTCTGTGTGCTAGGTTTGGTTGAAACTTGGTGGTTGGTGCAATGAAGGGTTGGAACGGGCCAGGGGGCATCCACATGGACGCATTACTAGCACAGAGGCAGTCTTCAATCTAGGTCCTCATTGATTTGTCCCCAAACTTGCTCCGTCACATTCCAAATGGAGCAATGACTGGCAACCCTGGGTAGCAGGGGAGAAGACGAAGGCAGAGGAATCCCCCAAATGCTGCCCTGAAATCTTGCATTAAAGCTGTAAGGCCAGCCCCAGTCACTGGCCTTGTTGCTGAGGCAGAGCAGGGCTTGGCAATGAGGGAGCACAAGACCAGAGGAATGCACAATAACATGGCCGTAAGAAAGAGCCCGCTGTGTTGCCTATTGTACAGTACTTCTGTGTCCTCGTGGAGCCTCTCCCTACACAGTTTTCCCACTATTTTTCAAATGCCTAGATATTTCACTGCATTTCCCTCCCTTCTTCTGAGAGTGGTCTTTTCCCCCTAGGGATATTTCTCTCTGTTCCCCGATTGGTCCACATGACTTTGTACCATGTTCTTGCTGTGTTATCTCTTCTCTGCCTAATATGAAGTCTAGATGACCCTTGTCAAGCATTGTTGCTTGCAATTTCTTTTGCTTTCCTCCTCTCCCAACCAAAGAGCAATGTCTTGGCTTCAAAACACCTGACCAGCTTTTAAAGGACTGGCGTTGGGTTACCTTTAAAATAATCTTCCCTCCTTGAGGAAGGAAGATGAGAAGTAGATGGCTTTCCAAGTAGGAACTCAGCAGCCATTTTCAATGAGCTTCAAGGTGCTATGAAAGGGTTTTTCCCCTTTCTGGAGAAGAGGAGATGTCTGCCTTTGTATCATTACAGGACCTATATCTCTACACATATCTCTACAACTTTAAGAGCCGTGGAGGCGCAGTGGTTAAAGTGCAGTACTGCAGGCTACTTCTGCTGACTGCTGATTGCCAGCAGTTTGGCAGATCGAATCTCACCAAGGCTCAAGGTTGACTCAGCCTTCCATCCTCCCGAAATGGGTAAAATAAGGACCCAGATTGTTGGGGGCAATAGGCTGACTCTGTAAACCGCTTAGCGAGGGTTGTAAAGCACTGTGAAGCGGTATATAAGTCTAAGTGTATCGCTATTAAATGATTGGTCAATATGCAGCATGATAACAAAGGGTGTTATCTGATTGGCCAACTTGGCTGAGTTTCTTTTTAAAGTAATCACCCTGGCATCCCCAGCCCAGTGAAGTGCACAAGTACAGCCATGCCCATGTCTGGAGAGCAGTGAAAATACAACCATCTCAAAACAATTGGTGTGCTGTCGCCTCTGTAACTTTAAACCAACGCTTACTTATTTGGAAATGCTTGATTCCTATGAAATCTGTCAAATAGATTTCCCAGGTCTGAAATGTTATGGGGTTTCCTGCCTGAGCAGGGGGTTGGACTAGAAGACCCCCGAGGTGCCTTCCGACTCTTGTTATTCGGTTATTCTGCTTTCCCACAAAAATAGTGCAGAGCTTTGTTGCTGCTGTCTGTCTACTGTTTAACTCCCACTGATGTTTGCCTTCTCCAATTAACTTTACTTTTGTGCTATTAAATGTTGCCAAGGCTGGATAGAAATGAAGGAAAACAATGCACAGTATAAGGAAAAACATCCCTTATTATACTCTGCCCTGAGGCCCTGTGAGACTCCCCTCACCCCCTCCCCGACACACACACACACACACACACACACACACACACACACACAAAAGCAAAACACAATCAGGAGAATTTCAAATTTGTGGAGAGCTGAATGTTTGGAAGGCGTCTCCTTTTCTGAGGACTTCTCCCCTTTCCTTGCCCCCCATCTTTAAATCAGCAAGTTTACGTTGAAAACCTTCCTCGTCCCCTGAATGGTAAGACAAAAGGCTCCTTATGCTCAGCTGGGGCGAAGAGCTTAGCAAGTCAAGCAGCTGGGCGAAGGAGGGCTTTGCCATTCTGAAGGGCTCCATTATGGTGCCTCCTTCTCGGATGAATGGAAGGGAGAGAAAACCGGAGGCCTCTCTCTCCGCACCTCTGTGTTATTGCCGTCTTCCAGCAACAGAGGGAACCTTTTTACTGGAAAGCATGAAGAAATAGCAAAATCCCTCCAGAAAAAAATGTCCTGTAATTCCCAGCCAGTGCCTGGGGTGCCGGCTTGGGGAAGGGTGGCAAGTGCTCTTGGTGGGGTTGGGGATGTTAGTCTGCGTTGGCTCTGGGTTGGCTCTGCACCAGTGGTGCATTTCAGCCAGTTCGCACCTATTTGGAAGAACCGGTTGGTAACTTTCTAGGTAGTTCAGAAAACCAATTATTGGAAGAAATCTCCTTTTGTTTTTTTCCACTTTACAGGGCTAATCCTGTAAGGAAGGAAACATTCTAGTGTTGTTTCTAGCCTAATCTTTATTGACCTGCTTACAGAAACTGCCTCTCCGGTTAACCCTTATTACATTGTAACAGCTAAGGCGAAGCGCCCATTGACCTGAGTGACCTTGAGTTGGCCATGCCCACCCAGTCACATGACCACCGAGCCCCACCTACCCAGATGGTCATTAGGGCAGAGAACCGGTTGTTAAATTATTTGAATCCCACCACTGCTCTGCACCCGCCTTGGGCCCTTGAATTGTTTCCAAGGGAGATTATCATCTCAAGCAAGAAAATGGGGAAAGAAGGACTGGCAACATTATATTATTTTTTAAACCTAGGGGTGGAGAGACCTACATTAAAAACTTTTGGTGCAACAGAGGGGGAGTTTTTAGTTATTATAGTATTCTTGATAACAGCAACAACAGCAGCCATATGACTTCCTTTAACTGAGGAGGAACACGTTCTTTTCTAATTAGATTTGACTATGATTTTTATTTGCTATCTCAATTTTTTTACTTCATTTTTTTGAACAGGTCAATGATTGTAATAAAGCATTGCTATTACTGCCATTGGAGTGGACCAAACCAATTTATTCTTATGCCTCATTGTTTTAGGATGATTTCAAGGGAGCGGGGAAATCCTTGGTTAAAGCTCACATAATTAAAGCAATTGCTAAACCATGGAGTTATTTCCCCTCTGTGGACACACAACCAGGTGGATGCGTGAAATAGGTATCTTCCGCTTCTTAAGCAGTAGAAAATTAGGCTGGTGCAAAATTTGCTATCCTGATTGCTAAGCTGGGTACTAAGAGATGAACAAAGTAAAAGGTGCTAATTTTGCAGTTTTAATTTGGAATAGGTTATAGGAAGTTATCACCCAGCCCTCTCCCAGAAAAATGAAATATCCTAGGAAATATTGAAAAGGCAGAATATTACATTTCCCTGGAAATGTGAAAAGGAAGAAACATATTTAAAAGAGAGAATAGCTCCCTGCAGCTTCCTGCCCCCACCCACTTTGTCAATGGACCCTTAAGCTGACCAAACCAGTCCCTTACATAATAAAGAGTTCTCCCCTTCAGCTCCAGGGGGATGGGATTAAGGCATGATAATATTGGCCCTTTACCCAACTCCCCACATGGCATCTGAGAACTCAACCAAACCTGGATCCAAAACGCAGCCTAGAGAGTTGCCCCTGCATGGCCCCATGGGAGTCTGACAACCAATCAGAAGACAAGCTCAAGATCAAAGGCCAGAGAGGGCATAAAACCAGGGACTCAGCAGCTCAGTCCTTCCTTCTCTTCTCCACCAACATTGAAGCATGTGATCACCTTTTTCTGTTCAGGACTCATGTGGTCCTGTCCACCATTAAACCATCTTTCCAAGCAGCCTCCATGTCTCCAGTGTCGTTTTCCCCACTTGGAGCCGAACCCAGAAGGACATTTCTTCCAACAAGGTTAAGGAAAGAAATCGGTGGATTCTCTCAGCTTTGTTTCCCCTTTGTTTCCATGAAACATGCAGCAAGCTACCAATCCTTGAATTGAATGAGGTGAGTGTAGGTAATGCTCAGAACAACATATTTTTCTTCCTATCAAATTGTCTACAAATCAGGTCAAGATATAGAGTGTTTGTGTCTAGAATCTATCAGTTAGACTCCTTCTGAACACGGATCTAGTGTGCCGAATCTGACAAGTGCCTTTGGAAGTACCAGTCAGGTATTAAAACAGGCAGGTACCTTTGTGGAATCTAGGTATCTGCTCTCTCCAGCAGCCCAGACAAAATTGACCATGGGGTGTGTGTGACCCTTGCATTTGGAAGGGAGGAAGTGTGTAACCTCAACAAATAAAAGCCTGTAGGAGCTGGGCGGTTCCCGAGTCATTAACCACATAGTCAGAGAAACCTCTCAGACCACATTCATAGAACAAATTGGGATGGGACATTAAAACACTCTTTTATAAGCGGACCTGATAAAAATGACTTTAAGCTGCCTGGGGCCGGAGATGAGATAAAGACAACATCATGAGGATATCGGATAATGTAGGATAATTATAAGGTGTGTTTATGCTTTGGTTAAGGCAGGGGTGAACAACTATGGTCCCTTTATGCCTTGTGGACTTCAACTCCCAGAATTCCTGAGCCAACCATGCTGAGCCCTGCTGGCTCAGGAATTCTGGGAGTTGAAGTCCATATGTTGTAAAAGGGCCATAGATGCTCACCCCTTGGTTTAAGGGGATTGTTAGGATGATCCTTAGTCAAATTATCCATCCTTACATGACAACTTACTTTCCCCATGCAAAGCAAGCAGTTTGATCCTGAGTTGGCAGGTGCTAAATCAGTCATGCATTTGATATCTTTCATCCCATCCTGAATGTTCCCAAAATGAAATATGTAAAATTTGCTTATTATGCTATTGATTTATATTCATAAGATATAGGACAGTTCTCCTAAGATGTAAAGCAACTGCAGAGGTTCATTAGCTAGATTGGATGTACTGCATAACATATATCAAAATATACATTTTGCATGCAAATGTTGCTTTAGTCAAGTTTGTGTTGCTAAAATCACCATTTCCAGTTGCCTCACTATATAAACTATCTAAAGAATATAAGCCTATGAAAAAGTCATTTACAAAAAAAAAAAAACCACCAACTGCTTGACTTTATTTATTGAGCAGAATGAAGTGTGATATGTACATTAAACCTCAAAAATTACAAACGTTTTTGGGTTTCTTTTCTTTCCTGACCACTCCCCTCATTTTCTTTCTAAGGGAACCCCATTCTTTCCCCCCCTTTCTCCCTGACAGTTGAGTTTTCTTTCAGCCAGGACTTTCAAAGCCAACCTTCAAAGCTGCTCCTCTCGCTTAGCTCAGCTCAATTCTGGAAAGGACGCCATAAACCAAGGTCTACAAACTTGGCAACTTTAAGACTTGTGAACTTCAACCAGCATGGCTGGTTGGGGAATTCTGGGAATTGAAGTCCACAAGTTTTAAAGTTGCCAGGTTTAGAGATCTCTGCCATAGACTGTGTGTGGAGGCTGGGTTTTCCATTCCTCCTTGAGTAGGCAGAAATCTGACATGAAATGTGCTGAATCAATGTCCATCCCCATCGATCAGGGGTGGGATTCTACCGGTTTGGACCAGTTCAGGCGAACTGGTAGCTCTGACTATCAGCTGGGAGCGATCTGGTTCACTCCGACTATACTCACCTTTATTTCCTTTTCCGTAGCCTAGCTGAATGGTGTGGCATAGTGGATTACCACGCCTAACCTTTTTTCCTCACCAGCAGTAATGCAGAAGGTGAGTTTTCTGTAAAGTGTGCACAGCACGCATCAGGTGTGTTTGCGCGCAAAGCGTGTGTTCAGCAAACCAGTTCTTAAACCGATTCCCCCCCCCCTGCCCATTGTGCCAATGATGTCCCTGCAAGTTGTGTGAAGCAAAATGATTGGATTATCCTCTGATCCTCTGATTTTACTCCAGATGCTACCAAGGAATTTTATGCCAGTTGCTGAGTTGAAGCTGGAACAGGGCAGGAAAGCTTTGCTCAAATGTGCTTTGTGTCCTTGACTATGAGGTGATCTGAGTCTCTCTCCTCCTCCCCCCTCTCACACACACTAAGTATTAACATACAAAGCATAGAAATACTCCTCAGAAAAGAGAGGAAAGGGCCCCTTCTCAGTATTATGTCACGGTTGCACAATTTCATCTTTGCACAAAGTCTCTGCTCTCTCCTCATTCAAAGTGGTCTCACTCACTCATGGCTAAGATGCAGAAAGTTCACTCAACTTCACTTAGTTTCATTTAAGGGGCAGGGGGGATGTGGTAAACCTGCTTGGAAGCCAGCCCTTCCCGCTTGCTTGACGCTGTTGGGTTCCTTCCATCCTTCCTTCCTTCCTTCCTTCCTTCCTTCCTTCCTTCCTTCCTTCCTTCCTTCCTTCCTTCCTTCCATCCATTCATCCATCTCATCTCTTTCCCTCTTTCATGCTTATCCTATCCCTTTTCTCCTCCTTCTTCTAGTAGCCACACTAAAGAAAACAAACTAGCCAAGCCTGGCTGTGCTTTCCCTCTGCATGGAACTCTCTGCCCCATGGCTTGGTTTTTCTCCAGAGCACAGCTGATTGAGCTAGGAGGACACCTCACAGTGGCCTCAGGACTGAGGTGTTGGAAGAGGAGGCAGGGACTGGAAGTGAAGCAGGGGTAGGGTGGGGGTGAGGGGGCAGATGGGAAAGTTGAAGACCTTAATGGCAGAGGAGACCATCCAGGAACTAGAGAAGAAACCTCTGCTTCGGCATGAAATGGTCAAGAAGTACCCAGTTGCTCTTGTTTGACTTCTCTTCTGATAGAATTGGTGGGAAAATTCATTCGCTCTTTGCAACTGTCCCTGGGTATTCTTGGCTTCAGGGAAAACACTCTTTTGACAGCATCCCAGCTAAAGGCCAAGGGTGACTTAAGGCTGCCCTGCTCAGAAGATGAGGACAAGATCAAGGCAATGTCATGGGGATCTATCAGGGAAAACAAAGCAAAACAGCATCAAGGTACGTCTGTGCTGTGGTCATTTGCAAAGGGGAAGAAAGGCACTTAGCCGTGTACTTATGCTAAAAGCCTGACCCCCATCAGATCATACAGTGTCGGATAGGTCAACTCTACCAGCTTGCTAGCCTGAAAGCAAAGCTTTTTAATAACTAAAAGCATCCGAACTGAGGCAGAGAACAGCCAGAGGTATCAGAGTCATCGCTTAGGACTGTGCCTCTGCTTGACTAACATGCAATTCCAATCTGGGGGAAGGAAGATCCCGTCAATCACTCCAAAATGTGCTTTCTGGTAAATTTCAGCCTTGGCTTACAACAAAGAATCTGTGTCCCTGAAATAAAGATAAGAAAAGGCAAGGGCTATTGCCAGTCGCAAGGATCATCCTAATGCAACCTTGGAATCTTGGTCTGGTTGGTAGCTGTCCTTCACAGCAACCACACCCGTTAGGTCTGAGTATGGAAAATCCAGCTGCAATAACAGTGCCTCACTTCACTATCTTCTGAATTGGGCATCTGGATGGTGCTTCTGGAATTGCAGAAGAGCAGGACGAGGCTGCCAAAATTGTGCCACGAAGACAGGAAAAAAGAAACTTGCTGGGAATGGGATTAAAATCCAAGTTGCCAGTGATGCCGAAAACAACTAATGAAGAAAAGGTCCCCCCTGACCGGTCTTCAAGAAGAGCAACAGCTGCAACTGACTTTCTATTCTTTCTTCCTGAACTGCATCCACCCTACTGGGTCTTGATCTCAGTAGTAAGTTTATTTGGAAAATAAAACATGTAAAATGCCTATAAACATGCTGTGTCCGACAATGTGATTAATCATTGTTTTCAAAACTCAACACTCAAGTGCTCTTCAATGAATAAATAATAGCATCCCAGATGGGGCGGGGGGGGGGGGTGGATCACCATTAGTGAATTGCAAGAGGCAGCTTTATTTGGAACAGCTTACATTCTCCAGTGATATCTTTAATACCATCAAACAACAACATCCAGCAGTAGAGGAAGCCAGCATAGCTATTGAATTGTTTTCATTCCCAAACCAGATATCCTCTCCTCTGCCTTGTCCTCAGAAATAACAAAGCTCTATAATTTTAAAAGATGAAGTGAAATAAAGAACCAATGAGCATCTGGAGCAGCACAAAAATAACCACATAAGGTTGTCTGCATTGAACCTTGTTCCAAAGAAACAGCAAGCACAAGTATTAAAAGATGCCAATTCCGTAATATCATATACAAACACCAGCTCACTGCAAGAAACAAACCAACTAATGTACAGCATGGCTGCAGTTATAACTGATAATACTTCGGATGCAAAATCAACAAAAATGTCAAAGGATGCACCACCAACATGGAAAATCAGGCTGGAAAAATCAGCATGCTAAGATTAGAAGCAAGCAAGCTAGAATAGATAAAAGAAAAAAGACTGAAGAATAAGGACAAAAATACCTGATCAAGAAATATAACCTAGAAACAAGAAAGTTTAAAGAAGCAATGGAAATAATAATGCAGCAAATAACAGTTAGAGCCCAGAAGATAAGCAGATATGAAGTTCAACTGCATACTACCTTCAATTTCAGTTGAATCAGAAATGTTTCTACCAATCCATCACTAGAAACAGTACAATAAACCAACAGCTGACAAGGGGGGGAGTGCACTTTCAACACAGCTATGGACACCCCAAAGAAATGCCACAAGAACATAGCTTAGCTAAAGAAGGTGGATAAGAATAAAAAAAGAAACTGAAATGAAAGAACTTGTTATAATAGCAGAAATTGTGGAGAAAGGGGCAAGGAAGATCAAGAATTGGTCAGTATTCGACAAAGATGAACTGCATTATTTTTGGTTGAAATATCTGACTAGTCTATACCTATTCATTGCCAAGCATTTTAACAAGGAAATAAAATTGAAGATTAGTTAAGATCTTGCAAAACCTACCTGATAATGATAAGGGAAAAATAATGAAAACTGAAAGAATCAAAATGCCCTATGGAAGTAACATCACAAGTCTGGATGAAGAAGATCACTACTTGAGCATCCTTCAAGCTGACAACATTAAGTACATGGAAATTAAGAAGAAGGCTAGAAGTGAATATATTATGGTATGAAGCTAAGGAAAATCATAAAGTCCACACTTAGTGGAGGAAATATCATCAAGGCAATTAACACTTGAGCAATTTCAGTCATTAGAAATATAGGTGGAATAATGAAATGGGTTCAAGCAGAATTAGAAGCCCTGGATAGGAAGACTAGAAAAATAATGATAATGAATCATGTCCTTCGTTGACACAGCAACATTGATAGACTTTTTTTTTAAACCAAGGAGCATAGGTGGGCTTGGAATGTAGCAACTATACCAGTTGAAAAAGGAAAAAGGTCATTGGAAGAATATCTGAAGGACAGTGAGGTAGATGCAGTGAATACTGAAAAGACCACATTGACTTGAAGAAAGACCAAATGAAGAACAGAAAGGAGACATGGCAAGGCAAAGTATTACATGATCAGTATACAAAAACAAACTTAACAGGCAAAGCCGTTAACAAGATGTGACAAGAGACAATAGAGCTAATTCTGGCTGCACAAGACCAAGCCTTAAAAACAAATGCATACGAAGCCAGAGTTGAGAAGACAGCAACAGAAAGCAAACACCACCTCTGCAAAGAAGCCAAAGAAACAATAGTAGACCACTATTCAGTTGCTGTAAGAAGATCACACAAACTGACTACAAACAACGGCATGGCAAAGTAGCAACAATGCTGCATTGGACTATCTGCAAGAAATAAGCATGAAATGATGGGACCACAAAATAATAGAAAATGAAGAAGTTAAAGTGCTCTGGGACTTTAGTATTTGAGCAGACAGCTACCTGCCACATAATACCCAAGACTTAACAATTGTCAATAAGACAAACAAGTACGCATTGCAGTACCTGGAGACACCAGAATAGAAAGGAAAGAACTGGAGAAGTTCAATGACAAGGCTGAGAATGCAAAATGTTATTTTCTATTTTATTCTGGATTTTTGTAGGAAGAGCCTTTGTAGTTTGAAAAGTGTTAAGGCTACTTGAAGCTTACACCATGTTTTTCCTTAATTCCCAGCTAAAAATAGCACCAAAAAAAAAATCACAACTTAGCAGAGGTTGGAAGGGCTTTGGGGAACTGATAAACCCACGCTGCTCCTCAGTGCAATGAAAAATGTTTAATACTTAATGTGGTGCACAATGTCTTATTTGGGTAGGAAAGTGCAGTGAGGGCATAATGTGTGGTTTTGCTTCCAGATTCATCATCTGATAGAATGGATCATTTTGAATGAGACTAGATGGGCACACCGTATAAACATCTGCTATGAAAATGTCTATTAAAGATGAAGTCCCTGCCTCAAAATCATTTCCTGTTAGAACAGATGCAGCAATGGATTGGTGTAACGGCTATAATTATCGTGATTATAGGCAATAATTTACGTATTCTTTTGCAATATACTGAAGAGTGGGATGCGTTTCAGATGCTTTTCACAAAGCTCTCCGTATTCCAAACAAGAGCCATTAGGGTAAGAGTTTTTGCATGTTTTAGCTCTGGACAAATTGATTTTTTTATATGATGAAAATCGCCTTGTAGCAAGCGATAAACACCAGATGGCATTTCTAGAGCGATAGATAAATCGAAAACTAAAGATTAATTGCTGTTTACTGCTATTTTAAAATACTTGTCAAAAAGACAACTGTCTCTCTGCTACATGCCTTTCATTCCTTCATATGTAATACATAACATACATCAGCAAACGAGAGTTACACAAGGGGTTTTCAGGGCAAACCTATGGTTTGTTAGCACTATATAATACACAAATGTTGGAAAGCCTACTCTCAGGGCATTAGTGCAGTCCTAAGAACTCCTTTAATAGCTCACAGGTTTTCTTGTGGATGACCTCACGAAGTTTTCGAACGCGTCGGACACTTGAGGCCCCAACAAAACTATCTGGTTGTAAAACAGCCATTCCATTGTAGACCTCCCCCATGATGATGAGCTGGCCTTCTGTTGCCGTAATGTTGGGGCACGGGCAGCTCCAGTTCATGTTTAACAAGGTGATTTCCAAAGGCTCCCTTCCCAGGAACTGGAGCCCCATTTTCTCATCCTTCAGAATCTCTTCCACCATCACCAGGGCATGGCCAGAATCCTGGTCCTCTGTCAGCTCCATGACACGGCCGAGGATCACAAAATCGCTTTTGCAGAAGCTGGTCACCAGCTTTTGCCGGGGTTTGCAAGCCTTGCAAACTTTACAGAGCCTATCCAGAGGGAAAGGACACGATTCCTCGCAGGCCTCTCGGCTTTCAAAATTATTCTCGTTGCCTCCGCAACCTCCGTAAATGAAAGACTGGCATTGTTTCGTCAAGCTGTTGTAGGCCCACCGGGGCTCGTAGGCTTTGCAGTGGCCTTGCAGGGCCGGCAAGTTGCAGGTGTTGACGGGGCCATTCATGCATGTCAACATACAGCTCTCGTAGGTCTCAAAATGATTGAGATTGCTATTGCAGTTCCCGTAAATGAAAGTAAAGCAGTTGTTTTTCTTTGCATCATAATACCATCTGGTTTGCTCTTCTCCGCAGTCTTCACTGTCGGGTTGCTTCAGGCACTCGTTGGTTGGAAAGTGAGTTTTATTCTGCACCGATTCAGGAGAAGTAGCTTCGCCTTGGAGGACCAACAATGGAAAATCAACCCTTAAAGCACCACCAGGGTTTTTGGCTGTGCAGGTGTAAATCCCTGCATCTTGTAGTTGCGTGTTATAGATTACCAGCTGGGCAATATTGGTGACAACGATATTTCCTTGGACGTGGTTAGGCCTCATAATTACTTTCTCCTTATTCTCAGTCTCCTTCTCCCACGTGATTTCTGGTTTAGGCCGACCAGTGACATCACAAAGAAAGCTTACCGTCTCTCCAACGTAAACCGACTGATGGGTTGGGTTGTTGACTAAAACAGGTGCGAGGATGTCTGTGATGGTAGTCTCCAAGTAAGCGGTGGTGGGTGGAGCTGTAGTCTCTGCTGGGGCAGGGCTGGTGTTTGGCCAGGTGAGATGATAGCGACAAGTCACCACATTGAGGGTGATGCCTTTGGTACAGGCTTCTGCGTCCATGTAGCACTTGTTGTAATAGGTGAGCCCATCAGACGCACAGGTAAAACTTGGCTCCTTTTCACACCTGTCTTTGCATTTGCAGACAGGCTGCCCATCCCAGATATCACATTCTGAACCTTGCTGGATGCACATGAATCGGTCACACGTGGCTTCTTTGGGCATCCCGACAGGTCCTTTCTTCCCTCTCACGTCCATGTACCGGGCTGCAACACAACTCCGTGTTCCACAAACGTTAGGGCAACATTTCTCGAAAGTCTCACACTCCTAAAGTAAAAGGAAACAGATGCAATCAAGTGTTTGTGTGGGTAAATAAGGATCCTCATCAAGTCAGTAACTCTGTTAATGTCAGAGATCTCACTTATGTGAAAGATCAACATCACCCAACTTTTGCCAGTATGGCCGTGATATCTGAAAGGGCAACGTTTATTTCAAAATATCAGATGGCCAAGAATGGCAATATATGTGCTTTAGAATGCTTTGTTAAAATTCCCCAAGGAATGTCTGGAACAGATAGACCCAGCTGTTTGTTCTTTGGAGTTAGACCATCACAAATCAAAGTGCATATATTCAGTGGCCCAGAAAGCTCTATTCTAGGTGTCCCTCAACCTTGCAATTTTAAGAAGTCTGTACCTCAACGCCCAGATTTCCCCATACTGGTTGAGGTATTCTGGGAGTTAAAGTCCAGGCGCTTAAAGTTGTTAAAGTTGAGAAACACTGTTCTAGCTTATGGACAGAAGCATAGGTGGGTTTCAGCCAGTTCGCGCCAGATCAGGCAAACCAGTAGTGGCGGCAGTGGGAAGATCCGCCCACCCACCTGGATGCTTCTGTGCATGCGCACAAGCATAAACCGGTAGTAAAATAAATTGAAACCCACCACTGGCAGAAGGCAGTACAGGAACTTCTATGTGTGAAGAGGTAGAAGGCTGGCAGGGATGGTTATGTCTCCTTCTTCTTTACAGAGATCTCCATCCACCCTAGAGCTAGCAGGAAGCAATACCACCATGACATTTGCTGTCCCCATGGCTCATCTCTATCCTACCCTCTGTTGTCTCCATTCCCAGACACCACAACAATCACTTGACTTCCCTCCATGGGTGTTGAAACAGATTTACACCCCCATGAGGCCTCCCTTAGATGGCATCAGATTAAGATGACAAATGCACATTTAATGTTGCTGTACCCAAAGGCAGCTCAAGCCTATCCTCCTGCTAGATTGCAGAAGAGATGAAGGCAGCCTTAAGGGGGGATGTAGCAGAGAAAGACAGTCAGGGCAGCATGGCTGGTGTGGATGGAGAAAGCTCCTATGTGCAATTTACATTGATGTTTTGCCCCTAATGGGTGCAAGAAGAACTACAACAATCTTAATAATTTCTTTGCCTGAATCTCACTGGTCATTAGAGCTAGATGACATGCAATTACACCGAAATGGCAAATGGAACTAATATATGACCATTTTGTCTGTTTTTTAGTCACCCACAAAACTTCTTGTAATGCTGATTTGATTTTTAAGAGATGGCTGGTGGGCTGCATTCTAGAAGAAGCAGAGAAACACTTGAATACTTACTTGGGAGATAAGGGGAGATTACCACGAGCATGAATATTGTTCTGTATTTATGATAAATTGGTTGAGTCACTTCACCAAAGTTTATATATGCACCCATGCACACTTACTGAAGAATAAATGCCATTGAAATTGGTGGGACTTGTTTCTGAGCAACAGAAATAGAACCGTGTTACATGTTTTGTTTTCCTTGGCTGTAGAATGAAGAAGCTGAGAAAAACAATTCATAGGAAGCTCCAAAAGCACTTTCTGTTCTCTTTCAAAAAAAAAAAAGGACAGCAAAAGACTAAAATACTGACAAAGGCATCAGGTAAAAACCACAGTTATGCTACATGCATAATGACATAATCACACAAATGATGTGGCTTGCCACAAATGACCTCATGTACGTTATTTGTGCAGTGACATCATGACTCATCCAATGTCTATTGCCCCTCTCTCCCAAACCTGTCACCTTGTGGGTGCCATGAATATTAGTAGTCCTTATAAGGCAGATGATTGGTTTCAGTCAGCAGTGCAATATGATCATCCTCATTGTACAAGTAAATGCATCCTTTACAATATACCATATTTAAAACATTGTATCTCGAAAACTTAGTCGATAACGTAAGGATCCCTCTTATCTTCCAGGGAGTTTTGATGGTTGAGACCTCAATTAATATTTGAAGGATTACTCGATAGCTGGCAGCACGTTTCCTTTTGTTAAATATGATACAGACTTGTAATTATTTTCAAGTATATAATAACTCTTCCATGTAAGACCGCAACATTCCAAATGGCATCCACAACATTCCAATGACACCTTGACCTACAACAGTCGATTAAGTGCAGGGGTCTTCAAACTACAGCCCGTGGGCCGGATACGGCCCACTGAAGCCATTAATCCAGCCCGCCTGGGACCATGAGGCTGCCCTGCCCACATCACCCTGCCTATCTGCCTTTGGCCGAGGAGGCCAAAAATGGGATGCGCAGAGGCCTTCAGAGGCCAAAAACGGGCCCATTTTTGGCCTCCCCGGCCTCCAGAGAGAGGGAGGGAGGAGGAAGAGAGAGAGAGAGAGAAAGACACATACACACACAGAGGTCCCTCACCACCATCACCCAAGGCAGCCAAATCCCTTCACTAACCTACTTTCCACCCCGAGGAGCATTACAAATTAAAGTTTAATTTGTGTGTATTGTTTAATGGACTGCTAAATTGGCCACGCCTACCCAATTACATGCCCACCCAGCCATGCCCACCCAGCTGGTCTGTCCCCCCCCCAGCAGTCTGAGGGACCGTGAATTGGCCCCCCGTTTAAAAAGTTTGAGGACCCCTGATTTAGTGACTGTTCAAAGTTACAACGGCACTGAAATAAGTGACCTATGACCGTTTATCCAGTGTTACGACCTTTGCAGCTTCCCAATGATCATGTGATCAAAATTCATATGCTTGGCAACTGACTCGTATTTATGACTGCTGCTGTGTCTCCAGGTCATGCCTATAAAATCTGGACCATTTTATCTGTTGCTCTTGCAACAAGCTCCCACACGTCCTTTGTTATTATTGAAATGCTTTTTAATTCTTTTT
Organism: Natrix helvetica; assembly: GCF_964273705.1. Lineage (NCBI taxonomy): Eukaryota > Metazoa > Chordata > Lepidosauria > Squamata > Natricidae > Natrix > Natrix helvetica. The sequence continues at coordinate 244,297,858 of NC_138548.1, forward strand.
TTTTTAGAAACCTTAGCAAAAATTAATCTTATCCATTGGTGGTTGGCCTAAAAAAATTAATCTTTTGTGACCTTCTGACAGGTAAAGTCAATAGGGAAACCAGATTCATTTAGCAAACAGGTTATTAATTTATCAACTGCAGTGATTCACTTAACAATGGTGACCAGAAAGGTCAAAAATGGAGCAAAAACAAATGACTCACTTAATAACAGAAATTTTGGGCTCAATTGTGGTCGTAAGTTGAGGACTACCTATACCGACATCTTCCCTTCAGAAGCATGTCCTCTTCCTTCTACAATGCAGAACCACCTAGTAGCCATCATCAAAATGGAGACCTTTCCCAGCGCCTGGACTAGTTTCTCCTGCTGTGTCATTCTGATTCAAAATATGGCAGAATTTAGCTCTTTAGAACAATCAGGTTCCTCAATCCTATAGACCAGTGTTTCTCAACCTTGGCGACTTTAAGTCCTGTGGACTTCAACTCCCAGAATTCCCCATTCTGGGAGTTGAAGTCCATAGGACTTAAAGTCGCCAAGGTTGAGAAACACTGCTATAGACGTTTCCTTTGAAGAAAGTTGAAATAAGTGAATATTTTATTGGGTTCATTTTTATAGGAACTGACGAAAGTTTGAAAATCTATTAAATGTGGGAGGGCAAGACTTTTAGGTTCTAAATCTTCCAAATGTAGGGGGGAAAAAACAGAACAGAGATATAGCCATCCCTACATGGAGTCTTACAATGGGGTTAGTTCTATGAAAGAATGCATACTGTGGAATTGCAAAACGAGTGTTCATTTCGAAAACCAGGAGGCAAAGGCGGGGGGGGGGGGGGAAGGTCAGGGAAAAAACCACCTTTGCATTGACTGAGAAGATCCAAACAATTTTGATAGCTGGAAAACTGATTTAGGAATGAACGTTGTTTCTGCTGTCCAGAAGGAGCCGGGGGGAGGGGGGAGATAGGAATCAGATGGTGGTGATGTTGCAAAGAGCTTTTGAATCACTTCGTGTATTGCACCAACCATGATTCGCCTTGGCGGAGGCAAGTCACACTACGTGCTGCTTCCATCTTTACAGCTTCTTCAACATGCTCAATGCCTTTGAAGCATATCCAGACCATAATAATAATAATAATAATAATAATAATAATAATAATAATAATAATAATAATAATAATAATAATAATAATAATAATAATAATAATAATAATAATAATAATAATAATCCAGTTTGAATGGTCTAGCTAGCAGAATACAAATGCTAGCCACAGTGCATAAAACCCTTTAATTCTGAAATTTGTCTTTTTCTAGACGCCATTCAAGGTACTCTTTAAACCAGCAATGGCGAACCTTTTTTGGCTCACGTGCCACGAGTGGGGGGAGCGCAGGGGGGTCATGTGCGGGCGTGCCACACCCATAATGCAATGCGCGACCCCCCAGTGCGCATGCGCACACAACGCGCGATCCCCCCCATTTTTACATGCTTTTTTCACCCTCCCCAGGCTCCAGAGGCTTTATAGGAGCCTGGGGAGGGCGAAAAGAGCCTCCCCTGTCCCCCCGGAGGCCCCCCGCAGGCTTCAGGGACTGTCCGGAGGCTTCTCTGAAACCTTCGGAACGCTCAAAACGACCCTCCGAGCAAACTGGAGTTCCGGTTTGCTCGGAGGGTCGTTTTAAGCACTCCGAAGGTGTCAGGGAAGCCTCCAGACGGCCCCTGAAGCCTCCGGAGGGCCTCCGGGAGGAGCGGGGGGCTCTTTTCGCCATCCCTAGGCTCCTATAAAGCCTCTGGAGCCTGGGGAGGGCGAAAAATGGCTTTTAAAAAGGTGAACTCAGCTGGCCAGCGCACGCATACGCGCTGGCCAGCCGACAAATGGCTCTGTGTGCCACCTGTGGCACGCGTGCCATAAGTTCGCCATCACTGTTTTAAACCATAAATAGTTTCGGATCTTGCTTTTTGATGGAATATTAACTTCCTTATTATGGTCTGTCCTTGAGTGACAACAGTTCGTTTAATAGTTTTAAAAAGGGGGATAGTTCAGGGGTGGAATCCTCCCTGTTTGGCCCGGTTCTATCGAACCGGTAGGGACGATTGTCCCTGATTCTGCGAACCGGTAGCAAAAAAAAGCTTCCAAGGATCACACGGCTCAGCTGTGAGCCATGCGATTGTGGGAAGTCTCCCCTCTCCCGCTTTTTAAAGCATTTTTTTCCCTGCTGGTTCGGGCAAACAGCAGGAAAATAATGCTTTAAAAAGTGAAAAAAAAGTTGGCCACACCTACCCAGTCACATGACCCCCCACCCCATCAAGCCACACCCACAAAACCGGTGGGCAAAAAAATTAGATTTCACCAGTGGGATAGTTGCTCGATAGTTTAGGTCTACAACGAAGACCTGTGTGAATATCTGCTGACATTCAGATGGCGGTGGGACATGGAATAGAATCTCCTTCTAACAACTTGCAAGGGTGGACAAAATACAGGTAGCTCTTGACTTTCTATCACAATTGAGCCCCAAATTTATGTCACTAAGCAAGACAGTCATTAAGTGAATTTTGCTCTTGACTTTCTATCACAATTGAGCCCAAAATTTATGTCGCTAAGCAAGACAGTCATTAAGTGAATTTTGCCCCGTTTTACGACCTTTCTTGCCACAATTGTTCAGTGAATCAGTGCAGTTGTTAAGTTAGTCATGCAGTTCTTCAGCGAATCTGGCTCCCCCGTGGATTTCGCTTGTTAAGGAGGTCACAAAAGATGATCACGTGACACTGCAACCGTCGTAAATATAAGTCAATTGCTAAGAGTCTGAATGTTGATCATGAGACCATGGAGTTGCAGCAACAGCCTTAAGTAGGAAACTATTAAGTGTAAGTCACCTTTTTCAGGGCCATTCAAAGTTACAATGGCACTTAGTAACTGTCTCGCAGAAATGTTGAGCTCGATTGTGATAGAAAGTCAAGGAATAGCGGTATTGGACATTGTTAGAATTATTAGAAGGAGATTCTATTCCATGTCCCAATACTAACTGAAGGTCAGCAGATGATCAAATAGGTCTTCGTAGACCTAAACCAGAGTTGGCATTCAGCCAGTTCTCGTCAGTTCTCTCCGGTTCGGGCGAACCGGTAGCGGTGACTGCGGGAGGCTCGGTCCACCCACCTCAACTGTGCATGCGCAGACACGGCAAAGGTGCAAGCAAAGTGTTGGATCTGGGCAACGAGAGACAGACTGCGGACACGAAGTGTCTTAACAGCTCTTTATTAGTAGTAGTAGTGATCCAGCCTGCTCTGTGGTCGGAGGGTTCCCCTTTTATAGGGATCGGGTACGCCCCTCGACCAATCAGAGGGATACCTGTTTCCCGCTGTAGTAGCGGACCAGAGGGGAGACTTATCTCGATATATGCTAATATCTAACACCCCTCCCCTCCTAGATGGAACGTTGCGGTAGGTAACATAGTCTTTTAGGTATGTGGGTGTTTGTCTTGCTCGGGAGGAACGTCGTAGTTCGGGTTGGTTTGAAGTGGTTGCAGGACCGGGTGCGGGTTGGTTTGAAGTAGTCGCAGGATCGGGTGCTTTTCCCATTTCCCGTTCTGGAGGTCTTGTGCCTTCGTTGCTTGGGCGTTCGGGAGTCTGTTCGGCTGCGTTGTCTGGGGGTTTCTCTGCTACGTGCGTGTTGTCTTGTCCCACGCTTGGCTCGCCGGCGTCGTCGTTTCCTATGATGGGGGTTTCGCGTGGCTGACTTTCTGTAGACAGGAAACTCTCGTCTTCGTTTCGCAGGTCGGAGTGTGCTAGGCGACCCCGAAGTTGATCGATGTGCCTTTTCCAGTTCCGCCCATCTTCTAGTTCCAGCAGATACGATCGTGGACCCGTGATGCCAATGACCTTTGCCGGCATCCATAATGTTCCCCCTGCGTAGTTGTGGGCGTAAACTGAATCCCCTACTCTGAAAGACCGGATTTTGCTTGTAGAGTCTGGGGGAGCCGTGGCAGAATAATTCGGGTGAAGCCGGTCCAAGTGAGACCGTAGGCGGCGACCCATGAGTAGTTCAGCGGGGCTCCTCCCCGTCGTTGCGCTTGGGGTAATGTGCTGAATTAGCAGGTAATGGTCAATGCGTGTTTGCCAATCACCCGGACCCATCCTAGCGAGGGCCTCTTTTGCGAATCGCACCATTCTCTCCGCCTGTCCGTTTGATGCTGGATGGAATGGCGCGACGAGGGCATGCCGAATCCCCAAACCTGCTAAGAATGTTTCAAACTGCATGGCCGTGAATTGGGGCCCGTTATCGGATACTAGGAGATCTGGCAGGCCATGGGTGGCGAACAGTCGCCGTAGAACCTTTATGACTGCCTCCGCCGTGGTTGAAGTCATTAGGACTACATCTAGCCATTTTGAGTATGCATCCACAACTATAAGGAAAGTCTGACCTTGGAATGGCCCTGCGAAGTCGATGTGTATTCGCGACCAGGGTGCTTTGGGTTTCTCCCATTCTGTGGCGGGCGCTTCCGGGGGTGCTGGTCTCGATTCCTGACATGGGTCGCAAGTGGCCACCCACTCCTCTATTTCTTTGTCCATGTTTGGCCACCACACGTAGCTTCTTGCTAACGCCTTCATTCTAACAATCCCCGGATGACCCATATGTAAAGCATTCAATACATTTTTACATAACGCATACGGAATAACAACTCGATCCCCCCACAACAAACATCCCTGTAGCACTGAGAGCTCGTCCCGTTTTGACCAAAACATTTTGAATTCCGGGCCCACATTTCCCTTCGGCCACCCCCTCCAAACCCAAGTTTGAACTTGTTTTATTAAATTGTCTTTAGAGGAGAACCTTGCAACATCGTAGGAAGAAACCGGTCCCGAATCCAAACAGTCAATGAGCAATACCGGTACTTCTGGAGTGGGGTCTGGCAGAATGTCAGGTAATGGGCAACGGCTGAGTGCGTCTGCGTGTCCAAGAGTGGAGCCCGGTCGATGAATCAATTTGTATGAATACGCAGCCAGGAAAACAGTCCACCTGGTCATGCGAGGAGAAAGGGAGACCGGAGTGGGGCGGTTTCCCGCCAGAAGTCCCAACAGCGGTTTGTGATCTGTGATCAGTTCAAAATCGCGGCCGTAGAGGTATTCGTGGAAACGCTTTACTCCCGCTACAGCAGCCAGCGCTTCCCTGTCCATTTGGCTGTAATTTCTTTCGGCCGATGAAAGGGTTCTGGAGTAGAACACGATGGGTGCTTCTTTTCCGTCGGGCATCCTGTGGCTGAGGACTGCTCCAACTCCGAAAGGTAATGCGTCGCAGGTCAATACCAGCGGTAGGGTCTGGCTGTATTGAACAAGCAGTGAGTCAGTGGTGAGCAGGCGCTTTACCCCGGCGAAAGCTGCAGCTTCGGATCGTCCCCATTTCCATGGTGCGTTTCTCTGGAGTAGACGGTGTAGTGGCTCAGCAACGGTCGCCTTCTGCCTCAGAAAAACGCTGTAGAAGTTAAGTAATCCGAGGAAGGCCTGCAACTCGGTCTGATTTCGTGGTGTGGGGGCGTCCTGGATCGCCTTAATTTTCTTTGAAGTGGGGTGTATTCCCTGACCATCGATTCTATAACCCAGGAATTCTACGCTAGGCACGTTAATTTGACATTTTTCTTTTTTAAGGCGGAGACCCTTTTCTCTGATTCTGGCCAAAACAGATCTGACTCTTTTGTTTAATTGCTCCTCATTTGCAGCGGACACCAAGATGTCGTCAAAATAGGGGACGACTCCTGGTATCCCTTGCAAAAGTCGTTCCATGACGCTCTGGAACAATCCTGGGGCAATGCTTACGCCAAATTGTAGCCGGTTGCATTTGAATGCTCCTCTATGCGTCACTATAGTTTGGGCCTCCGCTGTGGCGCTATCAACTGGCAGTTGCTGGTAAGCTTGTGCCATGTCTAATTTTGCAAATACCTTTCCTGGCCCCAACGAGTGCAATAAGTGCTGTACTACAGGCACAGGATATGCGCTCTGTTGTAGCGCGACATTAATTGTGCATTTATAGTCCGCGCAGATGCGGACTGATCCGTCTGGTTTGACTGGGGTCACGATGGGCGTTTCCCAGCGCGCGTGATCTACCGGCTCAAGGATTCCTTGCTCCACTAACTTATCTATTTCTTTATCTATTTTTGGGCGGAGTGCAAAGGGCACTCGTCTCGGTTTAAGTCGGATTGGCGCCACTTTGGGGTCTAAATTGAATGATATTGGTTTACCCACATACTTACCAAGACCGGGGCTGAACACATCCTCGAACTCCTTAAAAATCTGTTCAGCGCTGCTGTTTCTCACGGCGTTGATTCCGGTGACTTCTAACCCCAGGGCTTCAAACCAATCAAGCCCCAGAAGGTTCTGCAATGGCGCGCTGGCGATGGTTACGGGCAGCTGGGCTTCGATGTCCTTGAAACGGATGTGGAATGTGCCTTGGCCCACGATGGGGACTTGGTTCCCCTGGTAGTCTCGTAGCAGGACGTCTGGAGCGCGTAGTTGGCTCTTTCTGAGGCTAGGGATAGTCTGTTTCATGGATGCCCATGAAATGATCGTCAGGGTCGATCCTGTGTCAACTTCTAGCTCGCAGGGTGAGCCCTCCAAGAGGACTGTGACTCTCAGCCTTTTGGGCCGCTTAGGGCGGACCTGATGTATTGTGGTGAGATACGTTCGCAACTCCTCTCTCTGGGTCAACTCTATCTCATCGTCAACATCCTGAAAATACTCTCGTTGAGCGTCTTGATAGAACGCTCTTTCAGCTCTTTGTGTGTATTCTCTCTGGGGATACGCTCGCTCAACTCCTTGTGAGTAATCTCTCTGGGGATACGCTCGTTCAGCTCTTTGGAAATATTCTCTCTGGGTAAACACTTGTGGATTTCTCTCTGGGCGCCCTTTTTGATTTCGCCAAGCCCCTGGGTTGGGCTTCTGTTGGCGGTACATGGGTGGCTGCCGTGAGGCAGGGACTCCGCTCCGGCACACTCGTGCGATGTGCCCAAGTTTGTTGCAGTGCGAACAAACAACGTTCCTGAACCTACAAGTAGACCTGGGGTGATTCCCTCCGCAGCTTGCGCAGGGCGGCAAATGGGATCCGGGTCTCCCCCCAGGCCTCACGTGACTGCTCTGCATCAGGTGACTGTCCTCGAACTCGGGATTCTTGAAGTCGGGGCTTGTGTCCTCGTAGTGAACTCTGGTTTGTCTTGGTGCTGGCTGGTTTACGTTGGCCCCTCGTTGTATGGTCACTGATGATTTCTCCGCTGACTCTGACGCTCTTGCTTCGTTTAACGCTGTCTGTAGGGTTAAATTCGGGTTTGCCAACAGCTTCTTTTGCAAAGAAATGTCTCTTAACCCACAGATGAGCTGCTCTAAGATGTGCTCTTCCAGATCTCTGTATTCGCAGTGAGTTGCTGCTTTTCGTAGGGCTGCAACATATTGATTGATGGATTCTCCCGCCTTCTGGGTCCTCATGTTGAATTCCTTGCGGCAGACATGGCGGGAAGGTTTTGGCGCGTAATGAGTTTGCAGAGTCTGTTGCAACGTCGTCCACGATACTGCTTGTATTGGAGTAGGCGCGGTGAGGTCTCTGGCCGTATTGAAGACTTCCTTTCCGCAGTAGCCGAGGAAGATGTTTTTCTTCCTCGCATTGGTGATCCCCGTGTATTCGTTCGCTTCGAGGAAACACTCGAAACGAATCATGAAAGCTTCCCATTCGTCGTTTGCTGGGTCGAAAGGAGCGGGGGGAGCATGCATCGCCATCTTCTCAGTTTGAATTTGCCGCGCTGCGGTGATCTGAGATGGCTGTCGGAATTACTGCCGAATTCCTGGGCTGGATCAAATCCGGAGATTCTGGAGGTAGCGTTCTTCGTCCTATCTGTCTCTCTATCCCATCCTCGTCGCCAATGTTGGATCTGGGCAACGAGAGACAGACTGCGGACACGAAGTGTCTTAACAGCTCTTTATTAGTAGTAGTAGTGATCCAGCCTGCTCTGTGGTCGGAGGGTTCCCCTTTTATAGGGATCGGGTACGCCCCTCGACCAATCAGAGGGATACCTGTTTCCCGCTGTAGTAGCGGACCAGAGGGGAGACTTATCTCGATATATGCTAATATCTAACACAAAGCAAGCACCCTCACATTTGCAAACCGATAGGGAAGGTAATTGAATCCCACCGCTGACCTAAACCATGGAGCAATTTCTCCCTTTTTTACCAATTAATCTTTCCTTTGGCTTAGATCATAAAAAGCTAATACTTGCAATTGTGATGTCTATATCTGTGATATCCTTTTCATATCTCATTGTTGCTTTCTATGTGCTATGTGCACACACCTTTTACTTTAACTGTGAGTGGACATCTGACTAGAAAGCAGAATAACAGTGCCGAACAGTATTCAAATACCTGAATTGTTCTGGAGTTCTTCAGTTGGATGTTAAAAGAATCTGACCTCATTCTCAGGAATCTGCTAAGCCAGAGTACATGTTTCACATGCAGAAAGTGCCAGCTTGAACTTTTACCTTATTCAAATAGCTTTGGAAAAAAAAACAGTGTGGAAGGACACACTGAGTAGTGCTAGTAGTCTGTAAGTCAGGGGTGTCCAAACTTGGGAACTTTAAGACTTGTGGACTTCAACTCCCAGAATTCCCCAGCCAGCTGGCTGGGGAATTCTGGGAGTTGAAGTCCACAAGTCTTAAAGTTCCCAAGTTTGGACACCCCTGCTGTAAGGGTATCAGCCAAGATATACCAACCTTGCAATTTACAGATACAGGTTAACAGAGTTGGAAGGGACCTTGTAGGTCATCTAGTCCAACCCCCCTGCCCAAACAGACCCTACACCACTTTTGACAGATGGCAGTCTTCTTGAAAAGCTTCCAGTGATGAAGTTCCCACAACTTCTTTAAAGCCGCTTCTTAGCTCTCATTCTGGATGTTCTCTGCAGAGCCCCAATTTCAGCTTGGTAGAGGAGACCAAGACACGATTTCAATCAAGTTTTCAAAATGCACCAAAAGTAAGGCATGTACAGTACAGAAAGTTAGAAATCACCTTCTACTGAAATACACTGAGACTTAAACCTGCATTTCCGTGCTTTTATAGAAAATTGGGCTTGCATTCATTTTGCATTCATTTTATCAAAGATTCCAAATTACACTTCACTCTTGGATAATGTGAACTGGTTTTGATGGAACAGAATTCAGCCTTCTACAACTTGGCACACACACGCCCCACCTCAACATATTGAATATATCTCTCATAATACCTAGAAGGAATGATGAGAGACATAACATCATAAAAAGTTACCTTCTACTATTGATTCATTTGGAATGGCCTATACTAGAAGTCATCTGGAAAATCTGGACCGGTTGGGCCGAACCTGCAGTGGTTTGGCAGCCTGGGTCGCTGGAACTGGCAGCGACCCAGGCCTAACACGGCCACAAATCAGTGGTTTGGAGGTGGCAGCACCGCCATCTTGTTTTTCGGTTCTGCGCATGTGCAGAATTTTAATTGCACTGCGCATCAAGCACGCACATGAGTGATCCATCAGTAGTGCCTGCCAGAACCCACCCCTGCTACCATCCAATTGTTATCTGGATTCTAGCAGACCAAAACTAGTCACCTATTTTAACTCAGTACAGATAACATAAACCGGTAAAAGAACTTTATGTTTTTTCCGGTTCTATCTGGAGATTCCAAGTATTATAACTAGAACCATTAGTAAATTATCCCTCAGCATATCCGAAAGACATTCAGGTCAGAGGTGGCATTCAGCAGGTTCTGACCAGTTCTGGAGAACCAGTAATGGAAATGTTGAGTAGTTCTGAGAACCAGTAAATACCACCTCTGGCTGGCCTCGCCCCCTTCTATTCTCTGCCTCCCAAGTCCCAGCTGATCGGGAGGGAATGGGGATTTTGCAATAATCTTCCCCTGGAGTGGGGGAGGGAATGGAGATTTTACAGTATCCTCCCACTGCCATGCCCACCAAGCCACACCCACCAAACCATGCCCACAGAACCGGTAGTAAAAAATTTTTGAATCCCACCACTGATTCAGGTTTCTAAAGAAGTCTTGATGATGCATTTATTCCGTTTCTTTATTGCATAACTGGGGTTTAATAAATAGTTAGCAGCCAACAAATTACTCCCCCCCCCAAAAAAACCTCGTAATGAACTAAAAGAAAATTGCATAGCCATGAATATTTTTATGAGCTGCTTGTAGCTAATGAAAATCTGGTTCATCAATCAAAAGACCTACTGTATGATTTGCAAGGAGCAAAACAGCAGAGCCTGCAATAAGCATGGTCGCCCAGGTGAATGTCTGGATGCAGCTTTTGTATTATTCACTGCTTTATTTGTTTCTTTCAGTATCTCAACTTTGGGAGTGCTCAAAATAGGATCAATTTACTGCTTGGCAGCCTGGTCATCGTTTCCAAAATGATCAAGGCCCAGCTGAGCATGTATAAGGCTTGCTGAGTCACAACTAAATCTAGATCTTCCCTGCTCCTTGAACAGTGTTTCTCAAACTTGGCGACTTTAAGTCCTGTGGACTTCAACTCCCAGAATTCCCCAGCCAGCATAGCTAGAAGGAAATGCCTAGAAGGAAATGCCTTTATGGAACACCCCTTGATTTCAGTATACCAAAACTACTCAGGACATTTCTCACCTAGCCTAACTTTGTGGACATCTTGTGGCATCTCCCCAGCTTGTCTGGCTGGGTATAACTTCACCCCTCCCTTATTCCATCATTCTGCCATCTGTTGTGTGGCTTTTCTGTTGGTATCGGATCAGGGAGTTGTTTTGCAAAAAGTGGTTCCAGCTGACATAAGTGATGTGTATCTAAGCATTAGTTTGGGAAAGAGGTGGGTAGCCAAGGCAAGTCAACCAACCAGCCGCAGAGTCACAGGTTCATTCTTACCTTGCCCAGCTGGTGCACTTTCTAGTTAAGCAATGCCTTTCACCAGAAGAACAAAACAAAACAAATAAGTAAAAGAAACCACAAAGTGCCTAAACGATCACACAGCTTACCTGACAGGTGACTTTTGCATTAATAGGCAGAGAATTTGATCCTGGGTTCCACTAAGTTCCAACCTCAAACAGCGGGGTGAGATGTCACTATTACCATTATCCTTTATAATCAGACCTCCCAGAAATGCAGGGGGTGTGACATGACACTGTAATGCTTGAATTAGGCTTTCTAGAATTCAGTGTTGGTTCCCCCCCCCCCCATCAGTGCATTGTATATATGCACTGAAGTTGCAACAATCTTCTTTTCTCCCTGGAAAAACAATTCAATCCTCTGTTTTCTTGGTTCAGCTATAAATCAATGGTTCTTAATTGCACTGTTTGATGTAAATTGTTCTTTGCGCATGCACAGAACTATTTACAGTGAGCTGCGCTTGTGCAATCACTAAAATCCAAAATGGCGGCAGCCCAGCAGTGGCGAGGGAACCGGTTCAAGGGTGTGGCAGGCCTGGGTCACTGCCGGTTCTGCAACCCAGGTCTGAATTTCACTACTGGTTCAGCCAAACCAGGAGCATCCCATCTCTGCTTTACATGTTCCTTACTCATTTCCATACTGCAGTGATGGCGAATGTTTTTCTGCTCGGGTGCCAAAACACTCATAATGCAGTGCCAAAACACTCATAATGCAATGCCCTCCCCCGGTGCATGCACACACAACTCCCCCAGTGCTCCCCCCAAATGTGCACAGGCCTCACTGAAGCCTCCAGACTTCTGGTAGGCCCGTTGAGCCGTTTTTCGCCATCCACAGGCGAAATGTGTTCTCAGATATGGCTCTGTGTGCCACCTGTGACACACATGCCATAGGTTCGCCATCATGGCCATATTGCAGTGAGCTGTAGTTGACCACCTTGCATTGATATTTATTTGCCCCTTGCCTGTCAAGCAGGCCGTGCCTCCTTTTAGCACTGAATCAGCCTCACACATCAGGCGTGGCATCAGGAGTTTCCAAGAGCTATTGGGCAATGACAGCAAACTCTATACTTCTGGGCTGGTTCAGGAGGCAGAGAGAGCCGAAAGGAGTATAGAGAGGTGAAGTTGCGCTTGCAAGGCCAAGTTCTCAAGAAGCAGCCTTTAACCTACCATCTCAAGTGCATTTGCCTCTGGAATCGTCATTCAACAGCACATGCCAAGCTGTCCTTAGTATACTTGTGCTGGATTTTGAAATAGGTGTGGATGAGGTCCTTACCGGGGGAGACAATTCACAAAGCTGCCTCCTGGAAGAAACCCCATACATCTCAAAGCAGTAAACACTGCTATTTCAAGAGCTCTGGGGCAGCAGGGGCTGGATGGAAGGAAAGTGGGGGGGGGGCATCTCAGAAGATTGAGGCAATTAAGATGGGCACAGAGGGGAAGCTCTGCAGCACAGCGAGACGGTCATGCAAAGCCCCATGCTAAGAACTTCACATGGCACTGGCTGGCTTTTCTCCCTTGATCAACCTGCCCTTGCCGTGATTAAAGCAGACCTTTCGTGATGTTGCTCCAGATGAAATTCAAAGGACTGATTCATGCAGGAGGTTGTAACCACGGCAAGCTGGTGACCCCTGCCTTGGTCCCAGCAGGATTATCGGATCTGGGTGTGAGCTACAAGATCAGAAGTCCTTGCAGTTCTCAAATCCTGGTTCCTTTCTCCCTAAGCAAGTTCTACTTTGCTCCCAAAGTCTTTCCCCCCCCCTCCTCCTCCTCCTGATCATCCCTCTTCCGTTCCCAGAAAAACACCCACAGCCTCTTCTTGCTACAATAAACAGCCCTCAAGCAGTCGGTATCTATTTATAAGTGACTTTTCAGCATTAGGAAGGGGAAAGAGAAAGGGCATCACTCACCAGGTCGGCGTCACACTCTCTCCCACAGGTACTCTGTGCATCAACCCAGAGGTTGGGATTCATATCGTTTGGACATATCCCGGCGTGAGAATACCGGATTGGAGGCAGAGCTGAGCTTTTGAGCAGGAGCTGCAGAAGCAACAAGATAAGGCGGTCCCAGGACAACATCCATATCCATCGCATGAAGAGTTTGAAAAAGGACATCTCGGGTTAGCTCCGGAGAAAATACTGACAATTGACTCGGGTCTGGGTGTGGCTGTGCTTGACTTTAAAAAGAAGAAGAAGAAGAAGAGCTGAAACAAAGGAAGCAACTACACCTGTTTTCTCGGTGTCCTTTCCACCTTGCTCAGTGGTGCAATCTGATATGGACCTTGTTGGCTTTCAAGTCTTAGGAAGTCGCCCCCTTATTTTAAGCCAAAGGCTCTTAGTCCAAGTCAGAGGTAGCTGTATTTATACCCCGCCGCTCTACAACAACTTGGAAAAAGTAAACTCTATTTCTGTGACAGGCACACGCTTCTTATGTCCTGGTGGCCGTCGTACAGATTTGTTACAAGGAGAGGGGAGAGAGAGAGAAAAAAAGAAGCTGGAAAGATTTTTAAAGGCTGGACCAGCTACGGTGGGACCCCTGCATGTTTCTGAATGGAAGGAGGCCTTCTTAACCCCTCTAGGCCTAAAGTACTTCCCTATGCAAGAATGGCATTTACTTCTGAAAGAGTGCTTGTCTAGATAATATGAACCTACAGTCCGAGGGATTTCCCGATGCCAAGGAAATATATACAATCCTTCATTTTAAAAGGGGCAGCAGCTTAGTAGGATTGAAGCAATTAAAGCTGGGGGGGAAATAACTTTAATAGAAATAAAAGAAACGTGGAGGGAAAGGAGAAGAAATAACAAGTTTTAACCAGGGGGGGGGGGGGATCAGGAGGACAACATGTCTTTACAAACGACACCCACCCCCAAGTCTCTCGCCTGCTTTATTTGCCTCCCCCTCCCCAGTTTCTTTTTTGCTGCACTCCAACCCCACCATGGGAAATTTTTTAAAAATTCCTTCACAGTTCATGAACATGAGACCTCTATTGTACGACTTTTTGCTGACCTCTTTAAGGGAAAAAAAAATAGGAACAGTTTAACTCTATGGAAACCTGCATAAAGGAATGTACTGCATGTTTGGTGCAGGGGAGGGAGGGGAAGAAAGGGAAAAACACCACTGACTTCCAGCCAGGGTAATGATGACAGGAAGAGTTTCTCAGACCTATTGAGAAGAGAAGAAATACCCCTTTCCGAGGACCAGAGGGAGAAGGACTGGAAGACGGGAGGAAAAGGCTGATGGCAAACATCTGGAAGGCAGGGAAAGCAATGGCTCCCCTCCACCCTTGAGGTACCGCTCTGCCTTTAGGTCTGCTATGAAAAGCATGTGCTGGCTGGGATCCAAAAAAGACTTTAGGTGAGACGGAGAGCTTGCGCATGCCCAGGGTGTCTTTCGCCTTGAAGAAATCGACCCTGTTGGAACGGCACCATTCGGAAGCTGCTCCTGAAATCAAGAACAGAAGGCACACATGCGCATTCAGATGCAAGGGTGTGCATGCCCTTAGGCACACTGATGTGGAAAAGCAGCTGCCGCCACCACTGTGTGCGCAGCAGAATAGCAAAAGCAATCGCACCTAGGCTTATGTACCGCTTCACAGAGCTTTACAGCCCTTTCTAAGCGGTTTGCAGAGTCAGCTTATTTTCCCCAACAATCTGGGTCCTCATTTTACCGATCTCGGAAGGATAGAAGGCTGAGTCAACCTTGTGCCGGTCAGAATCGAACTCCTGGAGTAAGCAGCGAGTTAGCCCTGCAGTCCTGCATTCTAACCACTGCGCCACCACAGCTCTGGATGAACAGCACATCTCTTAATCTGAGCGATGCTAGAGGTTCCCCCCTGAGTAGACTTTCCAGAATGGTAGGATTGAGGGCACTGGTGGCACATGCTTGATCCTGGTTGAACTTTTCATTCTGTTGGATTTTGCCTCTTTTTCTTGAGGTCAAAGGTTTGGCAGAATGAGACCCTTCTAAAATAAATTTAGGTTCTGAGGTCTTTAGTTCCACACATCCTGCATATTGCAACGAATCTGTAAGTTCTAATGACCAATAGAATGTGATAGAAAAAAAAATACTGCATTTCTGCATCGCTGCAATGATTAAGATGGTGTTTTCTCCCGTTATTTCGTCCTTGAGCCTCAACCACTGATAACAGGATCTGGCTGATTATTTTATTTTTCAATAAACTATGATAGGAGAGTGCTAAAAGTGGTAAACACACATCATTTTCTTTCTGGCAGCTCTGCAAAGGCAGAAACTGTCCATTTGCCATGGGGCATTCTTACTTCGGAGCATCATCTTAGGGGACAGCTACACAAAGGCTGCCTGCCAATGCAAGCAGTATCATAAGCTCTGTATCACAAACTAATGCCACCTTACTGCATGGGTTCAGCCAATATGAGGCGTTCTGCACAACACTGTCTTTATTCTGTTTTGAAATCAATACCACGTTATTCAGCCACAACGGAAGCAGAACAAGAGTTTGCTTCTACCTGCAGGATAGGAAGCAGTGATGGAACAGGAGTAAACTACTAGAAAAATTGGCTTCCTACAACGCTTAGGCCCTTTCCTGACTGCTACTTTGAAGATCACTCCACTCATCCTTGTGTTGGAAAGAAACTATACTAGCATGGCATTTGCTATTGGCTCTGTTTATCCTTCTCTTGCCTCTATCTCTGCAGCTACCTTGCTTCCCCCAAAGTAAAGTATGGATGAAGCAAACACAAAGATCTGGGGAAAAAACTAAATGTCAGGGTTCCAAAAAACACCCCCAACAAAACAAAACTCCGAGGCTTGTGTTTCTTCAAAGTTCCACTTTATTAGAGATGTCATGTTGGAACATCTGGGAAAACCCGAATCTGAAAGCTTCCAGGTTTTTCCCATCCAGTTGAAAGTTCAAGATCCTGCCCCCCACCCCCCACCCACAAGTTCATCACATGGTCCAATCTTCCACTGCCATGCTGGCAGTTCCACCCATCCAGTTCCGGCCAGGTGCAGAGACAAAAACGACTTTCTAAGAAGAATTTTATTATGGCTACATATCACCCAACTCCATATAATCTGCCCTCCCATTTTCCCACAGTAGAAAGTGTGGCAGGCCTGAAACCCAAAAATAAAAGATGGCTTGCAGGTTTGACACTAAATGCATTTGATAAGTAAGTAAGTAAGTAAGTAAGTAAGTAAGTAAGTAAGTAAGTAAGTAAGTAAGTAAGTAAGTAAGTAAGTACATAAACAAACAAACAAACAAACAAACATATGCACCAGCAGTGGTATTCACTTACCTTCCCTACCAGTTCACAATTGGGAGTGCACATGCCTCGTCTGCACATGCGCACCGATTTCTGCTCATGCACAGTGCTCACACATTAAATCGCAGTGAGTGGGCGGAGTCTCCTGCAGCCGCTGCTACTGGTTTGCCTGAACCGGGGAGAACCGGCTGAATACTACCTCTGCTGTGCACCCATTTTGTGCTGTTCTTGCATTATCTCCATACTAATGTATTTGAAATTAGAGCAACCGTAATAGCATTTATACAATTTTTATAAAATTACTCAACTGAGAAAAGACACCTCCCCCCAAGGGATGCAATAAGTAAACAAAATTAAGATTGCCCTAATTTCAAGTACATTAAGGGTTTGGGGGTCATATATCTTCTCTGTAAAATAAGATGGTGGACAAAAGAGGCCTAGAGGTTCATTGGGGGATGTCTGGAACTTTGAAAGGACTCCATGGTAATCAAGGAAGGAGAAAGCTGAGAAGAAAGTGGGAAATCTTTTTTCCCCATGTACTGTATCAGTCAATCTCTAAGTTGGTGACTGTTTTTTCACCAAATCCGAATCCAATCCTCGCCTGCTGCTTTACAGGCTGCCACAGGGCTCGGTACTCTCTCCGCTCCTATTCAACATCTACATGAAACGGTTAGATGAGATCATCATCCGTTACCATGGACTGAGATATAATTAATGTGAGGATAATATGCAGCTGTATATCTTTTATCTGAGGGACCGTCTCTTTCCGGTCATATCCACCCGACCCACTAGAGCAGGGAGGCAAGGAATGTTGTGGGTCCTATCTCTTGAGGAGATACATTTGGTGGGACCAAGAAGAAGGGCCTTGAGGTGGTGGTCTCCCTCCCTCTGGAACATCATCCCTCTGGAAATTAGATTGGCCCCCACTCTGGCACTTTTTTGGAAGGCCCTGAAAATGTGGTTCTGCGAGCAGAACCCAAAGCGGAATGGAGCCCATTAGATGGCTGATATGGCTGTGTGTTATTGCCAGGGTAGGGTGGGAGATTATTATTTTATTAGAATAGAATAGAATAGAATAGAATAGAATAGAATAGAATGGAATGGGATGGGATGGGATGGGATGGGATGGGATGGGATGGGATGGGATGGGATGGGATGGAATGGAATGGAATGGATTCATCAAGAATCATATTGTTGGAGGAAGGAGCCGAAGTTGCGACGACACGACATGCAATCTCAATGCTCTGAGATTGCAGTCGATACTTTTGCCACTGGGTGGTCCAAATGGACCTAAACTGTCCCACAGAGACAGTGAACAGGAAGAATACATCTTGCTGATCTCAGGGACATCGCAAAGTCCCTGATTGATCCAAGAGAAGTTCTTCAAGCCGGTGACAAAAAAATCCAGCCATTTGGCTGATGAAGTCAGGGCAGCTCCAAAACGGAAAGATATGGAAAGAAAAAGTGTTTCCAGCTGGTGAGGAATTTTTACTGTTTTAAAAGTGACTGCCTATAAAAAAACTTAAAATTAATTTAAATTGGAGAACAGAAGAAATAAGTGGCAGAATTAAGTTTGGAATGGTTTTGGACAGTGGGTTATCTTACTTTTTAAATGCTATGTTTATGGATGGAATTTATGCAAGTCTTTTAAAACAAATGGATTAGGTTTTCTTCTATTTTTCTTTTCTTTTACTATTCTCTGTAATCTATGGACTAAAATTCTCCTCTTTCATTACTGTGGGTGTTTTTCTAACTCATTTAAGAATTGGACTTTTTAAAACTTGAAATACAAAAATGATACAAAAAGAATCAAAGAAATTAACATTGTAACACTGCTACTTGGAGGCTGGAGGTTTGTGTATTGGAAACGAAACACTTTTTTCACTGATTATCCTGGCTTGGCACTTCAAGGTCTCACAGCTTGTTTATAGAGAGTGATAAGAGGAAAAGCACACAGATGTTCCTTTCTCTTTTAACCAGAGAAAGGTGAAATGTTATTGTGATGCTTAATCCTGTTAAAACCTTCTAAGCTAGAGCAGCAGTGTTTGTTAGCTGGAGATAATGGCACAATTTCAACAGCATAAAGAAACTTTAAGTCTGCAAAAGATACTCTCAGAAATACAGAAATTATCAGATACACGTGAGAGGATAGAGAAGAAGTTGGAAGTTTTAGTGCACCTAACAGCAAAATATGATGAAGAAGTTGAAGATGCTAATCAAATGGAAAAAGTGGCAGTTAAAATCCTAAAAATCGAAGATATATGACTATAAAGAAATTAAATTTGCTGATATTTATGGTGATTGGTTTGTCTCTGAAAAGGGAAAGAGTGGAATACTGAAAGAGGAATTAAATGGAGGGGAAATCTACCCCAGATGGCAAGATACAGAAGAAGAGAAAACAAAAGAATTTATGGATTTAAAGAGAGAAATTTTATTAGCAATATCATTGATAACACTACTGACAATCAAAGATAAGCTGATTAAGGAAACAGAAGAAGGGCATCGAAATTACATGAGATTTTATAAGCAAAGAATTGCTAAGAGGAGTCCGTACAAAGTTGATTAAGGAAATGATTAGAGGACTGACACCACAAATGGCAGAAGATATGAGACTGTTTTGCTACTGGAAAGATACAGATTGATAGATGGAAGAGTATAATTTAAAACTAGTTAAACTTAGTGAAATTTAGTGACAATAGATATAGTTAAATAAATAACTGATAATGATAATATATGCAATGTGTAGTGTTATGATAAGTAATAATTGGATATGAATATTGAATGGTACCCATGAAAGGAAGACTAGAATTCCTTTTGGATTATATATAAAGATTAATAAAAAAGAATTAAGTTACATACAATTAAGTCTTGATTATTAGGGGGAAAATGTTATGATACAGGATATAGTTAAATAAAGGAGGGATAATGATAACAACGTATATATAGGTATGGGTACAACATAAGGAAATTGGATGTAAATTGTAAACAGTGATTTGGAAAGAAGGATTAGAAAACTTTGTTATTAAATATTATGGATGTTTAGCTAGAATAGGACATAAGGATTTAGTGACATTGGAGGATTTTAGAAATAGTAAATTGTTCTGACCCCCTCCTCTTGTATACCAAGACACTCCGACACAAAGTCTCTTCAAAGATGTTTATTGACATACAGGTTCCACCTTGGCAGCAATCCAGCCTGCCAAGGTCAAGATAGCACTCTGGGCAGCAATCCAGCTACAGCGACACCCCTTGGCAGCAATCCAGCTACCAAGCTCCAGATAATCACCTTAGCAGCACTCCTGCCTGCCAAGGTCCAGGGAACAGATTGACAGCAATCCAGGTAAACCCTTTGGCAGCAATCCAGCCTGCCAAAGTACGACACAGATCTGAGCTTCTCCAACTCCAATGATCAGTTGATTCCTGCAAAGGCTGTGTCCACAAGCAGTCCCTTTATAGTCTGGAGAGGAGTCTAATGATCAGCAGCTGAGAGCCATTACCTCCTGTAATTGCTCAATTGCTCCTTACGCCGGGTAGCACGTCGGTAATGAGCATC
The DNA here is from genome assembly GCF_964273705.1 of Natrix helvetica. NCBI lineage: Eukaryota > Metazoa > Chordata > Lepidosauria > Squamata > Natricidae > Natrix > Natrix helvetica. The sequence continues at coordinate 244,317,557 of NC_138548.1, forward strand.
TAATAGCTCACTGCTGATGTCTGACTCACTGTCCTGTGACTCCTCCCCACTGCTCCAAGGCATGACATCAGGAGCCCCCTTCCTTTGGCTTTCACCACTGCTCCATGCCTCAGGTGCCCCCTGGTGGCCAACCAGCCTCTCTGCGCCCTGCTCAGCGTCGGAACCCTGTCCAGGGTCCCCCACCTCCTCTTGAGCCGACTCAGAGGGACCCTCGCTGTCGGAGTCTGGTGGCAACTCCAACGGCTCCTGCTGGGCCACAACAGTAAATGAAATGCCAGTATGTGGTTATGTATTAAATCTTGGTATATTTTATGATGAAGAACGTTTAAACAATTATAGTCAAATGAAAATGGTAGTATGATGACGGTAACATGTATAAATATCTGAGTTAAAATACTTGAGTTAATATGAATTATGCTTGATGACTGTGGAAGAGATGCACGAAAGTCTTTTTGTAACCAACTGATACAGTTTCTACAGTATGTAAAGAAGGAAGATTTTATGTGTTGTGTTTGTTTTGAAAAATAAAAAACAACTTTAAAAAAAAGAATCATATTGTTACTATTTTTATTTTTTATTATTTTTATTTCTTTTATATTGTTTCCTTGTTTCCAATATAAGTTTTACAAATAAAATAAATAAAAGCAAGAACCTATAGCTGTAACAATGCTTCAAAAAAGATTCTCAAACTCTGATATCAGGGTTTTCTTCCTCTGCTTCCTCCTTCCTCTCCTTCTCCCCCTCCCCCCCTCCTCTTCTTCTTCTCTTAGAAGGACTTGTCAGATCTTCCAAATGCATGCAGTATACTTCTTAATTTTCTATCTAAGCTTTTTAATTCCCCATATAAACTGTTAGGCTTTGGGGGGTCGCAATTTATTATAGGTAACAAACAGTGTACTTAATTCAGGACTTTGAGACAGCAGTCAACTTTCCCACTCCTCAGAATGCCTTACCTCTTGTTGAAGTTAAATCTACTTTTGCCTAGGGCCATCTAAAAAGGTGTGCCAAGTCTATAAAGACCAGGCTGTAAAAAAAAATTAACCATACCACTGAACAAGAACTCTAGAAGATGAGAGACATATATTCACACAATATATGCATCCTTCAGGAAAAAAATATTATTCCATGCGGGGCAGAATTCCATGCAGAGAATTCTGTAGAGATTCTCAATCATGCAAGTCTCGGTTGTCCCAAACGTGCTTCTTCAGGCGGCAACTGGACTTTCTTGCTTTTTCTTTTGAAGACATTTCGCTTCTCATCCAAGCAGCTTCTTCAGCTTGGACAGAATAGATCATCCTTCCATTCCCCAGAATCCAATCAGAGCTGAAGAAGCTTCTTGGATCAGAAGCGAAACATCTTCCCCCCCCCCAAAAAAAACAAGAAAGTCCAGTTGCCTCCTGAAAAAGCACCTTTGGGACATGTGGAGAATCCCTTCTTCCCTTCTGGGAAACCTCAGCTGCTTCTTGCTTTCCACCATGGTGGAGTCTGCCCTGCAATGCCAGGTCGAAGATTGGAAACCCAGCTTTTGTTTCTTAAAAACTGGCCAGTGCGGAGGTGGGTTCCCTCCAGGTTTAGACCAGTTCGGCCAAGTAGGTAGTAACTCAGCCAGCCACGCCCCTGAACTGGTTCTGTCTGCAGCGCCGTAGCTGCCGCCATCTTTTTTTTTTTGTTTTTTTACTACTGCATATGCGCGCGCGTGAAGCTACTACTGCTGAGTGAACTAGCAGTAACAGAAGCCGGAACTCACCCCTGGGCCAATGCACCTAGAATTAGGTTCATTCCTTACATTGTAGTTTGGGATTTCAAGGCCAATGTGCCTTCCCAACCATTTGTGATCCTTGTTCCTTAATGCCTATGAGCAGCAAGCTATTGAACTCAAGGCATCCTCTAAAAAGGGCCACAGGCTCTTTGTTTTTTTTTATCCAGAGTTGGACCAATTTCCCTGAACATATTACACAACCATAACAAGGATGTGAAAATAGCATTTTACAATTAAAACCAGTCCATTTCCTGTTTCTCCCCCAAACGTGCGCATCACATGCAGAAACACGCACTCACAGCCTTTTACAATTCTTGTGTTTTTAGGCTTTAAAATAGATTGAGGCTAGTGTGGGCTACATATTGTAGATGAAGAATCTGTGGAGGGATTGGAATTTGCAGTCCTCCCATTCACCTTGGCCCAGGGACACAAACAGTTTACAGAGGTGGGCAAAGAAAAGTGGTAGATAATCTGCAGCCCTTCAGATGAATGTCAAATGAGTTCACTTTATGAGTCAAGTAGTTCAACTGCATTAAAAGATTTTGCTTCAGATCAATGGAATATATAGAGTGGCATACAAAGTCAAACACTGTGATGTATTTTGGTGTATTGTAGATGAAGAATCTGTGGAGGGATTGGCAGGCTGGAATTTGCAGTCCTCCCATTCAGCTTGGCCCAGGGACACAAACAGTTTACAGAGGTGGGCAAAGAAAAGTGGTGGATAATCTGCAATGGAATATATAGAGTGGCATACAAAGTCAAACACTGCAATGTATTTTGGTGTATTGTAGATGAAGAATCTGTGGAGGGATTGGCAGGCTGGAATTTGCAGTCCTCCCATTCAGCTTGGCCCAGGGACACAAACAGTTTACAGAGGTGGGCAAAGAAAAGTGGTGGATAATCTGCAATGGAATATATAGAGTGGCATACAAAGTCAAACACTGCAATGTATTTTGGTGTATTGTAGATGAAGAATCTGTGGAGGGATTGGCAGGCTGGAATTTGCAGTCCTCCCATTCAGCTTGGCCCAGGGACACAAACAGTTTACAGAGGTGGGCAAAGAAAAGTGGTGGATAATCTGCAATGGAATATATAGAGTGGCATACAAAGTCAAACACTGCAATGTATTTTGGTGTATAGCATCTCAACAAAGAAGTACAACAATTTGGTTCCATGATGCACTTCCTTCCCTTTGTTCAGGGAATAAATAAGTTGGTGTGTGTGTGTGAAAGAAGGTATTTGTATTGTTCACTAAAAGTTGGTAAGTTCTAAACCATGGATCTTTAGTTATATTTTAAGCTGTAAAGAACTTTTGGAAGTGGCTGAATGGTCTTATGAAATTTAAAAAGAATATCACTTTCAGAGTTGGTTCTTGACTTATTTTTAATAAGCCTTTAGTTGCTTTAGATGTCCTTGAAAGTGCCAAGAGTCTTTTGCATATTGTTCAGTATTCAGCATCACAAAATGGCATTTAGAACATGTCTTGATGTATATTAAATTTCATTGAAAATATTAATTGGTTAAATTTATAAATAGATAGTTACCAGAATTCCTAATCCCTAAAAACAGTTTTGCCTTTCTTAGATACACTGCACAGGCTTTTAGGCCAGGACACTACTGACAAGTACCAGAAAAATCAGAAGATCTTCTAGAGAAGTTCAAATAGGTATAAAGGTTTATTGCAAGCTTAAGAAAAAGAATCTGAACTAGTAACACTCTAAACAATTTGATGGTAGATAAGAGTCCAAGGAATTCAAGGTGGGATGGATTTAGGTCTTTTATGGGCATGCAGGGACTCATGCCTGATGGTGCATTTGACCCCTCCCTCGGGCTCAGCCTGGTCATCGTCTACAATTTCCTAGAAAAGCAATTTTTCCTCTCTCCCCAGGCAAAGTGACATGAACTATACATACTGAGAGCTCTTTCCATGCTAAGGAGAATCTGATTTGTATCTCATGTTTCAGTCATGGTTAACTAAACTGCTTAGCGATAAACTCTGATGGCAAATCAAAACGCTCATTCAAACTCAGGGCAGCCTACAGCAAAAATAAAATAAATTGCAATAACACATTGAGGATAAACCCAGCAATAGAATTTGGAACATTCGTGACAAAAACACAAAGCAACTTAAAGCTGAAAGCAAACAAACTTATGGTTCAGTTGGTATATAAATCCAGCTTCTGTGTGCACAGATGTGCCTGCTTGTTACATAAGCATAAGTCTATGAAATACTTCACCGAAATTAGAAGAGCAGCGTATGCACCCCTCATCTGTGTTCCAAATGTTTAGCGCACTACTGAAAAATTGGAATGAAAGATTAATTCAGGTTTTAATAGTGGAGGCCTGAGGGCTTCCATGTTGATGCACATACACCCAAATTCTAGGACTCTGTCATGTTCTGTTGTGATATATCTTATCTCAGTTGCAAACTGGCAATCCCTAAATAACAAGAATTCCCTGTATCTCCATGATGTTATCTGGCGGCCATCTGGATTTCTGCACACACCCCTAATATATCAGTTGCCACATGAATTGCCAAGCCACTAGCACAAGGGAACCAGAAGCCTCTAGCTTGCCTGGCCATTCTTTCTTTTTTGTTTTGCTTTGCCACTTACCAGAAAAGCCAAGTTCCCAGAAAATCAATAGGACCAACCTTTTTTAAAAAGTGTACTCCGTCAACAAATCTCTTAGTTTATCAAGCTCTGTGATAAAGCAATAGCACTTAGACTTATATACCGCTTCACAGTGCATTTACATCCCTCCCTAAGCAGTTTACAGAGTCGGTGTATTGCCCCCAACAATCTGGGTCCTCATTTTACCCACCTCGGAAGGATGGGAGGCTGAGTCAACCTGGATCCTGATGCGATTCGATCTGCCAAATTGCAGTCAGCCGGCAGTCAGCAGAAGTAGCCTGCAGTACTGCGCTCTGACCACTGTGCCACCGTGACTCTTATGTGATATGCACCATCTTTGGATCCCATAAACATCTTGAGCAGATGCAAGAATATAGAAAGTCTTCAACTTGCAACCATTTGTTTAGCCACTAAAGTGAATACAACACTGAAAAACGTGCCTTGCAACCAGTTCTCACACTTAGTCTGGTTTGAAAGCATTGCTGCTTGAGACAGGAAGGCGGTGCCGAAAGTGGTGAGGATGAGAGAAAAAGCCATTGGTAGTTCTCTCCCTTCTGTTCAGGACATGGCATATAAGTGATGCTTGAGGAGGGTCCTCGGTATTGTCTGAAACGCCATACATCCTCTTCGCAACCTGTTTTGCTTGTTACCTTTGTGGTATCCGAAGCAAAATATCCAGTTTCGGTCATAGTTTTGTTCCGGAGAGCATCAACTGTGAACTCTCAAGCTTCCTCTTTCTGCCATGTATTCAAGATGGACAGTGATTAACATTTATATGTATGGGTGTAGATATATGCATATGTATGCACATAGCATGTTTATATGTGTGCGTGTATGTAAGCAGGCAACAGAATTTCATTTTTAATGTGTGCCAGTGTACCCACAGTAAAAAATGACAGTAAAGCAGTGGTGGGATGCAACTGGTTTAATAATAGCCAGTTCGGTGAGTGCACGCTTTGCACACATGTGCAGCATTTTAAAAAATGACATTTTTAAGCTTCAAAACTTACCTTCTATGTCAGTGAGTAAAATAGCTGACATGTGGCAATCCCCTGTGCCGCGTGAATCAGCTGAGCTAAAAAACAGGACAGAAAAGCACAGGGGTAGGTGGGCAGGGCCAAATGCTCACCGGAACTACCGGTTCACCCAAACCAGACCGAACCGGCTGAATCCCACCCATGCAGTAAAGGTTTTCTTATCTCTAGTTTTATCCTATCCTATCCTATCTTATATCTTATCTTATCTTATGTCTGTTGCAGCATCCCCACAGTCACATGATCAAAATTCAGGCACTTGCCAACTGCATGTATTTGGGATGGTTGCAATGTCCTGGGCTCATGGAATCCCCATTTGTAACCTTCCCAGCCAGCTCTCTAACAAGCAAAGTCAATGAAGGGAGCTAGGTTTGCTTAATGACGGCATGATTCACTCGACAATTGCAGTGATTTGTTTAACAACGGTGGCAAAAAGCTCATAAAATTGGACATGGCTCACTGAGCAGCTGCCTCGCTTAGCGATGGAAATTCTGGTCCCAATTGTGGCCAACAGTTGAGGACCCCTTGTGTTTCGTTTCAAGAGCTCACCCTTAGCTACTTATGAAAATAGAATCTGACTTGTTCGATATTTGGTGATTTCGAATACAAGTAGTCCTCGACCTACAACAGTTAGTTTAGTGACCTTTCTAAGTTACGACGACACTGAAGAAAGTGACTTATGACCATTTTTCACACTTATGACCGTAGCAGCATCTCCATGGTTGCATGATTTACATTCCGATGCTTGGCAAGTTGACTCCCATTTATGACGGTTGCAGCGTCCCTGGGTCATGTGATCCCCTTTTGATACCATCTGACAAGCAAAGTCAGATTCAGCTCACAACCGTGTTACTAATTTAACAATTATGGGTGATTCACTTCACAACTGTGGCAAGAAAAGTCGTAAAATGAAGCAAAGCTCACTTAACCAATTTCTCACTTAGCAACATAGGTTTTGGGCTCAATTGTGGTCATAAGCTGAGGATTTACCTGTAGTCACCAATGAACCAAGGAAATGGTGAATGATTTGGATCACAGATAAGAGGAAGTCAAAGGCATTAGGGCCAGAAGGGATGAATTTAAGGAACTTCCACATGGCTGTTGTTTTTGCTCCTCAGACACAGTTTGAAGATGACCTCCAATTGGCTGCCCTTCTGTTAACCTCCAGTCACTGAGATAAGCCTGGCTCCCCTCCAGTTTATCACTAGGAGAGTCCCCAAAACGACATCCAAATGACGCTCTGCTCCTGAGCCACAACAGTTCTTGGAGTCACAAAATCCACACACACACACACACACACACACACACACACACACACACACATCCCCTCCCCCCCCGCAAGTCCTGCACGGTTCGTCCCAGAATTTAAGCCGTTCCTCTGCCAGGTGGGGGAACTTGCCATGTTAAAACAAAGCACTGTTCTGGGAGACGACATTGCAGTGGAGGCAAAACATTTGAAAATTGTCCTTCCGTATAGCTGACAAGGAGCCCAGCGTTGAAAGATCTGAAAGACCAGGTTGGGGATAGATTGTCACAAAGAAAATCTATCTCTGTGGATACTCAAGAGACGAAAACAACTTGATGGCACATCATCAATCAGCCACTGGCTGACAGTCCAGTTTCTTTTGGAAGGAATTTCATTAAGCTGCTACCTGCTTCTGTACATCAGGCTGGATGTAACTTTCTCTCTATTTATAATAATTGAACCGTAATAATATTGTGTCACATCAATCAACTAATGCCATAGAGCCAGTCTGATTTAGTACTTAAGGCACCAGGCTAGAAACTGGGAGAGTGGGAGTTCTAGTCCACCTTAGCCATGAAAGCTCATTCGGTGACTTTGGGCCAGTCAGTCTCAGTCCACAATATCTGGCTTGGGAAACAAGCTGGTGGCCAATTCATGTCACAACCAGGGGAGGGCCGCTGTAGGTTCGCGTGGGTTTGGCGAATCCTCTAGCTAAGGATCTGCCCAGTTCGGTGAACCCTCAAATCCCACCCCTGGCTGGCTCTGCCCACCTCATCCCTCCCACCCCGCCCTTCCCCTCCCAGGAGTCTCCACGCGGCCCACTTGGGATGCCATGCCCGTAGGCTCGGGCCTCCCGGAAGTTCTGGAAGTCCTGAAACGGGTCTGTTTCCGGCCTTTGAAGGCCCTCCAGAGCCTGGGGGAAGCCTTTTTCATCCTCCCGGAGGCTCAAGGCAAGCCTCTGGAGTCTGGGGAGACCATTTTGAAGCCCACCCCTCAGAGGTGGGTTCCTACCAGTTTGGACCGGTTTGGCTGAATAGGTAGTAACTCGGCCTGCTGTGCCCCCAAGTCGGGTCTATTGTCGGCAGCGGCATATTGATTTTTGGTTCTGTGCATGCACAAAACAATCTTCATTGCAAGAATTAATTTTTCCTCTTTTCTAATGTTCTGCGCATGTGCAGACCTTTTTAGCTGGAAATGTGCACACACGCAGAGCGTGTGTTTGGCGTGCATGTGAGCTAAGTGAGCGTGCACGCACAATTTTTTTGGCGCGCCGAACCAGCAGTAATGTTAGTAGCAACCCACCCCTGGTCACAACCAATACTTGGCTGATTCAAAAAAAAAAAAAAAAGCAGTCCCTGCACTTGCAGGAAAATGCTAAAAATTTTGTTAGCAATTAATGCCATAAATTAGCCCCGTTCCTATATGGAGGATGAGGGATAAATGCAAAAGAGGGAGAAAAAAACCCAGATGCATTTTGCAATCACGTCTTGTTTCTGCTTCCTCTACTACAACATCTGGAATGAAGTGTAGTTGAGATGGCAGAAGCAGCACTTCTCCCAACCCCCCACCTTCCCTGTCTGGCCCATTAAAAAACCATCAGGCATCTTGCTGAGTTCAGAAGGCCGCAGAGCTCCTAAACCTGGCTGGAGGCAATGTCGGGAACACAGCCTCCCTTTCCTGCATCCCATCTTCCCTCATATAACATGGTCTCTTGCTCCAGCTCACTGCCAGACTGATTTTAAAAAGGGAAAGGCTCTCCAGAGTCAGGCTTAACTCTGGGTGACTCCATAAACATAACCGTACAGTTTTCCTGGCAGCACTATGGAAGTCTCAAAATATCCCAAACTTCCAGGATGTTTTGGGACTTCCCAGAACTCCCTAGAGATGCCCCCATCCAAGGAGTTACTTAGATTCTGAGCTCAACCCAGTTTGCCAGATCTAATCTTGCTGACAGCCAATTGCTGTTAAATTTCTCTTCCCCCCCCCCTCCTGTTCACAAGATCTCCCATAGAACGCATGAGGTCAAAGAGAAATCTTTTGAGATGTTTACAAGTAGGCTGCAGACATCAGGCGAAGTTTTCGTTGGCGTCTTTCTTTCTTTTTCTTTTCTTTTTCTCCAGAGGATTACAAATGCATATAGTGTGCCTGTGGAAAACAACTTTGTAATCCAAATATTTTATTCATTAGGTTTTGGCACAGATACTTACTACATCCTGTGTAAGCTTAATTTTTTTTTTAAAAAGCAGCTCAGTACGACACATTCCCAGGGAGTACTTAAAATTCTTACAGCTCTGTTAACAACAAAGTCTCATGTACTATATTGGTGTTTCTGTTGACTAAACAAAGATGCTTTATAGCACACAAAGCAGACTCCAAAGACACTCATAATTCTAGAGGTTTTACCCCCAAACTCTTACAAAGCAGTCTGAAAAATGACCTCCAGTCATTTTTGCTCCTTCTCAAACACGGGGAATAAGCAGGAAACAGCAGGAACAAAATAGTTCTCCCCCTTTTCTCACAGAAAAGGACAAAGGAGAAAACCAATGTGATCCTGCCCCATTACGCTATCTCTAGTCTAGTCACTCAGAATAGGTTGTGACTAGAGTGACCTAGAAAGGCCTGTACAATCAAATAAATAAAAATAGAATAGCAGACTACCATCGCCTTTTAAAATAAAATAATAAAATAAAAGGTTAGGGTTAGGGTTAACCTTACCGCCTTCGCCTGTCCTTTTCATTGCATGCTTTTGCTCACATCTAAATGGCTTCTGAAACAATTCTGAAAACTTGCTATCAGGGGTGAAATGCTCTGACGTCTGCTACTGGTTTGCTTTGCACATTCATGTGTGCTTCGCACGCAGGCGCACCACAGGCGCTAAGAGACTTTTTCCTGCAAGGGTAAACAGAACAGTGGGGGGGGGGAGAGTTTAAAAATGCTTTAAAAAAGGAATAAAAAGTTCCAATAATCAGCTGTGCGACAATCAGCTGTGCCGCACAATCGTCAGAACTTTTATTTTACCTTTTTTAAAAAGCATTTTTTAACTACCAGTTCGGGGGAAATGCTAAAAAAAAATGCTTTAAAAAGTTTTTTAAAAGTTCCCATGATCCCGCAGGACAGCTGATTGTTGCACAGCCGATTGTTGGAACTTTTTAACAACATTTTAAAAGCATTTTTAAACTACTGGTTCGGGCGAACTGGTAAGATTTTTTTTTTACTACCGGTTCGGGCGAACTGGCCCGAACCGGTAGCATTTCACCCCTGCTTGCTATGATGGGACTCTGCACAAGAGAGGTCTGAGTGTCAAAAATGTAAGCAGCAGAGTGACAGTCCCTTCAAGCCTCCCCGGCTGCCCTGTTGCCATTCCTTCGTTGTTATTTAAAGTGCTTGTTAGGTGGGAATATGAAATGATTGTTGGGCTAGAGTGGTTGGATGGAGAAGCCATTCTAAAACATTGTGGGAAGAGAGTAATTCCAGGAACAGGATGCTGAGTCTCTACAGGGCCAGGGGATTGGGAGAGGGGGGGGAAAGAGTCAGAGCTAGTTTGAACCCAAAAGCCAGAGTGAGGCCAAAGTTCCCTCACAGTGAGAAAACAGACCACCTACGAGGTTTGTAGAGCTGCACCAATTCCACAGAAAAGCCTAATTTAACTGTAGTTTCCAACACACCTGCAAGAGTTGGGTCAGAAATAAATGGACTCTCCGTTCTCCTAAATATTGGGAAGTCAAGGAGATCCGGAGCCGACCACAAAAAGGATGCAAAGCGTGGAATGAGGAATTACAAGATGAAGTCTGATAAAATGAGGAATTACATCAAAGCATAGCAGATTATTACATCCTCCCTGCTGGGGAATTCTTTGGCCGGAATGGGGGCCTTTGCCAGAGGAGGCTGCTGTATGCACTCAGGTGGGCTTGAGGGAAAAGAGAGACCGCCGTCATTCATGTTCAGACAGACTCCCCTGAGGATTTGGGGTGAGAATTCATTCAACTTTTTGTGCTCACAGCTGATGTTTACTTTAAACAGGAAGTTCCTAATCCTCGTTGCTTTGAAGACGAGTTTGCTATCCTGTGGGTGGTACGTGCCGGAGGTTTAGCATTAAAAACCAGCTTGATCTATTTTGTTATTCTAGCAGGGACCTGTCTCTACCCAACCAAACCTCTTCCACTCCGTCCGTTTTCTCCTTTTGCCTCCTATCCTAATCCTTTCCAAACCAGTTTGAATTGGGTCAAAATAAATACTGTAATGAGGCTTTCTTAGGCAGATTAAAGATGTTTATGGCAGGGTTCATGCCCGCAGATGTTACTCTTCGCTGGTTCCATGCATATAATGAATGTGATTAGGCAGCAAACAATGTCCAGCTTAGGCTGCAAATGGTGTCACAGATGATGCCCTTCTCCGATGTTCTCTTTCCCCTTCACCTCCCCACGTTCTGCAACCTGTCACCCTTCTAAATCCCTTCACCGGAGTGGGTGAATGGCCAGCTTGCTTAGACCTCCGATGGGAGAACCATGGCCGCTTTGTATTCAGCTCACTCCCACCGACCGCGGGGCTGAGAGTGAATACCCATTTGCGGATGACACCTCCCAGCCCCCATGTTGGAAGAAACCTGATCGCTAAGCCTGGCTTGAGCCGAGGGGGAAGAGGAATCTGCACCTGTTGCTGTTTGCTTTGCCCTGGAGTGATATATATTCGTGACATCACGCATGTCCCTGGCATGAGGACAGAGCAGGCGAGGTGACCCCCCCCCCACCTCCCCGCCTCTCCTCCTGCTCTCAAAGCAAAGCTATGCGTGAAGGGACCCTAAACAAACAATACGAGAGGCTGTTGGCGTGCCAGCCAGCAGCAGCCTCTGGCCCTTCACATATTCGTTCTGTTTTTCCTTAAATATAAATAGCCAGGCACTTTAGCATGCGTTCATGTGCAATGCACAGCCAAGAGATGGCTTTGGAAGCTGACACTATTCCAAGAGTCACTGTTAACCATTGTTTCTACAAAAGGAAGGAGGTGGCCAGTTACAAAATGCCCCTTACTCCCCACTGACCCCTCTGACTTTCTAAGATAATTTAGAATAACAAGAGTTGGAAGGGACCTTGAATGTCTTCTAGTCCAACCCCTTGCTTAGGCAGGAAGCCCTCCACCCTGGTACTGTACGGATGAATCCAAAGTTAAAGGTCTTCAAGCTTAAGAAAATTCCCTAATTGTGATCTGCTGTATCACTGGCCTGTGCCTACAGATGAGCTAGGCAGTTGGATGGCATGACTGAAGGTAGAGCTGAAGAGAAAAGCAGGGTGTGGATAACTAATATTATTATATACTTAAATCTGGGATAGCTGCCTTCTTCCCGTAGATTCTGGATGGCTTACAAATGCAAAACCAAAAAACCCACACAACTCCATAGGCAGCCCTGACTAAAATAATTAAACAATTCTAAATAAAATTGCAAAAAATAAAAAATCCCATAAAGACGTTGTCTCTGGGCCTGGGATCAAAGCCAGGTCTTAAGTGCTTTTGGGAACCCCAGGAGAGACGGGGCGAGTGCTGACAGAGAAGGCATCTTTTCTCTGTCCCATATGATGATATGGAAAGTTATCACCCAGCCCTCTCCCAGAAAAATGAAATATCCTAGGAAATATTGAAAAGGCAGAATATTATATTTCCCTGGATGTGAAAAGGAAGAAACATGTTTTAAATTGAGAATAGCTCTCTGTAGCTTCCTGCCCATCCCCCTTTGTCAATGAGCCATTAAAGCCTGAGCTAGTTCACTTTACATAATGAAGAGTTCTCCCCTTCAGCTCCAGAGTGATGGGATTAAGGCAGGATAGTATTGGGCTTTTACTCAACTCACCACATGGCATCTGAGAACTCAACCAAACCTAGATTCAAAATACAGCCTAGAGAGTTGCCCCTGCATGGCCCCATGGGAGTTTGGCAACCAATCAGAATACATTTCTTACACAGGAACAGGAAACAGAGAGGTGGGGCAGAACAGATTATAAAAAAGCCCTGCAAGCCCTTCTTCTCTTCTCTTCTCTTCTCTTCTCTTCTCTTCTCTTCTCTTCTCTTCTCTTCTCTTCTCTTCCCTTCCCTTCCCTTCTCTTCTTCTCCACCAACATTGAAGCATGTGATCACCTTTTCTGTTCAGGACTCAGGCCATGTGGTCCTGTCCACCATTAAACCATCTTTCCAAGCAGTCTCCATGTCTCCAGTCTCTTTTCCCCACTTGGAGCCGAACCCAGAAGGACATTTCTTCCAACAATGACATTTCACAGAAGGGCCTTGAAGCACACTCATAGCCTTCTTGCTAGAGAGGCCTCTATACTAAAGAAACCACTAGGTGATGGTGAAATGATGCCTAAAATGTTAACTCTTTGATATCGTCTAATGCAGTGGTAGTCAACCTGGTCCCTACGCCCACTAGTGGGCGTTCCAGCTTTCATGGTGGGCGTTTGCTGTAACTCTGCTACAGAGGTTTGCTGTAACTCTGCTTTATAAATTTTATAAAGTAAAGTTACTTCCCTACTTTATAAATCAACATTACTGTGGAACCGGTGGGCGGTTAGAAAATTTTACTACTAACAGAGATACAAAAGTGGGCGGTAGGTATAAAAAGGTTGACTACCCCTGGTCTAATGGTTGCTTGGGTGTTGCAGTTCAGATCTGGAAAATATTGTGTATTAGCTCTATAGAGATTCTCAGTCATCCAGGTCATGGCTGTCCCTGTCAGAGTATATCCATGAGCTGGAATAGGGCATAATAACAAGTCAGCCAATGAGAGCTGAAACAGTTTGGAGTCTGGGCGTGGCTTAGCCCTCCAGCTCTGAACCTGTGATAGTCTGTCTGCTGAACTGAAACTGAAACCCATCTGTCCTCTCTAGCACGTTGAAAGAACCACTCTTGGTATTGTATATATTACTTTATGTGTTATTATGTATATAAAAAGAAGTTAATGAATCCTGCTGAACCAGTTATCTGTGTGTGCTTTCTGGATTTGATTGCTGTAGCAAACATCTCAGTTCTGAGAAGCTTCTTGGATGAGAAGCAAAATGTCTGCAGAAAGTCCAGTTGCCTCTTGAAAAAGCACCTTTGAGACATTGTGCGTTACTGAAACTTGCCAACACTATTGCTCTCTTTCTCTAGAGAATGCTTCAAGCTATTGCTGCTCCTTTTTCTGTCTGAGAAGGTCTTATGTTCGCTAGGCCTGGCCTTAGAACAAATCTCTTCCCTCCAACGTAGCTATTAGCTTGTTAATAAGCATAATGGTGTAGAAAGTTAGCACCCAGCCCTCTCCTAGAAGAATGAAATATCCTAGGAAATATTGAAAAGGCAGAATATTATATTTCCCTGGATGTGAAAAGAGAGAAACATGTTTTAAAGATAAAGTAGCTCCCTGCAGCTTCCTGCCCATCCCCTTTTGTCAATGGGCCTTTAAGATGCCCACGCCAGTCCCTTTACATAATAAAGAGTTCTCCCCTTCAGCTCCAGGGGGATGGGATTAAGGCATGATTAGCCTTTACCCACTCACCACATGGCATCTGAGAACTCAACCAAACCTGGATTCAAAACACAGCCTAGAGAGTTGCCCCTGCATGGCCCCATGGGAGTCTGACAACCAATCAGAATCTGTTTCTTACACAGAAACAGGAAACAGATTATAAAAACCCTGCAAGCCCCTTCCTCTCTCTCTCTTTGGCTCTCTTCTTCTTCACCCAACATTGAAGCATGTGATCACCTTTTCTGTTCAGGACTCAAGCCATGTGGTCCTGTCTCCCATTAAAACCATCTTTCCAAGCAGCCTCCATGTCTCCAGTGTCTTTTTCCCCTCCTGGAGCTGAACCCAGAAGGACATTTCTTTCAACAATGGCTTGGGGAGCCTATCTGAGAAATCTGCCTTGGGGCTCAGGTATATGCCCCTGGCAAGCTTATATGCATACCAATGTAGCCAACTAGGATCTGCTTACACAATGATATTGAATTGATCAGTACTCAGCCTATCCTTCCAAGGCATCATTCCAGAGTACGATTGCCCCAGAAAAGATTAAAGAGAACATAGCCACCAGTCTGCATTTTTTCAACTGGCCAAGCATCAACACTTCGTTAATGAGCATGTTGCTTCTGAAACCCAGAATGTAGACCCATATTTTGTAATTAGTTGCAATTCATGGTTCCTGGAAACCCAAGATGATGTCTCTTTTTAGTTTAACTAATCATGTGAACGTAAACTAGGGGAGAAGGTGAAAGAATCCTGAAATGCTAAGAAGCAAACCAAAACGAACAGGAATATGGGACAGTGTGGAGAGAAAGGCAGGCTTGAGGGGAGGCAGGGGCATCCCTCCTGAATTTAAGGGATGGCAGAACTCAAACATCTCATTTGGGGCATTGGTTGAGCAGCCAATAGTTCAGCATTTCAACCTTTTTAAGGCTTTCTTCCCCTTCTCCCCTATTTTATGGCTATGTGTGCATGACTAGTTAAACTAGTTAAGCTAAAAAGAGACAGCATTTTGGGTTTCTATTCTTTCTGATTCTGATGCACCACAGCAGAACAGCGAGTAGCAGCATAAGAACACCAAGAGTGTTAGATATTAACACTAGCTACCATAGTTTCCACTCTGGTCCTCTGTTCCGGCGGGAACAGAGGTTTAATCTGATTGGCTAAGAGATCTGACAGCTCCCTATAAAAGGGTTGCTGCCAGACCGAACAGTTGCTGGATTGTACATACTTGTCTGTCTGAATAAAGAGCTGTTGTTGCATTAAGCCAGTGTCTGCCTTCTCATTGCCCGATCTAACAAAGAGCATCTTCAGGTCAGAGGTGACTTTTGTCTTAGATGTGGTCCAGAGATGGTATTCAGCCAGTTCTGATACATTCTGGAGAATTGGTAGTGGAAATTTTGAGTAGTTTGGAGAACCGGTAAATAGGCTGGCCCCGCCCCTGCTGCCTCCCAGCTGATCTTCTTTTGTTGCCCTGAGCAGGAGAACGGAGCTGGAAAGCAGGTTAGTGGGGTGGGGTGGGAAAGGGGATTTTGCAGTAACCTTCCCCTGGAGTGGGGAGGGAAAAGGGATTTTGCAGTATCCTTCCCCTGCCACACCCACAAAGCCACACCCACAAACCCATGCCATGCCCACAAAGTTACACCCACAGAACCTGTAGTAAAAGGAACTTGACAAACTTGAACATTGGGCACTATCTAATAAAGTGAAATTCAATGGTGAAAAGAGTAAGGTTCTACATTTAGGCAACAAAAACGAAATGCACAGGTACAATATAGGTGGTACCTTGCTCAACGGTAGTAACTGTGAAAGGGACCTTGGAGTTCTAGTGGACAACCATTTAAACATGAGCCAGCAGTGTGCAGCAGCTGCCAAAAAAGCCAACACAGTTCTAGGCTGCATCAACAGAGGGATACAATCAAGATCACGTGAAGTGTTAATACCACTTTATAATGTCTTGGTAAGGCCACACTTGGAATACTGCATTCAGTTTTGGTCACCACGATGTAGAAAAGAGACTCTAGAAAGAGTGCAGAGAAGAGCAACAAAGATGATTAGGGGACTGGAGACTAAAACACATGATGACCGGTTGCGGGAATTGGGTATGTTTAGCTTAAGAGAAAAAAGGACTAGGGGAGACATGATAGCATTGTTCCAATATCTCAGGGGTTGCCACAAAGAAGAGGGAGTCAAACTATTTTCCAAGGCACCTGAGGGCAGAACAAGAAGCAATGGTGGAAACTAATCAAGGAGAGAAGCAACTTAGAACTGAGGAGAAATTTCCTGACAGTTAGAACAATTAATCAGTGGAACAGTTTGCCTCCAGAAGTTGCGAATGCCCCAACACTGGAAGTCTTTAAGAAGATGTTGGATAGCCACCTGTCTGAAATGGTATAGGGTTTCCTGCCAAGGCAGGGGTTGGATTAGAAGACCTCCAAGGTCCCTTCCAACTCTATTATTGTACTGTATTGTATTTAAAAAAATTGAATCCCACCACTGATGTGGTCCCTTTGCAAGAAATTACCACAAAGAGAGGGGGGGCTTGCTCTCTCTCACCTGCTCACCAAATGCATTTCCCAAATTCACTAAATGCAAGTCAAGATGTGGGATATCCAATGGAAGTTCAGCTCTGGGGTGACTTATGCAGCCGACAGGGCTTCCTATCAACACAACTTGTACAGTCGTATTCTGTAGTAAAACAGTGTTACAGTTTGTTGCGTAAGTGAAGACGGGCGTTGTAGTTTCCTCATCTTCCAAGGAAAATGGAGAAGGACCAAGTTCTTTGTTCATACCACCATTTTACCATAAGGTTATGCAATCACAAAGGGCAGAAACGTTTCCCACATGAGCATCACAGCTGATGCATTCCCACCAATCTCACCAGTCCACGCAGATTTTTATTTGGCACTAGTTCCCCGCAGGACTGTAAGTGCGGCGCTGGTCCATAGAACTGCAAGCTCAGTCCTAAAGTGGTTCTTGACTTGAGCTACAATTGAGCCCAACATTTCTGTTGCTAAGCGAGACGGTTGTTACATGAGCTTTGCTCCATGTTACGACCTTTCTTGCCACAGTTGTTTAGTCCATCACTGCAGTTATTAAATTAGTAACACGGTTGTTACGTGAATCTAGCGTCTCCATTTATTTTGTTGATCAGAAGGTCACCAAAGATAAACACATGACCCCTCGACTTATGAGCCAATTGCCAAGCGTCTGAATTTGGGGATGCTGCAATGGTGGTCAGTGTGGGAACCAAGTCATACGTCACTTTTTTCAGTGCCCTTGTAATTTCAAATGGTCACTAAACAAATGGTTGTAAGTCAAGGACTGCTTGTAATAGCACAATATGGTTTTCCTTTTTGCCAGAAACCAGGAGATCTACTCTACTGCTGCCTTAGGTATGAGAGCTGGTTGAGTGACGTTAGGCCAGCCACTTTCTCTTAGCCCAACTCACCTTGCAGGGTTGTTGTGGTAAAAGAGAAGGAGGAAGGAGTATTAGGTAAGATTGCTGCCTTGAGTTATTTATAGAGTAATAAGGGTTAGATATAAATAAACAAGCAAACCTCCTGATGCATCAGTCAAATATCACATGGATTTATAGTTTTCTCTCCATTTTATGGATGGCATTTATGTGTCCAATGGAATTTAAAATTAAATATCACAGGACATGGTTGGGGAGCACGATATGGATTTGCATGAGCCTACTATGAATCCATCAGTATTAATTTTATATAGACACTATTCATGGAGCTGATTATGAAATTCTGCAGTTAAAACTTACTCTACCATATCTGTACAAGAGAACTCTTGTGATTTTGGGGATCATACTGGTTACTGTCATTAGAATTAAAAGTAGCCCAGAGCATTGCCAGGAACTTGTAGTAAAAATGTATCAGGGCAACAGTTATCGGGAAGACTGATAAAGCAATTGGCATCTTCAAATGATCAAGTATGATCCATAGTTGTCTACCATCCATTCACCATTCTGATGTGTTTATCAAATGGCATGAGAATTCAGGCTCCAGTATTGACTGCCTGCCACACTAGGGATTTAACAGACTGATAAATTATAGCCACAAACCCTGTTACCCTGTTAAAGATCAAAGAGATGAGAGTAGGACCAAAAGAGGAAATAAATAAGCCAATGAAACAGTCCTAAACTGTTTCTGAAAATACATGATTGGGGTTCAGATGAGGAAGAATTGCACCTCTTTGTCACTTGTAAATACCTATTGCTGCTTAGAAGCTTATAAAGGTTAGCACCAAACATTCAAACAGATTAATTTGCATTGAAGAATCAAAATCACAACATTTTACATGCTATATATACATGTTATATTGGTGGTCCAAAAGTAATTTTGTCACCGGGATTAGATGTTATGAAAGCATTTACTGTTAACCAGCGGGGTATTTCCATCCTGTCCTTGGTACAACCAACATTCTCCAAAGAAAACCAGAAAGGTATTAAATGCAAATATTATTCATAATTGGGAGAGAAAAAATATGTTTATCATGGTGTTGTTTTAAGGTTTGCGTTTAGGTCATATTTGGTTATAAAGAATCCACATGTGGGATTTGAAGCTGGATTAAAATTATTTCTATTACAAATTTCCAGCAACCATTTATGTTTAATATGATGCATAAGTGGGTGTGATTAGGCAAAAGCTATTTGAAGCTCTCAGTTATGTATGTTTGAATGCCTCCAGAAAGATGCATCAACAATTGAATCTGGTTGAGTTGCCTTCTACATTTTGAATGCCTACAGGTGGAATCTAGATACATACATAACTTGTGCATTTAAATTAAGCCACTATAAACTAATGTTATAAAGAGATTCAGACTAACTAGTCTAGCATCTCCAGACAATTAGCAAGGCCAGGAACTTCAAATATCAGATCAGTTTTCACGGGACAATGTCTATATCTATCTCAGCTGACACACCACAAAAGAAATCTGTTGGAAAAAGATCAAAAACTGGCTGGAGGCAATAACGGGAGTTAAAATAGAATGGAAACCGGAAATCTTCTTATTAGGATTACTGCCTACAAAATACAAAAAAGGAACCCAGTACTTAATATTGCATATAATAACGGCGGCAAGGATTGCCTATGCCCAGAAATGGAAAAACAAGCTAACTCCAAGTGAAGATGAAATAATAAGAAAGGTGATGGACTGTGCTGAAATGGACAAACTAACTAAAAAAATCCAGGGAAAAGAAGAATCAGAATTCTATCAGATATGGGATAAATGGTATAGGTGGATGGAGGAAAGAAATAGGAATCCTAGGCGATAAATAAGCAGAATGTGATAGCTCTTACAGATTGTTGTCGGTGTTAAAATGTTTATTCATTGGATAATATAAATACGAATGATTCTGGATAAAAGTACTTTCAAACAAATGCAGTTAAAGGAGAATGTTGGTATATTCTTTGATTTAAAATGCACAATTCAATTTGAATGAAGTATAAAGAATGAGTGTAGTAATGCATGGAATTTAATTGTAACCAATTGACATGCTAGCTGGAAGACGTATTGAAGAGTGTTTTGTGTGTGTGTTATCTGTCTAATTAAAACAATAAAATTAAAAAAAAAAGAAATCTGTTTTCTATCATTCCAGCCAAACAATTCTTAAGAAAGGGCAAGGTGAGGATACCCACATCCATGAATAAACTCCAGAAATATGTTCTTAGTCCAGTGGTGGGTTCTGGCTCCCATTGCAACCGGTACACTGCAACAGAGCCAGGCATCCACCACATCCACTCCACATACGTATCCATCATTCGCGACGCTCCTGTTGTTCGGCGGAGCAGGCACCATACGCCCCATGCGCATGCGCAAATGCCCCAGTTGGCTCAAATAGAGGTAAGGAGAGCGGGTGGGCAGGGGGTGTTCTGGAGCACCGTACCGGAACGGTACCTGGTGCTCCCAGCAGGCACCAGTAGGCCCATACCGGGGCGTACTGGTATTATCCCACCATTGACTTAGTCACAAGCTCCTCTCACACCCATGTTGCAGATGATAGCTTCTGTTCCATGTTGTAAAAAGCTTTATAATGAGAATTAAATTCAGCCTCGTAATGCAAGGTGTGCTGAAAGTGGGTAGCAAGGGGGCGAAAGACAAAACGCTGCGCACAATGGTCAGAGTTGGTAGCAAGAATTCAGAAGTTTCAAGAACTTGGTGGGAAAGGAGCCGAGAATACAAGGCTTCTTTAATGATGTTGCTTCAAGCATTTGTGGGAATGGTGAACTGGTGAAATGGTAAGTTCAAATATGCTCTTTCTAGTCTTTTAATAATACAGGGTTTTATGTGTGTGTGTGTGTGTGTGTCTTTTTAATGTCCATTTTATGGTTTTTTTACTGTATGTAGTCTAGAATGATGATTGTGAGATGGGTCATATAGAAATATGATGAACAAACAACTAAAATTAACTAATTGGGCTCTTGAGCAGATCAATTGGCAATGCAGCAATGCAATTTCACTTAGCTTGGAAGCTCTGCACATTTTGCCTTAAGCACAGCCTCCAACAAGCCTGGTATAGGTAAAAATTCAGTGTCTTACTCCTTGCTTCTGAACTTGGCATGATGGCAAGCCTTGTGCCCAGCAGATATGTTGAGAGAAGGAAACTACTTGCCAGGCTCAGGATTAGGAATCTTGAGAATGGTGATTGATTCTGTAATTAATTAACATTCTTAGAGCTCTGTGTTGGCCTAGTGAAGTCCATACAATGGGGAGTAATGTAACAAAGAAAATTCAAGATTCTTTCTGATCCTGAATTCTGCAACTATGCAAAGCCAAATCCCAAGTATAACACTGATTTTTTCCCCTGATCTTTTCTCACACGTCTCTTATTTTTTCTATCTGTAAATAAAAATCTTAAACCTAAGCTAATTCTTAATACTCTTACTGTAACCTAGATATTTTCCATTCTTTTCCATTCAGACTTCCTTGGTTATGCAATCTTTTCTTTTTCTTAAGTTGCATACTTATATTTTACTTCTCAACCTGATAGATGACAAGCTGTTGAGCAGATTCCATTTGCTAAACTCTCCAGTATGAAATATGAGTCAGCCCTCTTAAAATAGACTTAAAATAATGGGACCGAAAAAAGTGAAGAATTTATTTTCTGAACTTAGATACATACTGCCTAGCTTACCTCTGTAACCCCAAAAGTTAGAAATTAATTAAAGGAACCAAAACACAGGGGACACCTAGTTCTTCACTTGAAATATTGTTTTAGGAATTCCATGCCAACCACAAGACTTAATATGTGTCCTGCCTTTTGTGGAGATCAAATCTGCTTCTTGCCTCTGTTATGGATAACTTAGTTTTGACAATATGTGGCCTTCATTTTTGGACTTCTTGAACCAGATGACTAGGTCTGTGTAGCCATAACTCCATCTGTTGGCCCCAGCTACATCACTGTTCTTCAGCTAAGTAGGATTAACTTGAACTTTTGCAAAACCAGCCTACAAAGTCTCTTTTCCAGCCCTCATTCGGTGAAAGGTGTGAGAGATCCATTGCAGGTTGCAAAAATTCATGTCATCGCATCCACACCCCATATTTAACAATGTTTAATTTACCTCTCTTCTAATATTTAAATACAATGACCCACTGCCCAGTTGACAATATCTTCCTTGTTAGTTTCTTTTTAGTAGACAATGAAGGACAAATGGTGATTTGCCTGAAGAACCTTTTCCAGAAAGACAAAGGTAAGAAAGCTGAAATTGAAATTGTACAGTACTGCTAAGAGTTGCCAGGTTCTACAGTATTGTTTTGAAAAGAAGTGAATTCTGTAGGAGGTTTATTGTCCAGCAGTGTAACATATTCTCTGACAATACAGACTTCTCCCTTCTTCAATTCTGTACTAGTCCATTGACTGAAGTGCAAGGAGTAATTCCCCCCAACCCCGTAAATATTCTGTATATAATTGAATTGAGTGAAGGCATTGATTATTCTCAAGGAACCATGCTATCTTGGTTCTTACATTCATTTGTGGAATTTGTATTCCTGCAAGGAAATCAGGATCATCTTACGAGTGTTTTGGGAGTGAAGACCTTGCAATATCGGTATGTTCAGAAGATCTCATTAGGATGGAGTGGATATCTTGCAGCCTGGCTGATTCCTGAGATCTTTTAGGAACATTGACAGCAATGATGGGATTCAGCTGGTTTGGGTCAGTTTGGGGGAAACAGTTGTTAAATTGATGGTTGGCCCCACCCCTTCCTGCTCCGCCCTTTCCAGGAGTCCTCACATGCCTGTTTTGACTCTCAGGAGGCTGCAGGGAGGGCCTACTAGGTCTAAAACGATGCAAAGCGGGGAGTGGTGCTGTGCCCCACCAACCGCCTACGGCCTGTTTTTGCTCTCAGGGGGATTCAGGAGGCCGAGTGCTGCCTGTCACATCTCCTGGCCATGCCCACCATGGCCACGCCCACCCAGCCGGTTATTAGGTCATAGAGCCCATTGTTAAATTATTTGAATCCCACCACTGATTGACAGGGATTATCAAAACAGTCAAGAACGGTAACCATTTAACTGTGGTTGTGGCCACCATCCTTGACTTTTTTTGACTCCCTCTGCACACACACACACACACACGCACACTCCCATTACTACAAGTTCCCCATGTCACAATTATCAAACTGCTGAATTTCAGCTGCTTGATTTTAAGTGCTTTTTTAAGATTGGCAACAAAGAGAAATAGGCAACTCAGATTTCCAACAGACTTAACCCACCATACTCAAAATAGTTAAAATCATTTTCTGAACCTACTAGGTGCCTCTTGATAACAGACGTCTTGTTTTTTGTTTTTGTTTTTACCTGTGGACCTTTGAAAATGTTTATTTTGAAAAAGAATGTACCCTGATTAACATACAATCTACTTTTAGGTGCACAGGGAGAAAGGGACATCTTTTGGTATTCAGATATACACATTTCTCAGTGATACAAAGCTATTTTGTATAGCTTGTATAAACGAGGTTTAATTAAAGGCTGAGATTTTATGATGGCTTGTCAGGTTGCTGCCAAAACAATTATAAGGGCTACAAAACAGAAGGGGGAAACAGGCCTCTCGGTACCAAATGCCAGGGGGCCCCTGTGAGAGGTTGTGTTTGTGTCCTTGGTATATTAATAACTGGCTGCAGAACTCCCAGCTGTTTCCTTAGGGCCTCCTGCAATGCAGTTTTTGGTCAGAGAACTGAGTCATCAAGCCTAGGGACTACAAGTAAAGCACAGAGATATCCAAGCCAAAGCAACTGTTCTCAGTCATTGCAGGCTTCTTTCTGAACCATGTCTTGGCTCTATGCTTATTGCTCAAAACCTGATTTGGTAGTAAATGAGTAAAATGCTTAATCAAAAGATTTCTTAGAAATGCATTTGATGTCTCTAGATTTGTTGAAAAATAGGTAGGTTGTTGATATAATCCATGACATCTCCAGACAGAATTTTTCATTGTAAAAGTCAAGGCTGTCATACCTGCAAGCCATCTTTTCTTTTTGGACTTCAGGACTGCCATACTTTCTACTGTGGGAAAATGGAAGGGGGGATTATATGGAGTTGGGTGATATGTAGCCATAATAACATTCTTCTTACAAAGTCAAGGTCATCCTTTGTCTCTGCACCTGGCCGGAACTGGATGGGTGGAATCGATCTTCATGGCAGTGGAAGATTGGACCATGTGATGAATTTGTGGGTGTTGGGGCAGGATCTTAAACTTTCAACTGGGTGGGAAAACCTGGAAGCTTTCCGATTCGGGTTTTCCCAGATGTGTCAACATGACATCTCTAATAAAGTGGAACTTTGAGGAAACTCAAAACTCAGAATTTTATTTCATTGGGGGTGTTTTTTGAAACCCTGACAAAGGCATAATGAATAAAATCCATAAATTTTTTTTAATGGGACATATAGAATTGGAGACTTCTGGGAAGAGGAATCTTTTGTCAATGAAATTGAGTACCAAGAATTATGTGATAGAGCAGCTATACATTTTTCTTTGATCCCCAAGTATCTCCTTCAGCTACCAGAAGCAAGACTGGGTCATATAGAAGATACGTCCATCTTTCTGAGTTATCACTATTTCCCTTTAGGGGGAAAAATATGGACACTGGGACAATTGAAAGAGGGTATTCAAGCAAATGATTTTTATTTTCCCATATTTATTAATCTGGAAACAATAATATCCAATGAATTTACAAATACAAAAGTTCATTTCGCTGAAAATTTTTTGCCGAATGGGAAATAATATGAGTACATACACATTGTAGGAGGAGCTCAGCTATTGGGAAGGACAGTGCTAGATGATAAAATGCTATAGTGCTGGAAGACTGCAATAATCCAGACAATCACTGAATGACAGCAAGAGTTTCTCTTGGTTGTCATCTAGCTCAGTGGACTCATTTGTAGTATATTGTGAAGTTCACAGTGGACTCCAACTCCCAGAATTTCCCAACCAGCCCACACAAGGTTGTCAAGTTTGAAAAACACTGTGTCAGGTTTCCAAAAGATGCCCTAATTATCCTTTGCTTTACAAGTTGACACACTGATCCAAAGGAAGTTTGGATCTTTGCAGCCCAGATATGGTAATCCTTATATAGATAACCTTCATTTAATTCTGTTTTGAGTTTTTTTTTTTAAAGCAGCACTATTGCAGCACTAAAGAATCTGATGTAGAAGGTGTTTATGTCTGCAACCTTAAGTTTGATTAAACTCTTGCTGGCATACTGATAAAACCCTGTCAGTACAGAGGCTTGATCATAGGTCTGTTCTATGCAGAGGACATGAGGATAATTTCATTTCCAATGAAATTGTTGGCTGAAAAGTAGCAATTATGAATCAGCATATTCCAACAGTAATTTGTTTTATTCTCAGCTTTTACACTTTTAGATTCGGGATCAAAACCACGTTAATACTCTTTTGGCAGTGGCACAGAGGCTTAATGACACTGGAACTGCTGACCAGAAATTGTTTGCACTCCGTTAGTTTGAGCCTGGCTCCCTGAGACAGGGTGAGCTCCTGTCGCTCGATCTCTAGCTTCTGCCCACCCAGCAGTTCGAAAGCATGCAATATTGCAAGTAGATAAATGGGTACCACTTCAGTGGGGGAAAATAACCTAACTGCGTTTGTTTGTGCAAAAAAGCTGGTGCTGGACCTCACTGGATACAAGAATCACTACATGAGGCGAGTTGAGGCAAGCCGAGACCAGTGGAGGAGTCCAGAAGAACCAGCAAACCAAGCATGGGTAGTTAACTGGTGTAAAGCTACTTCATACTCTGCAGTGCACCAGGAACAGGGATGCAAGCACCAAATTGAATGAACATGCAATTTAGACTGTCAGGACTGCATTGTGTCTATGTAGATTTCCCTGACATTGTGTGCTGTATGTTACATAAACACACACATACAGAGACACACACACACAAATTATTTTAGGTCAATATTTTCCCTGAGTTTATTTCTTCACTCAGAACAGTTGCAACTGCAGCAGCTCACGTGGCAGAAAAAGGAAACGGGTGCCTCTTTCTAAGTTTTTTTTTTTTGGCAAAATATTTTTAGATGCTGCTTTTTGCCCCTTGGGAAAAACAATAATAATATCTTTTTCTATCTTAGGCAGACGCTGAAGAGATTCTTAGAGCAGCCGAGGAGGCTTTTAATAGGAAAATAGTCTGCAGAGAAAGAGTTCATTAACTCATCTGCCATGCAGTCTGCCTGATTTTTACTCCATGGAGTTAAAAAGAACATACAGTCTCCTGATTATCTTGACAGTTATCTTTAGAGATTAGATTAGGTTCAGACATAATGAATGATCGAAGGTCAGCTTCATGGCTGAATAGGGAACTGGGGCAAGGTCACCTGGATCCAGTGGTGGGTTTCAAATTTTTTTAGAACCTCTTATGTAGGTGTGGCCTGCTTTGAGGGAGTGTCTTGCCAGCCATGTGAATGGGTGGGAGTGGCTTGCCAGCCATGTGAACGGGTGGGAGTGGCTTGCCAGCCATGTGGTTGGGTGGGAGTGGCTTGGCAGTCATGTGACTGAGTGGGCATGACCAACTTGTAAAATGTGGTGAAACTCACTTAACAACGCTCTTGCTTAGCAACCAAAATGTTGGCTCAGAAACTCTGGCATTTGAAGCACGCAAGTCTTAAAGCTGTCAAGTTACAAGACCCTTGCACCCCTAACCCTTCAGAAAAAAAACCCCAGGGCTGTTCAAACTTGACAGCTTTAAGACTTGTGGACTTCAACTCCCAGAATTCCTCCTCCAGTCATGTTGGCTCAGGAACTCTGGCATTGAAGTGTGCAAGTCTTAAAGCTGTCAAGTTACAAGACCCTTGCCCCCCTAACCCTTTAGAAAATATACCCAGGGGTGTTCAAACTTGGCAGCTTTAAGACTTGTGGACTTCAACTCCCAGAATTCCTCCTCTCACTCTTCATCTTGATGATGTGCGGATGGGTGGGGGGAGGGAGCTGGAAATGGCACTGTAGATTTGTGGAACCTCTTCTATATAAGAGGTTAGAACTGGCAGGAATCCACCCCTGGATCTAAATCAAACTCTCCAAGAATGTCAGTCAAGATTCAAACTTTTTGGCTAATTTGCTCTTTAGCTTCCAAGAGCTTCATAAGAAAATTTAAAACTAAACACCAATACAAACTACTTGTTTGATTTAGATTAAGAGGGCATTTTATAGTATCTGCTTTTTTTGGTATTTGATGATAATGATGATGATATTGCAGATAATATAAATGAACTACATTGAAGTCCAGCAATTTTCCATGTTTTAGAATCAGTTTTTTTAAATATATGTCTTTCAAAGAATAAACTTTAAATTGCTGGTGCTTTTAGTTTAGATTGAAAAAAAAGGAAGTTGGGTTCATATATTCAAAGTAAAGAGGTCATATTATTTGTTTTCATTGGGTTAAACCACACTCCGAAGTACAGATATCAGGGGAATAAATAGGGAATAGGACTGTGGACTTGACTGTACACTGAGCAGAAAATAGAAAGGGTGAGAGACAGAACACACCAAAGAAGAAATAAACAGTGTGGTATGGTTTGTTTACTTTTGAAATGTACTGTGAGTTCTAAATTTTGGGGAATATAGTGTCATTCAGAGGATCACAGCCAGAATACTAGAGTAGCAGGCGGGTGCCTGAAATTAAGTAAACCTGCCATTATTCTGTCACATGAGTGGCAAATCATTGTCTAAAAAAAGGACAAGGGAAAATTAACCAATGTGGTTAAGTAACCCTCCAGGGTGTTGGTTTCCTTTTACCTGCACTTAGCCTAGCAAGGTATATATTTGAAGGCTGTGCAGAAATCTACATTCAGAGGGGGAGAGGTGATTTGGAGTCACATGGACATGGGAGTTAAACCTTTGGCATCTTACATCACACTGCTGCATGAAGTTGTTGATAAATAATGTGTGTGTGTATCAGGAGTGAAATTCAGCAGGTTCTGACAGGTTCTGGAGAACCAGTAGTGGAAATTTTGAGTAGTTCGGAGAACCTCTGGCTGGCCCCAGAATGGGGTGGGAATTTGAGATTTTACAGTATCCTTCCCCTGCCACGCCCACCAAGCTATGCTCACCAAGCAACACCACACCCACCAAGCCATGCCCATAGAACCAGTAGTAAAAAAAAATTGAATTTCACCACTGGTGTGCATCATTTGCATACTCCAAATCATCCATTCCTCCATTGAAAAGGCATTTCTGTCTAGCACTAATGTGAATACTATAGCAACTCACCAAGGGTGTATTGCATTGTGGTGATAGATAATCCCCTACTATCAGGAACAGAGGCCATAGCATGCAGACCTAATAAGATACTATAAGCGATTTATTACACACATACACACACGTATACACACACACACATACACCACTAGGATATAAAGGAACTGGGAACATAAGTAGTGTTTTAATTTATCCTTCTTCCAGTTTAGCATTATAGCATAAGAACAGAAAACAGGCTCTTGGGAATGAACAACTAGCTTTGAATATGCTGAGAAGATTTTGGTTTCTCAACCATGGAATGCATTATCTACATAAAGACATCCTGCCAAAAAAAACAGACTCACATAGACTGGGAAGTGTTCTGCAGGACTTATCAAAAGACTATTAAACTACACTAAAAGGGGGAATGTCCACAATAAAATATACTGTCAAGGACTGAAGCCAAAAGTGCAGGAGAAAAAGGATGGAGCCTGTAGATTGAGAGGGAATTATAGATCAGCATAAAATTACAACAGTGAAGCTAGTAAGAGGTGCCATTCACAATCCCAGATATATCTACACCAGTGTGGAAAGCAAACAGAACCCGAAATCCTAACGCAGGAGAGCAAATATTATATAGCAAAGGAGTCACTGAAATTTGGAGTGGCAATACATGATTGGAACATAACCCTGGAAGGTCACAAGTTATTTAAAATAAATAGAATCTACAGAAAGGGAGGAAATGTTACATTATACATGAAGAAAACATCAAAATGTAGTTATGAGAGTTCTGGTAAGAATAAGAGGACAATGAAACAAATGAGATATTGCTGTGGGAGTTTATTTTAAATTGCCTTTATAGACAGAAGGCATGGATAAGTGCTTTCTCCATTAGATGACTAAAATTTCACTGACACACACAATCTGAAAATGGGAGATTTCAATTACTTTGATATCTATTGGGAATTTAACTCTTCCAAACTCCTTTCTGACTTCTCTTGCTGACAATTTTATGTCAGAAGTTGGAAGACAGAACAAGGGAGATCTGCTATCTTGGATTTAATCCAAGGATCTTGGTTGCATAAGTAAAGGTGTTTGGAACCCATCATACCAGTGAATTCATTAGGTAAAGGAAAGAGGAAAACGGGGGAGTCAGAGTTGTATATTGCATTTCAAAATAGATTTTGATGAAACCAAACCACAGTATTTCAGATCTAACAATTTGAAATTCTGATGGAGAAAAGTGTCCAGCTAAATGAGGTCCCGAAAGCACAATTGCAACCAGTTTTACCTAAAAGGAAAAATTGAGAACAAAAAGATGTGTGGATAATGGCTCTCAACCTGCTAACATTCAGGAAGCTATAAAGACTTGGGATAGATTGATGGTGGACTCCTTTTTTGGAAGGATCTTTGTTTATAGAGAATAACAGAATAACACAGTTGGAAGGGACCTTGGAGGTGTTCTAGATCAACCTCCTCCTCAAGCAAGAAACTCTATACCCATGATGGTGAACCTATGGCATGCGGAGCCATATTTACCAGCATGCGACCTGTCAGCGGCGCGCATGTGTGTGCTGGCCAGCTGATTTTTGGCCTCTGGAGGGCTGGAGGAAGCTCTTTTTGCCCCCCCCCCCAGCTTCAGGAAGGCTTCCAGAGCCTGAAGAGATGGAAAAGTGGTCCCAACGGGCCAACTGGAAGTTCCGAAACAATCCGTTTCTGGCTTCCAGAGGGCTTCTGGGGGGCCGGGGAAAGCTGTTTTCGCCCTCCCCAGGCTTCAGGAAAGCCTCCGGAGCCTTGGGAGACTGGAAATCCTCCCCCCGGGAGAGGGGGGTGGAGGGTTGTGCGTACATAAGCAGGGCAGGGGGTCACACGTGCATGCGCAGGTGGGCAGGGAGCATTGAATTGCAGGTGTGGGCACGTGCACACACGCGATAGTGTGAGTGAGCACAATTTGTAGAGGCACGCCTTTACAAAAAGGTTCGCCATCACTGCCCTATACTATATCAGATAAATGATTGTCCAATCTCTACAGTGGGTCTGTCTTTGGGTAATTTACTGTAGGAATCTGTTGTTGTTGCTGCTGTTGTTGTTCTTGCTTTATAAACTCTAAGTTGCTGGAAGTCATTAGGGGCCAGGCAATTTCTAAATCACATAAATAACACACACACACACACACACACACACACACACACACACACACACACAGTGCCTTCTAAACTGCTGAAGAGAAAAAGTGCCATGTAGTACTGTAGAATTATAAGAATCCTTCTTGCAGAAATGTCCAAAACAAGAAAGATTCCTCAGGCATCTCAGAAACAAAAGAAAAGGCAAAGAGACTTTAGGATATTGCTATAATTTTATAGTGTGCTTCTGCACAGTCTCCCATTCATAAATGCTATACAATAACCTTTTACCAACAGAAGTAAGTAATAGAAAATGCATTGCTCACTCATTTTCTGTTTGTGGAGCTGAAGTTGCCAAACAATCCAAAGGCTTTCCCTCCTTGTATGTACACATGCATATATCTATGGGTGTGCATTTTTCTAAACACAATATTAGAACAAGGAAGATAAATATGTCAGATTGTTCTGAAGAAGAATCTCAGCATCACCTGCCATCAATGTACCTGCCATAAAGATTAAAAATAATACTGGCGGTGGCCACAACTTGATGAGTTGGGGCCAGATATCCACTCTCAGCCCAGTCTACCTCTCAGTCCTTATCTAAGCCTGCTTGAATCTCTCAAAAGGATTAATCATCTTGACATCAGTTTTACAATATATAGCCCCATAATGATTACATTTGCAAAGTGTATGCAGCACTAGTTTACCTCAAAAAAAAAAAAAAAGGCATAAACAAACAGAACAGACCATTTCAGCAGAAACGACAATATTATAAACACTCTTTTCATTGTTCTACTGTGACCTCTAGTGGCATGACACCAAGCTTTGCAATTCTGCCAGCTGTAGAAAACAATTTTTTCCACAGCATCATTTTGGCTCCTGTTGTGTTTTTATAGCAACTCTGTAGTTTACATTCAGTGGTGGGTTCCTAGCCAGTTTACTACCGGTTTGCTGAGTGTGGGTGTTTTGCGTGCATGCGCAGTTTACTGAAAACTGTTCTGAACATGCATAGAAACATTCCGGGGACAGGAGAAGAGACCGGGGAACCAGTTCGGGGGCATGGCAAACCTGGGTCGCTGCCAGTTCCAGCGACCCAGGCCACCGAACCACTACCGGTTCGGCCGAACCAGGCCGAACTGGTAGGAACCCACCACTGTTTACATTGCAGTTACTCAGTGAATTTCAAGGGTCGAGGCCAGCTTTAAACCATAGTTTCTTCTCTAGTTTCTAGTACATCTTAACCACTGTGCCCACTATCGTCATAGTCCAATTAAAAAAATCCAAGATTCAGTGTTCTGAAAAATACTCCTAAATTATTGCAGCTGGTATGGAGCTGCACTCAGTGGATATGGCAGTGTATCAGTATGTGTAACTGGAGAGCAAAAATACCCTGCATTGTTCACAAGTGAGAACACAAAGGCATAAATTAAGCCTCCTCTGAATTTTTCTTCCCTCAGCTGCTCTCAATTAAAGATTAGACTGATAGATCAATAACACTTTTGATTCTGGCCCTCTTAAACTGAGAACTGTATACTGTGTAGAAAATAGTATAAATGTCAAATGTGAATTTAATGGGAAACTGTTGCAGCTGTTTTTATTTGGCATTCAGTGTTAATTTGGAAAATTCCACCGTTGGACAAAATATTAAAAGCTTCCATAACCCATCTTTCTATTGTGGCCATGGTATTTTAGCTTGTAACCCTAGTCATACACCTGGAAATAAATGTAATTGATCCCCAATCAGACTTTTGAATAAGACATCATTTGCACTGATAAATGTCTGGTGGTATTTGGTATGACTTAAAAAAAAAAACAGAACAACAAAAGAAAAATTTAATAGATTTTTTAAAGGCAATGGTGGGGGGTAATGTTTGAACTTTTCAGTGTATTGCTGCTTAGCATATGCCCCTCAAAGTTGTTTTTGCACTGCAAGAAAAATAAACTCCAAACAAATGAAGTGATATTGCAGCATTTGAAATTATTAAAGCTACTGATATTCAGATTTTCACTAAAGCTCAGCCATTTAATTTTTTAAAATGAAATTCAAAGCATAAAAATGGAATCATATGTATCTTTTGGGGTTTTTTTTTAACTACGATTTTTTTTAACTGCTGTTAAACCTTTTATTTTAAATTGTAATTTTGGAGAACACTGCCTTGAAATAACAAACTTTCTTCCCTCCAAAGTATTACTGCACTGGCCTACTTTTGTACTTTACTGCCCAAAGCTGTATCTATATTTGCCATATGGATTAAACCTTCTCATGGTTTAAGAAGACTTACTTCCAACTCAACAGAAACTGATTCCTTGAAGTAGAAGTAAGTGGGATTCATTAAGATCACTGCTTAAAAGGCATGAAATCAGTAGAGATAGCCCTTGACTTACAATCATTCATTTAGTTTAGTTTACTTTATTATTGCACATCATACTGTAGGAAGTTATCACCCAGCCCTTTCCCAGAAAAATGAAATATCCTAGGAAATATTGAAAAGGCAGAATATTACATTTCCCTGGATGTGAAAAGGAAGAAACATGTTTAAAAGACAGAGTAGCTCCCTGCAGCTTCCTGCCCATCTCCATTTGTCAATGAGCCATTAAGATGCCCAAGCCAGTCCCTTTACAACACATTTCCCATGCTTTGCCATGCTTTAAAATTAAATTTAGAGAATTAAAATTTAGAGGTACTCACCTTCTTTCCAGGCAGCCTTTGAGCTCAAACTCAAAACCCCTTTAAAACCTAGATCCAAATGGCTAAGGCCAAGATAAAGTCCACCCACAGACTCAATGGGGTCTGTGCCAGCATGGGAGGCTTACCTGGGCCATATCCATTGGTTAGGCTAGCTTGGAGTCCCTTCGGGGTAGCCAATTGTTGAAAGAAATATCCATCTGGGTTCGGCTCCAAGTGGGGAAAAAGACACTGGAGACATGGAGGCTGCTTAGAAAGATGGTTTATTGGTGGACAGGACCACATGGCTTGAGTCCTGAACAGAAAAGGTGATCACATGCTGGAGAAGAAGAGAAGGAAGGACTGAGATGCTGAGTCCCTGGTTTTATGCCCTCTCTGGCCTTTGATCTTGAGCTTGTCTTCTGATTGGTTGTCAGACTCCCATGGGGCCATGCAGGGGCAACTCTCTAGGCTGCGTTTTGGATCCAGGTTTGGTTGAGTTCTTAGATGCCATGTGGCGAGTTGGGTAAAGGGCCAATATTATCATGCCTTAATCCCATCCCCCTGGAGCTGAAGGGGAGAACTCTATTATGTAAAGTGGACTAGCTTGGCCTTCTTAATGGCCCATTGACAAAGTGGGGATGGGCAGAAAGCTACAGGGAGCTATTCTCTCTTTATAACATGTTTCTTCCTTTTCACATCCAGAGAAATATTCTGCCTTTCAATATTTCCTAGGATATTTTATTTTACTGGGAGAGGGCTGGGTGATAACTTTCCACAACATAATAAAGAGTTCTCCCTTTCAGCTCCTGGGTGATGGGATTAAGGCATGATTAGCCTTTGCCCACTCACCACATGGCATCTGAGAACTGAACCAAACCTAGATTCAAAATACAGCCTAGAGAGTTGCCCCTGCATGGCCCCATGGGAGTCTCACAACCAATCAGAATCCGTTTCTTTCACAGGAACAGGAAACAGATTATAAAAACCCTGCAAGCCCCTTCTCCTCTTCTTCTCCACCCAACACTGAAGCATGTGATCACCTTTTCTGTTCAGGACTCAGGCCATGTGGTCCTGTCCACCATTAAACCATCTTTCCAAGCAGCCTCCATGTCTCCAGTGTCTTTTTCCCCACTTGGAGCCGAACCCAGAAGGATATTTCTTTCAACAGTACAACAAAATTAAATGCCAACTTCAGTGTACATTATAACTATAAAAATAAAAACACACACATCCTTCACATGCTATATAATTGAAATTGAAAACCCGATATTGCATTAAGTTTATTGACTGTTCAAAGTTACAATGGCACTGAAAAAAGTTATTTATGACATTAATGTTATTATGTTACTTATGTCATTAATAATATTATGTTATTTTTCATATCTATGACCGCTGCATTAATCCCATGGTCACATGTTTAAATTCAGACAACTGGCATATATTTATGACAGCTGTAATGTTCTGAGGTCATGTGATCAACTTTTGTGACAAGCAATGTCAATGGGGAAGCCAGATACACTTAACAACTGTGTTACTAACTTAAACAACAGCAGTGATTCACTTATTTGTGCCAAGAAAGGTAAACAAATGGGGCAAAACTCACTTAACAACTGCCTTGCATAGCACAAGAAGTTGCTCACCTGTGGTCAGTCAACCCTACCTTATAAGGTAGGGTTGACTGACCACAGGTGAGCAACAAGCTCAGCGTCTTAGCCACTAAGCCATAAGGGACACAGTGGCTTAGTGGCTAAGACGCTGAGCTTGTCGATCAGAAAGGTTAGCAGTTTGGTGGTTCGATTCCCTAGCGCCACATAACGGAGTTACTTGTCCCACCTGCCAACCTAGCAGTTCGAAAGCACATAAAAATATAAGTAGAAAAATAGGAACCACTTTGGTGGTGTAGGAAGTTATCACCCAGCCCTCTCCCAGAAAAATGAAATATCCTAGGAATATTGAAAAGGCAGAATATTATATTTTCCTGGATGTGAAAAAGGGAGAAACACATTTTAAACACAAAGTAAATTCCTGCAGCTTCCAGCCCATCCCCACTTTGTCAATGGGCCATTAAGAAGGCCAAGCTAGTCCACTTTACATAATAAAGAGTTCTCTTCAACTCCAGAGTGATGGGATTAAGTCAGGATAATAAGCCTTTACTCAACTGACCACATGGCATCTGAACTCAATCAAACCTGGATTCAAAACTCAGCCTAGAGGGTTGCCCTTGCACGGGCCCATGGGAGTCTGGCAACCAATAAGAATACATTTCTTACATAGGAACAGGAAACAGATAGGTGGGACTGAACAGATTATAAAAATCCCTGCAAGCCCTCTTCTCTCCCCCTTCTCTTCTCTTCCCTTCTCTTCTTCCCCACCAACATTGAAGCATGTGATCACCTTTTCTGTTCAGGACACAAGCCATGTGGTCCTGTCCACCATTAAAACCATCTTTCCAAGCAGCCTCCATGTCTCCAGTGTCTTTTCCCCACTTGGAGCCGAACCCAGAAGGACGTTTCTTCCAACAGTGGGAATGTAACAGAGTTCTGCTCAACGTTTAGGCATGCCGGCCACATGACCAGAGACGTCTTCAGACAGCGCTGGCTCTTCAGCTTTGAAACGGAGATGAACACCGCCCCCTAGAGTCAGGACCGACTAGGACATATGTGCGACTGGAACCTTTATCTTTATATGTGTGTGTTTGTGTGTATTATATGTATATAAAGAGATAAGCGATATAGTTAGACATAGACACACAGAGACTTTATGTATTAGAGGACAAAATTTTAGTTGGCTTTTCAGCTATTCAATCCAGATTTTTAGGGATGCTTTACACTGGAAATCTCCAAACCAGACACAGAAACACATTCTCCCTGCGCGAAGCTTCAACGCTTCGCTGGAGCAACCGCCGCCGCTAGTCGTTCGGCTCGGGTTCTACAAGCGTTTAAGGCCCGCCCTGGTTGTCCTGGAAACGGAACTTCGAATCCCTTCTCTCGAATCTGCCCTGCAATCTGCCCCCCGCCCCGCCCTTCGCGCTCACTTTCTGCCCGCTGGCCTGGCTGCCTGAGCGGCATTGGCGGTGGGTCGCGCGCGCGGCCTCTCCAGCCGGCGGGACAGGCTCGCGGGTCCCGGGCTCGAAGCCGGGAGGACGAGGGAGCGAGACAGCTGTGAGGGGAGCAGTAGCAGCAGCATCTTTTCGCTCCCTCGCTCCGTCCCTTCCTCCGCCTCCCTGCAAGGGGACGCCTGCGGATGGGGCACTCCTGGGCCTGCCGGGGGGAACGCTAAGGGTCGGAGGGGGAAAAGAGACAGGGAAGATGAGCAGCTACCTGGAGGAGAGGCTCCGGGAAGCTGCTGCTTTAGGCAATCTCGAGGAGGTGCGGATGCTGGTCCGTAACGGGGTGGCGTTGAATGCTCAGAATGAGATCAATGGCTGGTAAGCCCCCCCCCTCCCCCTCCCAGGCCTTCTTCCTTTCTGCCTCCGGGCCGGGCGCCTTCGTTTCTCCAACCGGGGGTGCAGACGGTTAAATGCTCCCATCTCCCCTCATTCCAAGGTGCAGCAACATGCACTTTATTCGCCCTGGAACTCCGACGAATTGCCTGAAAATGAATGGAGTGTGGTCTCCTCCAAGGGCATCCTCACTCTTTTCTTCCCCATCGTGCCTTTAAAAATAGGCGAGACTAAGAGGCCTTTTTCCCCCCCACCCTTAGACTTTTATTTATTTTTTACTCTTTTTATTTATTATTTGTCAAGCATGTATAAGATATCAGATATAAGTATAAACATGATTATACATGAAATGGATACAAATAAATGGGGACATTAGGCCAGGGACGGTAGGTTCCCCACGTGAGGTGGAATGGGGAACTCATAAATACCTTGTTTACCAAAACCAGCAAACCCATCTAAATTATCAGCTAAATTTTTGGGCTCACAATCTGTTTCTGGGATCTTAAGCAAGGACAAGACTCAAGTTTGGTTTTAGGGGACACCTGGAAGATAATTTGCATTGAATATCTTACAGGTTGTCTTGACTGTAGATGTCCAAAGTTACACAGCTACTTAAAAAAGTAACTTAAGACCGTTTTTCACACTTTGCAGCATCAATATTCAAACACTTGGCAACTGGCATGTATTTATGACGGTTGCAATGTTGAGAGATCATGTGGACACCTTTTGCGACCTGTTAAGCAGAGTCAATGGGGAAGTCAGATTCACTTAACCATGATACCAGGGTTGTCCAAACTTGGCAACTTTAAGACTTGTGGACTTCAACTCCCAGAATTCCCCAGCCAGCAGAGCTGGCCTGGGAATTCTGGGAGTTGAAGTCCACAAGTCTTAAAGTTGCCAGGTTTGGACACCCCTGCATGATACTAACATAACTGCAGTGATTCACTTAACAAGTGTGGCAACAAGGGTCATGAAATGGAGCGAAATTCACTTAAGTGTCTCACTTAGCAACACATTTTGGGCTCAATTGTGGCTGTAAGTCGAGGACTACCCGTACAGTGGTTAGTCGCCCTAACCATTCCTACACGTTTGCCACCCATCTCAATCATTCTTAAGAAGAACACAATAATGTTTATGGCTCCAATGTGGATCACTATATAATAATTTCCTCAATATTGCCAAGATTATATCATACAGAGAGAGGTAGTCCTCAGATTACAACTACTTGTTTAGTGACCATTCAAAGTCATGATGGTGCTGAATTAGAGCGGCTTAGGTATGGGCCGTGGTGTTGTGACTATCGCAACACTCCACATGACCATGATTCTGGAACTTAACAGCTGGCTCAAAATTACAATCCAATCCAATCCAATAGTAGAGTCGGAAGGGACCTTGGAGGTCTTCTAGTCCAACCCTCTGTCTAGGCAGGAAACCCTATGTTTCAGACAGATAGCTATCCAACTTCTTCTTAAAGACTTCCAGTGTTGGGGCATTCACAACTTCTGGAGGCAAGCTGTTCCACTGATTAATTGTTCTGTCAGGAAATTTCTCCTCAGTTCCAAGTTGCTTCTCTCCTTGATTAGTTTCCACCCATTGCTTCTTGTTCTGTCCTCAGGTGCCTTGGAGAATAGTTTGACTCCCTCTTCTTTGTGGCAACCCCTGAGATATTGGAACAATGCTATCATGTCTCCCCTAGTCCTTCTTTCTCTTAAGCTAAACATACCCAGTTCCTGCAACCGTTCATATGTTTTAGTCTCCAGTCCCCTAATCATCTTTGTTGTTCTTCTCTGCACTCTTTCTAGTATCTCCACATCTTTTTTACATCTTGGCAACCAAAACTGAATGCAGTATTCCAAGTGTGGCTTTACCAAAGCATTATAAAGTGGTATTAACACTTCACGTGATCTTGATTCTATCTCTCTGTTTATGCAGCCTAGAACTGTGTTGGCTTTTTTGGCAGCTGCTGCACACTGCTGGCTCATATTTAAATGGTTGTCCACTAGGACTCCAAGATCCCTTTCACAGTTACTACTACTGAGCAAGGTATCATCTATACTGTACCTGCACATTCCGTTTTTGTTGCCTAAATGTAGAACCTTACCCTTTTCACTTCAATTATGATTGCAGTGATCACTGTTTGCAATCTTCTGATCGACAACCCTGCTGGCATAAGCAAAGTCAATGAGGAAACTGAAGGGAAGTCAAAATCATCTCATTCCAGCTGCTTTCTGGCACGTCCATCTGTACTCCAAAGCACTTGCCCTATGTAGCGTGCTCCTTTGGCACCTGCCCACATTCTATAGCACTCACCTGTGGCTTCTACCCGCCCAATAGCGCTCATCTGCTGGCCTACTTACCTGGATTCATGCCTCTTTCCACCACTGCTGACTTAAAACCCATGGGAACTTGCATATTAGTAGGGGCTGTTAGGATTGCCATCACTAAGTGTCATGTGACATTGCACTAAGTGACAGACATTCTGATTCAAACTGCTGTTGTAATCTGAGGACTACTACTGGTCCTTAACTTACCAACCACTATTAGCACCAGGACTCAGTTGCTGAACAACATGGTTATAAGCTGAAATGTAATGTGATCGTGACTTCTGACTTCCTGCCAGCTCCCCCATTGACTTCATAGGAAAATGATGATTTGTGGCAAGAAAGCCTCTGTTATGGTCCTTGGATGACTGTCAGGGAGCCAGGCAGAGATGCAGTTCAGAGAATTCCTGTCCATTGCCAGAATTGCTGGGAGCTGTAGTTTGGTAATATCTGCTCTGTCACAGTGATAGAAATGCTTGATTATTCACATTTCTCTTATATAGGACGTGCTTGCATTGGGCATGCAAGCGTAACCAAACTCATATAGTTAAGTACCTGCTAGACCATGGAGCCGATAAGGGGATTTTTACAAAGAACAAAGATCTGGCAGTACATCTGACTTCAAAAAAAGAAATCAGAAAACTACTTGGAGGTGTGCTTGATAATTTGAATTTATCTTTCTAAAAATATTCAATGGATCTGTCTTTAGAGCATAACCCTTGCATTCTGGGATATCGGTGAAGAAGTAAGATAAGGGGAAAAGATTCATTTTATTCTTGCTTTATGTCTAAGTAACTTAAAAGAGTTTGCTGATGTTGTTAAAACTTCATTAAGATACTGGTTTAATCTCACCCCTATGATTCTTCCCACCCCCACCCACTCTTGGTTCCTCTTTTCAGTAAGATAGAAAAGTTGTAGGCTGGATTACCAGGCTGGCATGTTTGGTCATTATTATGCCACAGGTGCAACCAAAGCCCAGTTGTACTCCAAACATGCTATTGACATTTTGTGCAAGCTTGGATTCTTAAATCTAAATATTACCTTGGAAGTTAACCTATCTCGGAAAGTGATTTCATCTTTCCATTTATTTTTTTCAGTGATTTGTACATGGCTCCCTGTCTCAGTTCTGTGGCTCTGGGTGGAAAACGTTAATTAAAGCCATAATAATCAACCCTTTCTTCTGAAGATAACCACAATATTAATATAATTGTTAGAGGTTTTCAATGTAACATGCTTCAGTGGTACAATTGGTTCATTTAATGTCTCAGCACAATGCCAGAGGGAATAGCCAAGTATTTCTGAACACCAGCAAAATCAACAGGGCCTCTGAATCTCAGGGAGAGATGGTGTTCCATAGGCCAGGCATTGTGACAGTAAAGCCATGCTTCCTGGATTGCATTATGTGACACTTTGGGTACAATTCTATGCCGCTGGACATTTGGATGGTATATACCTGGGCACATTTCTGTTTTATCTTCCGTTTCCAAATAAAATATAACAGTGCAAGATTCTTATTCTTAAATAAGCATTTGCCACTGCAGCTCCAGGCCCTGTACAGGTAGTCCTCAGCTTACAACAGTTCATTTAGTGACATTCAAAGTTACAACGGGACTAGAAAAAGTGACTTATGTCCATTTTTCACAGTTACGGCCTCTGCAGCAGTCCCATGGTCACGTGATCAAAATTCAGATGCTTGGCAACTGACTCATATTTATGACGGTTGCAGTGTCCCAGAGTCACGTTCTCCCCTTTTGTGACCTGACAAGCAAAGTCAGTGTGGGAAGTGGAATTCACTTAACCACATTACTAATTTAACAGGTGTGGCAAGAAAAGTCATAAAGTGGTGCAAACTCACTTAACAAACGTTTCACTTAACCCCATAAATTTTGGGCTGAATTGTGGCCGTAACTCGAGGACTACATGTATTTCTCTTGCATTTAAACTGTTTGCTGTTCCTTTGCAGTTAAAATGTGTCGCTTGAAGTTGAGGTATAGTTAGTTCTGCTGATTCTGGAATGCATGGGAGTAACTATTCTCATAGGAGATAGTGGTTTAAAATATGGTTTTGTTTTGTTTTTTCTCCCAATAGTTCCTGAAGTGGAAGGTGGTGATAATAAAGTGAATAACTTAAAGCTGCTGAGTATGGCAAACTATCTCACCAATGAATCATTTCCAGGGACTTACAATCAAAAAGGGGATAGTGCCACTCTTATGGCTGTTCCATCCAAAGAAAATAATGCTGCCATACCTCTTTTATCTGCTGGTGATACTAGCCTTTGTTTATCGACAGTTCAGGCAGAAAACAATGGCATGGCCATTTCTTTGCACAAAGAAACCGAACTACCTGGGAAACACTTTTGGGTTGAGGAGCTCATTTCATCCGTGGTTGCAGAAGCGTCTGAAGACATAAAGTCTAGAGTTCAAAGCTTTACTCCCTCATTTTCTTCATCTACACATGACAGCAGAAATCACTTGACTTCATGTCCATCTACACAACATATGCCTGACCAAAAAAATGGTGCCAGAGTGGAGGCAGAGTCAGCGTTGCAGCCACTGCTTTTCAACGGAACATTTCCATGCAATACGCATGATGGTGAAAACTTTTCAAGTAATGTTTCTTTATTCTTCTTGAGAGATTGTTTGGCAGGTTTGATCTTCCTCCAATGGGCAAGCACCCATAATAAAGGAGGGGGGGTTGGATGGGCACTAGGAGAGGCAGCAATAGTTCTAGGAGCCCAGGGTGCCTTTGGAGTTCAAGGTAGTCTTTGACTACCTTGTGAATCTGGCTTCCCCAGAGTCAGTGGTCGGTTGCACTTACCTTCACTACCGGTTCGCTGATCGTGCGTGTGTTCTGTTGGTGCGTGTGCCTGACTCGTGCTGCGCCACTGATTTGTGCTGCATGCCTGACTCACGCTGCACGTGTATGCGCAATTCGCTGCCTCTGCAACAACCAGCTGACTCATGCAGGCGCCACACGCTGTGCATGCATGCACAATTTGTCCTTTGCCATAAAAACAGGTACAGAGTGCGGGCGGGCGGGCCAAAAGAGCCACCATACTGGTTTGCTCTCAGCTGCTCCGGGCCACTAGCAATTCGGCCGAAATGGGTCAAACCGGCAGCAACCCACCTCTGCTTTGACTTAACAACCATTCATTTAATGTCTGTTAAATGACATTAATTACAATCGCACTGACAAAGGTGCAGTTTTTCATGACCATTGCAGCATCCACACAGTCACGTGATCAATTCAGATACCTGGCGACTGGCCTGTATCTAATGATAGTTTCATTGTCCTGGGGTCATGTGATCACCTTTTGCAACCTTCTGACAAGCAAATTAAATGGGGAAGCCAGATTCACTTAACAATTGTGTTAGTAACTTGTGATTCATTTAACAACGGTGGCAAAAAAGGTCATAAAATGAGGCAAAACTCACTGAACAACTGTCTTGCTTAGTAATAGAAATTTTGGGCTCAATTGTGGTTGTAGCTTGAGGACTATCTGTATAGAGATGGTGAATCCCTTTTTCCTTTATCCGCAATCTTATTATCCATTTGCCATAACCATCAGCATTATATTTTGGTCTTCATTTTCCCATTATATGCTAAGGTAAAGTCTGTCTCAAATCAAGTTTGACCCTCAATGATGGACTTATGGCCACTTGGCAAGAATATAGCAGTGATTTGGCATTTCCGGCATTTACGTCTTCAGGGAAGCCCTGCACTCGGTATCTCCAGTTTCCTAATTTAGTCTGCAGTTAATCTCTTCTGCTAACCATAATTGTCTGGAGCCATTTCTCTCTTCTGTTAATGAAGGACATAGTTTAAAGAAAATGATTTGGGGATTACAGAGAATGTATCACTTTAGTTCCTGTACTTGTTAATGAGCTTATTTATTTCATCTGAATATATATGTTTCCCCCCCCCCCCCTATAAAGATACAGAATTGGTGCTTAAAGTAAGAATTCAAAATCCTAAAGAATATGACTTCATTGAAATTGAATTGGACAGAAAACAACTGACTTACCAAGATCTGCTCAATGTGTGTTGCTGTGAGCTGGGAATTAATTCTGAACAAGTGGAGAAAATTAGAAAATTACCTAATACATTATTGAGAAAGGTAAAACACAAAGATTTTCTTTTAAACATTTGTTTGGTGACATTGGCTGTTGAAAATTGCTCACTACCCAAAATAGTATATGAGACATGGAACTAGCAGTTGTTATTATTGTGACGTACAATTGATTTTGCTTTATTAATTAGGTAGTGCAGAAAGAATTAACATCCTCCATTTTAATGTGTTGCTGTCTAAAAGGGCTTTAGGATCAGTTCAGAATTTCTCATGCATGCCAACAAGTAGCG
This sequence comes from Natrix helvetica, assembly GCF_964273705.1. Classification (NCBI taxonomy): domain Eukaryota; kingdom Metazoa; phylum Chordata; class Lepidosauria; order Squamata; family Natricidae; genus Natrix; species Natrix helvetica. The sequence continues at coordinate 244,360,324 of NC_138548.1, forward strand.
TGCAAGAATATTCCTTGCCAAGATAACAATACAAGAAGAAATCCTTCCTTCAGACAACAGCTAGAGACAGAATATTTCGCTCTATGTGCATGAGCATGTTTGTGAATCAGCAAAAAAATAATATTTTGAGCATTCCTTCAACCTCTGGTTTTTAGCATGAAAGCCTTCAGACTTCTCAGTAGAGGAAAAAACAGTTCACTTTCAGGAAGTGAGCATAAATTGTAGCTTAAAATTAATGCAATTCGTGTAGCACAATTCTGGCTGGAGTGTCAGTCCAGAGTTCCATACCATGGAGAACCCCGGGTGGTGCTCAATTGGGACAGAAGAAAGAGCTGATCATTTAAATGTTGGTTTATATGGACTTTAAGATTTAAGCACTTGTTGCCGTTCACTGCCCTGAATGCTGTGGGTTTCCCCTCCTGCTGCTATTATTGTATGTAAAATTTCTGTAGAGGATTGAAACATGTAATGAATCAATAGTTTTTGATAAGAATTGTACCAAATGCTTCTTGCTGTTAGTCAGCATAATGGGGAGTACAGGTTTATAAACCAAAATGAGCACCTCGGAGCCTTCCACCAGTTAGTTGCTAGGAGCATAATCAACATTTATCTAAAGCAGTTGGCTGATCTGTATTAGCAAGGGCCAGGAAAGCCAACCAATCAACCAACCATTATTTTTTCATGCCAAAGAAGGGGGAAGGCTGGTATGGCATCTACTGTTTACAGACCTTCTATTTGGTATGGATAAGTAGGAGCTGAGGTAAGATTCAGTTAAGGATTCTTGCAAAAACAATCATTTCTGAGCAATTGTTTCATTGTTTTTAACATTATGGGTTTAATTAGTAAGTTGAAATCCATGTTGGAAAATATTTTGCTGTGCAATTTAAAAAGCGTAACCAGCCAAGTTTGAATCATACAGTAAAGAATTTTAGATGAGCAAACCCCCTGTTGGTCTTTGTCTTTTTTCTGATTCTGAGATTCTGCCAATGCTCTTCTAATTCTACTATCCCATGCTTCATCCTCAGTCACACTTCAGCTCTCAGAGAGTGTGTTCAGAGTAATGCTTTCTTAACTATGTAGAGCTTTGTAACTATAGCCAATAGAGTAGTACGGGGATGGAAAAATCGAAGAGAAACTGCTAGGCTCATTTCAGCAGAGTAAAATAAGGGGAGCATGGAAAAATGCATGGCGGTTCCTCCCCCTCCCCTTATTATCTGCCTAATCAGGAAGTAAAAGGATCTTTGCACCAGGATGGTATAGATTATTTGCCTGATCTTACAATGCCCTTTGCCCTTTTTACTGTTGAAGCACTGTTTGACCTCCTCCTTAATCTGACAGATCTTCAACTTTCTCGTATCTACAGGATTGCATCTGTTTAGGTGTACAGGCATATCCAAAATAAAATTGGCAGGCTCACTTCATATATGTATATAATATGTATACTTAAATATTTGTGGTTACTTTTTATACTTAAACTTTAACTCATATCATAAGCCAAGGAGCTGAACTACCTTTTTGCAAGATTTTATCTTCTTTTCCAAGGATTTGCAGACTCGGTAAAGAGCTGTATGCAAGCAAACTTCTCAAACAGGCTTCCTTATTCCTTGTTTTAATACTAGTAATTAGCTGTTTCTGCATTGAGCTGATTTGCTTGATTCAATTATCCAGGTTCATCTAGCACTGCAGGTCACAACTTATGAATTGTCTGCATGCCACCCCCAATAAACCTAAAACATATTATGAAACAAATCTTGTGAGTTTTTTATGTGAAAATGCTCAAATGCCACTGGTATAAGGATTTGGGACTTTCTTGCGAGACTTTCACAAAATTTGGGTGATTTAGAGGGAGAGTTTTTCATACTGTGGTCATTTCATGATGCTACCTGAGGGCAGAAAAGGTTGGCAAAACCTACTACAATTTTGGTCTCTGAGCCAGAATAAACCAGTTTCTAGATGCTAAACTCAAAACTGAGCAAACTGCATAATTTATCAGTGCAGTGTGTAAGTCAGGTGCTTCCGTAATTTATATAAAGGATAGCACATATAACTCTTAGCCTTTAATGTTCCATTTCTAAGAAGAACTTGCATTAATTGACAAGGTGTAAACAAAGCAATGACAAGTCTATGTAGACTCTCAGAATAGCGCTGGTAATTGGGATAGTTCATTGAGCTTAAGTACATTCAGATGAGAGCATTTTGCATCCCTCTTCACACTAAATATAGAATAGCTCCAGGGACGTGGTGGGAAGGGGGCTTCATAAAACGTTGTTGGGTTTAGCCTGTAATGTGGATTAGTATAATAAATATGGAATGCTTGAACAGTTCCTGAAGCTTGAAAGAACATTTTTCATTAACTGAGATTCTTAAGATAGTATTAAAGTAATCCATCATCTTAATGCAGTCTCCATTACCTGTTTTATTATTAGATTTCACAGTTTGAAACTGCTTTAATTATTTTAAAAATACTACTTCCTTTCTCCTCCAAGGATGAAGATGTGGCCAGGCTTCAGAATTTTCAGGAGCTGGAACTAGTTTTAGCGAGAAGTATCACATCCTCTCTCAGAAATGCTGCAGTAACAACACTGATAGAAAAAACGTGCTACAACATCAAAGCAGCCAACCTGATATATTGAAGCTTAGGATTTACAGGAAAGATAGTGAATATTCTATTTTAAGCTATTATTAAAGCTATTTTTAAAAGTTTTATATAACTTTAAGACGCAGTACTTTTATGTTTGTACTTAATATTGTTGGAGTTAGCACTAAATTCCTAATCAGTGTAAGCACACCAGAAGTTTTATGTGTAATCTGTCATAACTATTTCTCCATATGCAAACCAAAAAATCCTGACTAAAATAATCACAGCTATTTCATTTCCTTAGACAATTACTCTGATCCTGTTGGCATAAGTTGAAACTGTTATACAGTGGTACCCCAGTACTCATCATTACTTGGCCGGGAGCTGTGACGAGTACTAAAATGAGTATCAAATAAACCATGTGACTAATATTTTATCCTTTGTTTCGGCTGGAAAGAGTAGTGAGTCATGAGGCAGCCAACACCAACAAATTCTAGTTCGTGCACCCAATACCAAACAAATGAGTACCAGGACAAAATTTTTGCATCAAAATGCATTGAGTACCAAATTTGATGAGTTTCAAAGCAGTCGAGTACCAAGGTATGACTGTACCAAGATATGTTTTCTTGCCATCATTGACCTTTTTTAAAAATTAACAATACATACTCTGATGTTAAAAATAATTCTAGCCCATCTTTCAACCAACTCTGGGTGACTCCCAATCAAAAATTTAAACACTTATAAAAATGTAAAAACTATAAAACTTGGTTAAAACTTAACAAGGAAAAAACTGGCACCAGCCCAATATGCAGGTTAGCACTAACCATCCATCATGGGCCTTTTCTGCAGTACCTACTTTATGGAATATCTTCCCTTTGGAGGTTACAATGGCCCCCAACTTTAGCCTTTAGTAAAGCTCTAAAAACCTGGCAGTGCTCTTGAACCTAGGGTGCTGAAGGTGCTAAGAGCCCCATTTTCTGGCTGTATTGGCCAAATAACTCAGCTGCTGTATTTCTTTTGGATATTTTTTATTATTTTAAAATATTTTAATTGTACTGCATATAGTACAGGGTCTTCTCTTCTTTTGACCTCCGAAATATAGCCTTGGCCTTATTATCGAGAGGGGCGAGGTGGGTGCTTTTTGTTTTGGGATGCAGGAGGCAGAGAGCGTGGTCACCTCACGACTGTGTTGCGCTGCTGCCACAGCGCAACACAGCTGTTTGCCCGAGTTTGTGCCCGTGTCCTCCCATCCCCATGTCGGGGCTCTCTCACAAGAGAGCAACCCCCCCTCTCCAGCCAGAATGCCACTCACTGCCCCAGCGGTATCCTGAAGGCATCAAGCTGCGGGAGCCGGGGGGGGAAGTGGAAACAGGCGCTTGCGCGGCTTGGCCCTTCGAGATACCGCTCGGTTGGTGAGTGGCGCTCTGCCCAGCTTGAGAGGGGTTGCACGAGCACCTGTTCTGTATATTTTTGCCCACCCCAAAAACCTGGCATGGCCTTATTTTCAGGACATGTCGTATTTTCGGGGAAACACGGTACATATATATTTGGACTAGTGGTCAAGGTATCAAGCTAGAAAGGTCTCACCTTAGCCATGAAAGCCAGCTGGGTGACCTTGGCCGGTCACTCTCTCTCAGCCCAACCCATCTCACAGGGTGGTGGTTGTGGAGGAAAAAGGGTTTGATGTATTTGCTGCCTTATTTGTAAAAATAATACAGGCAGATACAAGTAAATAAACTTTAAGCCACCCAGAGCAATTGAGATAGGTGGCTGTAAAAAGAGAATAAATCATCTAATCTCCCAACTCTTGGAGAGGTCAGGTCTTTAAAGCCTGATGGAGGTATAAAAGAGTTGAGGCCTGCCAAACATCATGGGGCAATAGGGCAGGAGCTGCCATGGAAAAGTCACGCTTTGTATTCCCCCTCAGATGACAATTCTTGGGACAAGGTACTAAACGTGCCTACCCCATCTAATCTAATAACAGATAGGTGATTCCACAGGGAGCCTGGTCCTGGGCTAAATACAGCTTTAAAGACCAGCACCTTGAGCTGCACCCCAAAAAGAAAGGGGAAGCCAGTGCAGCTTGTGCAATAGGCATTACATTGATGTATTCTGGACCACATGAGATTTCTGGGTGGTCTTGAAGGGTATAGAACACATTGCAGTAATCCAGATGGAAGGTGGCCAAGGCAGAGTCAAAGATAAGGAATCATCTGGTTCAGGGGGCACCAAAAATGACAAACCACGCAACTTGCCAGGGATGAGCCAAAGCAGATTCCTCCCCATGCAGACCCTTACAGCCTTCAGGCACTCAGCCAGCACTGTGGTTGCATCACTTATTTGGCTGGGGTAAAAATATGTAATTATCATCAGCATACCAATGATAAGAGTTCATACCAATAAATGACCTCCTCTAGCAGTTTCATGTAGATCAGGGGTGTCAAACTCGATTTCATTGAGGGCTGCATCAGGATTGTGGTTGATGGGGGAGGTAGTGGGGGGCATGGCCAGGTTTACATCACTTGTGTCGGTGGGACACATGTGGTGGCCTGAGCGGGGATGGGGTGGGAAGATAATTGTCCCCAGTGGAAGAAAGTGAGATTAGGGCGAGCACCAAATCCTTGAACACCAGAGGAGCCTCACTGTACCTCAGGCCATATGGAGGACCCCTGGATGGCAGTGCGGGCTGCCTGGAGCCCTGGGCAGCAAAGAGTAAGTGCCCAGTCAGCCTTCAAGTCCCCAGGGCATTGGGACCCCACAGCCCAGCCCAGCTTCCCCAAGGGGGGGGGGGGGGTGCCTGGCTGCACTTACCTCAAGGCTACTGCTGTTGTGTTTACTCTCATTGGCCAGGTTGCTCATGGTGTGTGGGGAGGGCAAAGTGTATGGGTCAGAGGGAGGCCCATTCCTTCTCCTTGCGAGGGGACCCAGCTTTGTAACCAACATATCCTCAGTGACAGGATGGGAAACCACCAGGAGGTGTCAGGAGGGGACAAGGGGATGGCAAAAGGGCAGCAGGGTTGCTGGTGGCCAAGTGCTAAGGCAGAACGTCCCTCAGACCCACCCTCCCTCATTATAATCTCCCTACCCCTCCCTTCTTTTCCTTTTTCTTCTTTTTCCTTCCCCCCTTTCCTCTTCCACTTTCCTGTCCCTTCATGGATGCTCAAACACAAAAGAAACATTTCTCGATCGCTCACGATCAAATGCCACTTACAAGTAGTTTGTGACCACTTAAAAGAACTAAGAAACCAGGCTAAGTTTATCCCATGCTTGCATTTAATGCGGGTGTACAGACAACAGTACAGCAAAACTGTCAACATGGTGGCTGTGATAGCTGATCACAGTTCCTGTTTTTATGCGCAACAGCTTTAGCATTTAGGAACAGAGGTAAGTTAGTTGCTTTTCTATTAATACATAATCCTTAAAAGCGCTCTCCTGTAGGGACCCTGCCATGGTCTAATTCAGATTGGAAATATGGCAAAGGAAAACACCCCCCCCCCCCCCTTCTGCTTTATCCTGTTTTCCTCACTGGAAATAACTGTTTGCAACATACAAGGGGATATTTTCCTACGAGCTCACAATTCAAGAATAGCAATGTACACATTTGCTAATCTAATGCACCTTTTGTTAAGTGCACATGAGGCATCTCAGGATGGGGAAGGCAGGGGGCCTAGTGATGGAATAGGCCCTCGAGGCCTCCCCAACCCACTAAGACACCTCATGCTTCTCCCTCTTTCTGCCACATCGAACTCACCTTAAAAAGATCTCTTTTCTGCCACTGCTTCTTTGCTTTTGAGGGAGAGAAGAGTTGGCTTGGAAATGCTTTTCATGCCAAGAATGGACGCTCCTGGGTGCCATAATTTCACGTGCGTCCAGGTACCCATCCACTTTTGCAGAGAATCAGGGACCCAGAAATTTTCATTCTTGGCGCAAAAAGTGTTTGCAGTGCCTGTCTCCTTCCCCTCCCAATTCCTTTCTCCCCACTGCTGTGGCAGGGATACTCTCTGCCCACTAAAATCTGCCACATAGGGAGCTCCTTCAACACACCCCTGGCTAGAGCTGGGAGGGTCGCTATGGAATTGGCCAGGTGCAGGCACCGATGACGTCTGGCCTGGATGTGCAGACCTTAATGTTTTGTGTGCAGGAACAAAGCCTTCAACTGAGTGAGGCACCGCGGGGCCAAGCCCCTCACATCCATGTCCAACCTGCCAGTTCATTGCGCCAGGGGAGGAATGAGTCCTTGTTGTCCCATGGAGCCCACCTACATTCAAATGGGATGTCTCCGTGCATATGGCTGCTTGGAAACTGAACAATCTTTGAGGGCAATCCTACTGCTGCACCTCTGCTTTCTTCAGCTCGGATGCCAGGGCATCCAAGCTGCTGGCAGAAGCCACCCGAACAGTCATGATTCCCACCTCTCCAGCCAGCCCCACCTGACTTACTCCGTGCCTTGCAGGCCAGCTGGCGCAAAGCCTTGCTGCTCTTCTCTTCCTCCTCCCCGCTCAAGCAGCGACGGGCTCTGCAGGATAACAGGGTCTCATCCCTCCCTTGGTGCAGCAAGCTCCAGTGGGCTGGACGCAGGTGTGAGGGGCCTGGCCCTGCAGTGCCTCCTTGCTCAGTTGAAGGCCTCGTTCCTGCAAACAGCAAGGCCGCTGCGGAATCTGAATCAGCTGGGGACCGGAACCAACACTGGGAGAAGGAACCAGCAGTCTGTGGCCCAGATGCGTTGTTCACTTGCCTGTGCCCATTTGCACGCAGATGGCATGGGTTCCTGTGCCCCTTAGATTGAACCCACGGGGCCGCTCTGGAGCCAGCGAGGGGTTGCCCAGCTGCCTTGACTCCGCCCCCTGTGCATACGCATAGGAGCATGCAGGGGCTGGCTTCCTGGGTGAAAGGGAGGTGCTCAGCCAGCCTGTGGGAGAAGACAGTCCCTGCCTCCTGCCTGTACGCCTAGGGGGAGGGGCTCGCTAGCTCAAGAGAGGCCCCACAGATCTAAGGTTAACCACATTTCAGCCTGGATGGTCACCACCAGGTTGTAGAACCACACCCGGTTGGCCTGGGCCAGTCCAAGGCACCGCGGGCCGGTCCTTCGCTGTTTCCAGGGTGGCTCCGCAGGTCAGATCTAACCACATCATGGATCCATAGGCATTATTGACATGTTACTCTTGTGTACAATAAGCGTATAGTCTTTAGAATAGTTTAAGAAATATACTTCCACATGTAACATTCTCTTTTTGTTGAACTTTCATCAACAATACACAAGTCAATATATTGCATAATTTCCTATTTTAATGTACTAACATGTATTCACAAAGTAACAACTTAGAACCTAGATTATAAATATTGCCTTCCACCAACCTGGGTGTTAAGAAAGATTAATCAGAGAAACCTACTTATGTTCCATTTGAGTAGTGAAATGTCTTCAAGAAAATAACCAAGCGCAGGAACCCCAAGGACTCCACATTTCAACCCTGAGCTTTATTGGTATATAATTTTACTTTTCCATTTTTAATTAATGACTGTTAATTATAATTTTTGTTCATAAGGAGGGATGGTATTATGCAAGATCTTAAAAAAATATTGCTTTGAATAGTTCTGAGAAAATTCGTAACTTCTCCTAATCAGAGGGTAGGGAATAGAGAAGAATAAAGTAGAACACACTTATGTGGAAAGAAATCTATTTAATATTAAACACTCAATGACAATCAAACGTGTAACAGAAAATCAGATACTTTATTTCCATTAGAATATATCATGAAGCTATATATATAGCTTGCCTGTAAAAATGGGATTTGTTTTAATCTCAGTCACACAAATACTAAACATTTACTTTTGTATTTCGTAGTTCAAGAATGAAAACTCGCAATTAAACACTGAGCAAGCCTTGTGTTCAGGTTATGTTGCTTTATCATCTTAAAAGTCTTATAGGAAAAAATGATAAAAAATACTTAAATTTTCAGTAGCTTGCTTATTAACTTCTTTGTATTTTGAGATGTCATAACAGTCCTGAATTATTATTTTAATTAAAAAAAAAAACAATCTAACAGAACTTTAATTTTTTTCTATGCCACTACAGCTTTCTTTCACCTCATTTTAAAGCAGATCTTCATATTAAGCAGTCTTCAGGATTCTTTGCAGGCTTGTCACATGGTTGTCCTATAATGCAAAAATGTTGGGAAGAGAGAGTCAGATCATGTGAACAGAGGTGACTTTTGTTTTGCTACTCCTACTGCCTGTTTGCTGCCCTCTCTACCTTCAAAAATCTCATAACTTAAAGCCCCTAGGTGACAGAGAAGGATAAAATGATAGCGTAATTCACCAATCAATGCTGTTGGGAAGCTTCATCTAATTCCCTGGAGGTTCAGGTGCAAGTATGATTAGAGACTGAACGTCAGTGCTTGGAGGACTGTACTTCTTTACAAACCTATCCATGCTTATCTAGGAGTAAGGCCCATAAAACACAATGGAATTTACTTCTGTGTAAACACGCATAGGTTGGCTTTGTAACTGATTAGCAGTTCTTAAGATGTGTTGAAGCAATGTTGTATGGGAAGTGAATGTTTGGGGGCTTCTTTTATTTGGGTCTATTCTTTAAAAGGAACGACCCTGAAAAATTCTAAATTGAGAATAGGTGATTTATATTTGAATTCCATTTAACAAAGCAATGTGAATATTCTTGTCAGTTATATATACCTATTGAGTGTTCCTGACATTGGCCTTTATTTCATTTGCCTCCCAAGTCTGGTATCAGCCAATAATATATTGCTGTGTGCCATGGCTGCCTGGCAATTCTCCTACGCAGTAGGAAATTATAAACACATACCTCTTAAAGACTTGAAATGCATTGAATGTAACAAGGCGGTTATTAGGTAGTATTTATTGCATTTAATGCTCTTTAAAGATACCTAATTCTGGGCAGCAGTGCATCCCTACACACAGTTGAAAGAAAATGCCAATCAAGTTAATATCAGGTTAACGATTTTCACGAAATATTCACAAAGATTCCTTTTCACTTTTTGTAAATAAAACACACAACAGTAAGCGTAAAGATTACAGGCAACAGCATTCAAACATGGATGTGGGTAGAGAAAGGAGTACCTGGCATGAGTACCTGCTTAGTTTGACTGAATCCTTGATTTTTAATTTGGCTTTTCATGGGCCGCTCACAACACCAACGCTGTGTGAGGTATGGTAGTCAGCTGCAATTATTCATAAACCCTACACTTCCATCAATCCAATGCTACTGGCTCTCGAGTTACAGAACAAACTGCATTAGAATGCAAGGCAAAGCAAAAAAACTAGAAACATCCTTGACAAATAAATACTAGCAGTTTATATAAAAACAAAATAGTCCAATATGTGCCTCAAATATTAAGTATTAAAGCAAATGTTTCTGATGCACGAACACAATATGGACTTAATTACAAAATCAGATCAAGTGTTAAAAAAGATAACAAATCCCCTAAAAATAAAAATAGGATAATTAAATTCTATGGTGACTATAATTACAAATAGGTTCCCAAGAGGCACACTAAAGGGGATATGAATCTGCTACAAAATAGCCGATACAAAACAATGTACCTCAAAAGATTTTGCAGGACTACACTGTGTTTTCCTTCAGAGGTTGCTTTAGTATCTCTTCTTGTCTTAGATCCATCTTCATCTGTACATACTTACGCTGCACTGTTAAACAGTAACAAAAAAGCCCTAATCAAAGTTTGAAATAATGCACTTACCTCTGTCTGATCTGAGGTCATATCAGATCAGTTTTAATTGGACTGAGTGTCACCTTCAGATTTAATGTCTTCACTGGTCCCATTGACCTCATTCTTAGCATCGCCTTCCTTGGAGTCCATGCTTGTGTCTTCACTCTGTTTTTCTCGACTACTGGACTTCACACTACTTTTTTTATCATCAGATCCCCTCTTTTCTGCCATGAAAGAAGACATTGACCATGGACTTCACAGTAATCACACACATTTCTTTTGGTGTGAAAGTATATGCTGAGACATCAACTATAGTTGCAAAGATACATGCTGAGATATCAGCTGGCTGTAAAAACGTAGTGCAAATGTTAAGAGTCATTCCTTCAGAAAGAACAAATCAGGAAAAGTGGACAGGATAGCAAGGAGGCGAGATAGTACTGCTTAAGTTACACTGCAGGGAGCAGTGATTTGTTTGTTAGTTTGTGTCAAAGTCATGGGATTACATATATGCTATCTAATCCAAACTGTCAACTTTCAAGGTAGTTATCATAAAAATATATATGAACCAAATCCTACCACACTTAATCACTTAGGTGTAGTTCAGACCAAAGTATTATCTGAGACTTATTTCTAAGAAACAACACCAATAATCTGTGAACAGAATATCCATATTTCTAAAATGTTAGAAATGCCAAAAACATTTTGGCAAAGCTTAACATGTGGATAAATCTTCCTGTCATTTTGGAAAATACAGATGTAAGTTTTCAATCTGGCTATTTAAATCAGCCATGCATATCACTGTTTTAAGCTTAACATTATTTTTATAGAGCAATAACAAGTAGATATGCATGCTAATTGTTTTAATAATCAGTAATTTTGGTGACAAGCTTTCCCAGAAGTAACCATAGGTTCATGTATAATCTCCAACTGCTAGTGACTGCTTCCTCTTCACTATCTTCCACAGCCCAGCCCATCTGTTTTACCTTCATTTGCTTGCTATTCCCCATCACCTCACCAACAGCTGGGGAGTATCTCCCTATGAGCACCAGGAAGAGGGAAAGTAGTCTGTGTGGCTGCACCATCAGGCTGATATTTTAATAATCCATGACTGTGGGGAGCAAAAAAAGTAACCTTCAAAGCAGAAGTAGGTTTGCTATTTTCATCTTATTTGCAAATTTGTACCTAATTTTCACATGCAAAACAAGTACAAGTTAGGGCTCAGCAGACATATTTGAACTGAGATATGAACTCAATAGGGTCCTTAAAAAAACAATTTCAAGCAGTTACCAAAATGTCAGGGACTTATAGGAGGCACTCTTGCAACGGAATGTTGTCAAGTCATCAGTAAAATTAGTAAAGCCAGAAGAAAGCATGTACCCCTTGCTAAACAATTGTAACAAAATTTAGCTCTATTTCTTATTATAAACTGCATTCTTATTATGCTCAGTACACAGACCCAAAGAAGGTTTTCATATGATAAATTATTATGGAATTATTATCCCATTAAAGTAATATTTCTGTAAGAACGTATTTGGCATATCTGGACTACACTGTAATTAGTTTAATCGACTTTTTCTACTAGCATGACACACACAAAGGTTTTGTAATGGCCAAATGGAATATGCAGTTGTTTGGAATGGATATATTTACTAATAAAGATCTGGAGACAAATAAAAACTATTCTTTGAGTGAAGCTTCTAGAAAAACTGAACAATCTGGTTTCACAAAGGAACAAACCCCTCCCCCTTAAAACGACTTCAATTCCTGTTGCTAAAAAAACCTTAAAACAACTTTATTACATAGGTAACTTTCAAAAATCTTAAGAAAAATGTATATGAAACTTTTTCTAAGGGGAATAGAAGATAAACAGGCTCAGAAATCCAGTTATCATTGAAACTCTTTTAAAAACCTGTCTGTTTTGTAATGATAACCGTATGGGGTAGACTGTATTAATAGATCCATTTTTGCTTTATTAGCAGTCAAATGTAGATCCACTGAAGAAAAGCAGTCTTGTCCAGCCAGCTTAATAACTCTATCGTCTATCATGTAGATTAAATAATGTTCAACAGTTGTTCAAAAATGGGTAGAACAAGTCTCCTGGAGCTGTTTTAGGGTTGCTTTGAGTTTGGACAAGTAGAGAAGGATCTTTTGGTTAATATAAGAGTTAATAACATCAGGATTGAAGAGTAAGAATACTGTGCTTTTAAAATATCTATGGTTGATGTTTAGACTTCCAGATCATTGACTGAATGACTTTTCTCAAATAATATCTACAAAGACTAGGTGTCTTTTACATTATTCCTTGGAAACAAACTTATGAGAACATATATGTGCCAAAGCTCTCTGATGAAGTAAGAGAAATACCAGTACCATTATCTCATTGGAGGTAGTCAAATTGAGGGACAGGAATGAAAATCCTATTACCAAATCAAGCAAACTAAAAAAAAATTGCACATTCATATATACATACTAGACAACTCATGACCCCTTGGGCCATCGTTTCAGAGATATTTCCTTACCAGATTCTTCAATGCTTTCAACAATGGCACAGCTTCTAAAGTACTTGATAAGTTCTTAAAAATTCAGGGACATATTCACAGATGTATCTGTCTTGAAAGTAACCCATGTTGAACTGTATAACACAGTTAAACATCAGGAGTTGACCGCAGGAAATGCTTTGGGACATTTTGCATGTCACTAAATGCTTTATAATTTTATGTTATAAAATGTTTTATAAAATTTCAATTCCATGGGAGCCATAGGTCCTGGGTTTTGGACACCTTCTCTAAATTCACCCATTTTGAGATTATCTTGGTTCAGAAGGTTTTGTCCTATGATGCACTATTTTGCCAAGTTAAAATTTAGATATCACAGTTTTAGTAATAGATAAACATGCATATTTATCTACATGTGACCATTTTTCTGCTTCTACTAGCTTTTCTAGTAAAGTAGGATTTCAAATTGCAGGGATGGTGGTGGGGAACAATGATAGTTGCATTTTGAGATAAGCCAATAAAGAGAATTTTGTTTAGTGTTTCAGTTCTTCTACTCAAAACTAATGGAATATTTCTGTGTTCTTTTATCTTCATTATATATTTTTCCACAGAAATTTCTGCTGCATACAATCTTTACTAAAATATACTGATATGTATGTATGTATGTATATATGTATGTATATATAGTATGCAATAAGGACATACATTTAACAGCTTAGCATAGCAAGTGCTTCAATAAAACATGGAAGGAAATCAGTTAGGAAATGGCCCAACAGTAAACTGGAAACAAGGGTATGTGTGGAAGTACAGAAGTAAGAAGTTGCATATATGCAGAAGGATTGGTCACACTATTCATATTTAAGAGGAAGCCAATTAGTTACAGTAACAAATAATCAAAATACTTCTTAACCCTATTATTAGTTTATTTAAATACCTAATGTTTTGTTCAATTAATACTGTGAACTGCTTTATTAAGTGTGAAACAGTTCAAATACAAGTACTTAGTGCTTGCAAATTCTGAACAAAAAAAAATCACCTTTGATAGGGAATGAAGCAGTCAAAAATATTTCTACGGTAAGTAGAACTAGTAGAACTTTCTTGTAAGTCTCATTTATTGCTTCAACTCACCAGTATCTTTAGTAAGGGAATCAACTGTTACAAATTTTACAAAATATATTGGTACTATGATGAAAAGTCTTCTAGTATTCCTGCAGATAATGCTCTACTACCAAATAAACATGCAGCTGGTACTTTGGTTTTTTATAGATTTGAGAATGTTGCTATTGATTTCTTTGGAAGATGGTGATTAATACAAAGAAATAGGCAACTCCAATTTCAAATACAGTAATTCTTGAGACCAATAGTGGACGATTTTATCAAATTATAGCCATTGTTAAAATATTATTATCACAACAGTTAATTTTTTGGGCTAGTCAGTATCAGAACCAGAAGGCAATGCAAAGCCAGAATTACATCAAGTGAAGTAACCTGCTACATTTCTGTTAACTATTACCCAATCGGAAGGGGGAAAAAACCCTGAAGATGAAAATTCCACATGACAGGAAAAAAACCAAAATTCAGAGACATTTAATGTAACAATTACAAAGCAATTTATACAATGAATAAACAATACTGCTCACAACTAAAGGCTGTAATCTATAGAGTTGAAGTCTACCCAATTTTATTCAGTGGGGTCTGCTTACTAGTAGATAGATATTTGCAGAATTGCATTGCAAATGACCAAAGGCAGACTAGTGAACAAAATAGCTCAGGGCTAACAGTGTATTTATAATCAAAGCAGGAGGCTATTACTAAATTATTTTGAAAAAATAAAAACTTGCAAATTGCAAGAAACACCTAATCTCAAGACTGAGAGAACTACTTTGGGGAAGAAATACCAACAAGCTCATTGTTGAAGGAAAGTACCTCTTTTTAAAGGAAAGTACCTTTGAAAAAAAAAGTAGTCATAGTTGGTTTTTTTTAAAAAAAATATACTATACTCTGAGAAATCAAGTGTTAATGTTAATTTTTGTTCGGAAAAAGTATAAACAGAGTGCCTTCAAGAAATGAATGAAATGTTGTCTTCACCATAAGGAAAGTTACCATGTTTGTTATTTTTTATAAAGGTCCAACAAGAGATTCTTCTATTAGTTTATTGTAATTTTTCTTTAGAATGCCATCGACTAGGATGGTGAGGTGCTGGAAAAAAGTGAATCTGTGTGAAAAGATGAACAACCATAGATGTTCCTTGCCAATACAAAAGGTTTAAAAAACAAAACAAAAACCATACCTCAATAGATTTCAGTACTATTAACATTTATATAGAGGACAAATAGCAACACAAGATTCAACAAAATAGATATACATACTGATGAATATAAAAGTTGAGGGAGGATGTAAAAGCTAGCTGTTGGCTAGCTAAGAAGCTACAACATATGACACTGTAACTTAATTTTAATTTACTTGCAATCTGCAATATATGGCAGTGCTAGAAATATGGTTAAAATTGTTTTAAGAGTTTAGAGAACTCAGAAAACTCATAAAAAGTTATGAAAAAATGAAAATCTGTCCACCTGGAGGAGTGCATAGTTCTGCAGATGCAATTCTAATAGCATCGAGATGAACTAACCTTTTTCCTTGGATTTCCTTTCTTGTTCTCGCTCTCTGCTTTTGCTTCTGTGCTTGTATGATTTACGATCCCGGCTTTTTGACCGTCTTCTATCTCTGCTGCGTGATCTGTGTTTTCTATCTGACCTATCATGGCTTCTGCTTCTGCGTCGATCCCGACTTCTAATAATAAAAAACATAATTGTATTTAAATATCTATCACGAGAATTTAAAAGCTTGACATCTCAAGAGAATTTACAAAGTTCTCAGAAAACTGGATTCTACTTCTTAGGCCAGTTTTCATCCAAACATTTAGCATCAGTAATGTCCTCATTTTCTATCACTGCAATGTTTTTAACCACTTCCTAGATGTTTACCTGCTTCGTCTTCTCTCCTTACTTCTTGACCGTTTATGGTCCCTTGACCGACTACCTCTCCTGTCAGAAGTTCTGCTTGAATGTCTGCTTCGTGATCTACTTCTTTTTCGCCTTTCTCTGTCACGAGCCCTCTCTTTTTCCTTTTCTTCTTCCTCACGTCGTCGCTTTCTTTCTTTTTCTTCCCTTTCACGTTCCCTCTCTCGCTCTTCTCGTTCTAATTTCTCTTTTTTTAATCGATCATCGCGTTCAGGCTCTTCAGTTCTTTTTCTTAATTTTTCCTTGAAAAAGAATTTTTTCCCAAAATGTTACCAGAACAAAATTTGACAATATATTGACAATATTTATCTTTAATTTTAAAGAAGCTGAAAAGGGCATGGTTTAGTTTTAAATGAAACTAATACAAAGAATGGTAAAATATAGATTGACGTAACATTGCTTACAAAGCTACATTTTTTCAATTTAAATATAACAAAGAAAACCTTTCTATTTTGCAGAGAATCACCATCATTATTCTAGCACCGTGCAAGATTGTATATGAAATACAAACCCCGAACATTCCATTATCAGATTTGCAACTCTAATAATAATATAGCTAAGATTGATATTGGATTTCATAATCAAAGTCTTAAAGAAATAAGAATTACCATATTTTTCAGACTATAAGCAGCACACACACACACACACACCCCAAAGTGGGTGGAAATGTCTGTGTGTCTTAGAGTGAATATTATGGCGGGGGGAAGGAGGGTTGGTGTGGCGCTGATCAGCTGTTCTAGGTGGCGGGGATCGCCACCGCCACCCGCTGCCCTTTCAGAGGTGAACAGGCCAGATGAATATGGAATAAATGTTGGGAGAAGCAGAGGCAGATTTTTTTTTCTTGATCTCCTCCTCTAAAGCTAATGTGTGTCTTATAGTTCAGAGTCTTATAGTCCGAAAAATACATTATTTAGTTCCTGATTGTGTTTTATTTACAAACTCTGCATATAGCAGTCAGTCAACCAAATAAGATATTGAAATCCTGTTAACTAATCACATAATCCTTTTATGTGAAAAAGTCATTATGTGGAACTTACCTATGCAAGATGTCCAAAATCTCTCTCACACACATTACTGATGCTCTCTCTCACATGTACAGCATTGAAATAAAACATACTGTACTTTTCAGACTATAAGATGCAAGTAGTTTTTGGGGAGGAAAACAAGAAAAAAAATCTGCCGCTGCCTGCCAGCATCCATCCGGTATTCATCTGGCCTGTTTGCTGTGGCCCATTTGCGTGCACCACTGTGGCCTGTTTGCTGCCGCCCCTCATTTGCCGCCATGACCGGTTTGTGCCGCTGCCCATTTGCCACTGTGGTCTGTTCTAGAACAGCTGATTGGCGCTGCACCAACCCCCTCCCCCGCCGCAATATTCGCTGTACAAGACACCCAGACATTTCCACCCACTGGGGGGGGGGGAGAGTGCTCTTGTACTCCAAAAAATATTGTAATTTCATATGGAATAGTTTGGATTGAATGGACTCAAATTCATAGAATAGTGTGAACTTTTATTGTTACTTCAGTAAACAGTTACTTCTGAAGAACCAAAATATATATCTGTCCAATTATTACTAATGGACTGGTTTTCACAACTTATGCAGAGTATAATTCATTTTTATGTTCAAAATTTCAAAAACAGTTCCAATATTGGATATTTCAGCTTTTCTGGAATTTGATTAAAGTAGAAATAACAGAAATTTTCTATATATAGTACAGTATATAGAAACACCAATTTACCTATTACAAGGACCTGAGGTTCAATATTCAAAATAGTGTATGCTAAAACTATTTTTCTAATGGCATTCCCATACAGATAGTCCTCAACCTACAACAATTCAGACAGTGACTGAGGCATCAAATGAATGGTGATTATAAGTCCTCAGCTATCTTTGCACCCCTGCAGTAAATATGATTTGCAATCTGAGTGCCTGGCAATCCATTTGCACTTATGACTGGTTGCCAAGCATAATAATCATTTAGAACCTTCCCCGCTGGGTTCCCAAGAAAGCCAATAAGGATGCTGGCAGGGAATGTTGTAGGTTGCTCGGTTATGTCTCCCACATCAATGCATCCTACCTCAACTCCTCTGCAATCGTGATTTGCTGGCCACATCCTCTTATACTCCCTGACCTTCCCCTGCATCCCCATGCTCCCCCCTCCAACCAGCAGAAGCCAATTAGCTGCTAATGGGACTGGAACTTGGGAGCTTTCTACTGGCTTCTTCACTGACCTAGGTTGTGGAAAACTAGCAGGAAATTCCTTGCCTAACAACAGTGGGTTTCAATTAACAAAGGCAACTGGGGCTGCAGAGATTATCATCACTAAGTGATGCACTTTACAAATGTATCACTTAATAATAGAAATTCTAGTCCCAACTGGTATTGAGGATTACCTAAATATACTGGAAATACTAGATATTAGCAATAGTGACTAGTCCAAACAGAATTTTCACTGAACACATTCTGTTTCATATATCTATGAAAAAATAGCACAACATACTTTTAATTCTTCTACTGTAGCTTTAATTTTAGCATAACCCATATGCTGTTTCCCCATCAGGTGATCATCAACTCTGGACTGTGCATCTCCTACAATTAAAAAGGCTCCACAGACTTCACAAACTTCCATTTGCTTTTCCTGGGCTGCAAAACTTTCAATGGTCTGGAAAATAAAGATATATTCTTTAATAAATGCAAAGACTTTTCAAATCCTGTTAAGTATAGAGTTCAGTTTTTTTTTCATTTCTGTGTTCTAAAATTATCAATTTGCTCTAAAATAACAACAAAACAGGTGTCCTATTTATGAACTGATATTTGAATTCAAAATTAAAATTTTACACAAAAAAATTAAATCAGAAGTTATTAAAAATAATTTCCCTAAGAACATGACCAGCATATTATTGTGGCTTGCTGGCCCCAAGCCTAATACATTTAATTCCATAATAATTCTCCCTTACAACAGGTATTTTAACATGAAGAAGTTATCTTCATGTTCAATTCTACTAGGCTATGTGAGCCAATTCCAAAACATTTTTGAAGATATATTATAAACCATTTGATGAAGATGCCCAGAAGAACAGAGGTAAAGGATATGGAAATTTTAAAAAATTCAGCAGTTCTTAGCCCAATATAGAATATATATTATTTTTAGTCTCATGAAATCATAAAGACCCGGGCATTAATTTCAAGAGCCACACAATAGCAGTAGGTACTTGACTCTTCATTCAAGAATCAATCTTCGCAATATAAGTATATACTGTATCAGTTTAAAATGCAGGGATTTCAAAATGTGGTAACCAAAGGCTAGGCATTAGTCTTCCCATATGCTTAAATTGTCCCTCCCTCCCTCCCTCCCCACAAAAAGGGAAATTGTAAGGATCTCTACCAGCTAAATTCAAGATCAGCAATATTGAGGATGAACAATTAACAGACTGAGACACTTAGAAGAAAGAAAACAGAATAATAGCACTGAAAGAGATGGCATCTCTTGGAGTCAGGATTTTTGTGAAAACCATTATGATTTGAGATAATCCAAATTCAACAATAGCAAACTGGGCTAGGCTCCTGCAAAGATGCCACAGAAAACCCAATTATGAGACAATAATTGAAGGGGAAATAGGCTTTGTGACCTAGTGCTGTTAAAAACCTGACGTGCTGTACTTGCAATCTACATGAATTCTACTTCATTGGCTTTCTTCCAAATTTGACAATTTAATAATTAGAACAGCAACAAAAAAGAGCATCCGATTCATGTTAATGACCGTTTTCCGGGTTCATGTGATCCCCTATAGCCGTGATGGCGAACCTATGGCACGCATGCCACAAGTGGCACGTGGAACCATTTGTCAGGGCACGCGAGGTCTGAGTTCACCTTTTTAAAAGCTATTTTTCGCCTTCCCCAGGCTCCAGAGGCTTTATAGGAGCCTGGGGAGGGCGAAAAGAGCCTCCCCCGCCCCCCCCGGAGGCTTCAGGGACGGTCCCTGAAGCCTTCGGAGCGCTTAAAACCACCCTCCGAGCAACCCGGAAGTGACTTCCGGTTTGCTCGGAGGGTCGTTTTAAGCGCTCCGAAGGCATCAGGGAAGCCTCGGACGGTCCCTGAAGCCTTCGGAGCGCTTAAAACCACCCTCCGGGCAAACCAGAAGTGACTTCCGGGTTGCTCGAAGGGTCGTTTTAAGCGCTCCAAAGGCATCAGGGAAGCCTCGGGTGGTCCCTGAAGCCTTCAGAGCGCTTAAAACCACCCTCCGAGCAACCCGGAAGTCACTTCCGGTTTGCTCGGAGGGTAGTTTTAAGCATTCTGAAGGCTTCAGGGACGGTCCCTGAAGCCTCCGGGGGGTGGGGGAGGCTCTTTTCGCCCTCCCCAGGCTCCTATAAAGCCCCTGGAGCCTGGGGAGGGCAAAAAAAATGTAAAAATGGGGGGGGTGTCGCGCGTTGCATTATGGGTGTGGCACGCCCGCCCTCGACCCCCCTGCGCTCCCATTTGTGGCACGCGAGCCAAAAAAGGTTCGCCATCACTGCCCTATAGCAACCTTCTGATAAGAAATATCAATAGGGAAACCAGATTCACTTCACAACCATGTTACTAACTTAACAACTGCAGTGAGTCACTTAAGAAATGCAAGGAACATCGTAAAACAGGGCAAATTCACTTCGTAACTGCCTGGCTCAGCAACATAAATTTGGGCTCAATTGTAAATTGAGGACTATACCTCTCTATATTAAAAACAAAAATAACATAGCTTGGCTAAGCCTGAGAAGAAAACCAAGTAAAAAAAGAAGCCATTTGAATTTGGAGAAAAATTCCAGAATATTTTGGAAGGTAATTTTGTCATTAGTCTGAGTAGGTTCAGTGGGATTTGAAATACTAAATCTTGAAAATGATTCTGTTTCTTTATTCTATCTATGAATTATTAGTTGTCACAGAATTTAAATTACTTTTATATGGCCATCCACTACAGAATACATATCAGATTATTTAGCTGGAGCTTATATAAAAGTTGTCTTGACTTCTGAAGAATAAAAATATTTATATGAAACACACACACAAACATTTTACAAAAACACAGGAAAAAAAACTTTACCAAATAGCTAAGATTTGATTTCATCTGATAATGGTTTTTAACCTTAAAGCAAAACAATTTTTGTGACTCTTACTTACTGAAGTTGTAGATCTGAGGAGTTCTCTCTCTTCTTTTAACTGTTCAACAAGTTTCATCATGCCTTGGGCCTCTTCTACTTTTCCTTCAGAACCTAGTTCTTCAATCTATTAGAAAGCAAAATGCTTTTAAGTTTTGATTTAGGTCCCTATATATTACTTTTATTTAAAAATATATATTTAAGATAATTCTACCTGTTGCAGAAGTACATCAATTTTATCAGTTAAGACTTGAATTTTTTCTTCATTTTTGCCAGTAGGTCCTGCTGCCTGCTAAATATAAAAAGGTCATCATTATCTAAATAAAAGTCCTTTGCTTTATTGATCCTTATGTCTATTGCATTGCTCACTTTAAATAAAAATAAAATAGATTTATTTATATCTATTCAGAAATGAGGTGCTGGGAATAATGAGCATAAGTATTTTAATGGAAACTTTCATATTAATCTGTTTCTGATAAATTTAACACAATTAGAAGGAAGTCATATGCAAAGCAGTAAATCTACTACTGTTACCTATGTAATAAGTAAAAAGAACTTTTTAAAATAAAATAAATTATTTTTCATGATTATGCTATAACCCAGGCAAGTCTATATGTATTGTATTGAATGTAACACTACTTTAAATTTAAAAATTGCGAATTAAAAATGCAAAATGGTTAATTATTTATCATTTTTATACTTACACCAGAGGACTGCTGGGTTTGAGATAATGCTAAACGGGCATGGCCTCTTCTAATTCGACGTTCAACTTCAGCAAGCAAACTTTGTAAATAGCGAAGGAACTCTCTTTCATAGCCTACTTTCATGAATCGAGAACTCTTCTCATACCTATCAATGTCCAAAATGTATCTGAAGGTTAATAATAAAGACAGTGTATGTTTAACCAAAATACATGGCAGATACATAAACAAACTATGAGCTATTCAATTTCAATTAATATTGAATGAGTCTTTTGTACTGAAATTATTTTTAAGCTATATTTATTAGAAATTTTTAAAGCAAAATTATACATATACTTACTGTTTTCTTAGGTTTTCATCATGAATCTTTTCACATGGACCTGAAAAAATATTATTATTATTAATAATAATAGGAAAGTATTAACACTGTGCAAAACAAAAACCAACACAATTTCAACAAAATTTTCTTTAAGCAATGTTACATTTTTGGTTTAAACAATACAGGCAGTCTTCAACGTACGACCACAATTGGGTCCAAAATTTCTGTTGCTAATTAAGATAGTTAACTGAATTTGCTCCATTTTACAACCTTTCTGCTACAGTTAAATGAATCACTAAGTGAATCTGATTTCCCCATTGACTTTGTCAGGTCACAAAAGGCAATCACATGACTTCGGGGCACTGCCAGCCTCATAAATATGAATCAGCTGCCAAGTATCTTAATTTTGATTATGTGACCATGGGGATGCTGCAACCGTTGTAAGGATTAAAAATGATTTCAAGTCTCTTTTTCAGTGCCATTGTAACTTTGAATGGTCAATAAAGGAACTGTTGCAAATTGAGGACTATCTATAATAAAGTCTCTTGCAACATTATGAGAATGATATAAACCTATAGTTGTGAATACAGAAATAGGTATTTTTCAATGTCTTGATTCTAACTATTATACTGAGTCATTTATTATATTTTATAGTTAACATTTTATTTATTTTATTATATAATTTATAAATAGCTTCTTAAATAAATTAATCAACCAAATTATTAAAACAGCTGTGTGCAATAGTATATTAGTGCAATCTCCATATTATGAATTAGTATACTGATGAATCAAATCTTAAGACTGGGATATAATTTTATGGCTGTTAGATCTAAAGCATGATTTAAAGAATAAGGCAATCTATCTACAGTATAGGGTTTCCTGCTTAGCCAGGGGGTTGGACTAGAAGACCTCCAAGGTCCCTTCCAACTCTGCTATTGTATTGTATTGTATTATCAGCACATAGTGTACATGGAGAAAAGGTGTGAAAGATAGATTGAAAAGCTAAATGGTATTTGCAAAAACAAAAAAACCTACATGTTGTTGTTTTGAAACCTAATATGCATGTTAAAAATAAATGAACTTTTAACATTTTAAGCTTGGAATATAATCTATTAAGAACATTTGCATAATTAGGTTTTAATCAATTTTAAAGTAACATTTAAAATATGATAGATACGCTATACCTATCATTAAATTTTAAACCAATTACTGCATAAAGGGAAAACATACACTCACCTAAATCAGAACGAGTATTTGTGAATAATTCAGCTGGACAAAATCCACAAAGGTAGTATTTACAAACCTGAAATATAAGAACAAGATTGTAATTATTTTTTGCCAATATTAAATTTACTCAAATAAAAATATCAACAATGTACCAGTGCCAAACCCCTCCCCTTTTGAACTGAGAACTACTCTCATTTCTAAGAAGACACTATTAGAATACTTAGAATGTAAGACTGTATTGTCACTTTAAATCAGTGGTGGGTTCTGGATCCCGTTCCAACTGGTACAGTTGGAACAGGCCCGGCGTCATCCACATGGACGCGCAGGTCATACCTGCCAGCGACTCCTCCGCAATGCTCCAGCTGCTCGGCGGAGCGTTGTGCAGGCGCTGTATGCGCCATGCGCATGTGCGGAAGCGCCAAAGGCTTTAAAAGACAGGTAAGGAGCTCAGGCGGGCGGGTGGGCCCTCTGGAGCACCGTACTGGAATGGTACCCGGTGCTCCAGCCAGGCTCCAGTATGCCTGTACCGGGGGGCATACCATCTACAACCCACCACTGCTTTAAATGTACACTAATTGGCATACATTAAAATGAAATTTTGTTGCATACAGCTCTGGGAAAGGTTACCACCTCCAATATACATTTCATAAACATGACAAAATAAAAAAAACCAAACTTATGCATATACCCACATATATTACATGACACAGAGAAACAACTTCATAAATTCTATAGAGTAGCTATAGCAGCTGAATAGCAGCATCTACTGGTCTCTGTCCGACATGGAAATGGAAGGTATTCATTGGTTTTTATCTTTCATCAATTTTCTCCTAGATGTTTTGCGGAAACTAAGGCAGAAATTAATTCTCTTGCAAGCATTCTATCTTATTTATTACATAATTCAGAAATACAGAAAGGAACAAAGGGAAGGAGCCTCGGAGGAACCTCGGAGAGCCCCCAGAGAGTTACCTGAGGCACCGGAGGGCCATTACCAGCATTGGGGGCACAGGGAGGATCAAGGAAGAAGTAATGGAGTGATGGAGTGTCGGAGAGCACTGGAGAGGCACCAAAGACATCGGTGAGGCACCAAAGACATCGGTGAGGCCCTGGAATTATGGCTGGAATTATGGCTGGGGAGGATTTGGAGCCTGGAGACCATTAGAGGCCATTGGAGATCATGGCTTGGGGATATGGACAGGCTTGAGCAGCCTGAGCTGGCACTTGGAGCCATGGACAGGTCTGAGCAGCTGTCCATCATAAACAATTAGGACAAGAAGGCCCCCCCACCCATTAAGGAATTTTTATTCACCTGGGGCCATGTGAACTATCTTTCTCCCACTTACCATCTTTGCCTCTCCCCACCATTTGCAACACTTGACTACCTCCCATCTCCCCCCCTTCCTCTGAAGTTACCATCTAGTTACCACCTAGACATTATTTACCATCTATTTACCATCTATTACCTACCATTACCTCTGAAGTTACCATCCAGACTTTGCTTACTATGATTTACTTACTAGGATTTACCATCCAGTTACCATCTAGACATTATTTACCATCTATCTACCATCTATTACCTACCATCTTCCTCTGAAGTTACCATCCAGACTTTACTTAATATAATTTATTTACTATGATTTACCATCTAGACTTTAAGACTCTGGTCCTTATTGAGACCCTAGCCCGCCGGCTATGACCTATCAACTTTGTTTTATCAGTACCTTACCCTATTGGGACTTTTAATAACGTATTCGAGGTTAGACTTGCTCCGCCTGCGGGAGGCCCCTCTCTCGCAGGCTTGGCCCTTGGCTCTTTCAAGGGCCCGCCTCGAGGACGGGTTCGTGGACCCCGAGAGGTGCAGGAATCGGAAGCTAAGGGGATTTTTAGTAAAGTGTTTTTTATCTTTTTTAGGGGGTCCCAGGGTGGGGGGGAGGGTTAATCAGACTGGGAGGAGGGCCAGAGCCGGACAGACGGGTGAGTCCAGGAAGGACGGGGACGCGGTGGAGGGGGGGAATATAAAGGTCACGAAAGCAGAGGGTTGTCCTATTACAACGGTTGCGGGGAGGAGGGGATGCGAGGACAGGATAAGATCCCAAGGTCGGTTGGGAGACCGCGGCTGCTGGTTACGCCCGGTCGCTTGTACCAACCCCTGCAGTCTAGGTGGACAGGTGCTACAGAGCCAGGGCCTGCGGCTGATGCTTTGCAACGCAAGGTCTGTCACCAACAAGGCCCCCCTCATTAATGAGTTGATCTCAGAGGGGGAGCTAGACCTTGCAGGGATAACGGAGACCTGGTTGGGCCACGAGGGTGGTTTACCCCTCGTGGAAATGTGCCCACCGGGTTTTCGAGCATTCCATCAGCCTCGGGCCCTGGGTAAGGGTGGTGGGGTGGCGGTGGTTATGCGGGAATGTTTAGAGCCGAGGGAGTTCACTGTTCCTCAGATACCCGGGTGTGAGTCCCTTGGTGTGAGTTGGGGCCCAGGGAGGCAGTGGGGCTTGCTGATTGTATACTTGGCTCCTCGCTATGCATCAGCAGCCCTGCCCGAGCTCCTCGAGCTAATCTCAGCGACGGCAGTTGAGACTCCCAGACTTTTGGTCATGGGGGACTTCAACTTGCCGTCAACGGGAGCGGCTTCCGAGGTGGCTCGGGAGTTCATGGCTTCCATGACGGCCATGGACCTGACCCAATTAGTGCAGGGCCCCACTCACGAAGGGGGCCACACACTGGACCTCATTTTTGTATCTGAACAGTGGACGAGTGATCTGGGAATAGGGGATTTAGTTATCACGCCCCTGTCATGGTCAGACCACTCATCCCTCCGGCTGGACTTCCCTGGCGCTATCCCCCACCGCGAGGAGGCGGAACCAGACTCTATAAACTGGTACCGCCCCAGGCACCTGATGGAATCTGATAGATTCCTGACGGAGCTTGGGCCAATACCTGTAGCCTTGTCCCGCTCCCGTTCCGAGGACCTAGTGACTGCCTGGAATAGGGCGACGACTGGGGCCTTGGACCGGGTTGCGCCGTTGCGACCTCTCCTGCGGCATCGACCCACCCGGGCTCCTTGGTTTACTGAGGAACTCAGGGTGATGAAGCGCCACAGGAGACGTCTAGAGAGCAGATGGAGATCCTCGCGCTCCGAATCTGACCGAACACAGGTAAGAGCCTATTTGCGGACTTACCTTGTGGCAATAAGAGCAGCCAAACGTAGACATTGTGCTGCTCTTATTGCGTCCGCGGATAACCGCCCTGCCGCCCTGTTTAGGGTGACTCGCTCCCTCTTATCGCAGGGGGCGCGGGAGACACCCTTACAGGGTAGAGCAGAGGAGTTTGGGGAATATCTACAGGACAAAATCGATCAGATCCGGAGCGGGTGGACCTCCGTCAGTGGACCAGACGAGCCGCCAACAGCGAGTCTTGAGAGACCATTCTGGGAGGAGTTTGACTCTGTTGCCCCCGAGGATTTGGACAGGCTGCGTGGACGGCTGCGACCCACCACTTGTTTAACGGACCCGTGCCCCTCCTGGCTGGTACTGGCAGCCTGGGAGGTGACACGAGGCTGGCTCCTGGGCCTGGTGAGCGCCTCACTGAGTGAGGGATACTTACCAACCGCCTTGAAAGAGGCGGTGGTGAGACCCTTGCTCAAGAGGCCTGCGCTCGACCCAATGGAGCTAGCTAACTATCGTCCAGTCTCCAACCTCCCCTTCTTGGCGAAGGTTGTTGAGAATGTGGTGGCGCAGCAGCTCCCACGACACCTAGACGAATCCGACTATCTAGACCCGCGCCAGTCCGGCTTCCGACCCGGGCACAGCACTGAGACAGCCTTGGTCGCGTTGGTTGATGATCTCTGGAGGGCCAGAGATAGGGGTTGCTCCTCTATCCTGGTCCTATTAGACCTCTCGGCGGCTTTTGATACCATCGACCATGGTATCCTATTGCGCCGGTTGGAGGGGATGGGAGTCGGAGGCACCGTTTTGCGGTGGTTCGGCTCCTACCTCTCCGACCGGAAGCAATGTGTGTTGACAGGGGGGCAGAGATCGTCCCTGAGGCCACTCACTTGTGGGGTGCCACAGGGGTCGGTCCTCTCGCCTCTCCTGTTCAACGCATATGTGAAGCCGCTGGGTGAGATCATCCGTGGTTTTGGGGTTGAGTACCATCTTTACGCTGATGATACTCAGCTGTATATTTCAACCCCAAACCACCCCAACGAGGCTGTCGAAGTGATGTCCCGGTGTTTGGAAGCCGTCGGGGTCTGGATGGGGGACAACAGACTCAAACTCAACCCCTCCAAGACCGAGTGGCTGTGGTTACCGGCACCTCGGTTCAGCCAGCTGACTCCATCGCTGGCCATAGGGGGCGAACAATTGTCCCCTGTGGAGCGGGCGCGCAATTTGGGCGTCCTCCTTGATGCCCGGCTGTCAATGGAGGACCATGTGGCAGCCGTGGCAAGGGGGGCGTTCCACCAGGTTCGCCTGGTGCGCCAATTGCGCCCCCTACTGGACCGGAGTGCCCTGCGCACGGTCACTCATGCGCTGGTGACGTCTCGCCTGGACTACTGCAATGCTCTCTACATGGGGCTTCCCTTGGGACGCATCCGGAGACTGCAGCTAGTTCAGAACGCAGCCGCGCGGGCTATTATGGGACGTACACGTTACTCCCACGTAACACCTCTCCTGCGCGAGCTGCACTGGCTACCTGTGGCCTTTCGGGTGCGTTTCAAGGTATTGATCACCATCTTTAAAGCGCTCCATGGCAGTGGACCTAGTTACCTGCAGGATCGCATCCTACCACACACGTCCCTGCGACCTATTCGCTCACACAGAGAGGGGCTCCTCCTGGTGCCGTCTGCTAGTCAATGCCAGCGGGCGACACCTAGGAGTAGATCCTTCTCTGTGATGGGCCCAACCCTCTGGAATGACCTCCCCCCAGACATTCGAACTACCACCGACCTCCGTTCCTTCCGGCAAAAGTTAAAGACTCACCTGTTTCAATCAGCTGGCCTGGCACTTTCTTAGTTGTACCTCCCAGGGATTTATTTTATTTTAGGGTTGGGGTTTTATTTGTGATGTTTTAAGATTAGAATTATTTATTTCTTAGCACAGTCTATTTCCTCCTCCAATGTATCTTAAATGCAGTTTAAACGTATTTAATTATTGTGAATGTTTTTATTATTGACTGTACACCGCCCCGAGTCCCTTTTTGGGAGAGGGGCGGTCTAAAAATCTAAGAAAATAAATAATAAATAATAATAATTCTAATATTCAGGTTTGTGTCCTGTACATTAAGTTCTAATTTTTAACTAACATCAATTCTTGTTCTTGGCTGTCTTTATCAGCCAATTCATACATTTCTTCTTTAACAGTTCCTCTGCATCCATTTTTGAGGTGCAAGTACAATCTATCAATGTAACATATTTCTAACTTGTCCATGCTTGATGTTAACCTACTGTAAAATGCCCAGATATTTGTAAACTTCATCCTGATGGCTCCTGATGATTTGGCCGTTCAGCATTTTAATTCCATTACTGTTTGTGATTTTACCCTGGTTTATTGCAGCTGCACTATATTTCTCTAGGCCAGTGATGGCTAACCTTTTTCAATTCACAGGCCAAAAGTGGGGGGAGCGCAGGGGGGTCGTGCGTGGGCATGCCCACATCCATAATTCCATGTGCGCGACATTGTATCCTTCCCAAGGATATTGCTGTTTGATGGTGGTAAAAGTATTGTTGCAGGGTGCAAGTTATTTCAAGTAAAGCTGTCCTTTGAAACTGACTGATGATAATTTTTCAATGTCAATGGAGTTCAAGTAGTGCTCCACTTGTTTTGGAACTGCACCCCAGGCACCTATTACTATTGGCACTATCTTTGTTTTCTTTTGCCAACGCTGTAATACTTCTATTTGTAGATCTTTGTATTTTGTGATTTTCCCCAGTTCTTTCTCTTTTCTTCTAGGTACTGCCTATCTAGACATTTTTGTTTTTTAAATCAACAAATGCTAAGTCTGGGGCATTATGTGAGAAGTGCTAGTTTGTTTGAATTTTAAAGTCCCAGAGCACTTTACTTTTATTTTCTATTACTTTGCTATTTTGCGATTCCAGCAGTTCTTGCTTGTAAGCAAATGGTATCTCTTGCAGATATCGCAATGTGCAGCATTGTTGCTACTTTGTCATGTTGTTTGTAGTCAGTGGGTGCAATATTTTTGCAGCAGCTAATTAAGTGGTCCACTGTTTCTTTAGCTTTTTTTGCAGAGGCAGCATGTGCTGTCTATTGCTGTCTTCTTAATTCTGGATTATATACATTTGTTCTTATTAGTATGACTGATGGCAGAGTCAGCCAGATGTTTAGACTGAACTTGGCATTTTTATCCAGCTACTGAGTCCTTCGAAAGATCAGGGATAGGGAGATGTTGCTTGACGGGTGTTAAATATGTTGTTCCAGGATATATACTGTTCCAAGTAAAGCTGTCTTTTGCAACTGATTGGTGACTTTGTCAACAGTTTGTGTTCAGCTGATGCTCCAGATATTTTGGGATTGCACCCAAGGTGATTATTTTATTCCTCCTTTTTAATAATTGCTATTTTCCCCACAAAAACAACCCTGTGAGATGAGATGAGCTGGGCTGAGTGAGTGACTGGCTCAAAATCACTATGGATTCAGGGGATATGGTGCCGCAGTGGCTTAATGATACTGGAATTGCCAGCCAGAAATGGTCGCTTCAACCACAAGTTTAATAGGAGCACACAATGCAGGACAGCTGCTAAAAAAGACAATGCATTAAGAGAACAGGCAGCGGCACTGAGACTAAAGTAAAGGCTCAGGGACAGTAGTGGCTGGCTGAAACTGCTGAAGGCCTAGGCCTCTACTTCAGTCCCAGTGCTGCTAAAGAGTGCAGCTGTGCAGGGAACCAAAAGGTGAGGGGAGAGTAGCTGAAGTCCATCTTAAATGTGAGTGGGCTGCCAGATGCCTGAATTTTGATCATGTGGGCCATATAACTTTCGGGGCTATTCTGTGCTATCACATCGGTCCTTGATTAACAACCATTTGTTTAGTGACTGTTCAAAATTGCAATGGTGGTGCATGGATTTACAACCCTGAACTTATTATTGCAGCATTCCTGCAGTCACGTGATTGTTACTTGGCAACTTAAATGCACTTACAGTGGGTTGCCAAGACCCCTGTAATCATGTGACTGCCATGTGCAATCTCCCTGTTGGCTTCTCCAGAAAGTCAATGGGGAGGCCAGCAGGGAGTCACAAGCTGTTGTAGCCTGCTCAAATGACTCCCTTTTGTTTCTGGAAGCTGGATGAAAAAGGTTTATTATGAAATAGAAGCAGGAAATTCTGCTTAGATTTCAGGAAGAACTGTTTCACTCAACCTCCTTGACAGCAAAAATGTTGCTTGGCTGAGACTCTCCCTTAGATTTTGGGATGGAGTTAACTTCTGTACACAGAGGGAACTCCAATACAGCACTGGAGTTCCATTCTGCACATGGAGGGGAGCTGCCTCCTCACCTTTCACTGTCAATTTTGTTGTCTGATTAACAATTTACAGTCACTTAACAATTGCAATAAGGAGAGCTGAGATTGCACAGAACAGTCACATGGGCATTTTGCTTAATGATCACAACAACTTACAACCTAAATTCCAGGCTCAAATATGATAGTAAGTTGAGGACTACCTGAATTTTTTAATGGTTGCTAAACAAATGCTCATGGGGAAAATACCTGTACGTTATAAGAGCATTATATATATATTTTAAAAAACCTCTCATATAGTTCCCAGATGATACACATAGCGGTTCTGGAGTACTAGTAGCATGGAATCAATCACTCTCCTAGTTCCCATGCTTGTGAAAGAAGTCAAGATTGTCAAGGATTTTAAGATGATGAGCTGTGTCAGGGTCAGCTGAATTTTGAGCAGTGTGGAGTTCCAGAATGCATGTCCCACTATGGAAAAGAATTGCGTTCTAGATCCTGTGGGATTCCCTAGTAGATGGGACCCAGAGCATGTATCCCCTGCCCAACCTAATGGGATGGGTACAAATGATGGAAATGAGGCAATTCCCTCAAATACAGTAGAACCTCCAGTCACGACCGTAATCTGTTCCAGGACTTTGGTTGCAACCCGATTTGGTCGTGACCGGAAGCAAGACTGACTGCGCATGCGTGTAAAAAAAATAATGGAGCGGCAGGAAAAATTGCCGTAGTTGTGTTCAATCGCCATCCGAGGATGTGTTCTTGACCAGAGTGAAGCATTTAGTGGATTTTTTGCTTGGCACCTGATTTGTGGTCAGAAGCGTTCATGGTCAGAAGCATTTGTGACACGAGGTTCTACTGTACCCTGGTACTATGCCATTAGGGCTTTAGAGATAACAGCCAGCAGCTCAAATTGCATCCAGAAGCAAACTGGAAGCCAGGGCAGCTTGAGAAGCAAAGGTATAAGGTGGGGGGGGGGGGGGGAATGAAGACATACAATTGCCTATGCTACTGCATTCTGGACTAACACAAACTCTTGTTCTTTGAGGGCAGCCCCAGGTAGAATGCATTACAATAACCGACTCAGGTGGTGACCAAAGCATGACTGAGCACAGTGCCACCTGACCCAGGAAAAGGGAAAATTGATACAGGACATGAAGGTATAGTATTTAACACCCCCAGCACTTTGAACAGCCATGAATCCAAGGAAGAACCAAAGTTACTCCACATTATTAGTTGAACTGAAGTTTGTTCATCCCTATCTAGATTCCCAGAGCTGACCTAAAGTCCCCTCCAACTCTATAATTTTGTGAACAAGCTGTTTGTATTATTTCCATATTTTTGAGAGCTTTTGATCATTTGTTGATATACTGATAAACTTGGATAGCATATATTAAAGTAAAAAAACTTATAAAATGACACATTTAGCATTTAAGATTTAAAATAAACAGGCACCACATTATTCCCTTTTACTTGATGAAAAAGATAATGAGATAGGTAGTACAGTAAAGCAGTTACAACCTAATGTGACTTTTTAATTTAATGTGCATTATTTATTTATTTATTTATTATTTATTACTTGAACTTATTAGTCGCCCCCTCTCCCCACAGGGACTCGGGGCGACGTACAAAGGTATTATATAGCGTATAGAGGAGGTAAGAATAAATAAATAAGTTACAATACTTAAAAAGTTAAAACCCCAGTGAAATTAACCCTTAAAAACTAAAATTACAATTAAAAATGCCCTGGGCTGGGGAGGTTGTAGAGTTATGCCAGGTCAGCTAGTCGAAACAGGTAGGTTTAGAAGAATTAATTAACTGATTTAAAAAAACAAAAAAAATCCCATGCATTCATCCAGTCTAAAGTAGTGTTTGAAGCCTAAAGTGTGACTTAAAACCATGTAAATTTCCTTCAAAACTTCCCGGTTTAGATAACTTAACTAATTTAATTAGTCTAATTTAATCAGCACTCTGAATCAGAGAAGTGCTACAAGAGTTTATGCTAGTCATTGCCCATTAAGATTTCTACTTTCTTGAGCAACAAATAAAGGCAAATGCTATCATATTTCAAATTGGGTTCATTTGAGACAATGCAGGTTAGGATTCCATACACTTGCTTGGAAATAAGTCCCAATGAATAGAATTTATCTTTGAATACATGTTTAGTACTATAAATCACTCCAAGGCAAGAAACCTCATTTTTTTCAATATATGCTGAAATAAATGCATAGGTTATTATTTTTGAAGTGAAACAAGCTATGTTTTTTTCTATTATCTTAAGGAACCAATATATTTGCTCCATGGCAGGCTATAATCTTATGAACATCTCAAACTCAGAAACATTTAGTTATCTGAGCATTTTCTGAGGTAATCTCACAGTGGCATAATGGATAGAAGAAAATGCTGTGCTCCTCTTTAATGTGTGTCTTTGAAATTCTGGTCTTGTTTGATTACCTTTTTATCTTTACTTTTTAAAACTTAGTTATAATAATTTTCCTTCTCCCCCGCTTTAACCCTCTTCAATGATTCCATGTCCTTCGTGCTTTCTGCAAACTAGTTCTGCTCTGACCTAGAAATGTGGCGCACATTCACGCAGAAGGATAAAAAGATTTATTTACGGCTGTGAAATAACATTCCCTCCTGAATAGAAGAAAAGGGTTAGGGTTGAAAACTCTGACTCGCAGGCTTCAAAAACCTTCGCTCCCTTTCCCGCGCGCACCTACCCTTTCTCCACCCCCACGTTCTTAGGCGACACATTCCCAGACATTAAGTACAATAATTCAATCTACAGCGATTCAATAATACACGGTGCACGACGGGCCTCGTGGCCTGGCTTGTCCTCCATCTTCAGGGCCACGACGTTTTGCACAGCACCCCCCCCTTTCGAGTTTTCCCATCCATTACCCTCTTTCTCCCTTCGAGAGGCCTAACCGCCCTGCCGCCCGCTCTATCGCCTTCTTCCACGCCACACTTCTCAGGGTCCGGCGGCTCCTCGTTTCTCCTAGCTTAGGTTCCCCCCTCAGGCAAACTTCGGACTATGCCGCGTTTTCTTCTCCCCACCCCCGAAACACGCGAAAACGGCTGAGAACAAGGAGGGCCTGAGAGGGCAGAGGAGGCCCAAGCCCAGCAACACTCACGCTTTCATGGTCCCACCGCACGTTACTGCGCTTTTCATCTGGGGCGAGGTTTCTGTCCCGGCCCATAAGCTCGTCCAAAAGCTGGGCTGCCGAAAACATGGTGCCTTGTCCGCCGCCGACCCAATTATTACCGCCTCGACTACTCCCACTGCCTTACAAAAGCGCTGCAACCGCGCCGCTCCGAGAGTGACAGAGACAAAATGGCGGCGCCGTCGAGCCCGGGCGTTTCCCACAATGCACTGCTTCCCTCGCATAATCGCCCCCCGGCGGCTGGCTTGTCGTCAAGGGCTCGCGAGGCGTCTGGAAGGCCGTCCGTGTCGCTATGGAAGAGGCGCGGTCGGTCTTCTGTTACTTTCCCTTCTCCTCTGTAGGGCAAGAAGAAACGGGCAGCTATTTGCCATACCACAGATTTGCCCAAACAAGTTCACTACGTAATCTTGTAACGCAGATTGCCCAGCAAGAAGTTAAATATTGCAAACAAGTTTTTAATGTTGACTAGTCATACCCTTCTTTACCACCCGCCTACAATATATTTGTGGATTTGGGACTTTTTAAAACAATCAAATCTTCCATTTCAAAACTTTACCAGGTTCTTGAAAAATACACAGTGTAGCTTTCGTCCTTTTGTATTGCACGTCCTTCAAATCGTTATAGAAAAATCCTACATTGAGTCACATAAAAGTTTAGAAATAATTTGCCCCATAGGATCACCAAGGTTCAATCCAGCAGAGTTCAAAATAAGAAGAGAGGTATATAATTAGCATCACCACCCCATAAATAGTAAAACAAAAGTTTGAAAAGAATTGTATGTCAAAATCTGAATACATTTATTAACTATTAACTTACATTCAGTTTTTTTAAGTCCTAAAACTAATGACCCTTGCTTCTACAGAACTCTGTACTTGCCCTGACTTGTTCATGATTCTTTACAGTGTTATAGATTTCATTGCCTTCCATTTTTGAGGCCTTTGTCTTGTGTTTTCCCTTATTAAGAAGAAAATAAAACTTGCAATTTGTTTTTGGTTTGGAACTGCTAGAAATTGTCTGAGACATACATTACAGATGCAGGCTATAAGTCCTTGATACCATGATGTTAGTGTCACTGAATTCCATATAATTTACTTTTGAGTAAACATGGTAATAAGCACACTTAATTTTCTGTTATAGGGAAAATACTTTTCAAATATTTAAATACCCATCCCTATACTTGGCCAAGAAAATGCTTCCTTGCAGGTCCCTGTATTGCTCGAATGGTATAAAAACTGCATCTTCAATATACAGTAAATGTTAGATTAGTGCTTCTCAAACTTTCTTTCATTCTCCAAAACCACTTATCACAAAGTAATTATTTAAATTCTTGTGTTGTGATTGGGTAATTGGTTATGTGTTATAATCCAAAGAAAAAAAATTAAAAGTAATTTTACTGTGTTAATAACCTTTTCAAAGAAATTATGTAAAAGAAGTCCCAAGGGTACAAGTGACTGACATATAATGATTAATTTTAGTCTTCTGGTACAACATTTAACAGTGTTTCCCATACCTGAGTAAATTACCCAAAAGTGTGATAAATTACTCAAAGTTCACAATTTTGGGTAATTTACCCAAGTTTGGGAAACACTTAAATATTGTACCAAAAGACTAAAATTAATCATTATATGTCAGTCACTTGTACTCCGGGGACTTCTTTCTCATAATTTATTGAAAAGGTTTTTAACACAGTAAAATTACCCACTCTGCTCTGGGCTTACAATGACAATAAAACTGGATGATCCTTTTCTGAAAAACCAAAAACTGAATGCACAAAATGCTAACTGTGGAGATACCTATTTAAAATTAGATTGGAGTATCTATAATTAACACAAACATTAAGAGCTATATAAAGAGGGGAATTCTAAATTGTGCTGCTTGCAAAAGTCCAAAGAAACACTGTGGCACTCTTTTAGACTAACAAAAGGATACATTTTTGTGAGCTGCAGCTTCCTTCCTTCTCGTGATTGCATTGGAAACAATCTCGAAAGGACTCACTACAGTATATAGGTTGGTGGAAACGTATTTTTAAGGTTACCGCACTGTTTCAAAAAAAGGTGGTTTTCTGTTATTTTATTCAGTCTGTTTTACATTTCAGCCTGCCCAGTATCAATTTAAGACTGCTCGAAGCAATTTGTGAAAGATCAAATGGAAGCTGCCGAGCAATTTACTGTCTCAGTAAAAGCACAAATACATAATTGCAAACGCTCCTTTGCCAATAATATATAGGATTGATTGTGGTAAAGTGGATATTTTTTAACCAATCATTCGGTTTTTCCAACGGAGAATGAAACTATTTCCTTTCCTTTTTCCCCCTTTCCCTTTTTGCTGCGTGTCTACGGTCTACGCATCGGACGACTGGTGGGAACGAAATGTGCAGGTCGCTGTTGTCTCATTTAATAGAGTCCCCCAGAGAAAACGGAAGCAGAAACGATCGAGACTTAGTCTAACTATGCAATTAGGGAAAATGGCCTTCAGAAGTATCAGGCTGATTTATGAACAGTAGATAGAAAAGAATTGCCGACGCGTTTATAATTAAAAGAATAAAACCCGAGTCTTCCTTTTTCGGGACTGACGTATTCGGCCGGCCTCTGATTGACTAGCGTGATAAAATGGTCCATCATCTACAGTAGTTAAGTAGGTAGGTAGGCAGGCAATTGAT
Source organism: Natrix helvetica (assembly GCF_964273705.1). Taxonomy (NCBI): domain Eukaryota; kingdom Metazoa; phylum Chordata; class Lepidosauria; order Squamata; family Natricidae; genus Natrix; species Natrix helvetica. The sequence continues at coordinate 244,396,800 of NC_138548.1, forward strand.
AATCCCAAAGTTGACTGGGGAGAGAATTTCATAACATGACTTCTGCAATAGAGGAAAAAGAGCTACAAGAGAGACTGAGAGAAGCTGCTGCTTTGGGGGATATTGAGGAAGTTCGGCGATTGGTGGATTTTGGAGTGAGTGTCAACTCTCAGAATGAAATCAACGGTTGGTAAGTATTTGACCAGTAAATTACCTGACAAGTTTCCCGTTCATGTCTTTTAAAACATTATTTTATGGTAATCTTGTTTCAAAAAAACACATTTCGGAAGTTTTTTCGTCCAAATCGTTTCAGTTGTTAAAAGTAAATTAATTATTGTTGTTATTGCTCATCTTTGCCATGTTAAATATGTATAACTTGTTGAAAAAACGATTAAGCCTTTTGCTGGTTTATAACCTTGGCATATTAGATTTAAGTATTGTTTTAATTTATTTTATTTAAGTTGGTTTCTTACATTTGGTTGTAATCCTATATTACCATAAAAGAATAATAGATTGTTGTTGATAGTAAGTGCTTGTTGTTGTTATACTTTATTCATTAAACATGAAACTCAGTCAACTGAATATTTAAAAATGCATCACAAATACCATTGACTGGTACTGATGGTTAATACAGTTTCTGCCAGTGTCCTAGGTATCAACCACGTATCTTCTTAAAATATATGATGTTCTGAGTAGCGCAGTTTTTTGCAGTTCTGCTGGTGTTATTGCAGGAAACGGCAATTTCTTGATGTGTTTTGTAAAATTCTTAGACATAGTACCAAGTGCCCCGATGACAATGGGTATCACGGTTACATGTTTCATCCATAGCCATGTAGTTTGATGGATAATAATAATAATAATAATAATAATAATAATAATAATAATAATAATGTCCAGTTGACTGAGTTTCATTTTAAAGGATAAAGTATAATAATAATAGAGATATGTAAGATCCAATCATTTATATATTTTCATAGTTTTCCTAATAAATTAATAAATCTAACAAATAATTTTAGAAATTTTAAAATATATTTTCAGATTTATTTTATTGCTCTTAAAATTATTTTTGAGTTTTTTAGAAGTATGTTTCAGAAGATCTAGATTTACAAAACAAATCTTAGCTTTAAAAGATAAATGTCAGGATTTTTATAGTTAGGTTTTGTGGCTGAATCTGATGTTCTGTTGATTTAAATAATATCTTGATGCTAGAAAATGTGAAGATAATATAATCTATTTTTACTGTATATTTTAGTGTGTCTTTTATATAATTAATACATTACATTTATTGTGACAGTTTTGTAATGTAATATGGAAAGCTGATTTCAAAATTCTGTGTTAGTAATATATTGCCAAATAGTTGTGGAAAAGGAAGAAACAAATAAAAAGGAGATTTGTATATGATACAAAACATTCCGAGATAATTTTGATCACATCAAGAGTGGTGAAAAACTTTATGATAGATGACGTAATTCTTTATAAATTGATTATGTGCCCTCAAATCAACTGTTAGCAACTGTATCGATAACCTTCCAGGACGATCTGTTCCCAACTTGGCCCTTTAAATGTTCCAACCTGCCACTGCAATCAAGTTCATCCATCTTGCTAATCATCATCTTCATTTATATCATTATTACCTAGAATTTGTTCAAATGAGATCCTTGCACAATAGTTCTGATATGAAATTGTTAATAATTTAACAATAAGTATAACAGTGCAAATTCCTTACAAAACAGAGAATTAGTAGTGCAGTGATGGCTAACCTTTTTGTCACTGAGTGCCTAAAACATGTGTGCATATGCGTGAACCTATAATGCAATGTGCGCACGCCCCGCCCCCGCACATGCGAGCGTTTTCCTGCATGCACCCCACGCATGCGCGGCAGAGACCCAAAAACCAGCTGGCAAGCATGTGTGCATGCGCACTGGAGCTGAGCTGGGGCAATGGCTCGCGTGCCGACAGAGAGGACTCTGTGTGCTACCTGTAGCACACGGATCATAGGTTCATCATCATGGATCTAGTGTTTTATGAAAGTTGTCGTAAATTTTTGGTAGTCTCAAAGGAAATCTTATTGCTATGAAACACTAGCTTTATATTTGTAACTTTTTATATACAGTGTTCTTAGGTTATATTTTACCATTTTCTAGCTGAATAGCAAAAAAAACCCTCCTTTAAATACAGTAATGGTAAACAAGAAAGAGGGTTAAGTTTTGATCAGATATAATTGCATTCAAATACCTGCTTGTCTAGCAAGTTCACTTCCTGGCTGACATTTAGCACTATTATCTTAATTTTGTTCAATTAAATATATGTGCTTTCAGAAAGACGAAGGGTACAAATGATACAGAAAGAAATAATAATTTTTCAGGCTAACAAGGTGATATTAGAGAAGATCATTCTATTGTGTCTCAGCTGAGTGATTCCATTCCATCAGCTACATCAGCCAGATGTTACATAATTACTTGTGCTCTCTGAACTTGGTTGTATGCTTGCAGAGGTTTCATCAACCAACTAGATAACATCATCTGTGCAAGTATGGGTTTGCTCTCTGTTTATACACAGTAGCTTGCTCTGCCAGTTTTGGTGGGGTGTGGTTTTCTGTTTGATAGTTCTTTGATCAGAGTATTCTTTTCTGCTTGCTTGTTTGCCTGATGTTAATTTCTGCTTATATAGGTGTTGGCTGCTGAAGAGGGTGTGATCCAGTTTTTTTCTTAGCCGTTTTATTGTATCTTTTGAATGATGTGTAAATATGGTTGATTTATTGAAGTAGGATGCTCATAGTTTCCTCAAAGGCCACATGTCAAAAATAGAACAGTAGCAGAAGAAAAGCAATGGACCTGTCCTCTCACTCTTCTATGTACACACAAAAATACACAAGCTTGATATACCTCTTTGCCCAGTTGTATTGTTACCAGGCTCCCCAACATACACCATAGCCAAAGAACTTACTAAAAAGCTTAGACATCCTACAGCGGGGAACAGATATTCTATTAATTCCTTACTAGAGTGCCTCCAGAAAACCAAAGACTTAAAAATAGAAGTTGAAGTTATGTTTTTTTATGTCATAGCACTCTTTATACCCATAGATCCAGAATTAGGGAAAATATCCCTGGCAGCACTAGTGTGTTTCCCTGAAAATAAGATAGGGTCTTATTTTCTTTTGACCCCCAAAATAAATGCTTGGCCTTATTTTCAGGGAGGTCTTATTATTTTTGAGGTACAGGAGGAGGGAAGCATGGTCACCTCATGGCTTCTGCTGTGTGGAGATATTTTTGGGAAGGACTTATTTTTGGGGGAGGGCTTATTTTAGCACATGTGCTCAAAAGCCCAATTGGGCTTATTATCCAGGGAGGTCTTATTTTGGAGAAACGGTACTGTACAACATCTGACCTAGCCAAATACAGTAACATTTAAATACCTAGAATCATGGACCTCACTACTTAATTTCAGTTTGATAGACAAATATACCAACAAATCAGACGAACACCCATGGAATCGCCACTCTCGGGACTTATAGCTGGGACTGTAATGCAGCACCCAGAAGCCCCAGCACTCCCATACCTACAACCAAGAGTATGGATTTGGTATGTAGACAACACCTTTGTCATATTATAAGGAACAGTTAGAGAAGACACATGAAACAATAACTGTTAGGGTTCTAAATACCATGCAGGAATAAATCATTGTCCAAGGCAAAACATCCTTAATGGTGCAATTTATTCCGCAGGCATGTTAGCACGGCTATGGAAATTTCAACTCTGAATTACATCCTGTAAGTTCACCTAGATGAAAGTTCATGATCTCTCCCCACACCCACAAATCCATCACATGTTCCAATCATCATCTTCCACGCTGGCAGGTACACCCATCTTCTTCCGGCCAGGTGTCGAGGTGCTGAGACAAAAGATGACCTTGGCTTCTACAAAAGAATGTCAACAATCCATTCTACAATCCTACTCCTTTCTATTCCCCCCTCCCAACTACTACACTATTGAAACAGCATAGAGAATTATAAGAAAGTGTGGCAGGCCAAAGATCCTAAAAAGAACATAACTACAGGCCTGACAATAACATCTTCAGAGGATTAAAATTCAGAAGGGAAGAAGAAAACAATAATGCTGTTCCCTTTCTGGATATTGTCATCAGCAGAGGTAAAAAAGGGCAAATTAGAAATGCAAGGCTATATAAAAAAAAAAATCCACACTAACCAAATGCTCCGTTACCAAAGTAACAGGAGAAGCTTAAGAATATTATTTAAATTAGTACAAATGCACTACAGCATTGAAGAACAAAAAAAAAAAAAAGGAAACGGACCCCGAACAAATCTTCTAACAAAATGGATACCCAAACAACTTTTATCAAAAAGTGCCTGACCACTCAACCTGCTATAGTGCAATTAACACCAACTATGAAAAGGATAACACTACAATACATCAAGAGCAGATCAGAAACCATCAAGACAGTATTAGAACCACAACACAAACTATGTACTGATGATATTACCTGGTTGGGTAACAAAATGTCTGCAAGGAAACAACTAAGCTCAGAGAGCACCAAGACCCCCACAAGCCAGTCCCTGAGCCTCAGATGTTTTCCCTTGTTAGAATTATTTGTGTTTGGTGGAGGCTGATTGCTGGAGGGATTGTTGCATTAGACTGACAAGAATTGTAATTAACTTTAGTCCTTTTGTTTTCCAAACTATTGTCTGGCTGAAGTCACATCTGTGTCCACCAGTAAGGTACCGGTTTTCATGGAAGAATCTCTAAATCCAAATACTTTGAGAAAAAAAAATTAAGGAAAGTGAATGCTGAAAGAAAGTCATTTTACTTTAAAACATTTTGATATAAGACTAACATATGCATTAGCAGTTAGCTCAAACATTGAGGATTTAAATTGGGAAAGGGAATTGCCCCCAGCAGTATAACATTTTGCTATCCAACATAATTTGAGATTGTTGAAACTGAGAACGATTGATTTGTTGGTGGTGGTGGTGGTGGGGGGAATATCTATTCTGAAAAAAAATTGCACCTTGACCAATTAATGAGTGAATTTTATTGGCCAAATATAACTTTACACATGAAAGTCTCACATTGTGAACAGAACTAACTCTTTGGTCAAGATAAAAACAAACCTTCTGGGGTGAAGTGTGCGTTTAATTTTCATTTGGGGTGGGATGAAAATGAGTAGTATGTGCCTCACATATTGGAAAACGTAAAATATATTATTCTTGATAACTTGAAGACCTAAGCTGAAAGCATGATATTTCTAGCACTGTCTTTTTGTTTTCTAAGAGTTGTCCAGGAGGTGTCACTCTAAGAATATCTAAATTGTGACACAATTGCTTCATGGAAGGAAAGTGGTTGTCCTTCCCTTTTCCCTTAATAAAACTTCTCAATAAGTCTATATCGTTTTCTTGTACAGGACTTGCTTGCACTGGGCCTGTAAACGAAACCATGCCCAGGTTGTGGCATACCTTCTAGAGGCTGGCGCAGATAAAGACATTCTCACAGTTAAAGAAGAAAAAGCACTCCAGTTGACATCCAAGAAGGAAATTAGGAAGATGCTGGGAGGTAAAATTTAATTTGACAGGTCTAATATATTATAGAAAATTAGAATGCTAAGGAGGTGGTTTAAATCTCTATTGAAACCCTAAGTCATGGGTGTTCAAACATTTTGCAAGGAGGGCCAGATTTGGTGTGGTGAAAATGTGTGGGGCCGATCATTCAGCTTGACATTCTTTGAACCATTAACATTAAATGCAAATGAATTATTTTATGAAAGACTAAACAAATAACTTAACTGCACTAATGTGAAGGGTGATACTGAGATCTCGACTGCATTATATAGGCCAGGTCTGGCTCAAAAACAATGGTTTTGATGCACAAGATGTCATGCAGGTGAAAGTCACTTAGTCTCATCCTCACACAGTTCTTGTTAATGTTCATAACCGAGAATGTCTTCTTGCACAAGTCTGTCGAACCAAACAAGCTCAGCATTTTCTTAGCAAATGTTTGAATCTCTTGGAACCTTTCTTTATCCAGCTGGCGGTAAAGGTTGACAAGAGGGAGCTGTTGGTACCGACTGTGAAAATACTCCAATTTCCACTTGTCCTGGAACTGGCGGCTCTCACTGTCAACTTACCTTTTTTTAGTTACATGTGCCATTTTAGAATTGGGCACACAAGCCTTGTGTCACAAGGGTCACGCAATGAGAGTGATGACTCAGGTCTACTGGAATCCTCTTGTGAAATATAACCACGGTGCTCAGCCAGCTGTGGATGGGCAACAGGGAACAGCTGCAGGAACTGCTGTGCGGTGAAGGAAAAAACACCAGCTGCGGGGATGAGTGACAGGCTGAGCCAGCGGGGAGAAGAGGCTGCGGGCCACTCAAAATATGAAAACGGGCCACAATTGGCCCCCGGGCTGGACTTTGGACATGCCTGCCCTAAGTGGTCTCTTGGGGTCTTTTTATTTTATGACCTTGAATTAGAATTATTAGTAATGTTGCTACAGGTAGTCCTCAACTTACAATCATTCATTTATTGATTCTTCTAACTTACAATGGCACGGAACAAAGGAACTTGTGACCGTTGTAGCCTCCCCGCTACCACATGGTCAAAATTCGGATGTTCGGCAGCTGATCTGTATTTCTGATGAGGTGATGTGATCACCTTTTGTGATCTTCTGATCAGCAAAGTCAAGGCGGAAGCCAGATTCACTTAACAACGGTGTTGTTACCAGCAGTTCCCTTAACTGCGGCAAGAAAGGTTGTAAAATGGGGCGAAATTCACTTAACTATCTTGCTTAGCAATGGAAATGTTGGGCTCAGTTGTGGTCGTAAGTCAAGGACTTCCTATATTTGAACCTTTCAAATGTTTAATAAAAAAATCAGACTGCTAAATTTTAATTTGCTGAAAGTGAAGCCTTGTATTACATACAAATATATTACATATTTTCTGTGCTGTAAAAAGGGCTCAGTTTGTCGATCAGAAAAGTCTCCAGTTCAGCAGTTAGAACCCCGTTACTTGTCCCAGCTTCTGCCTAGCAGTTCATAAGCATGTAAAAATGCAAGTAGAAAAATAGGGACCACCTTTGGTGGGAAGATAACAGCACAGTGTGCACCTTCAGCGTCGAGTCATGTCGGCCACATGACCACGGATACGTCTTTGGACAGAACTGGCTCTTCGGCTTTGAAACGGAGGTGAGCACCTCCGCCCCCTAGAGTCAGGAACGACTACCATGTATGTGAGATGGGAAACTTTACCTTATCTATGTGTACTGTATATTTAATACCTATTTTCTCAAAAGGATTTGATTATATCATAACCTTTGTGGCTAAACATAAATAACCACATATACTTTTATGTACATATTGTAACCAAACTTTTTTTCCTCCCTCCTGTAGTGGAAGATGATGATGAGCTTTTGGACGTGAAGAAAGACTTGCCAATTATCCCAAATTATTTATCTAATCCGCCTTTTCCTTACACGTATAACTCCATGAGTAACAGCACTACCAGCAACTCAGATTCCTCTTTGAATGGAAGACTTTCTCCTCCGTTACAAAAACACAACATGGACACTCCAATATCTTTGCCTCCAGTACAAACATCTGGCACAGCAGTATTGCAACATGGAAAGGCCTCTGTAGGATGTGATGGAGAGGTGACAAAGGCAATCGCTATTGAATGCCTGGAGCCCGTTGTTCAGAATGGCCATGCTCATCAGCTCTCTGTTCCTCCAAGTAGGACACACTATTCCCCAGCTGGATCTATACAACCAGAAACCCAGCAACCCAGTGGCCCTTACACAGGAGCTGTCCCAACATTTCAGCCCTTCTTCTTTACTGGAGCAATTCCCTTCAGTAATATACAAGGTAAATTGCATGGTTTCCAGACAATTTAAGTACAGGCATCGTTATCCCAATTTCACCAAACTGTACGGGAAAAAAAATCTTTTTTCATCTGGGACTTGTGCTGCTTTTTGTCTGCTGTTGTGGTCAGGGTAAGAAGATCTTTTAGGTAACTGTGAGTAATATTTCTGGCTCCTTTTTTTTGGTGATATGCTGAGAAAACATTCCCTTCGAAACTATTCATATATTCATACATTGATCTGAATATGCGCGACAGGCAAGAAGATTGTGATGCGCACAGCTTCTAATTCTGATTTTTGCGTATATTCAGCATGATGCTTGAAAGAGCTTAGAAAGTTAAAAAAACTTATGTAAGTGAGTTCTGTTTGCATGATTGGGAACCCGCTGAATAGGCCAACATGTGAGCAGAATCTGTCATTCAGATTTTCTTCAGGGTTATATTAAATGGGAATCGATCATAGGCTCCACCTCAGAACATCTTTCTCCTGTGAGCTCAAGTGTGTGTATGTGTGTCCACAGAATGATATGGCTACTTTAGATTTACAGAACGTCTCTTTTGTTAGATAAACAGTTCTATATAAGAGGGCTGTGGGTGTTGTTGTCCGCTGGCGGTCTGCAGAGCTGGCAGCAGAGTCGGACAGCAAGGAGGTTGAGGAGGAACACGGGCCAGTGTTGCAGTCTGGGGAAGGCTCTGATGAGGGCTCTGCGTCGGAGGCAGAGAGGGGGCCAGGACCATCTGGGAGTTATGTGCTGCCTCCAGAGTTGGACAGCAGCGAGGCAGAGGAACAGGCTTCTCCTGTTCCCAGTGTGCGCGTGCGCAGAGCTGTCAGAAGGCAAGAACAGTTAAGACAGAAGGGACGACTCGGGAGTAAGGCTTGGAGGTAATTGGCCCCTCCCATAGGACATAAAGGAGGAGCAAAGGCACATGAGCCTTTGCAAGGAAGCAACTTGGTCCATGCTGATTAGTTTATCTTCCGAAGCTCCATTTTGATTCTTTGCTCCATGTGGTCTTGCCAAGCTAATTGCCAATTAAGTCTTTGGCATTGTTTCAAGGAAGATAAAGGTGGGTGCTTATCAGCCTTATCCCAAAGGACTTTGGCAGCCTACTGTAGGACTCTTAACTATTTGGGACTCATTAGGGCTGTGCATGAACATAATTCACAGCCTTTGAAATACAAAGAGGGTTTTTGGGACTAAGGTGTGCTTTTCACTGTATCAGGAAGCCTAGGTCAGAACAGTTTGCTTCCTGCCCCTAATTACAAACATGTACAAACATTTAAAAGAAATGCTTTATAACACGTGTAAGTATTAATAAGTACTTCTCTTAAAGAGGATCTCTATATTGTTTTTGCAAGGCCAGCCTGGTTGCTTTGAAATGTATATATGGTTGGTGCACAGGAAACCAGCTGCTTAGTGTTGCAAAATATTTTTTTCAGACACTGCCTAGCACTTCAATGCAATCTTCTTTTAGCATGTGATGTCACTCTTCACTTATCAGAATTGGTTAGGGACCTCCCAAATTAATCAAAATGTATTTGTGGAGTGCTATTTTCTGTATTTTATTGCTTTTGTCATTTCAATGCATGCCCTTGGTTTTTGGTCAAAAAAATAAACCATACTTAAAAAAAACGGCAGCAGTGATTTTTGCTGGAAGCATTCCTGATAGAAAGTAGAAATAAATTTGGTTATATTTATTTAAAGGTTATTTGTTCACTTACCTGCTACAAAAGTTCATAGCAGCTACTGTGAGGAGCTCCCTTCGATTTATCCCTATAATAGCAATTCTGGGAGGCAGTTTGGACTGAGAGGGAGTGATTGACCTCCAAGTCATCCATTGAATATACATCACTAAGGGTAATTTGAACCTGGGCCTTCCCAGTCACAATCAGCACAGCAATTTATTTATGAATTGGATCAGTAATGGTTTTCTCATATCTTCGCTACTGGTTTGGAACTGGGAGTGCTCGCGCATGGCGCTTTTGCGCATGTGCAGGGCGTCCGTGATGAATGCCCCCTCTGAATTGGATCTCATAGCAGAAAGGAAAAAAGGAATCCAGCTCACTGCTTTTAAATATCCTTAATCTAAAATCTGATCCCGACAGTAGCAAGGGACAAAGGGGGGGGGGGACTGGATTTAGCCTATAAAATATTTTAGCTTGCTTTTTTTTATTGTGCTACAAGATTTACAATAACTAAAACATTTTTAAAAAGTAATATTAAAATCCAGGTTTTTTTACAAAAGTTGTACAAGCAATACAATCTCGTAAAAAGCTAGTACTGAGAAACTTTTGAGCTCAAAATGAAACCTCTTTGGGAAGCCCATTCTGAAATCTGAGCATAAATGTGACATGATTTTTGTTATTGAAGATAACCACTTGTGCTATTGTGTATTTGATAGATAGATGTTAGTATTAAATGCCGTTCAGTTAAGACAGCTACCATCCTCTGTAGGAACTCAATTTTCAGGACTTTTAATAAAACATTTATGGCCAACTTCTAAATTGAAGACTGTCAAGGTGCCAGTGATTCATTGCAGTGATTTTCCATTTCTCCAAAGAGCAAAGCTCACAAGTCATTATTACTGTTGTTTAAATTTGAGTCACATTTCTGAAGTGCAACCTTTTTCCTACTAAGAACAGAGTTAGACTGACAATCAAAGGAATGATTCACCCCCATTCCCACCCCACCATAATGCTTGCCAAGCACTATTCTTGTAGGATCCACAGTTGTGGGCTCCCATTGTTCCCACGATAAGCCATCAAATGTCAATCCATGAATTGGGCCAACTGAAAGCATCAGATGTACTTCGACATCATGATCAATGCTTGCTTTAAACACCATGGATGTTATTACAGGGAGTCCTCGACTTAACGGCCACAACTGAGCCCACAATTTATGTTGTTAAAGGAGACATTTGTTAAGTGAGTTTTGCTCCATTTTATGACCTCTCTAGCCACAGTTGCTAAGTGAATCATTGCTGTTGTTAAGTTAGTAACACCTTTGTTAAGCGAATCTGGCTTCCCCATTGACTTTGCTTGTCAGAAAGTCACAAAAGCTGTTCAGATGAACCTAGGACACTGCAACCGTCATAAATATGAGTCAGTTGCCAAGCATCCAAATTTTGATCAGGTGACCATGGGCAGTGGTGGGATTCAATTCATTTAACAACCGGTTCTGTGCCCTAACAATTTCTTCCAATAACCAGTTCACCAAACTGCTCAGAAAGTGAACAACCGTGGTGCGAACTGCCTGAATCCCACCGCTGATCAAGAGGATGATGCAACGGTTGTAAGTGTGTGAAAAATGGTCATAAGTTGCTTTTTCAGTGCCGTTGTAGCAGTCACTAAATGAACTGCTGTAAGTCGAGGACTATCTGTACTACAAATATAACCTCTGCTAGCCCCCCCCCCCAGTTAGAGAAACTGATTTTTTTTTCACAAGTTGCTGATCCACAACATAACCCAAGAGTGAGGGATGGAAGGTTCATTAGAGAGTCCCACGGCCTGCTTTCTATGGTCTAGGGTTGTTTTGGGAATCTCACTGGCATGCCCTTGTCGGAATAAATAGGGCAAATTGTTAAAATGTAATCCAGATTGAGAAAACCGCTACATGTCTACTAATGGCAGTCTTTCTATGTGTGTATTTTAATTAGAACTGGTACTTAAGGTCAGAATTCAAAATCGTACCCTGAAGGAGAATGACTTCATTGAAATTGAATTGGATCGACAAGAATTGACCTACAAAGAACTGCTTAGGGTGAGCTGCTGTGAATTGGGTGTTAACCCCGAACATGTGGAGAAAATCAGGAAGCTTCCAAACACAGTGTTAAGAAAGGTACTTTGTTTATTTCAGGTTATTTATGAGTGGCTTGGAGAATTTATGACTTTCTAAGTCAAATGCAATCCAGTCCAGCAGATATGCATTTTTTTCTGTTTAGTGTTTCACAACTGCCTTGCTTTAGAAATCTCAAGAGGATTGCACAAATCTAGAAGCATTTGGCTAGTCTAGCCAAAACATCTAGCTGGAGAGCTGCATTTCACTTAGTGAATCTCATTTGGCAGCTTTTGTTATATATTTAAGGGCTACATTGAATATATGTGTGAGTCTGAATGTATGAATAGGTAACAGCATTTTGATTCCTCCTTTATGTGAGGGGAAACCTCTCTGAATTATTTATTAAGATCTTTTCAATGATATAAGTGCAAGTAGTCCTCCACGTATGACCACAGTTGAGCCCAGAATTTGATTGTTGAGTGAAGTGGTTGTTAAATAGGATGCTACATGATCACTTGGCTCAGCAACCACAATCCTGACTCTCCCAGTTGTGGTCATTAAGTAACCGTGCAGGTTGTTAAACAGTGCGCAGGAGAGAGCCCCGGTTTCCCTAGCATGGTGGAGTGGGAGAGGACCTAGGCCTCCAATCATACCTGAGAGGTCTGGGCTCTCTCCCTACCCACATGAAAATGATCATAGCAATAGCACTTAGCCTTATATCTCACTTCAGTGTGTTTTACAGCCCTCTCTCAGCAGTTTACAGAGTCAGCATATTGCCTCCAACAATCTGGGTCCTCATTTTACCCACCTTGGAAGAATGGAAGGCTGAGTGAGCCTGGTGAGATTCGAATTGCCAAATTGCAGTCAGCTGGCAGTCAGCACTGGGATGGAGGGCAAGGAAATCTCGGCTTGCTGGAGGAATGGACCTCAAAACTGGCAAAAATGCTAGTGAAATGTCATTGTTCCGGAAGATTCAGAATGCTGGCATTTGCTAGTGCTTTGGTGAATGCTCTCATCTCTGCACCTCCAGAAGAAAAAATGCTAATGAACTCCAGTATTCTGAGTCTTCTAGAATAATGGCATTAGCTAGCATTTTCACCAGATTTGAGCCGTGTTCTTCCAGTGCCTGAAAAGATATCCCCTCCTTGCACAGAGAGGTGTGTTAATCCTTCAGTGTGCTGGGGGAATTAACCTTAAATTCACTGTCTCCTCTGCTCGCATTCTTCCCTGCCAGCTTCCCCATTGTTTTGCTGGGGAAGCTGGTGGAGAAGAATGCAAATGACAATCGCATGGTTGCAGGCCACTGGTCCTAAATGTGAATGGTTTGCCGAATGCCCAAAATGTGGCTACGTGACGGAAAGGAGGAGAGACATTTTGCAATGGCTACAAGTGTTGCAAGCTGTGAAGCACCTATTCTGAATGCTTTTATGGACGGAAAACCACCTGTTCGGAATGATTGTGAATGGTCATTAAACAACTGATTGTAAGTCATGAGCTACTTGTATAGGACTGCTCGATTGGTCTTTTTGTCAGTCTCACAATAGATAACACTGCACTTTGTCATTACAAGCAACCTAAAGTTGAATTTTATACATAGTTGCTGCCATGGGAAGCAAATCAGTATGTCAAAGATTGTCTACTGGTAATTAGTTGCATATAGTGAGGCATTTCCCACACAGAAATGGATTAATTAAATATCAATGTAATGGATTACTAATAAACCTAATTTCTTCCTTAGTGATCACTGGTCACTTTGGAGCTCATAATGTTTGCTGATAATGCCAAATGTCAGTATCCAAAATACTGTGATATACATAGCACCTCAGTTTATAAAGTTTAGAAATGGAATTCTTCTATAAAAGTGGCTAAAAGCAGAAAGATTGGGATGCAGTCTCAGTAAACATTCCTTTTTTAATGAGTGGATTTGTTAGGCATCAATATTACATTCTTTTGCTCTGCTCAAGCTCTGTTTTATTTTCAGTGAACTCTATAAGGGATTTGTGGATATGCGAAATGCTGCAACCTATGGGCATGAAAATTCTCAGCAATTATTCCCAGAGAAATAGACTTGACATGTGCAAATGCTGCAAAATTAGAAGACATGGGAGAAATATTGTCATGGGAATAATAATAAATGTTTGTTCTGTGTTGTCCAGTACCGACTAAGCTGTACACAATACACCCATCTTTTAAAGAAATGTTGTCCTTCAGCAGTATTTGGAGTTATTGTATATGGTGATACTTACGGGGCTCTTTTTAGATTTTGCAAGCATCTCCTTCCAGATAAAGCTCATAACTTGTAAAAACAACAGATCAAAGAGCTGAAACTAACCCCAAAGGCATTCACGATAACTAGTGCATATCTGCATAACTATCCTTTTTTGGTTGCATTCCAACGCTTTACCACCAAAATCTTGCTTCAGTTATTTCTTTCCAACTCCTATTAAAATCCATAGGCTAAATTTGCCATTTGTTTGATGCTGAAAACTTCATGGAAATTCATTTAATCACAACTAAGTTTTTCATATTGATTTCAGGAGGATCTAAGTGCAAATTCCTAAAGACCTAATCTTTGTATTTATGAAGAACATAAAACTTATTACAAAAGCTCCTAAAAATTGGAAAAATCTAGTGCAGAAAAATCTAGGCTTGCAAAAGGAGAAGGGGACAGAAAGAAGACGGCAACAAGCAATGTTTTTTCTAATTATTTAATATTCTTCTAGATCAGTGGTTACCTGTGGTCCGTGGAGCCCTAGGGGAGGCTGCAATGTTGTTACAGGGGGTCGGCAAAGACCTGAAGGAATGTATGATTTAAATCTTAAGTCTTGGGGGTCCATGGCCTTGGCCCCTGACCACAAAAGGTATTTAAAGGGGGTTGTTGAAGAAAAGATTGATAACCACTCTTCTAGATTGCCGGGCTCCAACAAGACTCCCAGAGATTTATAATTTTCCAATTAAAATAAAAATTAAACCTCTTTAATTATATACAGAAGTATAATTAGAAATCTAACTAAGAACAACTGCTGAATTAAAAGAATTTAAAGAGGTGCAAAATGTCTGTTCCAGCCAAGCAGATCATGAAAAAAATGGGTCAAATGTTTTGGTACTTTGTGCCTTGGGATGACTCTGGGCATTGCTTCTAATTTCCTCTGTTTATTTCTTTAAGGACAAAGACATCTCGAGGCTTCAAGATTTCCAAGAACTGGAGCTTGTTCTAATGATGAGTGATAATGACTTTATGTTTAAAAATGCAGCACCAGCACTGACCGAAAGGCCTTGTTATAACAAGAAAGCATCAAAACTAACTTACTAAATAATGAATTAAAAGTTTCACTCTAGTATTTAACTGTTAAACCTAGAACGCTCTAAGGGCTATATCATTAACTTCTACTATACCGTGGAAAGTATAATTAAACAGACTGAGCATATATATATATATATATATATATATATATATATATATATATATATATATATATATATATATATATATATATATATATATATATATATATATATATATATATATATATATATATATATATATATATATATATATATATATATATATATATATATATATATATATATATATATATATATATATATATATATATATATATATATCTTTGAAAACAAGCTGAAACAGTTGGACTTGTTTTTAATTTAATATGCTAAAGGTGAAGATATCATACTTGCATTTCATAAACTGACCAGTGGAATACCCTAACCTATGAATGATCTTTCTTAAAAGGAAATTGTTTCTTCTTGGAGTACAACAAAATAAAAGTTCTCAGGGAAATTAATTAATTGTCCTAATAATTGCTACTAGTAAAAAGGAGGCATTGTACATTGAAAAACTGAATAGGTAACGCATTTAATGCTGATAACAGGATATTCCAAATGCAGTTAGTTGTCTAAGTAGATCTGAATGTGCAACTTGAGAAAATGTGAGACAATTTTACAGGAAGGAGCAAGGAGAGATTTACATATTGTTGGCAGCAGTGCCTTGCAAATATATAAGTGAGGTGTGTCTTGCCATTGCTGATGGCAAGAGGAGCAGCTAATTTGGTGATCCCAGAGAAAGACCTACTCTACTACCTTTAAGGATCCTGCCTGGGGCAAAGCATCGAAGAGCTTCTGTAAGAGACAGAGGCTGTACAATTTCGAAATTAAGGAAGCAGTTCCTTCCACTTGTTGATACAACAGTGGTACAAGGGATGCTGCCAATGTTCTTAGGAAAATCTATATTTCAGAAAGAAGCACATTGACTGGTTTAACAATCTAGCCAAGTAAGCTAAATCAGCTGTGATTTCTTCGAAATGGTGCTCAGATAAAATACTAGAAAATATACTTTACTGTATTAATCCAGACTTTAAGGGTAGTGTTAACCAAAACTCTGTGTATGTGAGTGTAACCAAGAACTGCTTAGCAGTAAACAATGCCGAATGTTTGGCACTGATTTTCCTTCTTTTCTTTTCTTTTGTCTATTTAACCTTGAGAGTTTTCCTGAGGAACAATCAGGATGTCTACTTGGTAGTCTGGTTCCAAGGTGACATTAGCACAAGTTCCTTCTGCCTCTAATTTTTATCCTATTTATCCTCAGGTTCTTTAAAACTGTTACTTATTTAAAGGAAAGCTTCGTAGCATCTTAGATAGCAGAAATATTTTAATATCGAGATAAATAATACATCTTGGAATTTCTATGCATTTTTGACAGTCTTGCTTGCATTTCATATATGCATGTCTAAACTTTTCATCATCCTTCTAGTTCAAGTTGTGTAATAATATTTTGATGCCAAATTCCAGGGTGGGGGGGACAGTATGAAAAAGCATGGGACGCAGTATTACAATTAATAATTAATTATTAACCTAGTTTTAGGATTCTGTGTAGCTAGTGGATTGATATCAATTCATTTATTTGTAGTCCAACAAGTACATGCTATAATATAGATGGATTATATAGCTACCTGGGCAGTTAGGTGTATTTAGTTGCTAATTTCAGTTGCCAGATGTCAGAGTTCCTTGTCTACAGATACAGGAATGTGTACACAAGTGCTATGAACTTAAATTTAAGCCATTGGTGTCTGGAAAAAAAAAAGATTGATCCAGGACATAAGGAATTAAGGTAGACCGGAAAGAAGTAACCTGGATAACATTTTTTAGAATACCCAGTGGGACAAAAAAACAAATGTCAGAATTGCCAATCCAAGTCCTGAGTTGTGATTATATTTGCCAGGTTTTAAATAATGAATTTGGAAAACTAATTCAATCCATGTCTTCATAACATTGTATGGTCTGCAGGATTAAATTTGGTCATCTCCTCGTGCTGAGTTTTCCAGTTTCTATCCTCTCCATGCTACCTTAAAAAAGGAGCGGGGAGGAAGAGTGCCTTGGAGGGGAGAAAGTAGAGAGAAGTAGACAGAAGCAGCCCAGGGGTTCATGACTACCATGGTAGCCATGGGCCTATGCCAGATCATCTCAGGTCTGGCTCAGGACAGCAGCCACATGCCGGATATGATTTTCAAGTCGGAGCAATGACAACATGACATAGTGGGGGAACCTGTCTTTTCCCCCCCTTGTCATGGTCCAACCATGCCTACCATGGTGTTCCTGAGATTCTCTTATGTCACCCTCCCTCTGCAGGGAGGTGGGATCCATTCAAGCGGTCCTTCCCCTGCGACTGATGGACCTGAATAGATTCCAGAACTATCTGGTGGATATCTCAGGGGCTTTGCTGCACAGTCCTGTTGAGGCTCTGGTAATGTTCTGCAATCAAAAGACGGCTAAGGCGTTAAACCTTGTTTGTTCCTGTGTACTCTCTTTTAACCCTTCACTCTCACCCCCTCCCTGTGTTTCATGGAGGAGCTGTAGGTTTAGAAAAGGCTTAAAAGATGCCTAGAGGAGGAAGACAAGGGATGACTGTGACTACTACTTATAGCTGCCATTGAGGCCTTTCTCGTGGCAATAAAAGTGGTGAAACATTTTCCCACTTTTAACGGCGTACTCAGAGCATTGCCCAATGACCCAGGTCAAGATCACCCAGTCCCTCCTGGGACAAAGGGGCTCGGATATTCACCTTAAGGGTCACACAGAGGAATTTGTTCAACACTTACAAAGTTGTTCAGATTCATTCCCAGGTAGAACCCCTGCATTGCGCTCGATGCTTAGGAAGCAGTTATCTGGGAACAGTTTCAGTCCTGTTGGACCCGATGAAGTGGACAGGATCCTCGATGCTATCAGTGTCCATTAGATCCATATATCTCCTGGTTGGGGAAAACCTCCAGGATGGTAACTGCCAGGTGGGTTCAGGCAGTGGTTAATTCTTCACTGTGGGAGGGGACATTCCTGAGGCCAATCTTAGAGGTCCTGATTTTCCCTCCTAAATATACCATCTCTTGATCCCACCTGCCTGGACAATTTTCATCCAGTTTCCAATCTTCCCTTTTTAGAGAAGGTAGTTGTTTGGCAACTTCAGAAGATCCTGCATGAAATGGATTATCTGGAGCCCTTCCAATCAGGATTCAACCCCAATTATGGGACAGAAACAACATTGGTCACCCCTGATGGGGTCCAGGAGAAGAGCTTTTTCTTCCGTAGCTCTTGCCGTTTGAAAATTGTACCTCCAGAGGTGAGATCTGCACCCACCCTTTTAACCTTCGGTAAGGGCCTGAACACCTGGCTCTGCTAATTGGCCTGCGGCTCCAGGGGGGATGGGTGTGTGTGAACCATTCTGGAACTGGCTATTGGATTAGAAAAGACCCCTCTCATCTCCCCCTGCATACTTCGTATTCCTCTCCTCCCCGTCTTTTAATGGTATTTATTTTTTGTTATTTATTGTTTTAGTATTTTAAGATGTACTAGTTTTAATGTTTGTAAGCCACCCAGAGTAATTTCTGGATGAGATAGGTGGCACATCAATTCAATAAAAAAATAAGTTCTGGAATTTCTACAAGCTTCAGAGAGTAGCCTGGTGGAAAGAGATCCATATTTAACTCTGGAATAGATTGTAATTTAAACGCTTAACAGGGTCCTTGTTTCTCCTAGGAACTGGAGTTTGCAGCTCCACAGAGAAAGCCAATTGATGTATGACAATCAGTGACAGCCACCAAAGGTGCAGAGCTGAAGTATCCTTCAGTTCATGTTTGCCTAGAGCAGTGTTGTTGCAAGGTTACAGCTTCTCATCTAAGTGTTCCTGAGTCTTGATTCAATAAACAAAGATGTCTCTTTAGATATTTTGTCAGTTTAAATATTCATCTACCTAATTTAGAAGCTAATAGACTAACATATTCAATACCAATTGAGTTTAGAGGCCCCTGCCATTCTCTTAAAACACAAAATGTGTTACATCAGTGAAATAATTGAGGGCAATAGAGCCATTTTGTGACATAGCCTAAATGTGGGAGATTAAGCCATATGCTATCACCAGATTGCAAGTATATAGACCTACTAAAACACAGATAAATGAAAGGATACTGACTGCCATTGATCAAATTTGCCTAGGGCATATTAATTAGGATGTAAAGAAACTAGTTTTCCCTTTTGTTGCTATTTAAAAGGCTTAGGACTTAATCCTTGAAGGTGTAAAGCAAGTAGATGGCCAATTAAAATCAGTTCGTTAAGGGCTGCAATTTGAAGTCTGGGAAGAGAAATGTGCCGTTTCAGATAAAAGATTCAACTTACACATTTCAACATCTTTTAGGAAGAAGTAATGGAAAGAGAGAGCCACAACCCAGCATAGAATCGGTGTGCTTAAGAATGCTCTATTATGTGTTAGAAAAGGGTTGGAAATGTATTAGGCTACTCATAAGCAGGTATAAACATAGATCTAGTACGTTGTTGAATAATCATTTTTTTAGTAAATACAGTACAAGTCACTCGATCATAATGCACAATTGCTGACATCTTTCTATGCACTCTGAGAAATATTTTTATATTGTGTAACTTCTGCAATTTATAACAGATGATTTTATTAGCTTTGCTAACCAAATATATCTCATCTATTGAGTAATCCTTTCTTGACATCATTGGATATAAAGGAATCGGGACTTCCTACACTGTTACATAAATAACTTACTTAAAATAAAGAATTACTGACATGTTTTAGCTTTAATATTATTTCTTTGGGGCTGTATCCTTTTTATAGTTAATAAAATGTTATTGCCCATAAAATGAGTGATTTTCTTTTTTCATCTTAAAAGATTGGTTCACCTTTAACTAGAACAATTGTATGCTAGTTTTGTTGTGGAAAATTAACAATCCCAGCTAAGAGTTCAATTTTGAATTAAAATGTGTACCTTAAAAAATTCATCGTCGTCTGCCATGCCATGGTTCTCAACCAACTGATCAAACACACAGCTTTTTGACTGGTTAACTTCATAAAGAAATTTATAAAGAAACCAAGAAAGTTGCTGTGGTTATTGATTAGATATTCTAGCTGATTAAACAATTGTGGCCCCCGTTATTTCTGAGTTAAAAATTAAAGTATGTTTTCAGATGCCACCTTTAATATACACGTCCACTAGAAGTGGGAACTAATAGGAAGATTTTAGTATTTTTATATCATCAAATGTAATTTATTAGAAATGAAATAGAGTACAGGTATGCACACGTACTTGTATCCAATTACTTAAGGCGTTTCTCAATTAAAAATATTTCAGTATGTAGAAAATATATTTTAAAATAGAAAATAACATTTTCTGTTTCTCAGTCCTATGAAGTTTTGCTTCTCTGTCGCTAAATCTGATAAGAGAAAAGCACAGTTCGTTCAGGATGCTATTTTGGAGTGAAAAATAACACAGCCCAATAATCACTCCTTCAATGGAGCAGAGTAACTTGCTGTTATGCCAATCCGGCATCTTTAGCCATACCATAAAAAATCCCTCTGGATGCAATAAGACTTGAAGGAGAGTCAAACTCTGCAATTCTTCCTCTGTCCAGAACTAGGACTCTGCAAAGCAAACAAGCAAAGAAAAAAATTGATTGCTGAAGAGATGCTGGTGGCTATAAAACCATTCCGTTCCTAATTGTGGAATCCAACAAAATCCTTTTCAGTTCTACAAAGGCTCTGAAACTTCATTGGCTAAACCGCATGAGCAAAAAAAAAAAAAAAAAAAAAATGACACGAGAAAGGAAAAACCAAATGTGCAAAATAATTGGGTCCGTTTAGTACAAATGTTTTGTTTTTGAAGAGTACAGGAATATATCAGAACAGAGAGTCCAACAAACATTTTTTAAACCACTAACAGTTGGAGGTAATGTGAAAAACATTTAACTGTCTTTTCAGTGATAAACAATGAATCTGGGAACACTCCTAAACTCATTGATCCCGTGATGGCAAACCTATGGCACGCATGCCACAGGTGGCACACGCAGAGCCCTCTCTGAGGGCACACCAGCCTCGCCCCAGCCCAGCTCCATCGCGCATGTGCTTCCTGCTGGCCAGCTGGTCTTCAGGTCTCTGCCGCAGATGTAGGGGGGGCATGCGTGGGACGCACACATGCATGTGTGGGAAGCAGGGGGCATGCGAGGAAGCACATTGCATTTTGGGGGTTCATGTGTGTGTGCCCCCTGTGTCCCGTTTTGGGACTGGAAGGCCTCCTGCACCAACCTGGAAGCCAAAAATGGGCGGGGCCAGGGCACATGCGCGGGGTGCATACAAGACGAGGTGCATGTGCAGGGGCGGGGAACCTGCACGGGGGTGGGGAGCATGCGCAGAAGGCACTCACCTTACATTTTGGGGGTTTGCATGCACGCACATGCGCTTTGGGTGCTCAGCACCAAAAAGATTAGCCATCACTGCCCTATCTCAACTCTGACAGCCTGTCCAGGAGGTTATCATGTCTATCTGCAGGGAGACTGAAGGGCAGCAGAGTTGACCAGACACTAATCCCCAGTCTATCGCAATTGCCCAATAAAAGGTACACCCTTTCAAGAGTAGTAGTCAACTGGAGAGGAAGCCTGGGGGAAAAAAACAACCCCCTCTCCCTGACCCCCAAATTAGTGTTACGTATTGGTCATACTTAATTACCTGGTGTAATCCATAATTGTATTCAGTCTATGAGCAATTGTTAGTACAGTACAGTCTTCAAACTGTGTTCTTATTGTCATCTGAATGAGATCATCTGTCTCAAGATCAATTGCTGCCGTGGCTTCATCCAGAATAAGTATCCTTGTTTTGCGAAGGAGAGCTCTTGCCAAGCAAACAAGCTGCCTTTGGCCAACGCTGGGAAAAAGTAGGTGAAAGTTTTTCTTTTAATCAATGGGCATGTGAAGGATGTGGCATTAAGAAAACCTAATGTTGTGCCAAAGAATGATTCAGGGCAGAAACAATTGTTAAGCAGTGGCGCCTGGCTGCTGATACTGTATATCCCATGGAAACTCTTAAAAAAGAGGCAACATGGCATGGTGTAATTTTTATTCAGCATGCTCTTTCCTGCTTTAGGCGACACAAATCTCAGCCTCTTCCCCCCGCCCCGGTCTCTGTCTCTCATCTAGTCCCAGTTCAAACAGAAATATTTTAGTAAGAAATCTTATTCAAACCATTCCTTATTTTGCTATAACTCTTGTTCTTTCTCTTCTAGCATGTAGGATCTTACTTAACACATACTTAAAAATGGAAAAATATAGTTCCATAAAAAACAACACTGCCCTTAACATTTTTCTTAATGCTCCCCCCCAAATCAAAAATAAATATGAGATTCTGATAAACTATTTCATTTCGTCTCCACCTTGCCTCTACCATGTTTTGGTTGTGATTAGCACCAAGACCTGTATTGTGAATATAAAGAGGGTACCTCAAGAAATTGCATTATCTATCACGAAAACAGCTCCATAGGACCACAAACATTTCTTTTGTGCATAGAAGGAAAGCAAGAGAAGAAAGAAGTCTCTTCCAATAATGTAAGAGATACAGGCAAAGAGGAGGACTAAACACAAACAGCCCCAACCCTGCAGTATATTCTAATGTTACATTTTATATTGTTTCCCTCAATTGATTTATTATGTGCACCCATGAAGTCAACATGAAATTGGTGCCGACTTTTAGAAATCACATTAGATTTTCTCCAGGAGGATCTGTTTTCCAGCTGGGTATTTCAGGTTTTCCAATAGTGCACTCAACTAGCTGCAATAGAATCATTCATCCTGCTGCTGGTTTTCTTCTTTCCTTTCCTTCTACCTGTCATGTTCTGTTCTTATTTACGGCTTCCTGAGCTGTCTGTAGGTTTCACATGAGGACAATGAGATGCTCTGTGATTCCTATTTTTCAAAGCACATTCCACAGCTTGACCGTATTGAAGACCTTTTTATAAACATCGGAAATCGTTGTCTTAAACAAAACAAAATAATTCAATAGTGTGAAATGTTGCGATACCCAAGAGGAAACAACCTCGATGCTAAGACTGATAAAATGGGGTGCCTGGGGGAGAAATGAAAATCATGAAATGTCTGGGGAAAGAAGAAAGGAAAATGGGAGAGAATCCAATTGGGGAAAGACAGTAGAAAAGATTGGGATAAAAAAGTAGAATAACTAATTGACTAGATAAATTACTTCTGGTTCAAGCTGACAGCTATTTTAAACTATTTCCAGGAATAGAGGTAAGAACTGCCCCCAGATACTGTATTAATAGTTAGACAGTATTCATGCGTATGCACACACTTACACAGTTTGCAACAAAGAGTAGGGCAGGAGTTGATGGGATCCAAACATAAAAAAAATCTAATGAGAACTGAGCATAGACAATGAATTGCCAGGAGAAAGGGGACAGGAATGCAGTTGCTGGAACATAAGAGATATTTCAACATTTTTCTTGAAATGCCTCCTTGTTACACTTACATCTTCCAAATTAGAACAGTAATTACCTCAGATTTTCTCCTCCTTCTGAACATTCAAATTCGAGCATAGCAGGCTGACTGCTGACAAACCTCTTCAGATGGGACAGTTCAAGAGCTTTCCATATTTCTTCCTCAGAATATTTATTAAAAGGATCCAAATTCATTCGGAGTGTTCCAGAAAAAAGAACAGGGTCCTTAAGAAAATGATCAGACTGGATTTAGAATGCAGTTCTAAAGAAAAATGAATTACCTAGCCATATGGAAATATGCGTTAGGATTTTTCTGAAGTAAATTCTAACTCAAAGAGACACTGAAACAAGTTTGGGCCTATAATCTGCACTCTCTGAGAGTGAGCAGCCATACCTGTAATATACCCAACCTGCTGGATCATATTGTAAGACGGAAGAAGATGGGAGAAGCTGGTCCCATAGGTGACCCAGCCCCAAACCATGAAAGGCTTTAAAGGTGATCACCAACACTGAACTATACCTGGAGAATCACAGGCATTTTATTTATTAAATTTATATGCCGCACCTCTCCCTGATAAGGTGTCTCTCTGTAGCTCACAGAGTAGTGGTGTTACATATGCTGAATATCTGATATCATCCATGCAGCCATGTTTTGTACCAGATGAAGTTTTTCACTTCTTGTATTGTTTGTTTTGCTGTTTTAGCATTCATTTTAATTGTTTGTAAGCTGCACCGAGTCATATGTATAAGATGGGTAGCTATGTAAATTGTAATAATAAATAAAGCTTCCGCTTGCAGGAACAACTATTTTCTGGCATAGGAAATGATACAACTCTCTTATTCACCAAAATCTTTTCAGATAGAAAACTTTAGGTCCAAAAGATATAGAAATAGAATATCTTGTTTTTAGGCATCCTGAAAAATCCTTTTGCAAAATAAATGGACAAGATACATTGATTCTACGTGCAAAGATCATTGTCATTCCGTTTCTACATCTCATTTAAACTATGGTGTTTGGTTCCCATCTTACATCTGCCCTGTGACATAAGGCAATTATTCTAACCCAAAAATCTGCAATTGCTACTGTTGGGTATACATTTGCAAAATCCAAAATCCCAAATTGCTACTATTGGGTATACATTTGCAAAATCCACTGGAGTTGGGCAGCCAATACATTATAAACAAACAATTAATCCTCACTAGAATGGTTTAATGCATAAAAGTAGGCTTACTTGGGGAATTATAGTCAGTTTGGATCGCAAGTCATGAAGGCCAATATCTGCAATTTTCACCCCATCAATGGTAATCTCCCCCTTTGTGGCTTCTAGTATCCTGAAGAGGCAGAGGGTCATTGAGGATTTGCCGGCTCCAGTTCGTCCAACAATCCCAACCTAATGTACAGGTTTGAAGAATCAGCAATGATTAAAATGATGGTCCCACTGAAAGATGGCATGAAACTTGTTCAGGTTATGGTTTACATGCAGTGTTCTTTTTCTTCTTTATGTTATGCTTACAAGACACTTATCTGTGATCACATGATTGCTATTTTTCATGAAAAAAAGAATAGTCAGAAATCCTATATCAGAAAAGTTGGGAAATAACGTTAAGGGAATACACACACACACACACACACATATGTGCGTGCATGCGTGTGTGCGCACACACACACACAAAATAACCTTTACGAGAGCTATATCAAATATTAATGCCTTTTACATAGGAACGTAATTCCTTTGTACATTTGATATTTAAATTAGATAATTAATTAATTAATTAATTGCATAAAAGCAAAGATTCCAAGTAAAAGAAGAATGAATGGACAATTGTTTGCCTGCCCCATTGAAATAACAACAACAAAGTACCGATTCTACGATTAAGGATGCTCAGGGCAAAGTATGTAATGACTTTGATTTAACTTTATTTGGGACAGAGTTTTTTAAAAGAATACTCAACTATCGTATTAAGTCAAAAGTTACAAAACTGAACTCTTCCTTTTTAAATGCAGGTAACAGAAAATAAAGGTTGATTCACTGCTATGTTAGAAACATACCTTTTCTCCACCTTTTACACCCAAGCTGAGGTCTTTCAGCACCAAATCGAGTCCTTTCCTATACCTGACAGAATACTTTGTAAAGACCACTTCTCCCTGGGTGGGCCATTCCTCTGGAGGTCTTTTATCCTCTATGATCCAAGGTGCCTGAATATGGAAGGAGTTACAGGATACCGTGTTAGCACTCGAACCATGCTTTCAACTCTGACGAAATATATTGCACTAAAAGCTCCACGGGTATAGTTGTATTTAGTCTTCCGCTAAATATTAACATCAAGTGGCTTATTTGCTGAATCATCTAAAAGAATTGGTAGAGTGGTAAGGTCTTGGATTGGGTTCCATCCTTACTCATGGAATGACTTGGTGACTCTGGGATTCTTGTTCAGCCTCTTCTTCCCCCAAAATTGTTGGGAAGTGAGTTGGTTTATTTAGTTGCAGCCTTAAGACCAATCATTAAAAATACATCAAGTACACTAAATACACATGCACTCCTGTAAAGAGCGTGGGATAGGCCTGAAACAATTAGTATATAAAGAGGGCATCAGATGGATTCTAAAAGTCAGAGCAATTGATACAAAAAAAATTTTTTTTTTGCAAATTTCTTGGAAGTATCTGAAAATCGGTCACAAAGGAGGAGAATGGTAGCCTCACAGTTATAAAAGTAAACAAGCTTTCTAACAATAAGTAGTACAAAGATAATTTGCCATTGTGTATACAGTTGGCATTTTAGAAACACGTGTGAAACAATTTCAGCCTCTGCATCTGTGCATAAACTTTTCCGATGCATGTAAAGGGAGGCCAGTATATCTGCCGGTTGTCACACAAATTGATTGTGAGGATAAAACAAAGGTGTAAAGTGCCATGAGCTCTAACAGCAAAGGCCAGCTGTAAATTTAATGAATCAATATATAAACAAATAGATAAACCTTTCTTGAATACAAAGCACTTTGTACATAATTTCATTAAGGATAAGACTCACAAAGGCAGAAATATGTGCTACTTTGCTAATGAATATGCCTGGTAGATCTCATTAGCTACACAATAGCTTCCTGTGATGTGAAGCCATCTCTCTTCTTTTTCTAGCTTCAGACTCTTTTTGTTTTTGTGCCTTCAAGCCAGCCTTGATTCCTGGCAACTATCTGGGTCTTTTTTTGGGGTGGTGGTGGTAGTATTTTCAGAAGTGGTTTGCCACGGCCTACTTCCTAAGGCTCAGAGACAGTGACTGGCTCAAAGTCTTTCAGTTGGGTTTGTGCCTAAGGTAGGACTAGAACTCAGTTTCCTGTTTTCTCCTCCCGAGTGCCTTTAATCACTGCACCAAACTGACTCGTAGCTTGAATAAGTATAACATATACAAACTTTCAGAGCATTCTATACTTATTCGAATGGTAGGTGGGATTGACCCTGGGAGATAGGCAATGAGACATAGCCAAGGGAACATCCAGATAAAAGGCAGCTTAGCCCATAGCAGGACTGTGAGCAGGACAAGTTGTTCAGAAGAGACCTTACCTAGTTTATTGGGGTGTAAAGGGGATGGGTATGGGGTGGAGAAAGGAATGTACTTTCAGATTTGCAAGAGTCTATTAATATAACCTTACCACAAAATAGAATTAGCTCATCTGGATTGTGTTTCCTATCTGGTATTCCTTGTATATCAGATAGGAAATTTGTAAAAAAAAGATTTGTAAAAAGGGACATGGTAACTCAGTGGCTAAGACGCTGAGCTTGTTGATCAGAAAGGTCAGCAGTTCGAATCCCTAGCGCCATGTAATGGAGTGAGCTCCTGTTAGTTTCCCAGCTTCTGCCAACCTAGAAGTCCGAAAGCATGTAAAAAAATGCAAGTAGAAAAATAGGGACCATCTTTGGTGGGAAGATAACAGCGTCCCGTGTGCCTTCGGCATTTAGTCATGCCAGCCACATGACCACGGAGACGTCTTTGGGCAGCACTGACTCTTCAGCTTTGTAATGGAGATGAGCACTGCCCCCTAGAGTCAGGAACAGCTAGCACATATGTGAAAGGGAAACCTTTACCTTTACACCTTGTAAAGCTGACCCAGATCTCCTCATTTTTCTTAAATATTACAGATATGCATAGTGCTAGAGCTTCTATTATATAAATTATCTGTAAATATCTGTTGAACACATCTGTTGATCACATAAATTATCTGTTGCATGAAAACATGCAAACATTCAAGTTACGTCTCTTTGTCAGGCACAATAGAATATAACATTTTACTTAGATTATTTTTAGAGCAGATTGCTCACCCACACACATGGCTTTGTACGGTCTCAGTAGCATAACAGCATGATTACAAGGATGCCAAATATAAACACCCCAAAACTTCTATTTCTATCAACTAGAAAGATAAACATTTGAAAATGCCTCACTGAAAATAGTGAAGCTTCAAATTGTTAACAGTTCCAGCACTGAGAGATTAATGTCTAAGAAGAGATACATTACATTCTGTAGGTAATGTGGGTAAAATCAATTGTATTTACAACAATTTTTAACCTTCCTTGGAATAACAGAACTCCTAGCATTCTAGTTAGTGCCAATGGCAAACAATACTGGGAAGAATTATAAATCAATATTAAAAGGTTCATGGGGATGGCAAACTTGCATGTTACGTACTGTATTGAATACTATACTAACAATGAATGACATTGAATAACAATGACAATACTAATTTTTACCAAGGAAAACATATTGCCATATACTGTTGTATCTTTCATTGTTGCAACTCAATGAAAGCAAAACAACACTAGTTAAGGTGCAGGCTGAAGCCACTCTATATTATGTATGGGATAGTCCAATGATGGCGAACCTTTTTTTTACCGCATGCCAAAATTGCGCGCACAGTTGCTACTGCACCCCCTCCCCGCGTGCCCACTCAATTCCCCACCCAACTGCGCATACGCACGTGACACACACACACACGCTGCATGCACCCCCCCCAGGCTCCGGAGGCTTTCCTCAAGCCTGGGGAGGGCAAAATCGCCTCCCCCGCCCTCCTAGATGCCCTCTGGAAGCCAGAAACACATCATTTCTGAACTTCCAGTTGGCCCTTTGGTGCCGTTTTTTGTCCTCTTTATTGCCGTGCAAGGTGAGTGCTGCTGGGGAGAAATCTGGGAGGGGGAGAAGAAAACAAACTTCTTCTAGGGATGGCCTTCTCCCCCCCTCCTCCCTGATTTCTCCCCAGCAGCACTCACCTTGCACGGCAATAAGCGGTGTGTGTGTGTGTGTGTGTGTGTGTATGTGTGTGTAACAGGGGTGGGATGGGACCGATCACCTGAGAGGCTGGCAAAGAAGTCTTCCCCACAGCCGCAGCTCTCGGAAGAAGAAGGCAGGGATAGTGGCCAGCACTCATTTCCCTTACAACTCATTGCGGCTTGCTCCCTCGCCACTTTCAGCTAAGCAGGGCAGGCGAGGCTGGGCTGCAACCAGCAGGGCGGGGGCGGTAATGCTCTGTCCTGCCGGGGCGGCAGCAGTGAACAGTAAGGGAAGCGAATGCCAGCCAGCATCCCTGCCTTCTTCCCCCGAGAGCCACTTCTTTGCCAGCCTCTCAGCTGATCGCTCCCAGCCAGCCCCCGTTAAACAAACACACGCACACACACACTTTGCTGCTGCGTGAGGCAAGCGTTGCCAAGGTGTCCAGGTACCAGGGCCAAAGGGGTGGTGGTGGCGAGGACGGGCAGGCCCGAGCTTCCCCCCCCGCCCAAGCAGGCTTCTTGCACAGCTCCAGCCTGTGGCTCTGATGAGGAGCCGTGGGCCGGACTGCTGCCACTTCCAGCCAGGATATATTCTGCCAGGCCCTCGACGGCGTCTTTATGTGGTTAGCTCGCCTCCCCACCAGCAGCTCCTCCGCCGGCATCCTAGCTGGAAGCGTAAGCACAACAGCCGCTGTTGAGGAAGGGGTGGCAGTCACCTGTTCTCGCCACTGCCACCCTTTCACCCCTGGTAATGCCAACTGTTGCACTGCTGCTTCCAGCTGGGACGCTGGAGGAGCTGCTGGCGGGGAGGCGACCTACATGCATAAAGACGCCACTGAGGGCCTGGCAGAATATATCCCACTGGAAGCGGCAGCACTCCGGACTGCAGATCCTCATTAGAGCCGCAGGCTGGAGCCGTGCAAGAAGCCCGCTTGGGTGGGAAGGGAGGGAAGCCCTTGCCCGTCCTTGCCACCGCCTCTCCCACATCCCTGGCAGCTATCACAGTGCTGCTTCTGGCTGGTGTGGGAGTGGCTGCAGGGGCCGGCTGGCCGCTCCTGCCCTTCCCCTTGTGGCTGCCGCTGCCGCTGCTTTTCTGGGGTGCCCGAGCAGGCCAAGCCCTTCGGACTGCAGATGAGCCATCGGCTGGAGGGGAAGGGCCACGCAAGAAGCCCACTAGGGCGGGGAGGGAGGGAAACCCCGACCACAACTCTGCTCTGCTAAGTGACAGCTGAGATCCCTTCTCCACGTCTTTTGGCACGCGCGGCCCTTGCTCTTCCTGTTGGTGGTTTTTGCGTGCGCATGTGCGCCAGGAACCAGATCACCAAATGGCAACGTGCATGTGCACACTGAAAACAAGATCATTTTCCTGGTGTGCCCACCGGGCGGCTCCTCTTCTGTTTTCTGGCATGCCAATGCACGTAAAGACCAACTGGTTGCTGCGCCCGAACCCGGAAGAGCAACTGGTGATGGCTCCGTGTGCCAGGAGAAATGGCTCTGCGTACCACTTCTGTCACACGTGCCATAGGTTCACCATCACGGGAATAGTCTATAGCAGCGATGGCTAACCTTTTTATGGATCATGTGACAAAAGCGGGGGGAGCACGGGTGGGTTGTGCGTGGGCTTGCTCACACCCATAATACTATGCACGTGACCCTAAGTGACTTCCGGTTTGCTCGTAGGGTCGCTTTTTACCCTCCGGAGTCTTAAGGGAAACCGTCTGAAGGCGAAAAACGGCCCTACGAGCAAATCGGAAATGACTATTTTTTGCCCTTCGGAGCCTTCAGGGAAGCCACCTGAAGGCTCCAGAGGGCGAAGAACGGCTCTATGAGCAAACAGGAAGTGACTTCTGGTTTGCTTGTAGGGCCATTTTTTGCCCTCCAGAGCATTCAGGGAAGCCTCCTGAAGGCTCCGGAACGAGCAAACCAGCCCCTACGAGCAAACTGGACGTCCATTCACGAACTTCCAGTTTGCCTGTAGGGCTGGTTTTTCGTGCTCCGGAAATTTCCAGAGGGCAAAAAAAGGCCTTAAAAGAAGACCAAAGTCAGCTGGCCAGGCCGCACATGAGCTAACAGGGCAATGCCTCACGTGCCCTAACAAATGGCTCCACATGCCACATGTGGCATGCGTGCCATAGGTTTGCCGTTGTGGGTCTACAGGATAAATGCTCTTCCTTAATTTAGGAGTGAATGTATTTTCCAATATTGCGTTACTTCTGAAATGAAAGCAAAAATATGATATATAACCCATTAATCCTGTGGGGGTTCCATTCAGGGCTAGAGTACCTCAGGGCAGAAATATGAGTTATGTCAACCACCAAAAATCACTTCATGGTTGAAAAGTGCAAGGCTAGATATCTGTGCAACTATGGAAAAAGTATAATTAAACCATCCTGGTTCTAAAAAGATTTCCACTTCATGTGGATAGAGGGTAACAGTCTCTTAATGGAACTTCATTCTAGTATAGAATCAGAGTCTTATCTAGCTATTCTGGGTCAAAAGCCTGAGTAGATTATGCTGAGTTCAGTCTGAGGAACCTGAAATATGCAGCGCTAAATTAATCCCAGTTAACAGAGGAATTATATATTTACATTGCAGCTTGTTGTTGTTTTTTTGAGAAAAAAAAATCCCCCACTGAGAAACTCACCTCAGTTTCATTTTCGGAGTATTCTTTCACTCTTTCTACAGCCACAATGTTGCTTTCCAGATCAGATGTCATTCGTACCATCCAGTTCAGAGACATTGTCACCTACACAATGATTAAAAAAGTATTACCTTGGGTCAGAAGGTAATCATGGCTACAAAAAGTAACCCAGATACTGTAGCTACCATTGGCAGAGATATTTCTAAAATACAATTAAGCAGTGTTTTTCCATAGCATGTCTTTAAAAGAGAAGGCCAGAAATCCAGATGTTATGCGGTGATCAACATTCCCAATACTTATGATCTATCGTCTTTGTAGAGAAAGAGAATTCTTTACTTGGAAAGGCCCTGCTGATACTGCGTTTTGACCCCCAAAATAAGCGCTTGGCCTTATTTTCAGGGAGGTCTGATTGTTTTTGAGGTGCAGGAGGCGGTGAGCGTGGTCACCTCCTGGCTGCTGCTGTGTTGCAATATTTTCAGGGTGGGCTTATTTTCAGGAGAGGGCTTATTTTAGTGCATGCGCTCAAAAGTCCAATTGGGCTTACTATGTGGGGAGGCTTTATTTTTGTGGAAACAAGGTATCAACATTATCTGGAGGGAGGGCAGTGTCACAAGAGAACCAAAGCTGAAACTTCAGATTGGAAGACCAAGTAGCTTCCAGTTATATGACAGCAAAGTTGAGGAATTAATCCTTAAGGAGCTTTTGTTTTTCAACTTTCCATGTGAGGTACTTATAATACTAATATTTAGATGTTAAGAACTGATATCTGAGTTTGCATTTCCCATCCCCACCCCCCTGCGTTTGTGTCTATTTTGAACTTGTATGGTGCTCTGGCTTAAGTGCAGAATAAAAATAAAAACTAAATAAGGAAAAGGCATGGAAACTTTTTCTAAACCACAGTATCTTTACTACTGTATCTTTAATTACACTGAAACTACCTAAGGCTTGTATTGTTTCTTACATTCCGTTTAAAAATACATAAGGCTAGAATTAGTTGCTGTGCCAATCTGAATGTGTGACCTTATTGTTACCTGGGATAGAGATTCAATCGATCTGCTTCCTATTGCCATAATCTCAACTTTAATAGCTTTTAAGGCTGCATGGCCCAATTCAAATCCTTTGATCTTCCCAGATGCTGTAAGTCCCAAATTTCACAATTTCACTACTGCAGATTGCTGTTTCTGAATGCACATTGTCAATGCTGTGCACATTTTAAAGTGAAGCCCAATCTTTTGCTTTTCAATTTCAGGGCCACATAATCCACCCTGCTCTTAGCCAAACAGATGATTTCTCTCCCTGCCTCCCTTCATACTAAAAGCGAAGTTAAATCCCTGACAGATTGTGGAGTCTGATAGCTTTCATAATATGCTGTTGTTAACTAAAGGCCTTTTGTTAGAAAAGATGTGGAAGCAAGCAGTACACCTTAGCATGGTTTCTCCTCAAATACAAGCAGAACACAACCTTAGAAAGGCCCCGTTAAAGGAGGAAAAGCCCCCCTACCTATGCATTCTAATTTTTTTACCACCACTGGTTGCCATCTTGGTCTGCAGCAATCACTGTCGCTTCCTACTAAGTTGCATGTGAGGCCCGCACAGCTGGGCAAGATCAAAGAAAAAAGGACAACCCAGAGTCTAGGAAGATTGCGAAATGTCCCCACCCCCGATTTCTTTCCATCTGGACCAAGTTGTTGTTTATAAGATACGCTGTCAAATGACTCACCCATTATCTCTTCACTACTGATGTCTGATCTTTCTTCCCTTCCGTTCCCAGCGTCCTCACAATATTTCACCCTGCAATTGCTTCTAATATCGCCATTGGCTTTCTCTTCCCAAAAGCAACTCTACCTTGATTTGAGTCTAGGCTACTTCTTGCTTATGATTATCTCTTCTGTTGGACTGAGCTATTCAGACTGAGGCTGGACAAAGACTCTGATTTCTAAGCCCAGGAAACATGGTTAGCAACCAGGCTGGGCATGCATGCTGATGACAAGAAGGCATTCTCAAACAATGGCACAGTAAGAACCACAATTGTAGCTACATCTCCAAAATGGGCCAACATGTCCAAAAGATGGCAGAGGAGAGACATTTTCAGCTATATTATCATCTGCATGGAGAACTCCTGCCACAAGATGCACAGTTACTTGGTACCTGTGTTAATTAATATCTCTTGGGTAGCAAGCAAACATTTTATTTTCCCAAATGTTCAATCTGTGCTTAACATGCCTCTCATGTCCATGCTCCCTTCACTGTCCTGCTCATTAAAGGTAAAGGTAAAGGTTCCTCTCGCACATATATGCTAGTTGTTCCCGACTCTAGGGGGCGGTGCTCATCTCTATTTCAAAGCTGAAGAGCCAGTGCTGTCTGAAGATGTCTCCGTGGTCATGTGACTAAACGCCAAAGGCACATGGAACACTGTTAATTTCCCACCAAAGGTGGTCCCTATTTTTCTACTTGCATTTTTACATGATTTAGAACTGCTAGGTTGGCAGAAGCTGGGACAAGTAACGGGAGCTCACTCTGTTATGCGGCACTAGGGATTTGAACCGCCAAACTGCCGATCTTTCTAATCGACAAGTTCAGCGTCTTAGCTACTGAGCCACCGTGTCCCTCGTCCTGCTCATGAATGCTTCCTAAATCAGCACAACCCAAGACATAAGAGGCATTATATTCTTACTTTGCCACAAAAAAAGGGGAGGGAGGGAGGGAGAAAGAGAGAGAGAGGGAGTGAGATGCAATTAAACCAGAATGCCAAATGAAAGGGTCACATTATAATGAGGGTTCACTTCCACTTTTAATATAAGCAATGTATTATACACACCTGAAGTGCGTAAGATACAGAAAGTCCTACGAGGCCAGGACTCAAACTGTTTTTACTTAGTACGGCAAAAAGGGCTGCAAAGAATACTACGGCGTTTCCCACAAATTCAACTCTAACTCCCAGCCACCTAGTAAATGAGAAAACATTTTTAGTACAGAATCCGCACTTCATTTGGAACCATTTGTCTTTTCCAATAAGAGGCTGAGTTTAAAAACAACTTTAAAAACAACTTTACCTGTTGGCTACAATTCCAGGATAGTAACTTTTCTGATTGTCATTCACCTTTATGTCACTGGTGTAAATAAAAGACATCTCTCTTTTGTAGGCTCGGATGACGCTGGCTCCTGTGACTGTTTCCGAAAAATGTGAATATATGGGGGATCTGCTAACGGATTCCAGTCGCTTTAATTGACGAGAGGTAGCTACATAGAACCGCTGCCATTGCAGATGTTGGGTGGGTGGGGGGGACACAAAACAAAACCTCTTAAAACATTTTACATATTTGATCTCAAGATTGTGACATCATAGATAACCAATACAGTTCCCAAAGGAAGAAAGGCCTTGGAAAAAGAAGCTGTATCTAATTCTCTGGGATTTGTCTCACTAAATCTTGGGAAAGCCGACGAGACATCAGAATCAATAGTAAACCTGTT
The DNA here is from genome assembly GCF_964273705.1 of Natrix helvetica. NCBI lineage: Eukaryota > Metazoa > Chordata > Lepidosauria > Squamata > Natricidae > Natrix > Natrix helvetica. The sequence continues at coordinate 244,431,594 of NC_138548.1, forward strand.
CCTGAGCTGTGCCATTTTAGCTTCAGGTGATGTTTACATGCTTGGATGCTCTAAGTATGAAAATGTCTTACAGACTGAAAAACAACTTCTGAGGAAAAGCTAGTCTGACCTTGATTATGAGGGTATAATCTATTTTTTGGAAGAGATTTCAAATATAGATTTCACCATCACCCCACTCCATCCTAATATACTAGCTACATCAATATCACTTTAAAAACAGTGATTTTGAACACAAGCCTTCCAATTATGGAATTCAGGAGGCAGGAAAAGAAGCCTTAACCTATCATGATAAGATTCTTTTTCCATTGTTAATGTCAAATGCCCACTGCATTATAAAAAAAAAAAACCATGCCAAAAGAGTGCTAAAGTGATCTACACCAGTGGAGATTAAAATTATCTTCCGTTTTTCTTCTGAACTGTTTCTGGTTTGTTAAATGTTTTTTAAATGCTAGCAACTGCTTTTACTTCGATGATGTTTAATGTTTTTTATTTTATTTTTATTATTTTGGTTTCTACTGGTAAGCATTTTCTACCGTTGCTGGAGCAGCTTATAGACAAAGGGCAGGCTATAATTATTTTAGGAAAGATCACAACAGCAAAAATACTTAGAATAGGGAAGTAAGTAAATGATTGTGAATAAGTTATTCAGTCTTGTAAACCTAACTGAGATTTCCTTCATACAGAAGAGCTGGCTTCTGTGTTTCAAAGGGACTGCACCCAGGAAAGTATGCAATTATGTAAGTATTAATTAACAGATTAATTATTTCACATTGAAAGAGTGCATTACCTGCCCAGGTTTCTGGTACTTCAAAAATAATCATGCAAATAATGAGGTGACAAAAGAAGAAAAAAAAATGACGGACATTACCTGTGCAAAATAATACACAACTGCTAAAGGTATTATAACCACAGCAAATAGCGGAGTGCTTGCTATGATCACAATCATTGTGGAGAGAGAATTAAAGAAGGTTCCAAGAAACATCAGTATGGTTGGCGGTATCACTTCATCAATCACATAGATGTCCTTAGAAAAGCGGTTAATGATTCGGCCTGTTGGAGTTGTATCGTAGAAAGACTGTGGAGTGTGGAGCTTATTTTCTAGCAGTGCTGCATGCAGAATACGGGCTGCCTTGATGCCAGCCATGGCTAGGGAAAAGGAGGAGATCAGAACAAACAGCCCTGTTGCAAAAGAGGAAACAATGGGAAGGAGATGTCAATCACATTGTATCCCAGAAGTTAGAAATTCTGTTTTATGCAACTTCGCTACATTGTTAGTCTGTCTTCTATCAGGCCTGCAGCCATCTTTTCTTTTGAGTCTTTGACCTGCCACACTTTCTATTATTCTGCTATGCATTTTCTATTGTGGGAAAATGGGAGCGGGGATTGTAAGGAGTCACGTACTATGTAGTCACAACAAAATTCTTTCTAGAAAGCCAAGGTCATCCTTTGTCTCTGCACCTCTGCACCTGACCGGAACTGGATGGGTGGAACTGCCAGCATGGTAGTGGGAGAATGGACCATGTGATGGGCTTGTGGGTGTGGGGCAAGATCTTGAACTTTCAACTGGGTGGGAAAACCAGGAAGCTTTTGCATTCGGGTTTTCCCAGATGTGCCAACATGGCTCTCTTAATAGATTGGAACTTTGAGCAATACTTTGTTTGATTTACTTTTGGATGCTATTGGACCCCTTTGTGAGGGGTCTGTCAGCCTTGGAAGCATTTTTTTCGAGGCTACCACATTTAGTGCCTGGGAAAGCAGGAGGGGGGATTTCAAGGAGCAGTGGAAGATTAGTCACAACAACATTCTTTTCCCTGGGAGTCAAGGACAATTGCCCTTCACCTGGAGGGGAGTGACTGGGGGTAGTCTCCAGTTGGGAAGAAGACATAATTGGGCCATGTGATGGACTTGTGGGTTCAGGGGATGGAACTTTGACTTTCTTCTGGGTGGGGAAAACCCGAAAGTCTCAGATTCGGGTTTTCCCAGATGTGCCAATATGACACCTCTCCTGACCTCGGAGTCTTCTTTCATCGGTGGTGTTACTTGGAATCCCAACAGGGTCTTTGGTGCTCTTTGAGCTTGCTTGTTTTCTTGCAGATGTTTCATTACCCGAAGTAGGTAACATCATCAGCGCTGATAATGTTACGTAGTTTGGGTAATCAAACCTCTGCAAAAAAACAAGCAAGCTCAGAGAGCATCCAGGACCCCTGATTTCAACCCTGAGCTACAAATATTCTCCTTTATTAGTGTCTCCTTTGTTTTTTGCAGACCACAATATCTCCTCTCTTTGTGTTCTATTACTACTGCTACAGGCTTGTCGGGAGCACTGAAATGCTTCCGGGTTGAAAGCATTGAATGGGGACATCACTATTGCTTGGGGTAAAAGAAGGATACAAAAGGCCTGCAGATCAAAATGGGGTGCTGACACAATGCAATAAAAAGATTGCCGTAGCAACATAACTGTTTTGTATTTTGTTCATTCTGTCCAAGGATTTTTTGAGTAAGTATTAAAGAATGCTAGAAACCACAATTATCACTATTTTAAAATAGTTATATCAACACTCTTAACTAGGAATTTGAGTAATTGCCCTGTATAGATGGGCAGAAACATGTAATACAATTACCTTGCAAGATACCCAGGGTAGCATAGACTCCAATTCGCATTTTCACATTCTCTTGAGTCCCATTTATCACTTTATCATTGGTCCACGCACTGAGCCATACATTGGCCCCAATTGCAGCACCATTTTGGCAGGAATACAGGAAGCATATCAACAAAGAAATAAAAGGACCAACAGACTTCATGTATTGCCAGAAAACAGTAAATTTGACCTGTAAATTGACGGAAATAAATATTTACATATTGTAGATGCAAAATTCTTTTAATATAATAATAATAGCAACTCACAAGAAGAATTGAAAATTTGGAAATGAGAATATTTCACATGCAGATTATTTTGAGGAAAAAAACCCCAAAGCTGAAACAAAGGAAATTTCTGAATAGAAGTACATCAAAGATTTGGTCAGGAAAATACATTTGTTTACAAATCTAAATAAAGTAAGCTTCTATAATATTTATGAAATTACCAAATTAAAGCATTAAAGAGATTTCAGATTGTATCTACATTCCATATCAAGAGCAAAGACAAACACTGCAGTGTGTCTATTTTCAAACTGGCCAAAAGCAGCTTTTTAAATTCAGCAGTAGTACAATATAATACTAGAGCAATCTCTAGCCTATTGTCTCAGAATATCACTGCATGAACTCTGCTGTGAATCCAGTTTCCAGGATACGCTTAAAGAACCTGCAAACCATAGCTTGATTCTCCATTTGTTACAAAAGTTGAATTATTCTTTTTTTCATAACAAAACAGCTTTGGGCGGCCTATAACCCTAAAATCTCTGGATCACTTTTGCAGCTTGCAAAATCTCTTTGAACACTACTTAAGAAAATCAGTAAGGGAGTTTCTATCATCTTGACAACAAAACATGAACATTGTGGTAGAAGGCTTTAAAAAAGTTTATTTTTAAAAAATCCCACCAAAAGTTTGGGCAAGAAATGTCTTTAAAAGGGTAAGTTAGAACAAAAGAAAGGTTTAGAAACCGAAGGGCGGTAGTAAAAGGTATGTGTAAACCATACGAAATAATGAAAATGAAATGTGATAACTACGAGTAATAATACTATGCTTATTTGTATTGAAATGTATGATGCCCAGGTATCACACCATTCACGCATTGATATCTATAAATAGTATAACATAAAAAACTTGATGGGAAAAAAAGCTGCTAAACCTCTCCGATAGCTGTATTCTTTTGTCTGTTCATATTCTAGATCCCATGTACGTCTACGGAAATTCTTAAGTCATCTAAGTCATGGTTGTTCCAAAGGTGTTTTTTTTTTCAAGAGGCAACTGGACTTTCTGGTTTTTCTTTGAAGATGTTTTGCTTCTCATCCAAGAAGCTTCTTCAGCTTCTTCAGGTCCGAAGAAGCTTCTTGGATGAGAAGCGAAACGTCTAGAAAGTCCAGTTGCCTCTTGGAAAAAAAAACATTTTTGGGATAGATCCCACGTAGTTAATTAGACAGTTATTCTACCACAAAAAAAATGTTAATGTTAAGCAAAGGTTCCTTACTGTGCCAGTTTCAGCAGTTTCTGCCTGGATGAGTTTTTCGGAAGTGCCTTTTATAGGAGGCTCCATGGACTTTTTGTCACACACCTTTCGTTTGGTAGACTTTTTGTTAGATAATTCACCATCTGAAGATATTACACTGAGTTGCCTGATTTTTTTTTCAAAAAAAAAATACCCAGAAAGATCCATTACTATGAAATACACACACTTGATTTCAACGGTCAGCCTAGCCACTTAAAAAGGAATTCCAGGCTCACCTGAGGAACTGTTTGCGGACTTCATTTGTGACTGGTTCATTGTCTGCCAGATCTGTGTGGTTGCTGAGAGTATCTTCAGCAAGCAGAACCTCTTCATCCTCCATTACTAAAGAGGGACAAATATCTAATTATTTGGGTTTTCTAAAACAACATCTTCTAGACAGTCTGAGTTCAGTGCTTTCTAAGTCACAAAGAATAAGGAGCAAAAATGAAACTCAGCTACAGGTAGTCCTTAAGACCATAATGGAGCACAAAATTTATGTTGCCAAGTGAGACAGTTGTGAAGTGAATTTTGCCTCATTTTACAACCTTGCTTGCCACAATTGTTAAGTGAATCACCGCAGGTGTTAAGTCAGGAACACGGCTGTTAAGTGAATCTGGCTTTCCCATTGACTTTGCTTTACCGAAGGTCGCAAAAGAGGATCACATGACTCCAGAACACCGTAACTGTGTTAAATACATGCCAGTTGCCAAGTGTCTGAATTTTGATCACGTGACCATGGGGATCCTGCAATGGTCGTAAATATGAGAAACAGTCATAAGTCACTTTTTTCAGTGCCTCCCTAACTTCAAACGATCACTAAATGAACTGTTGTAAGTTGAGGACTACCTGTATGCTTGCACAAAGGATTTCAATGTATTTGGATTTTTAACGCATCCTTCCAGTTTCATCACCAAGTATATTGGGTGGGATACTTTTTGAGATACTGACTGCCACATTTGAGTGAGCCTATGCTAAACGAAAGCAAGAAACCACAGACATTGAGATCTTTGGCTGCACTATAGAACAATTATTTCTGAAGTTACTTGGGAGTGTCTTATTGTACTATGTCCTACTTTTTGAGGTGGTAGTGATGGTGGAAGAGATAAGAAAAAGAGGTGGAAAAACAGAGAAGAATATATCTCGTGGAAAAACTTCCTATTTTTATCCCAAAGGTGCTTTTTCCAGAGGCAACTGGACTTTTCTGGGAGTTTTTTTCTTTGAAGATGTTTTGCTTCTCATCCAAGAAGCTTCTTCAACTCTGATTGAATCGTACGTGATTCTTCAGAACTGAAGAAGCTTCTTGGATGAGAAGTGAAACGTCTTCAAAGAAAAAAACCCCAGAAAGTCCAGTTGCCTTTGGAAAAAGCACCTTTGGGACAATCATGACTTGGATGACTGAGACTCTCCATTGACATTTAGCTTTCTATTTTTATCTTATTCATTTTAAAAATTGATAAATTGGTGAAACTGTTTAGATCAGGGGTCCTCAAACTTTTTAAACAGGGGGCCAGTTCACAGTCACTCAGACTGTTGGGGGACTGGACTGGCTGGCTGGGTATGGCTAGGTGGTCATGTGACTGGGTGGGCATGGTTAATTTAGCAGTCCATTAAACAATACACACAAATTAAACTTTAATTTGTTATGCTCCTGGGGGTGGAAAGCCGATTAGTGAAGAGATGCGGCTGCCTTGGGGGGGGGGGGGTTGCGTCTCTCTCTCTCTCTCCCCCTCCTTCCCTCTCTCTGGAGGCTGGGAAGTCTAAAAACGGGCCCATTTTTGCCTCCAGAAACACTCTGCCATCCAAAAACAGCCCTGTTTTTGGCTTCCTGGGGCCTCTATGCATCGTTTTTTGGGCCTCCTCAGCCTCCAGAATCATTCTGCTGCCCCAAATGGGCCCATTTTTGGCTTCCTGAGGCCTCCGTGCATCCCGTTTTTGGCCTCCTCGGCCTCCTGAAGGAGGTTGGGGGGCGGTGGGGCAATGTGGGTGGGGCAGCCTTGTGGTTCCTCGCGGGCTGGATTAATGGCTTCGGTGGACCGTATCCGCCCCTGGGCCATTGTTTGATGACTCCTAATTTAGATCAATATGCAAGTGCGTAGGCAGTTTTAAACATTTCTGAAACGTTAGGTAGCTGTTATACCTTCTCTTTGTCAGTGCACATTCTGATGTTTTTCAAAGAGGGAGGGAGGGAGGGAGAGATTGATTGATTCCTGCCTAATCTAACAGACTGAGCATGTCAATAGAAAAAGAACAAAAAACAGCAACAATAAAAGTGTTATCACTTGTTGGCTCGTCTTCTTCTATGTCTTCATCAGGTGCGTAATTGCGGAGGAATTCTGCAAAAGCCCCGTTTTGTTGCAAAAGCTCTTGATAGGATCCCATTTCAGAGATTCTACCACCCACAACAACTACAATGTAGTCCACCTGAGGCAAAAAATGAATGCCATGGGTCACCAAAATCCGAGTCTGAAAATAAAAAACAGCACAGTAGTCAGGAGTGCTGGCTTGCTAGAATTAAAACATTCTTAAAATACAATTATATTTAATTTTAATAATTACAATTAAGACAAGCTTGATTACATCTTATGAAATAAACACTGCTGCAAACTTTAAGATATGAACAACGCCTCGCACATTACCAGCAGTGGCAAAATTCGGTGTTTTTGCAATGTCCACAAGAAAAAAAATTGGTTACAGAATTATAGCTGTCAACTTGTACCTATTTTTTGGAGATATCTTTAACAATCTTTGGAACATTTTAGTTACTCACCTATTTTTCGGCTTTTCACCCATGTAAACTAGGGAGTGACCCAAACAGTTTGAGAACATGTATTTTCTTAACAGGGATACTATTATCCACTATTAATGCCAGTACTATTTAAATATATATATATATATATATATTCTAAAAAGTGATGTCTATTGCTGGTCTATGACCGTATTAAAGTTATATTCTTCTTAGCACATATTACCAGCTGGCCTCACAACAAGCAATGGCAGAGGCATCTTGTCAATCTGACTTTCAAGCATCATTTAGAACTGATCAGATGGTAACCAGAGAGAGAAGATACAGCTAGTCCTTGACTTACGACCACAAATGAGCCCAAAACGTATGTTGTCAAGTGAGATATTTGTTAAGTGAGTTTTGCCCCATTTTATGACTTTTCTTGCCACACTTGCTAAATGAATTGTTGCAATGGTTAATAACTTGCTTTTTAAGTGAATCTGGCTTCCCCATTGACTTTGCTTGTCAAAAGGTCCCAAAACTGATCACATGACCCCAGGACAGAGCAACCATCATAAATAAGAACCAATTGCCAAGCACCTGAATTTGCAGAGGGATGCTGCAATGGTCCCAGTGGTGGGATTCAAATAATTTAACAACCGGTTCTCTGTCCTATTGATTTCTTCCAACAACCAGTTCACCAAACTGCTCAGAAAGTTAACAACCAGTTCTCCTGAAAGGGTGCGAACTGGCTGAATCCCACCGCTGGTCCTAACAGTGAAAAATGGTTATGTCTCTTTTTTCCATGCCATTGTAACTTTGAACAGTTGTATGTTGAGGACTATCAGTACAGAGGAAGAATATGTTCTTCCCTTTTATGAAATGCTGTTATTTTAAATAAAATAATACAGGATATTAAAAGGTGAAAGGAAGGAATGTGTGTTTGTATGCATTTATTAATACACATGTATTTTGGATGATTTCCTTAACTTAACTTTATTGGATTTCTAGACCGCCCCTCTCTCAAAAGAGACTCAGGGCGGTGTACAGTCATATTAAAATAATTGAACAGTAAATATACATGTTATAAATATGAAATAAATAAATTAAACATAGGACTGGAGGAGGTAGTGATGGCTCCCTGTACAATTTAGTTAAGTTAGATTAAAATTTAACAAATTTTAAAAATTTAAAAACATTAACCCTAAAAGCTATCCCAAATAAAATATCCGCCAGGAGGTAAGAGTAGAACTATAAGTGGGCCAGGCTGGCTAATCGGAACTCCTGTACACAGCAGATGATGTCTAGGCACAAGGAAGATAACATTGAAAGGGGGGGGGGGAAATCATATTTCAAGACAGGTGTAGGGAATTTGCAGCCCTCCAGATGGTGCTCAATGACAACCTGCAGCAATCCCAGCTAACATGATGGTTGGTGAGGAATGATAGGAGTGGTGATTCAGCAATATCTGGAAGGGTGTGGGTTTCTGCTTCCTGCCCAAAGATGATTAAACATAGTAGAAAAATCTACCAGAAAAATATCAAAGGTCAACCAAGAGTAACTGAGGACCAGAGGTGGTAAATACCACCTCTGACTGCCCCTGCCCCCATCTATTCTCTGCCTCCCGAGTCCCAGCTGATTGGGAGGGAATGGGGATTTTACAGTATCCTTTCCCTGCCACTCCTATCAAGCCATGCCCACAGAACCAGTAGTAAAAAAAATTGAATCCCACCACTGCCGAGGGCTAGTGTAATGTAAAGATTAGAGCCTTTGGCCAGGAGGTAGGAAATCCAGGGTCAAATCAAGCTTCAACCATAGAGGTTCATTGGGTGACTTTGAGCCAGCCACTATCTTCTAGTCCAGGTTCAAACATCTAAGAGGATTATCTTCGCACAATATTGGAAAGATGAAGAACATCACATGATGAAGAGATAATTACGAAGATAATAGACTGTGCAGACATGGATAGACTTACATTGAAAACCAAACAGAAAGAAGACACAAAATATTATCAAACTTATATGGAACTTATTTTACCAGTGCTTGGAAAAAAGGAATGGAGACAGTGGTGTATTAACCATTAAACAGACTAAGCATGTGCTTAGGGCACCAGGCCCAAAGGGGGCACTACAAAGTTGAGAAAGAAAAAAAACCCAATGAAGATTTGTACAGTATATACAAAGGAGGGGGGCACCAAGTTTTGTCAGTGCTTAGGGCCCCAGTGAGCCTTAATCTGCCAACGAGTGGAGAGTAAGGATGGAGTCTGTATTGTTAAGTAAATTAAATGCCCAGACAGCACAATGTTTATTAAGCACTAAGAAATGTGATTAACAGAAAATTAATAAATTTAATTTTTAAAAAAGGGTTCTTGTTCTGAGTGTAAAATATGAGGAGGGACTATGCCGCCTTGAACTTCAAGGAAAAAAGTATGATGGACATCAAACGATTGAATGATTCAAGAAAAACAGGACTGGATTTCTAGGATGGAATGGATGAGCAGTAATGGACTACAAATTCCATTGTATTGCATAGCTTATAGCTGTACCAAGAACAGCCATCCCTGGACTGGCATCATTGTGGTCCATTGGACTAGGTAGGTAACACACTGAGAAAGTCTGACTTATTAGACTTTTTTTTAAAAAAAAATCATAAATTTTAGGACTAGCAACAAGAATCTCTCTTTCAAAAGGGATATGTGCCAATAAATGCACAGTTTTACATCTCTTTGGGCTCACCTTTCCTTTAAGTGTTCCTTCCGGTCCAATAACATTGTCAAAGATGTGTTTTGCCACATGAGAATCTACTGCTGAAAGAGGATCATCTAACAAATAAACATCAGTGTTGCTGAACACAGCACGGGCAAGGCTCACTCGTTGCCGCTGGCCACCTGAAAGATTGATGCCCTGTGGGGTGAAAAGAGGAGAAAAGAGGGGAGGTGGGATATATCACGCCTTTCAAATGCAACAGTGAATGGTGCCAGTTCTACCAAAACCCACCATATCTGCAGGGAGAGCTCAAACATGGGGAAACCTAAGGTGCAATTCAGATACCTGTGACCCGGAAAGGCAATAATATTTGGTGCCCTATTGGTTGCATGCTCCCAGATATGGTATCCAATTGATTCAGAGGATTCAAAGGAAGGGAAGGTCTGGAAGGGTCCTAGTTCGCCCTTCTGCTCATTGTAGGAATCCACTATTATAGCATCTCTGTGTTCTGACCGAAGTTTCTCGAGAGCATGAAGCAAACTTCATGCAAACAAACTGGTCCCGACAAAAACCCTTTTTATTAATTTACTGTGAATTCTGCTCATTCACATCCAGCAAAGTCTTTGAAGGGAGGATTTACAGTCACAGACCTTATCTGGCTTGGAGAGCTGACAGGCCGATATCTGCAAAACTTGGCAAGGAGTCTCAGAGAGTCACGAACCAATTCAGCAAACTAATTGTCTCCTGCAAACTCCACTCCCCTTTTGCTCCTCTTTTATTTCCTCTGGGAGGGGCCATTCATCGTCCACCTGTGGCCTTGCTCCCAAGCTGATCCCTGTTCTTTAGCTGTTCCCTTCATCTGGCAACTCTGTGCCTGCGCACACTGGGAACAGGCTCCGGCTGTACGTCTGCCTCACTGATGTCTGACACTGAAGGCAGCTGATAACTGGCATATGGCTCTGGCCCCCTCTCTGCCTCCGACACAGAGCCCTCATCAGAGCCTTCCCCAGACTCCAGGACTGGCCCACGATCCTCCCCAACCTCCTCACTGTCTGAATCTTCTGCCAGCTCTGCTGGCAGGCCACAACACTCTGTGAGATGCCTATCCAGCTTCTGCTTATATCCTGCCGGAAAAAGAAGCCCAGTATTTCTTGAGGGAATCTCTTCCATTATTGCATCAATTCATTACACCTGGATTGATATGCAGCTTTAGCACACAATATTTCTACTAGTTGGCTAATGGAAGTTATAGAGGACACTGGTTACAAAAAAAAAAAAAAAAACCCAACGCAGTATGGTCTTGGGGCTGGCAGGACAATGGGGAAATGACCAAGATAAATGACTCCTTCTTTCCAAGGGGGCGATACCGCCGGAAGTGCAGAAAAGGGCAACCAGTGTGCTCAGGAGCCGGCTGAGGAAAGGCTGACTTGCAGGAAAACGGATCACACCATAAAGCAGCTGGAAAGTTATGAAGCTAAAATTTCTCTCTCCCCTTCTTTTTCTCCCTAAATTAATCCACTGAGGTTGCATGATGGAAGTTCTCTGATATAAGATCTCTGGTACTGCCTATATTAACTTGAATGAGTTTCAAAGAAATCAACTTGAATTGACTTTCAAGGATTAGACAAATCTGTGGAAGGGAAAGCTATAACACACTTCATTGCTCAACTGAAATGTTATAATTGGAAATTTTATATATTTCCCAACAATCTGCGATAAATAAATAAACTAAATGAGGGTCCCTGTACTGCCTCAGACCAACATTTAATTAATGTGTCCAGGACAGACTTGCTTAATACATGCTTTACTTGTGGCTTCTCCAAGGCATCGGAAAAATAGTGTGGAAAATGGATCCTGGCGTAGGTAAATCCTTGCTCTAATCCAGCCTCAGGGGCTCTTTTTCTCTGAGAAAAATTAAAGAGCTTAAAAATGCTGAGGAATTGGGACCACTGTTCCATTTTCAGGACCTTTCTTAACTTTTAGACTGTTAATAAGAAAATACTATCAGTCTTCCTCTGAATCAATCAATCAACCATTCATACTTGCCCGCACTGCTTTGGTAATTTGAATTTAAATAAAAGGTAATTGTTTGGAAAATCCCACAATCTTTTTCAAAATGATGAGTGGAAAGCTTTAAATCCACTACATTATTCAAATGTCACTGCTTCCCATTTACTCTTCTCTTTCATTCTCTTCTCTTTTCCTCAACTCTGACTTTATATACACACCTCATTTCTACCCCAATTAGTCCTCTGCTCAGCATACCTTCATAGCCTGGCATGCTCCACCACGTTGCTTCCCCCCCCCCCAGTGCTTTCTTCCCTAGCTATATAAATTTGCAGAATAAATAAATATGAAAACTCAAGCTCATTACAGCCCTTCCTCATTTAGCGGATTGCCTTATTAAGTGACCATTTGGAAATAAAATGGTAACAAACAGTAGTAAACAGTAGTAAAAAAAATCATTTTTCAATCAATTCATGTACTTACGACCAAATTTCTGCACCTGATAATAATGCACACTGCAGTAAGGCTGGTGTTGCTGCATAAGGGAATTTTATCTAAATTAGATGGCATCATATCTCTCTCTCTCTCTCTCTCTCACACACACACACACACACACACACAGAGACACACAGAGACACACACAAGGACACAGTTTGCTTAGTAACCATTTTGTTGGAGTGAATTGCAGTTGCTAAGTAAGGAGAAAATATTTAGCTTTCTTTCATTCTCACTATACATAAGGAGTTGATTGTCCTTATTCTATCTAATCTTATTTATCCTTGACTCCTGTGAAATGGGTAACTGTTGCATTTTATGGGATGAAATTACTTACATTTGACTTAGATTTGACAACTGACCTGTACTTCTTTCTGGATCACGTTACGGGCTTCCGAATCTCATTATGCAAAAGATTTGGTGACAGAAAGTAGAATTCAACAATGTAGATTCAGGTTCTGGGAACATTGTCTCCACCTTTGCTTTGTTTTTTGTCTCACTCATTTGTATTTTGAGAAGAGAGTACTGATGGCCATGCTCACCCCCAAGTTATTTATTTCATGAATAGAATGAATAATGAGATGGACATTTTTGGGAGTGTCCCTGGCATGGTCAAACTGTATTCACCAGTGATGGGTTTCCAATTTCTTTAGTACTGGTTCACTCATGCATGTGTGCAACGCTTCTGCGCATGCACAGAAGCATCCGGGTGGGTGGGTGGAGCCTCCTGCTGCCGCTACTACTGGTTCCCCCCATTCAGGCCAAACTGAAAGCATCCCACTTCTGGTATTCACCCCCAAAGCCTTGCTGTGATGATAGTAGAGAGGACTCAGAGAGGCAACTATTGCATGTCTTGCTAAAGGTCTTACCTTCTCACCTATTTCTGTTTGATCCCCTCCAGGAAGCATCTCAAGATCTTGTTTCAAGGCACATGCCTCTAACACAGTCTGATATTTCAGCTCGTTAAGAGGGTGGCCAAACAAAATATTATCTTTCAAAGTAGCATTCTGGATCCAAGGTAGCTGGGGTACATAAGCAATCGAACCCTAAAAGCAGTAACATAAGACAGATCTGATTAGAAGCTACACAGATATTTCAAATATTCAGATTGCCAAAATATTTTTCACACTGCTGAAAACCAACCTTCACTGCCATATCTCCACTGAGTTTCTCCATTTCACCAAGAAGAGCTGACACCAAGGAAGACTTCCCGCAGCCAACCTGGCCCACTACGGCTACCAAAGAACCAGTGGGGACTAGCCAATTTATACTGGAGGAGAGGACAAAGACAAAACCAGGATATTTGCTCAGAAGTGGAACTGATTTAAAGTGTAAGCATAATAGAGCAAAATGAACAAAGAACTCAACAAACAACAGAGAAGGATTCTTAAAGGCTAACTGATATTTTGTGACATACGCTTGAGTGGACAACGGCTTAATTTGTCAGAGCTTGAAAGTGAAAATAGACTGTTATTGCTGAAACAGACCAAGACATGTTTTCTGGAATCCGTCATAAGAAAAACACCTAGCATGCCTGCCTATTTTTACTTTACGTGCAAAATTCTAACAGGAGCCTTTATTTAATCAACTTTGACCTCATTCATATTTCAGTAATCTGAGAAAGAATGAAGAACATGAGCTGCAGAATTCATGACTACAGAAGAGGAGGGCATTAAAAGATATTTTGATGTCATCATGAACTCAAGCGCCACTTTAAGAAATTAAGGAACAGAAAGTACAAATACAACCAGCTGCTTTCTCTCTCCCCGCACTGATTCTTAAGGTCAGTGCTAAACAGAATGGGGTTGATTTTTTTTCATGCAAGCTAACTGTTCACAGCCACAGTATATGGAAGTTTGTGACCTAAATCGTAAAGGAAGCAGATGATAAGAGTATGAATTAAGAAATGAAATGAAAAAGACAAAAAACAGATATGTGTACATCTGTGAAATTTAAAAAGGAGAAGGAAGAAATAGGTCTGGATGAAGGTGATTTGACTTGAATAAAAGAAAGTAATTGGCCCTTTGGAGATATTCAAACAAATTAGAATGGTAACAGTTACTTCCTTAAAAATATATGATTTGAACATATGATTTAAGAATCTCTTTTTATACATACTCAATCTAAAAGAACAACTGATTCCAGATGATTCTAGATCAGTGGTCCGTAACCTTTGTGGCTTGGTGTCCAGCTGTTGGGGGGGCAGAGGGGAACCAAGGCACAGGAGTGGTGGGCTGGTGCGCACACAGCTCAACTTGCGCGAACATGAGCTGCATGCAAGCCGACCCACCGTTCACATGGCCTGGTTGCAAATAGGCCAAGGCCCAGTAGTCAGTCACAGCCCAGGGGTTGGGGACCTTTGTTCTAGATGGCTGATACTTTAAAAAAGCAAAGAACAATACAATAAAGATCATGCATGTCCAGAAAAACAAATGCAGCACACCAAAGAAAAACTGACAAGGGGACAACCACTATTCTTTTTCCAGGCTTACGAGAACAGTCAGGTTTTCAGTGATGTTTGGAATTTCATTAGAGTGGGAATCATATAGAACTCTGGGGACAAATGGTTCCAGATAGCAGATATTATGACAGAGAAGGTAGACTTCCTAGAGTCTGATAGAATTATTTGATTGAAAGGACATGTAATGTATCCAGACTGCTTAATTTTACTAAACTGGCAGAAAGTACTGGACATGGTGGCCTATCAATAGCATTAGCACTTAGACTTATATACAGCTTCATAGTGCTTTTACATCCCTCTCTAAGAAGTTTACAGAGTCAACTTATTGCCCCCAACAATCTGGGTCCTCATTTTACCCACCTCGGAAGGATGGAAGGCTGACTCAACCCTGAGCCTGGTGAGATTTGAAGTGCCAAATTGCAGGCAGCTGGCAGTCAGCAGAAGTAGTCTGCAGTACTGCACTCTAACCACTGTGCCACCGTGGCTCAAATAACTAGGCCCTGTGTCCTGAAGGGCTTTATGATCTTTCACTTTGAATTGTACCTGGAAGCTACTGGCAATCAATATAACAAGAGGCTGTGACTTTGGGAGAGACCATTTTTTGATGCAGTCAAGAGTGAATCTTGAGGGGGGAAATGGATAATGAAGAAAGAAGAATAAAATAAATAAGAGTAAAAGAAGAATGACTGCAGGAAGAAAAGTACAAATTCTGCATGAAAAGGTATTAAAAGCCAGATTAATCACCTCAAAAAATGAATAAGTGAATATAAGTTATATAGGTTGTGGGCGCTGCTTACAACAGAGTGAAAAGAAGATCTCTGAAGTTACAGAGTGCCTTCAAAATAAGTGAATTTACATTGATGGGACACTCCCCTCCCACAAAAGAAAGCTTGATAGAATGAAGAAGTGAAAGAGACTGAGAATGAGGGTGGAAAAGCAACTCATTGAATGATTTTTGAAAAAAAAAACATGATGAAAGCACTGTAAAAGAGCTATAAAAAGAAAAGGATCTAATTACAAAGAACAGTACCAAGGAGAGGATGAAATGGTTAAAATTAAAAGAGGAAGAGAAAATGCAGAGTAACTTTTAAGGAAATAAAAAGCTATTTTGGAAGGGTTAAAAAGGGTTAAAAAATAACCCTCTAGAAGAGGAGTAAAATTTAAGGATTAATATAGATTCAAAAAGTTCCTCAAAATATTCCTTGAAGTAATTTGTGCCAACATGGATGAGTAGGAAGGGCCTGTGATTGGCAGGTCTAATAAGAATTTTCAGTCTTTTTTTCACATCTTGCATTTTGGGCAGCTGGGAAATAGCATTTATATTGACATGAAAAATCTGGACAATAAAAAGGGAAGCTACTGTACCATCCAAGAGAAAAGAGTATTACGTAGTATCACAACCTTTCCCTTAGTGACTTGTGATGGATCAATACAATACAATACAATAGTAGAGTTGGAAGGGACCTTGGAGGTCTTCTAGTCCAACCCCCTGCCTAGGCAGGAAACCCTATACTGTTTCAGACAAATGGCTATCCAACATCTTCTTAAAGACTTCCAGTGTTGGGGCATTCACAACTTCTGGAGGCAAGCTGTTCCACTGATTAATTGTTCTAACTGTCAGGAAATTTCTCCTCAGTTCTAAGTTGCTTCTCTCCTTGATTAGTTTCCACCCATTGCTTCTTGTTCTACCCTCAGGTGCCTTGGAGAATAGTTTGACTCCCTCTTCTTTGTGGCAACCTCTGAGATATTGGAACAATGCTATCATGTCTCCCCTAGTCCTTCTTTCTCTTAAGCTAAACATACCCAGTTCCTGCAACCGTTCTTCATATGTTTTAGTCTCCAGTCCCCTAATCATCTTTGTTGTTCTTCTCTGCACTCTTTCTAGAGTCTCCACATCTTTTTTACATCGTGGCGACATCACTTCCACTTGAATCAGGTGGCAGAGTTTCAACAGTTGAATCTTTTATATCTCACCTGTGTCGGTTTTAGATTCTTCAGAGGCAAACATGGTACATTTTTTGTAAGTGATCACCAGAACCCCATCGCTACATGTCTCCTATAAGCTGTATAGCAGTGGTTCTCAACCTGTGGGTCAGGACCCCTTTGGGGGTCGAACAACCCTTTCACAGGGGTCACCTAAGACCATCGGAAAACACATATTTTCGATGGTCTTAGGAACAGAGACACCAATTTTATGGTTGGGGGTCACCACAACATGAGGAACTGTATTAAAGGGTCGCGGCATTGGGAAGGTTGAGAACCACTGCTGTATAGGAAGGAGAACTGAGGGAGGGGCTGATGTTGCAGTGCTGAGATCGCGGTGATACAATGCGTCTCCATGGGGCTCTGTGGAATCGTGCTGAATTCAATCTGCCAGGAGGACCCGAGGGACCCAAGTCACCCTGGAGGGGTGATGAAGACAGAGAGGACACTCCATTGATCACAAGGAAGGGGAACAAAAATAAGTAGATTTGTTTGTCATGAGCTGGTCAGGGGAAGTCCCAACTCTTCTGCTGCTCATGGTGACTTCTGTTCTTTTCTGAGAATGGAAGATACAATTGCTCCCCTACTGTGTCCAGCATCATTTGGAAAACCCTGTGAGCTAGTCCAATGTTATTTGTTTTTTTAAATCTTTTAAGACTTAATTTTTCTTCACCCCCTAACAAATCATCAGTGCATATGCCCTGTATATTGAAATATTGTTAAGAAATTACATTTTGATTAAGAATATTATAGTAGATATAGTGGGATAACAGTTATAATCATTATATACCGGAATACAAGTGTGTGTTTTTTAAAGACTATACTGAGGCACTGGCCTACTTAATTGCAAAAGCAGGCTATTTAAGGAGGCACAGGCAATAAATCAGAGTTGCTCTGGGCTACAGAACACCAGAGATGGAGAGATATTTGATGTAATTTTATACTGCTGGACAAGACAATTATCAAGGACATTTGAAATCCCGAGAGAAGGAAAAGGATATTTGAAAGCCCAAAATCAGATTCTTAGGACTTGGATCAATCAGAAAGGAAAGATACAAAGAAAGAACTTAGACCTAGAACATAAAAGAACCCTAAAGACCTGAGACAGGAGAGAAGACCTCATTAGACTTGGGCTTACATTTTCCACTCCCTGTTTGCTGGTGTTCTTCATCTCAGTTGCATAGGAAAACATCTCACGGAGCAATGATCAGCCCGGTTTTGCATCTTGCTAACCATTTGTCCTCATGCCTTTGCTTTCAGAGTTTTGTTTTGTTAGAAGAAAAGCTTAGCAGAGCTGGATTTGTTTAGTTTATTTGCCGCTGCTTTATTGCAATATATTGTATGCATGTAGCTTTTGTCAGAAGTAAAATCTCTTTAGTAAACTGTGCATATTTGTTTATGCCTACAGAGTCAGAATTAATACATGAAACAGACCTCTGAGCATATAAGGGCCTTGTAAAACATGTACATGTCTAAATCTTCTGACTGCCCAATGAAGATAAGTCAGTTTGATCCTAGATATGAATTGAGCAAGAAAGCCTTAAGAACTGATAGCAATTTGCTACTTAAGGAGTGCCATCCATCAAGGCATGGGACTGAACCAAAGAAGTTGCAGATTGGCTCCTAATATCACTGTTGTCCACAGTGAGCATTTAGAATTGTTCTACACAACTGATGAATATACAAAACCACTGTGTCATTTATGAGAGGGATATAAAACTGCAGAATCCATTCTGTCCCGAGATAATTTATTGAAATGGTAGAGCCAACATTGTAAAGTCTGCATTCTCTTAATAAGCAATGGGAGAAGGCGTAGCAGCAGCCTACAACCTATTTCCATTTTGCAAAATCCCAACTGCAGCTCACTGAGAATTATGTCACATGCTGTGTAAGGAACGTAACAAGCTGTTTAGTGATATTTAAGAGCATCTTGCTCTTCAGTAACCATTCAAGAAGTAGTTGAGATTGAAAAATAGTAAAAACGTTGCAAAGTTGGAAACGACTAATTTTCACTTACATAAGCCATCAATTCCAAGCAAAAATATAAATTGGGGGGGCTTTCAAATAACATTTAAAAACTGCAATAGCTGCTCACTCCCAGAGAGACAAGATGCCAGAAAATGTCAACAAATACAATTGAAAAAAGTTTCCTTACTCCTTCAGAGCTGGGTCAAGATCCTTTGCCCAGCTGAATGTTCCATGCCTTATGGTAACTGCATATCCTATAAACACAACAAAACATGAAGGAAAAAAATGAAGCTGCAATTCTATCCATCCGCTTTCCCCAATATGGAGCCTTCCAGATAGGTTGAAATGTAACTTCACCCAAAGCCTGCAAGTCCAGCAACATTTGGAGAGCAGAGTGCTATGCATGCATCCGGGTCGAAGGCAGTATGATTTATTTCAGAATAGACATGCACAGAATTATACTGGAAAGAGTATAGATCAGTGTTGGTGAACCTTTTCGGCACAGCATGTGGGGAGCACTGGAAACCGGAAAACCAGCTGGCCGGCATGCATGCTTACGCTGGAACCCGGAAGAGCAATGGGCGACGGCTGGCGTGCCCTGAGAGATGGCTCTGCATGCCACTTCCGGCGCATGTGCCATCGGTTCGCCATCACAGATATATATGTTTAATGCCAAAGAAGTAGTAGACTGACTGGATGAATTTGCTAAAGAGATTTGAAGAACTACCATGAAAGGTTTACTCTTATTTCCCCCAACTCTTTAAGCAATGTCTTGTTAAGTGCGTAATCATAAGTCATGATGCTGGGGTCAGATCAACAGAAAGCAGATTTTGGAAAGTTGAGGGTCATTCTCTAAAATGTTATAGAATGTCAGAAGCTTCTGTAGCCTCTTCCAAGTTGCTCTCTGAAACCACACTGTTTATGAGATAAGGAGAAATGCTTTTAACATAAGCAACCTTAGCTTAAATATTTATCCACTAGCAAGGACTAAAGCGCAGGTTTGTTTATCAGCCAATTATAGCTGCTCCCTAAAGAGACTATGCTCAATACTTGCCCCCTACCCCACACCTTTACTTTTCCTACAAATGGAAAAGCCTCTCAAAAATAAGGGCTAAGGGAAGAGTCATCAGGATGGCAAGGCATCAGTGGAAACTCTTGACAAGCTTTCAAGTTGAACAGAGGGAAAGATGCAGGCTTTGTCTGTGGAGCTGCACGCAATACAGTAAGCCTTTATTCACTTCTGCTTCTTTTATTCAGATACATACATGCCACGGAAGCTAGATATCTCAAAAGGGAAGCAACCTAGAATCTGCCTGCACATCTAATTGGGCCTGGAGGCTTTTCCGCAGTGGTACAAGCAATCCATTGAGCCACTTGAAATCTTCTTTCTCATTTTGGCTCCTTTTTCAATCCTTCAAATTAAAAACACCCTGGGCAGAAAAGAACCTGGGACAGCCACCACTTGTCTTTCAGTCTGTGTTTGGATGTCACAGCAAAACCAGGGTTTATCCAATGCCCTTGGACTTCCTCAGCCCTCAGTTGACTCCCACTTTCTACCCTCTCTCCCATAATACTTGGTTTTAATAAATGCCATCTCATCCAAGACTGGGAAAAAATGATTAATCTGAACTACAGTTTGTTTGAAATAAATCAGCTTTAAACCATGATTGCATTCACACAAACCAAAATCTCATCTACTTCTACCAGCAGAACTGAAGGAGGAAGGAATGAATAATGAGCCCAGAAGACATCCTTCCTGTCACACAAAATTATGGCTTGTAATATCAAATTGCAATAGAGATGAATCAATTAAGATTTCAGACACATGAAAAAACACTGTTGTTAAGCTCCATATTAACCCCACACATATAAACAATCCAACAATAGGATTAGTTAGTATAGAAATCCATATGACCTATGAGAAAAGATGGCAGAATAATTATTCTTAATTATTCTTATTCTGAATAATTATTAATTAAGAATAATTATTCTTATTCTGAATAATTATTAATTAAGAATAATTATTCTTATTCTATTAGAAATAACTCGGGTGATATAATCAATTTTGCAGTTTACAGAAGGAATGTGTAAAATTTAAAGATATCATTTGGCAAGCAAAATGAACCAGATTCTCTCTCTTATACATTACCATATCTCAAAGCGAGAAGCATCTATGCACGATGCCTAAACTGTTAATTTATCTAATTATATTTTTTAACTGCCCAAGGAACACTGTTCTCTTTTTAAAGCTGAAAATGTCAACCGATTTCACTAAAAATATGTTTGTGCAGA
Organism: Natrix helvetica; assembly: GCF_964273705.1. NCBI lineage: Eukaryota > Metazoa > Chordata > Lepidosauria > Squamata > Natricidae > Natrix > Natrix helvetica. The sequence continues at coordinate 244,452,373 of NC_138548.1, forward strand.
CTGCAGATTCAATCAAGAATATGATAGATGAACTAACTTGTATTCTCACTAGGTGCTGCAACCTTTGCATGCACTTATGAAGCGTATCTGAGAAACTCTGCACCTTTTATCCGAAAAGCATTTATGAAAGCCTCCTCAACTGGGCACTCTTTGGATAGGGTGAGAATTCCCATGCCAGAATCGCTTGCAAATTATGGGAATTGCAATCCTAATGCACCTGTCAATTCGTGTTAAGGGTTCTCTGCGTAACATTTAGAAGTTACAAACTAGCTCTTGCTCCCCCCCTCCCCATGTAAACAAACCCCATTTCACCTTCCATGCTTTTATATCAACCAAAGTAGAGTGTTACCTGGAGTAATTGACTTGGTTTCCACACAGTTTGGATCAAGCTCATCATGTGACAAGAAGTGTTGAATCCTTTGCAGTGAAACATTTGTCTGGGGAATACATGGGAAAACTGACTGGTTTAATATGAGATGGGATATTCTGAGAATCCTCCCAAGGGGAAACAGCAGCTCATGGTCACGGTGGTTCTTAGTCTATGTCTCAAACTGTTAGGTTGTTGAAGATATTAGACTAGGCCTGGGGAGACCCAAGTTCAAGGCCAACATCAGCCATGGAAGCTCATGGGATAAGTTACTGGAGGACTCTGGACCAGCCACCATCAAAATTGAGGAGGGAATTGGAGAGAAAGGCAACCTATACATTTGGAGGTGTGTATATATATAAATTGTAGAGATGGGCAGATTTTAAATTTAACATGTGAAATTTGCTGGTGCAAATGTCTGTCATAATTTATCTCAATTCAGCAGAATATATCTGGTTATGATCCAGACTAGATCCAAGATAAAGGAGACACACTACAGTGGCAGATTCATTTGGCAGGAGTTCAATGTATGTTTTATAACAATTTGCTGATTTTATAACAATTTGCAAATTTGTCCATCAGAGTTTGGGTCCCTCCTATAGTCCTTTTCTCTTTCAGCTACAAGTGCAACAACACAAGTGAACATAATTGAGATTAGAAAGGGAAATAAAGCACCAACAAAGAAAGCAGAGGAATGAATTAAACTTATCTTACTACTAGGCTGTTGGTGTAAAATTGGATACTTTATCCCTATTTTATATTCATCAATTAACATTTGCTTTCAACTTCCCATTAAATATTAGCTGGCTAAAAGACAATCAAATATCGAATACATAAATTTCAATATCAGCAAAATAATCCCACTCTTATTTCCCAACAAATAAAGAACATTAAGAATAATAACCATCCACACCAGTTTCCCCAAAGATTTTGAAGTTTCCCACAACAATACCGCAATACCAACCTACCAAAAAACGAAGTGAGATATTCTAGGGAGGAAATTTAAAACATTGGGGCCATGAATGTAAAGACCTTGTTATAGGTGGTTGCCTGTCATATACTAGTGAGAGTCAGTCACGCTTCAGAATCTCTGAGAAGTTCTTAATGTAACAAGTTAGCTACTGAAAAGTGATGGCATTTCCAACTTAAAAGTAGCACTCTGAGTTACTTCCAGAAAAGAACCCAGTGGTTGCATTATTAGTAAAACTGAGTTAATATTCTCCAAGTAACCCAGTCCAGTGATCAATCAGTCAGCATATTGCCTGAGCTTTTTTAAAATGATGCCTACAAGAAACTGTGTAGAAAGTAAGAACTGTAACAAGAGTTAAATTTGGGTGTGCTCAAGACATATATTGCTACAGCCATATTGTGATAGTGGCGTTCTACATAAGCCAGCCATTGGTCTTAATTATAGGGGACGAGAGAGTCAGTCTTACAGTCCTCTTTGCATTCAGTGCAATTTTTTTAAAAAAAGCCCATTCTTACCTGTACAATATTACTAATGACCTGAGGAAGCATGTTGAGTGGGAACCTTAAGAGATTAAATAGGGAGAGTGACACAAAGGCTTTCTCGGCATCAAGAACATTCTTCTCATCCACACTGACATAGACAGCAAAGGTGGTCAAGGCAACCTGGAAACCAGAAAGCACAGACTGGTTAAACAACAAATCAACAACCCTTGGCTTTGAATTTTTACTTTTTAGACTGGAAATGTAAGAATGAAAATTAACCCCCTGTCTTAGGTTGCTCTGTTATAAAGGAAGAAAGATGGGGCCACTTCAAAGAAACTTGGAGAACTTCTCCAAAAGCTGAAGAAAGTAAGGTGAGGCATGATTGTTATGATTTATCTAGGAAGGTTTTCCCTGTTACAGTTTCCTCACTAGATAAGTAAAACTTAAAACAGGCAATTGGGATGATCAGCTTGCACAAAATAGAGGTTTGGCATTGAATTATATTAGTGTAACTTTTTAATTCCATCAAATGGATGCAACAACAGACACCCTAGTTTACAGTTTCTACTTAAATCTCTTAAGCAAGCTGATGCCTTCTTAAAGGCTGGGCACAATCCCTGAAGATTCTTTCTCATTCGACACCTACATTTTCATGATGCTGCTGGTGGCTAAATTTGGTGGGAAGCTGGTTAGAGTAAAGACAAAAAAAGTTAAGAACTGAAAATTGGTTTTTGCTAGTTTAAATATAAAACTGATGTATAAACTTAAATTAACATTGAATTTCAGAAATGTTTTAGCATTTAGTTAACTTTTCAAGTAGTTTTCTTAAAACAATCATGCACTTCTTTCTGACCAGGATCTTCAAGAGAAGAAAATTGGGCATACATATTCTGTATGGATTTGGGGAAGCATTTGGCTAGCCATTGCAAGAGGTAGACTGACTATGGCTACTGCTAATTCATTTATTTCACTTCCAAATCTACATTTCTTCAGGGTTTTCAAACAATTATATCTGGGGTCTATTAGCAATGCTGTTCTATTTTGATTATCTGATAAATAGTTGTCAGAATTTGGCAGAAGAAAAAGTCTAGCGAGATAATGGTCTCTCTCTGTTTATCCCTCATGATTATATTTCAGTTATGACAAAAATTATCTACAATGGTAGATTGCTCTGCTAAGAGACCTACTTAAGTCCAGCCATCTTCTGTTTCTGTCGAAGCGCAATTTCTTTTAGGTAGCTCAGAATTTCCTTCTCTTAGTCCCTTCAAAGATGGAACCAATCTTCAAATACCCCCTGCCTTCCATGAAGAGTATCTAAGTATGGATGAGTCAACTTGACACAGCTAACTCACCATGGGACAACTTGCCACGAGGACAATTCAACAAATACAAAAGTTAAATTAATTTCAGTGGAACTGTGTCCAATAATAATAAAGTAAAGAAAATCAATCCAGAAATATAAGAGTTAAAATAATTTTGATGAAAACATGGTTTTCACCAATAATAAAAGTAACTTAATGAAATAATTAATACAATGCAAGTTATTCTGCAGCAATTTGTCCATGGTGAGTGGTCCAAGATCTATCTAAGCAACCCTTTCTAAAACTGACCTTTAATGTATTTGGGAAAGCACAAGAATAGTTGTTCATACAAGACCTACCAGAAATGGCGCGCTGATCCACGCAAAGGTTGATATAGAATTTAAATAGGCAGATTTCTTCAAAACCCGAAGTTCATTCTTCCGAATCTCTAGTACTTTTTCTGCAAAGGATGGCTCCCAAGCATAGAGCTTGAGTACTTTTATGCCACTTAGAATTTCATTCATCAGCTTAATGCGGGCATCTTTGTACTTCATCTGTTCTACCTAAGCGAATATAAAGAATATCATTACTCAGTGCCTTTTAAACCTCTTTCTCCTGTGCTTCTTACAGAGAGATTTCTATAAAATCAGATGGAAAAGAATCTTGAAGAGGAAACTGGTACTTTAAAAATATCACCACATGCTTTGTTCAAGCATGGCATTTTTGCCTAGTGTTGGAAGCAGCTGTATTGGTTACCAGAAAAATAAACTTTAAAAAAAAATTTTTTTTTCATTTTTCAATAAACACAAACAGACAAAACACAAGAAACACCACAAAAATATCTTCAATTACAAATTATAAAGAGTGTGTCAATTGGTTACAAAGAGCTTTCGTGCATCCCTTCCACAGTCATCACCTACAATTCATATCAAGTTATATGTTTTAAATCAAATATATTTATATATATTACTATTATCATATCTCAATCTTCATATGACTATGATTGTTTTTATGTCCCTTTATATAAAATATTCCAAAATTTAAAGGAAACCACATGATGGCATTCCGTTATCTACTCTCAATATCATCCAGCAACATTACATCTTTATGACACTTTCTAAATAAAAAATTAATTATGTTTAATAACAAAGTTTCTAGACCTCCTTTCTTAATCACTGTTTACAATTTATATCCAATTTCCCTTTTATCATGCCAATACAAATTTTACATTATCATTATCAATCATTTATTTAACAATATCCGTCATCATTTCATTTTTATTTTTTGGTCTTAGTTTAACTAAATTTGACTTACTTTTTTAATATTATAAGCTTTTATACATAACAGAGTTTCTAAACTTCAATTTTATAATTTCAATCAATGATTTAAATGAAGTTTATCACTACAGTTTCATGTATCTACCAGATAGTAGTGCAAATCACAAATTAAATATTATAGACTATAAAAATTAATATTTGAGATATGATCAAATTGTACCCTCCCTGGCATAGATAACTCTTTAACACACGATAACTGCCAAAGGTATGAATTCTCTTTACAGTTTTACACACAAATATGAACTTACTAATCATGGTCAAATTACTTTGTAAAAAAAACTTAAGATTTAAAATTTAAATTTATTTTTAAAATTGAAATTCAATTTAATTGAAAAATTAGCTTTTAAATATTTTTTTATTTATAAGATCACTTCTCCATTTTTGACCTGAAACATTGCGTACAATGTATGCACCCAATTAGTTATCACTGTGCATCCAATTGGGTCGACAGAATAGGTGGACTGGATGGTATAATTGTTTACCTCTGACCACTTTAACAGTTCTAGTTTACAAAATGGCCTTAGTGGAGATGCTTGCTTGATTCCTTCTCCTGTTCAGATGTATGCTAAGCATTTTAATCCAATAAACCTTGAAAAGACAATGGATCTTTTACATAGAAATATTGTGTTGATTTTATTGCTTTAAGACTGCATTTCATGTGATCTTGAAAAATTATGCAAATCACCAGGAAATCCTAGGACTATAGTCTAGACTGGGAAATTGAAAAAATATCCTGAAGAAAGATATGGCAAACCAACTGTATATACAGTGCAGAAAATAAACAAGTTCTTAGTTACGTTCAGCTTAATTTGTTAGACTAGTGAAGAGCCACCAACAGACTAAGGTCAAGGAAAAGCCTAGATCTAAAACCATGAAAGGAGATGCATAGACAAGCTCTCCATGATGAAGGCATGTTGCTCTTCTGATCAGTATGAAAACAATTGTCATTCGGGGCAGAACTTCATTAGGAATGATCTCTATGGACAGATACCTACCTGGAAAGCTCTAGTTTTCATAGCAATCACAGCATTCAGTGGGATGAGTAGAACCATCACAGCCACTCCCGCAAACACAGAAGACCCTAAAGTCTTAAAAGAATATAAAATACACCTGTTATTATTCTGGTCACTTGAATTGAAAACATGGTGGAAGTCATCATTTGCTACTCTTCAGAAAAACTTGTAGGCTTTAAATCATCAGGAGCTCTTCAACAACAAGGGCTGTTGTTGGTCACAAACACTCTTGTCTTCTCACAAGCGATTTTCATTTTTTCTCTACAGTGTAGAATACATAGGAATATGAAAACTTGGTGTTTTTGTTTTGCTTTTTCAAAACAGGGCCTTGGCTGCTTTTCATTGGCACTCTAGACAGAAACATGTTGCTGTTTTCACTTTTAAAAATATAACGACAAACAAATATACCCTTTGGTGGCAAGCAAGGTACTGTACAGAGATGACAGCACAACATGTGCCGCCCAAAGCTGTTTTTCTGTTTGAGATAACTTTCACAGTAGTGAATGAACCAGAGATTATAATGGTGCCAAGAATGTGCCAAAAAATTGTGTATTTTTAGCTGTTGTGTAGAACTTGTATTTTTTTATCCCGATTCTTTCCAGTCACCATTAGTAGCTTATCAATGGAATACTTTTATTTGCATGGGACTTTTATAATGGTATTACAAAACAGATAAGATGTCAACACTAGCTAAGTATAAATATTTTAATGAACAGGAAGAATGAGGTAAGAATTCTCCCTATCTCCCATTCCTAAAACCATTTCTCTTTTACCAGCATTACGACAGTACCTTCCATATTCCAATTGCAGCTCTTGAAATCTAACTCTATTGCTACTAATCTCCATAGGGCAGTGATGGCTAACCTTTTCCGGATCAAGTGTCCAAAGTGTGTGTGCGCGTGTGAATGCACATGCGTGCTCAAATCCCCAAAATGCAATGCATGTGCAACCCCTGTGCATGTGCCCCCTGGAGCATGAGCCCTGTACATGCACATTTGCCCACCCATGCATTCGCCCCACCCCCAATGTATTCATGCACGCCCCTCCCTGGGCCAGATGACTATCTGGCTGGCGGGAAGCATGTGCGCATGCGCAGTGGAACTGAACTAGGGCGACGGCTCGTGTGCCCACAGAGAGATCGCTACATTCCACCTGTTCGCCATCACGGCCATAGGGTATTGTATCCTCAGTTAACCACTTTATTATTAAGAAAGTTGCAAAAACACGTGATTTTCATTATACCGGAAGCAACCAGTTGTTGTGTGACGACTTCCTCTACTAGAGTTTCTCTAACACAAGGTCAGGTTTAACACGTTAGTTTTGCATAGCAACAAATCAAAGAGAAAGTTCTATACCTGCCAGAGAAAGTATAAAGCAAGGAAAATTTGAAGTGGTGCAGACCACAGCATGTTGAGGAAGGTAGTCAGGTCCATGAATCTCTGGGCATCCACTGACATCAGGTTGACAATTTCTCCAACCGTGGAAGAGCGCTTTGCTGAGTTGGTGATGACTAAAGACTAAGAAGACAGGGAGAAGAATTCCATTATGCATTCTCTTCTTCTTCCAAAAGGCTCATGACGGTGCAAATATTCCTCTTCTCCACTGTTTAATCCTGATAAATAATGATTCATCCAGGCTTATCCAGTGAACTTCATGGCCATGTAGGGATTTGAATCTGGCTTTCTCTCTACGTTGACCCTCCAACAGACTGCAGCAGACTGAACCTCATGTCAATTATTATAGCATATAGCATAGCCTTTCATATAATTTGCCTGTCAAGGGATCGGGACAGTGATTCAGTATGTCTTCAGCTATATTCTGCATATTCTGAAACCACCAGCAAAATCTTACACTAAATTAATCCAAAGCAGCCCCCCAAAACTTGCACGTAGTCCTCAGAGCATTCCAAAATTCTTCAACATATTGTAATTTTTAATGTAACAAAGGGAAATATTCTTAAATAATCATTTTAAATAAATGTAAACCAAACCAATTTATCTTTTTTGTTCCCAATTCTTTCTTCTTTTTTGCCATATTCCAGTTACTGGTTTTGGAATGTAGTTGGGTGACTTAGCTTTTGAATTAAAAGGATCAGAAAGAAAACAGAAAAATTTTCTTTTAGGAGCAATTGGCCAACATGATAAATGATCAATAAGGTATTGATAATCTCTGTTTTATCTATAAAAAAGGTAAAGTTTTCCCCTATCCAGTTGTGTCTAACTGCAGGGAGATTCTACTCATCTTTGTTTCATAGTCAAGGAGCCAGCATCGTCCGAAGACACTTCTGTGGTTATATTGCCAAGCATGATTATATGCTAAGGCACACAGAATGCTGCTCCCTTCCCACCAAAGTGGTACCGATTTATCTACTCACATTTGCATGCTTTTGAAATGCTATTCTGCCTTTCAGAAAGAGTGTAATTTCAAAAAAGTATTCTATAATACAAATGATTCAGGAAAACATTTTAACTATATGTTTTTACTCTCACTCATGAAATGTGTTTTCTGCAACATGGCTTAAGGGGATATTGGTAGATTCCCCCCCGCCCCCTGACTTGCATATGTATTTTTCATCTTTTAGTTACCTACATCTGGGGAAACAATTCCCTCCATCTCCCCAGCTATAATAATAAAAGAACAGGGTCAGCCCTATAGGGTTGTTGCATGAACGTCTGAGATACAATATAGAAATATGACAATGTAAGTCTTTAGGACAGAGAGATGTTGTTCAGTCTGCCTTTAGCTATTAAAGCTCACTTGGTTTGGTCACCCCTCACTCAGTCCAAATTATTTTCCATTATGAAATTAGGCAGTAAAATTGCAGCAGGCAGTAACATACATGTTGCCTTGAGGATCTGACAAAAAAGGATATAAATCTAATATGATAAAGTAATATTTGAAACACATCATTTTGTTTTTGGCAGGGGATGTAATGACTTTCATAATAAGGCAGTCATTTGGTCTAGTGGGTTAAGGTGCCAGGTTAGAAACTGGGAGACTGTGAGTTCTAAAGTGATGAAAGCCAGCTAGGTAACATTGGGCCATTTACTCTCTTTCAGCCCAATCACCTTTTATTGTTATTGGGAAAATAGGAGAAGCAAGGAATATTAGATGTGTTTGCTGTCTTGAATTATGTATAAAAATGATAAAGGTGAATATAAAATAGGTAAAAATAAAGCAATAATAAAATATTTATCACTCTACTTATTGATCCCCATAATATGATATTCCAAACACATCCAATGTCCACTGATCTGTGGCTTATAAACTACCTAGCAAATGTTGTTTGCAGTAAAGTTTCTCTCCCACATCAGTTATTTATTTGAATGCATAAACATAAGCCCATTAACTCTAGTCAGCATCATGCCTTAAGATATATCTGGCAGTTATTCTCTAGAATAATCATGAAAAAAAAAGCCCAGCTTCTTTCCTGGGTTAGTCATTCATTTGTATATTCAAACATAAGCCCACTTATCTAAATACAATCTTAGTTATGCAAATAGCTTGGAGAACATGCAAAACATCTGAATAATTGAATGGGGGGGACATTCAAAACATCTGAATAATTGAATGGGAAGCATGCAAAACATCTGAATAATAAAATGGTTCTACTCAAAGGAGAGTCATTCATGAAGCTTTCAGAAGCAGCTGTGAAGGCTACTAAGAACTTTATGCATATATGAACATAGCTTAGAATATGTGTTGATGCTAAATCTCATTACAAACATGCATCGCTCACTTATTCATGAGGGGCTGACTAATCATTCAAGAGTGATTTTCAGTTGCCAAAAATTTATTTCTCTAGATACACAATTTGAAATAGATAGATAGATAGACAGACAGACAGATGTGTATTGTGTGCGTGAACGGTAATAAGAATGGATAAAAGTGTGCTCAGTCTGGATGAAAGTGTGGGTTTTCCTGAAGAAATAAGAGAATTTTAGAATTAAAAGAGCACAATCTGAGATTCGGATAGCATGGTTTTCTATATTATGATAAAGTTAAACTCAATGTAATTTTAAGAATCATTGGATTGGAAGTGCCATATTGATAATATGGAACAGATATAACCCGCATGGTTCCTGGAAATGCCTTTATGGATTTCAGCACAAGAAGTATTTTATAGGAAAGAAACAGCAGGTAAAGAAAAGTAATTAGCTTATTAAGAATTGTTAGAGCAGGAATATTGAGAAAATAAGATGAAATCAAGAGAGCAAATTGGTTGCAGAGGGATTCAGTTTTAAATGGTTTTTGGATGCACAGTTAAGGGAAAGAATTAAGGCCATTTGGAACTGAGTGACACAAGACAGAATTTGAAGTTGAACTATGTAGAAAGAATGAACACCTAAACTGTTATTGAAATTTGAAATGGAAGAAGAACAAGTGAAAGTGTGCTGTATGATAAAATGGGCTAACAATTTTGGACACCATGTATTGATGAACAGTGGGAAAATATAGGAGTAAAAGATTGAAATTTACATTATGTTATAATCTGAAAGAGATTTTTTATAATGATGTTCTGCTGGTATATGACTGCAGAAAAAATATTTAGAATGTATAAAAATTGTTCAAATTTATCCTGGAAATATGGACAAGGCCAAGGGTTGTTTTATCATGCCTAGTGGACTTGTAAAAAAAAAAGCCAGAAATTTCTGAGTTCAGAAGCAAAGAATTTTAAAGATCAACATTCAACTAAAACCAGATTTTTTTTCTTGCTGAGATTAATGGACAGTCAATTAGAAAAGATCCATTTTTATATATGGCTAGCCGATAGCCCAGCATTGTCCGGGTATTTATTTATAGGGGGATAATGTGGGTCCTCATTTTACCGACCTCAGAAGGATGGAAGGCTGAATCAACCTTGAGCCTAATGAGATTCAAACTGCTAAACTGCAGGCAGCCATCAGGCAGCAGAAGTAGCCTGCAGTACTGCACTCTAACCACTGCACCACCACGGCTCATAATCAGACCAGTGTTTTTCAATCCTGGCAACTTAAAAGATGTGTGGACTTCCAATTTCCAGAATTCCTCAGCCAGCAAAACTGCCTTCAAGCTGCCAAGGATGAGAAACACTGAACTAGACCATGGAGCAGAGCAGAGCAGAATTAGAAATGGCAGAGGCCTCATGTTTTTGCCCAAAATCCATTCTCCAAAGTCTTCCTCCTCTGCTTGGCTCCCTCTGTTTTAGCCTTAACCAATTCAGATTGTTCTTCCTTTGCCACAAAGCCAAATGTAGCCTTTCCATTCTACCCACTTAGCAAAATCTCTGGATTATATGCTGTTTATGTTCGACGTGCAATTAAGTTCACAAGGTGCCATAGGACTGGGTGTTCGTTAGTAGCATTCACTGGGCTAGGGATTTTTTGTCTTTCACTGTGAGTTGTATTGTGTTGCGGGGTATGTGCACGAAGGGAGGCTCAGCCAATCTCATTGCACGCATATTGTACTCTGACAATAAAGGTTTGAATTTGAATTTGAATTCATCTTGCACAGTAATAACAATGATCTTATATTTCGTTTTCCTTTTGGTTGCACCTGATTCACCTCGTCATTCTGACCTGGGTCAGCTACAGTACTACTAGTTAGTCTTTGTATAAATCCTGCACAAAATGGTTTGTCTTTAGTTTTAAAGTCTTCCTTGGTCTTGCCCTATAGGCCCAGGTTGGCACATTCATAGCTGTCTGGTCCCAAATTCAATCTATACCTGCAAAGCAGGGAGAGTTTTCCAATGTTTCATGTTGGTTATACAAAAGTCTTTTACTCTGTTAAATGACTCGATTGGTTTTATTTGCTTAGAAAGCCTCTGCAAAAACCTCTGCAAATATCTCCTTTTTTAAATTCTACAACTTGAAGAAAAGTTTGTTTCCTTCAAAAAACCTGCCTCAGAACCTTTTTTGAGACCAATCTTACAAAGCCAATTTTCATTTCCCATTGAAATTAAGACTGGATTCATGTAATTAAATTGAATGCATCTTCCTGGTACTCATCTCTCTTTTTCATCTTTTCTCATGGCTGGAACAGAAATTTAAAATTATAAACTTCTTGGGGGAGGGCCCTACCGTGTCAGTATTGTGCAAAGCATCATTTTCTAAACTATTTTATTATTATAGTTACACTTTGTTCTGCCTAATCTAATTATTTCCATTCCTTTTTATAGTGGCGCATACCAGAGATGGTATTTAGCCGGTTCTCTCCGGTTCAGGTAAACCGGTAGCAGCGGCTGCAGGAGGCTCAGCCCACCTGCCCCAATGTAATGCACCAGCACTGCGCATGTACATAAGGAAATGGGCATGTGCAGATGCAACATTTCCACAGGGAAGGGAATTCCAACTGCTGGCGCATGCCATTTATAGATTCTGATGTAGCAGCATTTGGTGAACAATTAATCTTTAAATTATTTGCAATTAATATCAGGCCAAAGCATAGCTAACATTGATAACATAATTAGCTCTTCCTTACTTGATGCTTTTCTGTACTAAGCAGCAGCTGGTAGATGGAAGAGTATTTTGAAACAGAACAGTGCTGGAGTAATAAATAGCTGAATATGACACACAGTTTAAAATACAAAAATTGCTCTAATTTGGCAAACTAGCTCTAGGGCTGACTCATTAATTTATCAAAAAGCAGCAAAAGTCTATCAGGATGAACTTTATATGCACAGCTATCCAACACTCATTTGTCATTTGTTGACTGTACTTGCGGCAGGAAAGTCAACTAAATATTAAACTACTTCAGACCCTGCGAGAGTGTATATATACACACAGAGATAAATATTTGATCTACAGCCAACAGTTCTAGTGTACTCATTCTTATTTTGAGAGAAAACACAACCCAAAGGTCTCTGGGCTCTAGACTGTCTGTGATCTCTCCTATTATGTTAGGATACACACTTACCAGGGGTGGGTTCCTGCAAGTTCTAACCTCTTCTATAGAAGAGGTTCCACAAATCTACAGTGCCGTTTAGAACCGGTTCCAGCTCCCTCCCCCCGCCCGTCCGTACATCATCACGAAGAAAGAGAGGAGGAATTCTGGGAGTTGAAGTCCACAAGTCTTAAAGCTGTCAAGTTTGAACACCCCTCAAGTTTTTTTCCCTAAAGGGTTAGGGGTGCAAGGGTCTTGTAACTTGACAGCTTTAAGAATTGCACACTTCAATGCCAGAGTTCCTGAGCCAACATGACTGGAGGAGGAATTCTGGGCGCTGAAGTCCACAAGTCTTAAAGCTGTCATGTTTGAACACTCCTGGTGTTTTTTTTTCTAAAGGGTTAGGGGTGCAAGGGTCTTGTAACTTGACTGCTTTAAAGCTTGTGTGCTTCAAATGCCAGTTTCTGAGCCAACATTTTGGTTGCTAAGGAAGAGCGTTGTTAAGTGAGTTTCACCACATTTTACAAGTTGGCCACACCCACCCAGTGACATGACTGCCAAACCATTCCCATTCGGTCACGTGGCTGGCAAGCCACTCCCACCCAGTCACATGGCTGGCAAGCCACTCCCACAAAGCAGGCCACACCTACAGAAGAGGTTCTAAAAAGTTTTGAAACCCACCTCTGACGCTTACTCTTACCTTTCTATAGACCATTCCTATGATGCCAGTTCTCAGCCTCATTCCAGTAATGAAGCAGTACTGGAAATGGTGGTGAAGGATTATTGTCTGTAGCACAGCAGAGAGAAACATCAACACCGCAATCAGGTATCCCCACCATAAGGGAGCATTTTCATTCTTCACAAAGCTAATTAACATGCTGTTTAAATAGAAGATTGAAATAAACAGTCAACACAGGGAGGAAAATAAAATTAAAAAAAAGATTAATGGGGCAGAGCAAAACATCACTGCCTTTTAGCCCGCTGGTAGAGTAGCCCCTCCCCCCCGGGGTAGGTTGCTCCCGGCATTACTGCCGGTTCGGTGAGTACCCTGCGCGCGTGCGCATTGGCACAAAAATAGCACAAAACGTTAAAAAAAGAAAAACAAAAAAATTTGTGCAATCACAAAATACCGAAAATCAAGATGGCGACCCAGTAGGAGAACCAGTTCATGGGTGTGGCAGGCCTGGGTGGCTGCCGGTTCTAGCAACCCAGGCTGCCAAACCACTACTGGTTCGGCCAAACAGGTCTGAACCGGTAGGAACCCACCTCTGGAGCCCTCAAACAAACAAACTTTACCTTTGTGAAAGAACCAAAACTTTATTCATGTGTCCAATTATGGCCAAAATATAATCTCAAATGCTTTCTTTATTTTGTAATGCTTTTGCTTTCCATTAAAACATTTAAAGTGAAAAGGACCTGCATTCATAAAGCAGAGATCGGCAAGCTATGATCTTTGAAATATTGTTCAATTGCCAAATATTCAATTTTCGAAATCCCTTACTTCTCCGCTGTGCTGGCCGAAGTTGCAGAAATCTGCAATTTGGCACTGCCTGGAGGGCCACAGCTTGTCCATTTCAGCGTATGAAAATAACACAAGTATAAGGTTTCCTTGGATTCATATGGAGGGTGCAGATGCTGAGAACTGAAGCCAATTACAGCTTCACAATATCACACTTGCAGCGAAGTTATGCACATGTGTAATTTTTACACTCCCAACTTACACTTGGGAATCTGAACAGAGATTCCAAACAGAATTGATTTCCCCTTAGAAAATGCATTTTGAATGTGAGCAAGTCTAACAGTGAATTGGAGAGAAACATAGGATAAGGAGAATATTATGTAACCTCCTATTCATGTTATTAGGAGGTCTAGAGGGGAAACCTCCACATATTCCATTTAAACTATCATTTTTATTCACAAGTAATCTTCTCCAATTTGGCTTCCTCCCCCTCCCCCCATGTCTTGGGGATCATGTTCCCAGATTCCCCAAATGACTGCAGAAGGCTGTACTAACACATAATCTTAAAAAGAGTGTGGAAATTCTCTTGCCCATGAGAACGAAGGTTGAAAATGGAGCTCACCTTAACAACTGGGGATTGACAAAAGACAACAGATCTTGGATTACTTTGAAGAAGGAGCCAATTAAAAAATAAGGGCCAAAAGTTCTGAGTAAGGCTTTGAAAAAGGAAGGCTCTTTCTGCTTAGTGGGAATATTTAACATGAGTTCTGTTTCTCCTGGACTTTCATCCATGTGATTCATCTCCTGATTAGAGTCCTTTGCATAAGATACATCGTGTTTCCTAAGACAAAGAAAGACATTATTTCAGTCAGTTGAAAGGAAGAGTCCTATTACAAATAAGAAACTTGAACAACAGGACAAGCAGTCTTAGAATCTGCAAATGTAGCTTTGGAGTAGCTCTAGTAAGAACATTACTATGGCGCAATGCTGTCCAGAAAGGAAAAGGTGTTTGCTCCTTAAAAAAAAAAAAAGGAACCAATTGAGTTCAAAAGAAGTTTCGCTTTAATAATGTTATTCCAATGTTATTGGAAGAGGCAGAGTCGCAAAGAGCTTTTGTTTTGTGAAACAGAAAAAAAATGCCACAAAATAAGCCCGACTAGCTCAAATTTTATACCTTCAGAACAATGGTGAAATCTAATTTTTTTGCCCACCGGTTCTCTGGGCGTGGCTTGGTGGGGGTGGTCATGTGACTGGGTGGGCGTGGCCAACTTTTTTTCACTTTTTTAAAGCATTTTTTTCCTGCTGGTTTGGGCGAATAGGCAGGAAAAAAATGCTTTTAAAATTTGGGGGGGGGACTTCTGATGATCGCATGGCTCACAACTGATCTGTGTGGTCATCGGAAGCTCTTTTTTTCCCATTTTTTAAAGCATTTTTTTTCTTGCTTATTCGCCTGAACTGGCAGGAAAAAAATGCTTTAAAAAGCAGGGAAAAAAGCTTCCCATGATCACGCGCCTCACAACTGAGCCTCACGATCCTTAGAAGCTTTATTTTTTTTACTACCAGTTCGCAGAACCAGGGACAATTGTTCCTACCGATTTGGCCAAACTGGGCCGAACCGGGAGGATTTCACCCCTGCTTCAGAAGTCTCATGGAATTTTTAAAGCAAAGCATCTTCCTTATTATGTCATCAGGGTGAGATGCTGGCTGTGAGGGCCTGCTGCATTACAAGCATTCTCAGTTAGGGCATTTTATTCTCAGACTTCGTTAATCAAGGTCTGTATGCTTGCCAAAAAGTAGCCTTCTTCTTGGAAACATAAAAAGGTCACCTCTCTTTCAGCCTCTTTGCAAGGTTCATCCAGATAGGGGCTTCTATTCCTCGGAGTCTTTGTTTCATCTTGATAAGCACAGAATTTAGTCTTGTTTTTTTTTTTACCCCATCAATAAAATGGGAATGCAAAAGCAAAGCACAGGCTTGGATCCCAAAATGCCAATCTCTCGGGGGAGGTCGGAAAAGTTGAATATCAAAAAAGGAAGGGAAGGAAAGGGGAAAGAAATTTGGTTGAAAAGAGCCTGAACCATAGTTAAAAAGTTCCTTTTATCCCAGTGATAAGAAAAAGGAAACAGCCAGGTATCTATTCCATGTCCAACCAATTCCATGTCCAACCGATCCAGAAGCCTCAATCTCAGTACCAATTGTCCTTGGGTTTGTTTTCTGTTTTTTGCTGTATTGAAATAACCTTCCAAAGTTCACGCAGAGACAGTTCCAGAAGCTAACTAGATGAGCTGCAGTGTAATTCCTCTTCTTTATTAAGCATTAAAGCCCCATGGCTATAATGCTTAACTTCTTCTGAAATTCAAATCACCAGTTTATACGACAGGTTTTTAATTTTCTTGATCCCCCCCAAAAAGAGTAAATAGACATTTTGTGAACTCAGTAACCTTAATACATTGATTTTACTACCATCCATTTGAAACTTCATAAAAAGAAGCAAAAATGCTAAGGCTGATCCTCCGGTCAGGGCATCAAACCTCTCTAGTCTCCTAGAGCCATGATGGCGAACCTATGACACCTGGGCCAGCTCAGCTCCACCGCGCATGTGCATGCACCTCCCGCCAGCCTGCTGGTTTTCGGTCTCTGGGGTGCATGCGGGAGTCACGCGTGCATGCATGGGGGGCAGGGCACATGTTTGGGGGTCGTGCGTGCATACATGGGGGTGGCACACATGGGAGATGATGCATGCTTGTGCAGAGGTGGGGGGAGTATGGGGGTCACACGCACATATGCAGGGGAGCATGGGGGTGGGCGTGCACATGCACAGGGGGCATATAGGGGGTTGTGTGCGCATTGCATTATAGGTGCATAAGTGCTTTTGGCACACGGTGACAAAAAGGTTAGCCATCCGTGCCCTAGAGGCTGAAAAAAAAGTTTGTTTTTAAGTGTGACCTGTGACTGTGGAGAGATTTCCCATCTTTGTGGAAATTTAGATGATAATTCCCTGATTTTCTAACTTTTTTTTTTTACAAGATGCGAATTAGAGATGCTTTCACGGATTGCAAGGCAGAAGTGTAATTCAGATATCATAGAGATTATGGTCACAATTAACTTGAGGGTCACATTGGCAGAAATGTAAGGGATGAAATAATATTTGGTTTAAGACACCAATTTGACCCTTAAATCCTCCCAAACCTTCATAAATGCAAAACGAACAAAAAAACCCAGCCTGAAAATTCAGATTTTGTTCATTTAGTTCAGTGTTTTTCAAACTCAGTAACTTTAAGATGTGTGGACCCTCCCAAAGTTCCTCAGCCAGCATGCTTAATTTAGCTTAATACAGAATTGCATTTGGTATCCTCAAACCATTCTATCAATGTTCTGTTTCAATGATTTTGCTGAGAAAAATCCATTTCCTCTCCAATTTGTCACACAAAGGACGAAGTCTCAGAGGTTGTAGAAGATAGAATCTTTAATACAAGATAAAATCTGATCAAGTACAATGCAGTTGGATAAGAAGTTCTAGAAGTAAAAGTATGCAATTCTGTGCATCTCCTACAACTAGACAAGGTGATGTAAATTATGCAGAAAAGCAAACACGCCTAGTAAATTAATCTGCACAATACTTTCAGGATTCAGCGTCTGTATTTTCTTAACAAAGAATATGGAGTATTATGGCATACAATCTGCCCTTTCAAGAAGTCCTTAGCCTGTGCACAGTATTTCCCCTTGGTTCTGCTATTCATAAAGACATTGTTCTATAAAATTGTATCCTCATCAGAAAACTGCTACTTCTGAGGAAATTGAAAAGAGGAAACACTTCAGAAAGTATATTAATAGTTTCTGCAATGGAACGAGCCATTATTTCTTTTTAAATGAAATAAAAAGGTTAAATAAGTGGAGCATATAAAATTAAGAAAGGCAAACAGGGACAGGCACGTGCGCGCGCTGGCCAGCTGAGTTCACCCTTTTTTAAAGCCATTTTCGCCCTCCCCAGGCTTCAGAGGCTTTATAGGAGCCTGGGGAGGGCGAAAAGAGCCCGCCCCGGAGGCCCTCCGGAGGCTTCAGGAACTTCCCGGAAGTCTCCGGAGCATGAAAAACGGCCCGGTCACTTTTTGCCCTTTGGAGGCTTCAGGGAAGCCTCCTGAAGGTCCCTGAAGCCTCCGAAGGGCCTCTGGGGAGGGGAAGCTTTTTTCGTCCTCCCCAGGCTCCTATAAAGCCTCTGGAGTCTGGGGAGAGTGAAAAAAGTATGCAAAAAATAGGGGGAGTGCCTCTTATGTGCGCATACGCACTGGGGGGTGTTTCGTGCGTTGCATTATGGGTGCGGCATGCCCGCGTATGACGCCCCCTCCGCTCCCCCCCTTATGGCACGCGAGCCAAAAAAGGTTCGACATGATGGCCCTAATGTGTCTTTTGCAGAAAAAATTAATATAAGACCCGGTCTTATTTTCGGGGAGACACGGTACCAAATACTAAATGGAAAAGGCAAGCACAGGGAGGCTTGTACATTCCATGAGCATCTAATAACTTCCCTGCATAGATGGGAATGTGGAGATGATAATAATGAGGAGATGATAAGCCGCCTGGAAAAACCAAGGGAAATAATCAAAACCATTAAAAAGTGAAAGAATATTTTGAACATGTGATGCGAAACCCGGAAAAATACGTCATCCTTCACTTAATCGTCCAGGGAAAGGTTAAAGGCAAACGAGGTCCAGGCAGAAGAAGAACCTCATGGCTTCAAAATCTAAGGGACTGGTTGGGACAAAACTCAGCAGCACTTTTTCGTGCGTCTGTTGATAAAAATAGGATCGCCAACATCCGATGACAGATATGGCAAAAGAAGAAGAGAAGATAGATGGGAAGCACCAAAAACAGGGGAATGATTTATCACATAGATCCTCAAAGTATAGCCTGCGGGCCGATATGGCCTGCAAATGCAAAGTATCTGGCCAGCAAAGTGGTGGGATTCAGCCTTGCCCCTCATCCGGCCCCTTACCGTCGGCCTTATCTTCCAGTGAGCATTCATTCCAGCGGCACTTCTGGTTAGTTATTTCACCGGTTGAGCTGAACTTCCGATTACACCACTGCGGCTGAAGGTAAGGCCGAAGGGTGTGGGGGAGGGCCAGCCGAATGAGGGGTGATCTCGCCAGTGCAGCCACGTGATCCAGGGCTGGTGGGTAAGTAGGGGAGGGCTTGAAAATCAGCTGCCAGCTTGTAAAGTAGTGCTTGAAAAGTCTTTAAAAACACTTTAAAAACAGCCTCTCAGGGTATTTTTCACAGCCATATAATCCAGGTGGGTGAATAGGGGAGGGGCAAATACAGCAAGGACAAAGGCAAAATAGACTGCTAAATTGGCCGTGCCCACTTAGTCACATGACCACCAGCCACACCCACCCAGCTGGCCCAGCCCCCCCCCAACAGTCTGAGGGACTGTGAATCACCCCCTGTTTAAAAAGTTTGAGGACCCCTGACCTATCAGGTCCTGCATTGGCCTGAGTATGAACTGAGCAACAGCCCAATCCTGCTATCAACCCACAGCATGTTGGAAGTCACACAGTGACTGGTGGCTTAGGCTACCATACAGAAATGCCCTGCATTTTATTCATAAAAACAGAAGCAAAGAAATGGCTTTAAAAAAAAAACCACACAAACAAACAAACAAACCGAAGCCAACTTACAATTTCCCACGTTGTTTTTGTTTGTCCCACTCTTTCTGGAGCTTTTGGACTATCACTTCAGATTTATCATCATTATTCAGAGACCATAAATCTTTGTCTTCAAGAGGGTTCTTATAGCCTTTTATTGCCAAGCTAGACAACAGTAACAAAAGCACATTAATAACTCTTGAGTCAGTCTGGACAAACAACCTTTTTGTACATTAAATGGGCAAATACCTCTACTGACGGCAGGCATTTATCTTAATTTCTCTCTCCACGACTCCAAGGGCAAACCTACAGAGCATGCAAAGCACCTGGAAGAGCTATTCCACAATGCACGTTAACAAGCAGAGAAGCCCCTCTCTTCCAAATGCCAAAGCAGTTTATCTCCTGCAAGGCTCATGGGAGCTGCTTCCAATGTTATCCTAGTTGTCTCTGTGTGCACAATACTGGAATGAGAAGGTCCCACGGGCCACATGTGAGCTCTGCAGGGGATGCGGCTGCTTTCAAAAGTTGTAAAAGCATTGCAACATTCATTTTTTCAAATGTTTTGCACGGTCCTAATAATGTATCCATCTGCTGCTTATTTTCTTGCCCTTGGCCAATATCATTTGCTTCTAGTATATGGGGAAGGAGTATGCAGGACATTGGTCAGTTCACAGTGCAAACCAACTATGTTGTAAATTTAAGAGGGAGGAGGATTACCTCTCAACATACGAATGGTTTGCAAGGGTGTTCATGTATTTAACCAAGCATGTAGCCAAATAAAACATGGATTGGTTGTAACTACAGGAAGACTATCGAAGTTGGCATGTTCAAAGAGGAAGGGCGGGGCTTTATCCAGCATAACAACCCATTTCTCCTCTTCCACAGCAGCAGCAATATTCAATAGGGCTCTGCTAGTCATCCCATGAAATATTTCACTCGCCAATGAGGTGTCATTCTGAATCTGCTCCCTGACCAAAAAAGGCTCATTGAGGCTGTTTCAAGACTCCCCTGAAGTCTCCTAGGTAAATCTAGGCATGCCTAGAACAGACCCTCTCCTGGGAGAACCGGAGAAAAATTCAGGAGGGCTTTGAAGCAGCCATGCTGAGTCTTATTCGAACAACTGTTTCCTGGCCTCAAGATCCAGAAGGGTTGTCTTGCAGTTTGCTTTGCACAGTGGTAATATACAAAACGACCCATAAAAAAACCAGCCTCCTGTCTCATCTCTCAAATACAGTGCTTCACAAACAAGTTGTCCACTTTTCTATTAGATGTACACCTCACCATTCCTTCAAAAGAATGGGATTCCCCTTCATTTTATCCCCATAATAGGAATTCCTGAAAATAGGTTGGTGGGAGGAAGGGAGAGAGAGTGAGTGAGGTTGTGAGATTTTTGAGGTAAACCTGAATTTATGTCTCCCTAGTCTTAATGTTAATACCTTCACCATTTTGTTTTTGTTTGTCTATCACTTACTTTGCATATTCTGTTCGTTCTCTCTCTCTCTCTCTCTCTCTCTCTCTCTCCCTCCCTCCCTCCCTCCCTCTCCCTCCCTCCCTCTCTCTCTCTCTCTCTAAATTTCTATACATCTGGGCCTTGTGGGGATTTATAAGATTAATCCAGGTTGCACCATTGTGTTTGAAACTGAAAAACTGGTTTAAAGGTTGCCAATTTTAATAATGCCTAAGGCAGCAGTAGAATTCATACTCTCCCGATTGCTAGCCTGGTGCCTTGGCCACAATACTAAACTGGCTCTCACCTCTACCCTACCAACATATAACTTCTAGCAAAAGGAGGAAGGGCATGAAATATAAATGAATGGCACGCCAAACAGAACTTCTATATAGGAATGCAGCGGGATCACCAAGAACACAAAGGATAGCTTTTCAACGGGCACTTCTCCAGTAATATCAAAAGAGCACAATAAAATGTGAAATATCATGCTTACCTTGTGAACCACCAAAATGTTATCCTTGAAAGAAAACCAGAATTTAATTCTGGGCAGGGATTCTATGACAAATTGTGGAGGGTTAAAGAGGAAAAAAAAGAAAAACAAAAAGTCAGTTATTTTTTAGCTAAACTTTCTGTGAAAGATCCCATTACACAAAATAATTTGAATGTAAATACGTATGAAATGAATCTATGTATGAAATGAAGGATTTGCCTCCAACTTCCAGTTCCTTCTCCCTGCTAACCAGCTTCCAGAAGACTTTATTAAGGCCAGGTGGGTCAGAGTAAAAGGAAACATTCTGCTCTTAGCCCTTGCACAGCTTTTTAGGGAATATGGAAATAATGTTTGATTAGCCCAATATTTTCTACACACCCATACACCTTTCAAAGAGGAGGTATAAAATACACCTGACCTATTGCTGCTTTCTAAATGATATTTCATGAAGTCTAACTACCAGCATAATGGACACTGGGGATGGATCAGGTTCTCTGTTCTCTGTGAGTCCCTGTGTTTTCAAAACCTGCTCCCGAGAAATGGAAAATTTCTTGGGGGCGGGAGGGGGGGGGGAAATGTAAGCACATATATTAAGGAGAAAGGGAAAGGATATTCCTTGTGGGGTGAGTAGAAGTCCTCTTGAACCAAAATGGATTAGCTCTTTGTTCTCCAAATCAACATTCTGCCCTGGGGATTTTATATGGTTTGCAGTGAATCTCATTAAACAAGGATAAGCATTTCTGTAAACAAAATTGCACAGATGCTCTTCTATTTACCGATTTTCCTTGCTAATTACCCTTTCTGCAGAAACTAAACATGTTCACTCCTAGATCAGCTATGCAAACTCCTGCTCCAGTTTCCCTGTGGTTGGGTGGTTTTTTTTTTTTTAAGCAAGGAGCGTTGCAGCGAAATTAATCCCTCTTTAATTAGATGCAAACCCTATCTTCACAGAAAGCTCATAAAAACGAAGATAGCCAGTCTCTACAACCTGCCTTCTGCCTTCAGAATGAGCTGGCAGCTAGCCTCACCCCCACTCCTCATTCCTATCCTGCATCTGAATAGTCAATCGGTTATTGGTAATCAAAGGACAATAAATGTTGCGAATTTAGTAGAGGGTGTGTGTGTTTCTCATGATCACTGAGAGGCAAACTTCACTCTAATACTGCCTAGAAACAGAGCAATAAACTGAGACTGGACTGTGTGATCTTTTGGCAGCCAGAAACTACATTTTACAGTTTTCAAGAACAGAGAATGAAATTACAATGATTTACACTGAATGGGTGGGTGTGAAATACATGGAACCCTCTCATGCTGTCTCCCCCCCCCTCTTTTCTGTTCGGAGGACATTTGGTAGTAGTTCTTTGTTTTTATAAAAGTATTTTATTCATTCTAGGGTTTACACATCACTGTTGTTGTGTTTTTCAATTAAAAATAGCAGGAAACCGTGGCACTGAGTTTTAGCAAATCTGCCTGGGGGGCTCAAGCAGCTGCAAAACTAAGGTTTCAAAAGAAAGAAGTGGGGCCAGGATCATAGGCTATCCTCTCCCAATTAGTATAAGATACAGCCTACACAAAGTTGGGATGGAAGATGGGTTTTGACGAGCATCTCAGAAAAACAAAACTGGCATAAATAAAAAAAAACAGAGGTGAGTTTCACAGACGTTTAACACCGGTTTGCCGTACCCACGCCTGCTCACTTTGTGAGCGTGCACACCTTCCACGAATGCGCTTTGCTCACACCTGTAGCTTGCATAGATGTACACAGCTGCGAAAACGTGGCTAATTACAATACAATATAATCGCAGAGTTGGAAGGGACCTTGGAGGTCTTCTAGTCCAACCCCCTGCCTAGGCAAGAAACCTTATACCGTTTCAGACAAATGGCTATCCAACATCTTCTTAAAGACTTCCAGTGTTGGGACATTCACAACTTCTGGGTAGGACAGCATAGAGCCGGGGCAATAGGATGACATAGAGCTGGGGCAGCTACCGGTTCGTCTGAATCGGTCCGAACCAGTTGAAAACTAACCTCTGAAACGAACTATTCAGCACTCATGAAAATCTAGGGGGGGGGGAACCCTAAAAATGTACTTACCGGATCTAAATTCACAGGAGAAAAGAACGGAGGCTTTTCGTTGAAACACGAAAGAATACATTCAATAAGGATCAGTGCAAAGTAGATATAAAACATGATCATCCTAAATCTGCCTTCCGTTTGGTCCTAAAAAGAGACAGCGGCAGTGGGCAAGGGAAAAGTAAAATAACAAACTAATACAATGCAACTTTCTCCATGCATATTGAAATTGTATATTTGAGGCAACCGTTAGAATGAACTAGAACAATAGAATGTTACCCTAAAACAATCAATGGATGGATTTCATTAAGATGGTGAATAACATCATGAAGGGTAAAACATGACTATTCTGATTTGGCATGCTAATGTCTTAAAGCAGGAGTCTCCAAACTTGGCAGCTTTGAGAACTGTGGACTTCAGCTCCCAGAATTCACCAGCCAGTCAAGCTGTCCACAACTCTTAAAGGAAGCAGACTCACTCTTAGTAGCCCCCACCTTTGCCAATGAGCCATTAAAGCCTGAACTGAAATTTATTAGGTAAAGATTCCACCACACATGCATTCTAAAAAATCTATTAAGGTAACGGTAAATGTTCCCTTCGCACATATGTGCTAGTCGTTCCCAACTCTAGAGGGTGGTGCTGATCTCCATTTCAAAGCAGAAGAGCCAGCGCTGTCAGAAGACCTCTCCGTGGTCATGTGGCCGGCATGACTAAAAGCTGAAGGCGCACGGAACTCTGTTACCTTCCCACCAAAGGGGGTTCCCATTTTTCTACTTGCATTTTTACATGCTTTCAAACTGCTAGGTTGACAGAAACTGGGACAAGTAACAGGAGCTCACTCCATTATGCGACACTAGGGATTCGAACTGCTGAACTGCCAACCTTTCTGATCGACAAGCTCAGCGTCTTAGCCACTGAATCCCACTAAAATCTATTAGTGTGCTAATAGATTTTATCTCAGTCTGAAACACCATCTATTCTAATCTAGGTGGCTGAATAAACTATTCATCTGCCACATACTCAGCCTATAAGTAGCCCTTCACTCATAACTCCCACAAATGGACCGTCAAGCATCTTCCTTCCATCATTAACTCTGTGAAAATATGGCATAATTCAACACAAGCACACCTAATTTACCTGAGCTGGAGAACCAAGGATTTTGGATCTCAAAGGACCAACAGCACACAGCACACACAAGAACCAGAAGATGATTAGGATCCCTGAGGATTGGACACCATGGAGTCTTTCATACTGGATGAGCAACATGGCTGCCAGCTGCGAAGAAAGGCAGTGGAGATCCAGTGAAATGGAATGATGAGAATCGGATTAAATTCCCTAAAGGTTTTTTTTTCCAGGATTAATTCCTAGTGACCTGATGGATAGCTCCATATCATGTTGTCGACAAAAAATAGAAAAGCAGTTAGCTGAAATAGTCGGTTTTTATATGGTATTGGGTGTTATTATTTTTGTGCTAGGACTAGGTAGCCAGTGTTTTTGTCTCCTTTATGAAAAACAATTTGGTGATGGTGAATGGTATCTTCATTTGTGCAAATAAGAAAACTGCTTTTCTTTCTCTGTCCTGGTATTCATATATCAAATTCCTATGCTTAACTCAATATTTATTATATTAGTGTTGGATTTTTAATATTTTTTCTCAAAACATTATTTGAATTTTCAGAGAATAAAGCAGCAAAAAGATTCTCCGGAGTCTAAGGAAAGATTTTTCCCCACGTTATGACTGCAACACTGTAACTTTGTTGCTTGTATCCTTACAATTTATATTGATATTAATTGTTTCCTGATTGCTTATTTGTACCCTATGACTATCATTAAGTGCTGTACCTTATGATTCTTGATGAACGTATCTTGTCTTTTTATATACACTGAGAGCATATGCACCAAAGACAAATACCTTATGTGTCCAATCACACTTGACCAATAAAGAATTCTATTCTGTTCTGTTCTGTTCTGTTCTTCTATTCTATTCTATTCTATTCTATTCTATTCTATTCTATTCTATTCTATTCTATTCTATTCTATTCTACTCTACTCTATTCCAACATAGTTTTAGGCAGAAGAATAGACAATATTAAAAGATGAAGGGACAGTTATGTTATTCAACATTTTGGTTTGCCCAAAGCAGAAATCATAATATTTTTAATTTAGTTCCTCTTAAATATATAGCCAAATTTCTTCCTTCTCTACAGAACTAAAATAATATTTCAGTACTGTAGATGTTGAGTGATCCAAGAAGCTGTTATCTTTTTTTTCTTTTTTAAGTGGTACACCTTAAGAGAATCTCAGAGCTGCAGACAAAAAGCAAATGAAGACCAATCAGCAGCTCAAAATCAGCAGTTCGTATCTCACATCTTCCACTCTTGCCAAGATCTATTTGTCTTTTCTTCTTTAAATTAAAGCATGAGCATAGAAGGCAGATCTTCAATATCTCTCCTTTTTATTGGACAGTAGATGATGTAATTCATTATCTCACTTTATGGTAGAGGGTGATCAAATCCCAAATCCAACTGGGGAAAGGAAGACAAGTTCCAAGGATTGAGAATTTATTTTCTGTGCATTAGAGCTGTACTAACAAATACAGCTTGCGAAAGCTTGTTGGCGTTCCCTCGTGTTTTCCACATGTGTGCATAGTACATTTCCACTGAAACTGCCAATGAAACACAACGGCTATATGTGCACATATATGTGCAGACAGCTGGGGAAAGCCTTCAAAACACCTTTCCCAGTCTTCCAAAAGTTGCAGGTGCTTTAATGATCCACAGAAAGATCCTTTGCTCGTGCCATCAAACTTTGCAATATATATCTCTTTAAAACGCTTTCACTGCTCTTTCCCGCCCCCTCCTAGTCCAGCTTCCTGTTTGGAAGATGGAAGTGGGTTACCAGACCCAAAACCTTCTTTGTCAAATGCTCCAGAATGCTTCCCTTTTTGTTGATATCACAGAACAGCAGCACAAACAGTATTACTAAGGAAATGAATGGGCTATGAAATAAAACTACCCCCTATCTGTGTTTTTTCCATGGCTCCGCAGTACTTGAGCTATGCAAAAATATTTCCCATCATCACATTTCTTTTCAACATGTAAATAGTAACAGCAAAAAGAGAAAGACGCACTTACCATTGTGATGCCAGCAATTAAAGGCGTTACAAAATACACAGGCGATGGAGTTCTGTTCTGAGTGATTTCATGGAAGGCATAGAAAAGATTGGACCAGCAAACCCCCCAAAGCACAAAAGCAAAGGCCTGTAATAAGGAGAGAAAAAGACAATCAGTTAAGGATCCAAAAGCACGAAACGTTTCAAAAGTAGTTATACTGTATTTCAGTATATATGCAAATATTTACAGCACTAGTAGCCTGCAACACATACTTTATTTTAGTTTACAACTCTTTCTTTGCTGGCCATCTAGGGGTTATACTCATTTGCCATTCCTAACTTGTCTTTTTCCAACTAATGGTTCTAATAAAGTTGATCTCCTACCTACAGGGGTGTTCAAACTTGATAGCTTTAAGACTTGTGGACTTCAACTCCCAGAATTCCTCCTCCAGTCATGTTGGCTCAGGAACTCTGGCACTGAAGTGTGCAAGTCTTAAAGCTGTCAAGTTACAAGACCCTTGCACCCATAACCTTTAGAAAAAAAAACCCAGGAGTGTTCAAACTTGACAGCTTTAAGACTTGTGGACTTCAACTCCCAGATTTCCTCCTCTCGCTCTTCATCTTGATGATGTGCAGATGGGCGGGGGGAGGGAGCTGGAACCGGTTCTAAGTAGCACTGTAGAAGAGGTTAGAACTGGCAGGAACCCACCCTTGCCTACATATATATGCAAGTAAGCCTGCAAAAGCATCCTCAGGATCCGTGAGCTACCAATCAAGCTGTACAAATGGCATGGAGGAGGCTTAGTTATGTTGGACTCCGCGTTAAAAATCTGTTCAGCACAGAGATTAGAGCTTTACATCATTCCACAACAGTGTTTTAAAGAAAGGGGATAAGAGAATGAGAAAGAAAAGGGCTGTGAGGAAAAGTTAGTTCTAATTTGCAAATGAGAAGAACACTCTGGTTTTGATCTGCTAGTATCGGGTGAGCTTGGATGTTATCATTTAGAGCCCAAAGACCCAAAGTCAGAATTTTGGCCCATGGTTCATATGAAGCAGCCCAGCATCTAACAGACTTAGGAGCGCCTAGCAATATTGGAGCTAGTGGGAGACTACTAAGAATAAACCACAAAACCATAGGCTGGACTAGAAAACCGAGAAAACATTTGGGCTGGAAAAGGATGCAGATTGCAAACCACTGCCATACTTGCTTTCAAGAAAAGTACATGAACTCAAAGGAAATTATCTTAAAAAGTTTTTTTTAAAAAAATGCAAATATAGTTTCTTACTTCAATGGGATGAAAATATCACCATAAGCTTCTGTATTAGATGGTGAATACATTTAGATTACTGCTGTAAAATGTTAGAGTGGGTAAAGTTGTTTTAATCAATTTGGTGCTCACTTCTTTGATAAGTTACTGAAGTGATTAAAAAAAAACCTGGATATTTCAGTACAGAAAATATCACTACAAAAAAAAAAAAAAGCACAAAATTATCGCCAAAAAACCCCTATGAGCTGAAGTTAA
Source organism: Natrix helvetica (assembly GCF_964273705.1). Classification (NCBI taxonomy): domain Eukaryota; kingdom Metazoa; phylum Chordata; class Lepidosauria; order Squamata; family Natricidae; genus Natrix; species Natrix helvetica. Next base: position 244,480,451 of record NC_138548.1, read on the forward strand.
GCTTCCCCTTCTCTTTTGACTATTGTCCCGGATGAATCCTAATAAGCTTTTAGAAATAAAAGCAACTACCTGAGAGATTCTTAATTCCTAAGAATGTCACAGAAAAAGAGCAATGAAAGAGGGCAGGCAAGACCAAAGTCTAATTCTAAATTCAGTTCCTTAATCTGTGAAGGAATGTTTAGCCACTTATATTTGATAGCTAAAGGGAGCATTTATATTAAACACTCACAATTTTCCTGGAGTACCTGTAAGGTTCCTTCTCCACCTCCATAGACATGGAGATCCAATGGGACCAAATGACAAAATGTGTCCCATGACATCATGGTGCAAAAAAAACAACTTCCACACTTGTGTCATACATTAGAATTTAAGAACAGTATGCAAAGGCTGGATTTGCATCATGATGTTACCGTGTGCATACAGCTAAATTTGCATACCCCAAATTTCTGTTGCTAAGCAAGACAGTTGTTAAGTCAGTTTTGCCTGACTTTAAGCCACTTTATGTGAATTTTGATCACGTGACCATGGGGATGCTGCAACAGTCATAAGTGTAGAAACCAGTCATAAGTAACTTTTTTCAGTGCCATTGTAACTTTGGTCATTAAACAAATGATTGCAAATCAAGGACTAGTTGTATGGTCATTCTGACACATTCTTGGATTGCTGCAGACACTCAAGGAGACTAAGAAAACACTTATGAGTCCCTTAATCCCCCCAAAAGAAAATAAGAGACCTCCTTGTTGCTACAGGCAAAGAGGGAGTTTAGAGATGTCAGCAGGGCATTTGAGGAAGGACACTACAGCCAGGACTGAGAACAAAATGGGGAAAAATTCTTATTTGTTAGAATGGTAGATATTAATTCTTAACATGGGAGAGAACCATTTGTTTTTATGAGGTGCTCTGTGTTTTGAACTTCATAAGTTACTCCTATACGCAAAGGTAAAGTTCCCCTCGCACGTATGTGCTAGTTGTTCCCAGCTTTAGAGGCCGGTGCTCATCTCCGTTTCAAAGCCGAAGAGCCAGCGCTGTCCAAAGACGTCTCCGTGGTCATGTGGCCGGCATGACTCAATGCCGAAGGCACACGGAACGCTGTTACCTTCCCACCAAAGGTGGTTCCTATTTTTCTACTTGCATTTTTACGTGCTTTCAAACTGCTAGGTTAGCAGAAGCTGGGACAAGTAATGGGAGCTCACTCCATTACGCAGCGCTAGGGATTCGAATCACCTAACTGCCAACCTTTCTGATAGACAAGCTTAACGTATTAGCCACTGAGGCACCACATCCTAAGTTACTCCTATAGGATAGCCAAATTTGTGTAGTATTTCACAGGATCAGAAGGTTTTAAAAAATATTTTCCTTAACCATTTTAAACTTAATAAATTTAATATTTTTTCTTGTGATTTTAGATTTGTCAGGTATTTTATGTTCATTTATATCCCTCTATATGCTTGTGTACATGTGTGATATAGTTGTTGACCATTATAAAATGACTACCAACTTTTGTCCTTTTGTTTCATGATCAACTGAAGTTTTTGATAGTGTATTTCCTTAAAATTCATCATTGCTCATCGTTTCATAGAGACTGCAAGCCATCACTGCACTCAGTGAAGCAATGGGCAATATGAATTAAAAGAAGACTATCAAAAGGAAGCTTCAATGATTTGTTCCCGATAAAAAATACAGGTAGCTCTTAACAACCCTTCCTTCAGCAACTGTTTGAAGTAATGATGGGACTGAATAAAGGTAGTTATTCCCACTCCATAAAGTTTCAGCCAATGCGGCATCCCTGCAGTCACACGATCAAACTCCTGGCACCTGGCAGCCCACCTGCACTAATGACTAAGGGAGGTTCCAACTCCCTCACCTGCCCATCTCCCATTTCTGCCCTTTCGGCTGCCCTACATGCCACCTTCCAAAGCCTTGGAAAAAAGGGCTACCTAGGATTTGAAGAAGCATGCAGTTGGCTATGGGAAGAAAGCCTAGTGCAGCCAGCAGCCACCTTGCAAAAGGCCAGGACAGGGACACCTCGTCAGCAATGGGAAGAGGAAGAGGGTGAAGTAGCAGGGCCAGCAGAGTGAAGGATGGTTGAAAGGGCACAGATGGGAGGGGGAGACAGGTGAGCAGAGGGAGTTGAAGAGGGGGCAGTACCTTACCTTACCAACGTTTGGGGTTGGGAGAGACCAAGTTAGGAGATGCGTAGATCAAGGTAGATCCTCAGATAATGACTGGGTGGGATTTGGTTAATAGCAGCAACCAGGACTGACAGGATTGTCATTGTTAAGTGATGTGGTCATGTTACACTGTGTTTTGCATTGTTTGGCAGCAGAAATTCTGATCCCAATTGCCATCATTAATGGAGGACAACCTGTATCTTATAGACTACTCATTTAAGAATTGTTGAAAATGACAACAAAGTTTAAAATAAAAGTTTCGCAACTGATCCTATTTACAACTGTCACAGTGTCTCTTAGTGCGATCACCGTTTGCCTGGCACCCATTTATTATAAGCCGTGGTGGCGCAGTGGTTAGAATGCAGTATTGCAGGCTACTTCTGTTGCCTGCCAATTGCCAGCAGTTCAGCAGTTCGAATCTCACCAGGCTCAAGTTTGACTCAGCCATCCATCCTTCCGAAGTGGGTAAAATGAGGACTCAGATTGTTAGGGGCTGAGTCTATAAACCGCTTAAAGAGGGCTGTAAAGCACTGTGAAGCAGTATATAAGTCTAAGTGCTATTGCTATTGCAACTCCTCACGGTCATACGATCACCATTTGCATGCTTCCAACAAGCAGAATTAATGAAGAATGCGGAAATAAAAGTCACGATCATGTGATGTCATGCATGTCCAATTCATTATGCAGGGTGCAAAAGAATTCTAAGATCTTTCATTCTTCAGAAACAGCTGACATATAGTTGAAAAGCTATTCTCTGACTCATTGGTGGCAGGAGTAGTAAAAACATGGCAGCCATTTTGAAATACTATTTAAGAAAATCAAGCTCTATTTCAGTATTTCCCAGTACATCTATTGCTCAATCGCTGTCACACTTGAAACATAAGCTTCAAAATATAAGATAAGATTGGATGCTGTTCTTTTTAACTGTTTTTGGAACAATACTTTATCTATTCCTTGTAAGTTAACTGTTTAAAAGATTGCCACATCTGCCACTGTCTATATAGTGCCTTGGGGAAGCAAAGAGCTTACCGTTTTGATCCTGTTCAGCACAGACAATACAATGTAGCCTCGGTTATTGTATTTTAGATAAAGGAGGTAAAATGGCAGGATGAACCCAAGATAGAAACATGGGATCCAAGCCAAGACAGTGTTCTGGAAACACAACGTTAAGTCTGGATTTTCGGTGTACAGTGTAAGATTCGAATCCTGTGGGGGGGGGAGAAAACACAAGTAGAAAAGTATTAATAAATAACTTGGGGAACATTGCTCCAAAATTTTATGCACTGTAATATGTTTTTAAAAGGACACAAAACCATTGTTGCTACCCCATTGATCCTTATGCAAGACCTCAGTATATTTATTGGAATCTCCTTGTGGACTTTTTGACTAAAAACAAAGAAACAATGAATTTGTGATTTTTGGTTCTGATGGTGAGACAAGAGACATTACAGATTATAGAAAGAAGAAAGTCATGATGTAACATTAGAGAAGTTAAAATCTAATTTTACATATAACTGTTGTGAAGGATATTGGAAGCTACTTCTTTATGTCTTTATATCTTGCTCTTGCTCTTTTCTGTTTTCTTTTATTTCTGTTTCTTATTGCACTTTTTAGCCTTTTATGTTATTTCTTTTTTCCACTGTTTCTGTTTAGTTTGTTGTATTTTTTATTATTGTTCTTCAAACTTTTAATGAAAATTATACATAATGCAAGAACTCATCAGAACAAGCACACTTGTCCAAATAAAGTACAATACAGGTAGTCCTTGAGTTAGGACATTATTGAGCCTGAAGTGGTCATTAAGCGGGTCGCCATATGACTGTGCCTGATTTTAAGACCTTTTTTTGGCAGTTGTTGTTAACAAACATGACAATTGTTAAGCAAATCTGTTTTATCCAGTGGATATCTTTTGCCAGAATCCAGAAGTAAACGCTGGAAACTGGAAAAAGACATTGAAAATTGTTGTCAGGTGATTGCAGAATACTGCAGTAAAGGTGAGCCAGTTGCCAAGCTCCCACAATGGGATCACATGACCGCAGGTGTGTGTGATTGTGCAACCATCAGAATGAGGTTGTAAATACATTTGGGGAGGGGTGTCTGTTGTAACTTTTAATGGTTGCTAAGCAACTGATTACAAATCAAGGACTACCTTGTAATCTAATCTACTTTCTGCCTTTCCATATCTTCAGAATACACTACCGTAGCACCAAAATACAAATACACACACTAACATACAGCCGATAAGGCTCTGCAACTTAATAAGAACCTTAAAGAAGGCAGGCATAGATCTGTCAGCTTCGCTCATAGTCTCTTTCTATTGCCTGCAAGTTCCATGTAAGAGTTATTTTGAGGGCAAAATAAAGCTCACCGGAAAGTCAGCTACCTCAAAGCCATTTCCATTGCCTTCATTTGCAAACGTCACAGAATACCTCATGGTATTTTGGATGGGTTGGCAAAAAGTATTCACTTTTTTTTTGTTTAGCCGCCGCATACAGGAAATTCATTCCAACTGGGTCTAATATTACATAGTTTATATTCTTTGTTTTTCATGTTTGGAATACCTCACTTTCCAGTTTCTGCACCAGAAAGAAACCATAGCAGCGGTAGGAAGCCTTTATTGGCTCTGTCCATAAAAGTCATTGCGAGATAAAATAAAGCTAGGGAAATCAACAAGAATGCAAAGGAAATGTGCAGCTGTAAATCTGCCACAGGGCCAGCTGTGAATGCAGGTCTGCTAGCGGTCAAAGTATAAAATAGAGGAACTTTAAAATATTTGTCAGTACTTAACTTTTTAAAATAAATAAATAAGTGTCCTCGATATGGCCTGTAACTTTGGTATATATACCAACAGACCTAAATATTTCAAAGTACTTTCATCTAGAAAGGTCAGTGTTAAGTAATAACACCAAATATCCTATTTATTGGACATAGTGACCATATTTGTGGAAGGAAATGCTCTTCTCCAGAGGCTCGGCTGAAGCAGTTCCCAACAACCTTGGAAAAACATTTTGTCTCTAAATCATAAAAGGACGAAGAAAAACACCTCTCTATATACAGCACAGCAATTTATTTCACAAAGGCTGCTACGTTTTGTTAAGGTGGCAGTGTCAAAAACCGATGAACACGAATCATACGGAGCAATTTCCTCTCAAAGTCCACACATATTGCAATTTAGTTTTGTCTAAGAGAGCTTTATTATAATTTAAAATTATTTTTAAAATGATAGGGGGGAAGATGTGCCCCAGGAAACCCAATTGGCTCCAGATATACTCTGGAAATTGGTACAGAAAAGGAATAACATATTATGATTACGGGCTGGCAGAAGCTGAAAGTTTCCCATTAATTTTAACTTCTCATACAGTATATTGCCTTTCACCATTATTAATTACTGAAAATACATCCCACTATGGGTAGCTATGCCAATGACAGAAATGGGTACAACTGACAATTTAAACTGAACAAATGATTCTAAGACTGTTAGCCGGATATTTAAGTCCCCTTCCTCAATATTACCAAGCTTAGGTTTTTAGCTTGATTTCTCTGCTGTCAAATGAGCAATTCTTCTCACCAAAATTGATTTTATCTTATTTTTAGGTCAATATAATACTGTGAATTTGAGCAAGAATGGAATATGAGACTGTATAATGAATGAGAAGTCCAGAGGCAGTGCACATCTCCATTAAATAATGAGCAGTGGGTATAGAAGTATTTTCAGAATTCATTTCTAGTTGTGTTGATGAAAAATATGAAAGGCTGATGTTGTTCACAGAACTTCCTTGCTGAGTTTAAGCTGTATTGTTTAAAAGAAATATTATAGAAGGTGTTTAAAAAAAAAACTGGCCCTTTAGATAGAAGATAACAGAATCATAGATGGCAAGGTTAGCCTGTTCACTTCACTCTCTCCAGTGATCCAGATATTCCTAATGTTCCTAAAATTTCATTCAATTGTCCCTCCAGGATAATTGGCCAGCAACCTAAACACAACTTTGATCTCCAATCTATCTGGCCCATAATTGATCAAACCAGATAGATGAACTGCTTTTGTCTTGCCAACAGTTCAGCCACTAGATATTCAATATTTGTCAACATAGTATCCAAAAACTGCACAGAATTGTGATGAAGTCACCACTTTGGTTTTTTAAGTTCAGCCCCAAATGCTGTTGTTAAACAAACTGTACCAAATCTCAAAAAGCTATTGGAAGGGAACAAAATCAGCTCCAACATTAGTGTCTTGAAGCAGCAGTTCAATTTGTTAGCAAATTGCTACCAGGGTGTTGCAAAACAGAAAACCAACATCAATATAACCCTGATTTTATATCATGAAAACCTGAGTATTGCATTTTTTTTGTAAATTTTACAGTTCAGGTAATTTTTCATTGGTTCCATTTCTTTATTTCATAAACTTTTACTTCTCACAGGCATGAAAATAATGACAGGCTTTCCGGCTTTATGTCTATGCTGTTTTCTATCCTACAGGGTTTCTCTCTCCAATTGCTTTTTAGAAACAAACATTTTTTTTAAAAAAGGTCAAGTTTCTCAGCATATTGAATGTCGGCAAATAAAAATAAACGGTGTGCTATTCTGTGCAGAACCACAAACCACACAATGCATAGAGACATTCTGTAGTAAAAAGCACAACTGACTTTGTTCACCTAGGCTTATTCACTAAAAGATCCTAGTAAATTTACGACATGCTCTATGCATGAAATCAAAATTTCTTTCAACGTTCCCAGTGCCAAGAGTTGCTTCTTTAAGCTTCCATAAAAATTAGGGAAAAAAATAGTTGCAGAGTAAATATCTAAGGATAACTTTATGATTTAGAAGACAAACTGTGACCTCTTGGGTCAACCTCAGCGCTTCTACAAAATGAAAGAGCTTCTTCACTGGGAAACCTGGGCTACAATCAGAGATGTATTTGCCTTGAAGGTAGCCCATGCTGAACTATATAGGGCAGGGATGGCTAACCTTTTCCGGACTGAGTGCCCAAAGCGCGCCCGAACCTCCAAAATGCAATGCACATGTGGCTCATATACACACACACTGCGGCCCCCATGCACATGCCCCACTTCCTGTGCATGCCTGCAGGGCCTCACATATGCTTCCCACCCCTCCACGCACACACCCCACCCCCATGCACACATGCGCCCCCCCTGCATGTCTCATGCCCCATGCACAGCCCCCCCATGTGCACAGCAGAGACCCGATGACCAGTCAGCCAGAGGGAGGTGCATGCACATGTGTGGTGGAACTGAACTAAGGCAACAGTTTGTGTGCCCATAGAGAGGGCGCTCATGCCACCTGTGGCACGCGTGCCATAGGCTCGCCATCATACATATAGGGCAACATCCAGGTATCAGCACAGGAAATGTTTTATGACATTGTTGGAAGAAATGTCCTTCTGGGTTCGCCCCCAAGTGGGGAAAAATACACTGGAGGCATGGAGGCTGCTTACAAAGATGGTTTAATGTTTTAATGGAGGACAGGACCGCATGGCTGGAGATCCTGGGGAAAAAGGTGATCACATGCTTCCAGGTGTTGGGTGAAGAAGAAGAAAAGGGAAGAAGGAGGGGTCGAAGAAGGGTTTGCAGGGCTTTTTATAATCTGTTCGGTCCCACCTATCTGTTTCCTGTTCCTGTGTAAGAAATGTATTCTGATTGGTTTCAGACTCACATGGGCCCATGCAGGGGCAACTCTCTAGACCAGGGGTGGCGAACAAGTTCGACAAAAAGAGCCAAAATTTTAAACTGTGAGAGTCAGAGAGCCACACCACGCAGTGACCTGCCAAAACACACCCGGAAGCAATGTTCCCTCTAATTTTTTTTCGATGTGAGCAGAAAAGTATAGTGTTTGAGCGGCACATTTTCATGCCTGAGCACCCGAATTTTTTTCACAGATGTCACCTAAGACAACAACGAAATCAGTATTATTTGAAACTCAAAGTTATGTTTCTTCAAGGTACCCGCTTAATTCAAAGTGTTATATAATATCAGTATCACTTAACAACGCTCTTGCTTAGCAACCAAAATGTTGGCTCAGAAACTCTGGCATTTGAAGCACGCAACTCTTAAAGCTGTCAAGTTACAAGACCCTTGCACCCCTAACCCTTTAGGGAAAAAAACCCCCAGGGGTCTTCAAACCTGACAGCTTTAACACTTGTGGACTTCAACTCCCAGAATTCCTCCTCCAGTCATGTTGCAGCGACGTCATCTGCGTGGATCTGCTCCATCTTTGCTTTCTTCATTGTGGGCAGGGCTTCTGCTGAAGATGCTGACAAGTACGAGTTGCCACCAGAATAACTGCTGCTACCTCCTCCTCCTCCAACAGAATCACCAGATTTGCTCCTGAGCTCAGCGCTGGGTTACCTCTGCCCCCTCCCCCTCCTCTGTGCTTTTGAGGAGCCATGAGGCTTTTTTTCCCCTGCTCCCCCCCCGCCTTCCTACTGGCTCCTGCAGCCTCATGGCTCCTCAAAAGCACGGCGGAGGAGGAGGAGGGGGCAGGGGTAACCCAGCGCTGACTGAGCTCAGCTGCTCTGAGCGGAGGGGAGGCGCCGCTGCCACGTGCGGAGATGCCGGCTGGAGCTTTGGCGGCTTCATCTCAGCCGCAGCGCCGGGCGGCAAATCCGGCAGTGCTGCCTGTTAGAGGAGGATGAGGAGGAGGTGGCAGCAGTTCTTCCGGTGGCGGTGGGGGCTTTGGGGCTTCACAACTAGCCTCAGTCGCCCCGTGCTCCTCAAAGCAAGTCTGGGGAAGTCCTTTGCAGGCGGCCCGTTCTAGCTGCCTGCAAAGGACCTCCCCAGCTTCCGAAAGGGAGCGCGCGATCCGAGCCACAGTATACTAAATAATGATAAGAGGCAAAGAGCCTCATTTATTTTGGCCGGGAGCCACATGCGGCTCGCGAGCTGCGTGTTCGCCACCCCTGCTCTAGACTGTTTTGAATCCAGGTTTCGTTGAGTTCAGATGCCATGTGGTCAGTTATATTACCATGCCTTTATTACCTTCCCCATGGAGGTGAAGGGGAGAACTCTTTCATTATGTAAAGTGGACTAGCTTGGCCTTTAATGACTCATGGACAAAAGGTGGGGGCAGGAAGCTGCAGGGAGAGTTACCTTGTCTTTTTGAAACATGTTTCTTTTCACATCCAGAGAAATATTCTGCCTTTTCAATATTTCCTAGGATATTTCATTTTTCTGGGAGAGGGCTGGGTGATAACTTCCAACAACATTTTGCATTATGTCATAAATTGTTTTATAATCATTTTTATGTCATAAAACGTTTCAATTATAGAGGAGTTATGAGTCCCAGATTTTGGACACATTCTATAAATTAGCTCATACTGAGATACCTTGGTTCAAAATTTTTGCCTTATGGATGCATTGTTTCATCCAGTCAAAGGTTATGGCAATTATACTTTTAATTGTGTATAGAATATTGTAGATCCATGATGGCGAACCTATGGCATGCCCTTTGTCAGGGCACGCGAGGCGTTGCCCTGTCAGCTGGCCAGCACGCATGCACCTGCTGGCCTGCTGACTTCGGCCTTCTTTTGAGGGTGTTTTTTACCCTCCGGAGCACGAAAAACTGGCCCTACGGGCAAACCGGAAGTTTGTTAATAGACTTCCAGTTTGCTCATAGGATCATTTTTCGCCCTCTAGAGCCTTCAGGAGGCTTCCTTGAAGACTCCGGAGGGTGAAAAATGGCACTACAGACAAACCGGGAGTCACCATTCTCAAACTTCCGGGTTCCCTATAGATCCGTTTTTCGCCCTCCGGAGCCTTCAGGGAAACCTCCTGAGGCCTCTGGAGGGCATCCCGTGGGGGGGGGAAGGGTGTTTTCGCCCTCCCCAGGTTCCTAGAAAGCCTCTGGAGCCTGGGGAGCGCGAAAAAACCACGGCAAAAGCAGGGGGGTCATGCATGCATGCGCACACGAGGGGTCGCGTGCATAGCATTATGGGTGTGGCACACCAGTGCACAACTGCCCTGTGCTCCCACTGCTTTTTGAATTGGAGCCCAAAAGGTTTTGCCATCACTGTTATAGATAAATAGATTAGATTAGATTAACAGAGTTGGAAGGGACCTTGTAGGTCATCTAGTCCAACTACCTGCCCAAGCAATAGACCCAATGCCATTTCTGACAAATGGCAGTCCAGTCTCTTCTTCAAAGCTTCCATGGATGAAGCGCCCACAACTTCTGAAGGCAACTTCTGTTCCACGGGTTGATTGCTCTCACTGTGGTAATATAGAATACTATATTCCATATTCAGTATTAATACACTTTACGCATTATTCCTCTTTTGTTTTATAACTCACACTGTCAATGTTCTTGTCACACAAGTTGGTTTACTGGGATTTGCTGCTTTCAACAAAAACTCTTTTTGTCCAAAATAATATTTTGAAACTCTTATTCACTAGACCAGGGTCGGCAACCTTAACCATTCTAAGAGCCATTTGGACCAGTTTCCCACAGAAAAGAAAACACCGGGAGCCACAAAACGCTTCCCGTGCCTGACTATTTCCTGAGCAGCCACAGAACTATCATATGTAGTTGAATTAAATATTATGTTTTCTTCTGACCCTTTTCTTTTCTTGGATTTATCCATGGTTGGCCTACCGGGGGTCAAAAAGCTCAATAAATCGGGTGCCGGCAGGTATCACACATTGGCGGTTGTGAGTCATATTTTGAGCGACAGGGAGCCGCAGCAGAGGGATGAAAGAGCCACATGTGGCTCCAGAGCCGCAGGTTGCAGACTCCTGCACTAGACAATGTATGTATCCATGTCCTTCAGTTTTCCTTGAGCTAGTAGTTCTCCAAACATGCCACAACCTGGAGGTCACAATGGGGGAAAAGCTAAACTAATTTGTGTAGAATTGAAAATGCCCTGGGACCAGTTGGTTCACAGATAAGTCGATTTTTGACTTCGCATGCTATGTAAACACATCCATGATGGATTCATATTATATGTGTTCTCTGAGCTTGATTGTTTATTTGCAGATGTTTTCGCTACCTGACTAGGTAACATCTTCAGTGTTAGAAGGGAGTGGGGTTTGCTCTCTCTTTATATACAGTAGCTTAACTAAGTATTAGATAATCAAGCAGTAAACAATACTCTAATCAAAGAACTCAGATAACAATCAAGCAGTAAACAACAGCCTAATCAAGGAACTATCAAGGAGAAAACAATACCGTCATCAAGGCAAGCTACTGCACATAAATAGAAAGCAAACCCCACATCCTTCTAACACTGAAGATATAACATAGTCAGGTAATGAAAACATCTACAAGCAAACAACCAAGCTTAGCACCAGGGACTTCACAGATAACAATCTGGGCTGCAAAATTCTAGATATTTTAAAGTGACAACAAAGGGTTAGCATTTTCTGTACTGCTGTGTTTCCCAGAAAATAAGACAGGGTCTTATTTTTTTAATTCCCCCCCCCCTCAAATAAGTGCTTGGCTTTATTTTTGGGGAGGTCTTATTATTTTTGAGGTGCAGGAGACGACGAGCGTGGTCACCTCATGGCTGCTATTGTGTTGCAATATATTTGGGGAGGGCTTATTTTTCGGGGAGGGCTTATTTTAGCACATGCACTCAAAAGCCTGATTGGGCTTATTATCCGGAGAGGTCTTATTTTCAGGGAAACTGAAATATGATAGTCATCCAGATTTTCAGTCTGGGTATGGTAGTTCTCATGCAGCCATAAACTCTTTTTAATAAATACAATGGTTGTTTTGTTGTTATATGCATGTTGCTTTTAGGCTGCTTTTAGTTGGGCTGTCTACATGGTTTTAGGTCTATCAATTTTAGGATTTTGGGGAAGGGGGATTGCTCAGAATCTATTGGAGTTAAGCTAACAACAACAACAGCCTTCAGCATTCATTTTTTCTTACAAAGCTCTACAAATTCCAGAAATTACATAGCAGGCAACAGCACAAGGCCAAGGGATGGTGCAGAAACTCTTCTGGCATTGTTGGATCTCTCAGTGGTTTTTGAGAACTTTGGTAGAGACCAAAACTATCAGTGACTCTGCAGAGGATGGCATGCAGAGGTCCTCTGGCCTCTGGCCGTGTCTGATAGCACCAAAATTGTTTCAGGGGCTGAAAAAGATACTGGAGATGGAGATCAGCTACTCAAGGACAGAAACAACAACTACTACATGCTTGTAGTGGGCGTGCCGACAATCAACTCATTGACCTTTTGCTACAGAAGTGGCAAGGGGGGGGGTTGTGTTTGTAAGCGGCAACAATCCCTTTTCCTGACTGCTTAATGGTAGTGGTGACCTAGATGCCTCAGTGCTGGTGGAGAGCTGGATGAGTTAGATCTGGTCGGAATCCGGTGGCTTCTATAGAGTGCTTCACCCAGGGCAGTGGTTGTTTTGTTTCCTTCACACTGTGCTGTAGGGAGAGTGATGAAGTGAACTTTAAGCTGCCTGTCCCAAAGGTGCTTTTTCAAGAGACAAATGGACTTTCTGGCTTTTCTTTGAAGACATTTTGCTTCTCATTCAAGAAGCTTCTTCAGCTCTGACTGGATGGTGGGGAATGGAGTCAAGGCTCAAGAAGCTTCTTGGATGAGATGCAAAACATCTTCAAAGAAAAATTAGAAAGCCCAGTTGCCTCTTGAAAAAGCACCTTTGGGACAACCATGACCTGGATGACTGAGAATCTCCACAGACATTTAAGCTGCCTGCTTTGACTGCTGGAAATGCTTTTACATTATTTATATCTCCAGTATCGGAGGAAGTGGGGACTGCAAGGAGTAAAAATTATGAGCCATGTTCTGAAAGACTGAAGTAGACATTTTTTCTTGAAAGAGTTCATAAAGAACTCAAATTCATTCTGGATATTTTCTCTCTGGATATAAGATGGGATACTGGATGGGTAGAACAATATCCCTCTTAGGATCATTCTAGTTGGTAGCTGGGTTGAAGTTGTTTGTTTTTACATTTCTGAGGCTTAGTTGCACATCGTAGTCCCTATTTGCTCAAGTATATCACGCAGGTTCTATCTCAATGTCTGGAGGCTGAGGGAGGACTGGATGGGGAAGAAACAACTCAAAGTCAATCCTAGCAAGACCGACTTTGGCTGTGGATTTTGAGATTTCCTATCACTGGTGCTAAATGGAGTTGCACTCCCTCTGGCAACCTTGGCACAAGTAGTCTTCACTTAAACACAGTAACTAGGACCAATAATTCCATTGCTCAACAATATTGTAAAGTGCAATGTCATATGACGGTGCCAACATACAATGGCAGTTGTGACATAATCAGCTGTCATCATTAAGCAAATCCCGCTTGGTCACAGCATCCCGTGGTCATGCGATTGCCATTTGTGGCCTCCTGCTACTTTCCTTTTACACATTGTTTCTCTGAAGTTGGCAGTGAAGAGTGTAAATGGCAAATAAACGACCACAGGATGCTGGGACCATTGTATAACTGCAAACCCATTGCCAAACCATTTGACTATGGGAACACTACACAGTCACAATTACAAGGAACAGTTGGAAGTCCCCTCGCTCAGCAGCACTGTAGTTAGTTTAGTTTAGTTTAGTTTATTAGACTTCTAGACCGCCCCCTCTCCCCGAAGGGACTCGTAACTTGAAATGGTTGTTGAACAAGTAGTTGCTAAACAAGGACCACCTGCGATAAGTGGGGATCTTCCTAGATTCACAGCTGCTGATGGAAGAGCAGGTAGCCACTGCAGCTCAAAGCACAAATCCATCTTTTGTGTTTAGTCCATTCCTGAATTGGAAGGCCTTATTTACAATCACCGGTTATCTCTTATCTGGGTTATAGCAATGCACTCCATATGGAGCTGCCCCTGAAGTCAATTCAGAAATTACAACTGGTCTAGAATGTACTGATAGAAGGTATTAATACTCAGTGGTATACACACTAATTACATCCATCTAAGACTAATATTTCATAAGCTTACCAGAGGGCTCCCAGCTGGACCTTAAGGTGCTGGATATCACTTTTAAAGTCCTTCATGGCCTGGGTATTTGCAGAACCACCTGCAAATTACCACCTGTTTCTCATTATCTCTGATGTCTGATAAGATCTGACAGAGTCACCATGCTCTGGTCCCAGCATTATCATCTTTTATCAACAGAACAAAATAGTTCTATCGCTTGAGTACTCTCAAAAGAGTGTTTTCTCTGTTGCTGCATTTGCCTGTACTTGGACTTGCATTCTTTCCAAGATCTGGTTGGCCCTGAATCCTGCCTACCTTACCTAGGGGCTTTGGACATCTGCTTTTTGCCCCAAGGCAGAGGGCTAGGTGATCTTCTGAGCCTATCCAGATTGTCTTTGGTGTTAATCTTGCCTCTGGCAAGATTATGTCCCATTATATTTTACGTTGTTCTATTTTGTAGTCTTATTTGTTGTTTCAGCTATGTTGACTTTCATGCCAAGCGCTCAGCTATGTAAGTAGCCTATAAAAATAAACAAGCACAGTACTGTAATTTCTTAGAACTGATACAAAACAATAAATAATCACTAATGGCCAAAAGAGTGATGCAGCCCTTGGCTTAAACCAAATAGGCATCGCAAGATAGATGCATATCTTCTTTGTGTCATCAGAATCTAAACATACCATTATAATAAAATTGCCTGCAACCAACTGTTGATTGCACTAGTAATATCCTCCTTTCGGTATTACAATAGTTGGGTAAGGATGAGAAACTAGATGGATGGGGAATATAGTGTGAGAGAAATGCTTAATCATGAAGCAATGGTTGCAGCTATCACTTGTCCTGATGTAACATCATGGCTATATGAAAGATGGCATATAGCCATGGAGTCAGTGAAGAAGATGCACAAAGATGCAGAGATCCATACTCTAAGCCACAGTTTTAAATGATCCAGAAATAATGTATAAAACCGGTTTCAGGACCATAAACAGCTATAAAGGTTGGTTGAAGCCTGTGGGATCACTAATTTTGGAGTGTTCACTTGAAAAATCTGGATAATCAAGTTTTTCTGCATCTGCCTTTATTTGGTCAAAGGTCCCTGCCACCTACACATGCTTCTAATGCAGTGTTTCGCAACCAGAGCAAGTTCAAGAAACATAGACTTCAATCCCCAGAATTCCTCAGCCAGTATGCTGGGAATTGAAACCCACACATTTTAAAATTGCAGAGGTTGAGAAACACTGCTCTGAGGCATATTATTTTAATACACATGGCAAAATATGCATACAGGTGAGTGCAGAATCATTCCCCCACTGCCAAACGTAAAGACTCATGTCATACCAGTGCTGCTATCCTTCGGGAAAACTTGCAGGATTTATAGAGCCATGCTGTTGATCTTTCAGAATTATATTCAAATGTATGTTGTGGTACATTTGTTTGAAGACATGCAACTGAAACATGAATGGCTGTAACCTCCACAGCAGTACCAACTAAATTACATATTTCATCAAATCCTGACAGAAATCTAAAACTTGTTTCCTTTAAAATAAATAAACAAATGCCTAGCAAAAACAAAGCAAAAGACAAAAACTAAACCCCTATATCAGGGGTGTCAAACTCGCGGTCCGCGGGCCAGATGCATCAAGTACTGGCCACCCCCTTTTAGAGAAGGGGGGAGTTGCAACACGTCACATGACAATATGTCATGGTGAGTTTGACACCCCTGCCCGATATCTATTTCTCAGACTTAGGAAGGCTTAATATCCATTAAGATGTTATCTCCAATCCATTTTTTAATTTGTCACAGCCATATACCTGCTTATTAATTTTCACTGATAAATCAACATCAAGATGGGGATGATGGGGGGATTGGAAGTCCAAAAATCTGATCAAAAGGAATTGGGCTGTTTCATAAGTTATTGAATAAGCAACTAAAATTTTGAGTGTCGGTCCTTTTACATTGGAACAAATGTGTTCATCTAACACAGATGTTAGCAACCCATGGCTCTGGAGCCACATGTGGCTCTTTCATCCCTCTGCTGCAGCTCCCTTCACCGGTCGGCTCCACAATTGATAGGGCTTTCGTTAAGACAGGTAGAGGAAAAAGGATGCCACACTAGGAGGAGACTCTATGGTGGGAGAACTCGACTTCTGGTTGGCTCCAGAATTGAACAGGGTGCTTCCGGTTAGGACCTTTGTGGTTCTTTGAGTGTTTAAGATTTCCGGCCCTTGGTCTAACAGAATATTTCACTCCTACAAATATTTTACATTTTATTAATTTAGCACTTCTTCCATTAGATTTTAGTAAGCATCACTTTAAATGTCCCTTAGTGTACTGCATATACCTACTAACTGGTAAATTATCAGTTTGCAGATAACCTAGCAAGGAATCCTAGCGTGATGTAATAGCGTGAGGGGTAGGATGTGACTGGATGGATTTGATGAAATCATCAAGAAGATGTAAGAAGTTAAAACAAGTAAAGGAACCAGGTGAATGAAGTTAAAAACAAGGGTGGTTTGTAAGCACTGAAAGATATGGTTTAGTGAATGGTCAACTAGTTTTGGCTGTTTCCTTTTCTCATTTCAAGCCTTTAATTTCTTTGGCTTACTCCTTCCAGGTGTAGCCCTGAAAGGAAACAGCATAATGGGTAGGTATATAGCTACATTTAGAAGAGCTCTGGGCAGCTACATCCGAAGCTGCAGGAGCTTCAGGAGGCCTCCAATTATACACCCTTATGCTAATAACAAGGGTTTATTTTTTAGCTCAGCATATTTGAATCTATTCTCTTTGATTTAGACACCATAATTCTTCCTTGCGACAGTTCACATATCATGCAAAGTGACAACCAAATCAAGTTGTAGTTTAGCCCTGTGGTTTTCAAGCTGTGGGCCATGGCCTGTAATAAATTCAGAGAGGTGCTGCAGAATATTTTAAATGTTTGTTGTGAAGCTGAGTTTGGAGTGGTCTTTTGGCCTAGGGCACCATAAGAGATTACTGAGACTCTAAGGTAGAAGTGTCAAACTCATGTCATTGGGACTTTTCCCCCCTTCACTAAACCGGGCGATGGCATGGCCAGCGTGTGACACATCCAGCCCGTGGGCCAGGAGTTTCACAGCCCTGCTCCAAGGGTATCATGAACCAAGAAAGTTTGGGAGATTCTAGCTTAATATGATAGGAAAAAAAGTGATCCTCATTGTTATGTACAGCCCAATAACAACTTCGAACATGGTGCTGAGCTCATGACTGATAATGTGCCATTGTAATTCATTGGAGCAGGAGAGATTTCTATCAGCCCCTCATCATGGGCAGATCACTTTAGTTTCTGCTGGAAGGATGTACCTATAAAGATGGCCCACCATAGGCAGCTAGCGTAGTTATGGGCTCTCGAAGACATTTGTGTAATTTTCCTAATGATCTGGTGGAAAGATTTATTGAGCACCTATTTGAAACCCATGAAAGTTGTTCGGTTTGCTCTTGAGTGGGCTTTTCCTGCTCACAAATCTAGTATACAAAAATTGGCAGAAGAAAAAAAAATGAATATTACTGGATACAGATACTACTTAAACTCAAGTTTGAAGCCCTTATTGCGTTTATCACATATTGCCATCTGGTGGTATTTTCCCCCTTTTTGTGAATGATGCGCTGGAAGAATCTATAGCAGAGCACTGGGATCAGTCAGCAGGACATGTTGCAGATAAAATCTCTCATATTTGCCGAGAGGTGGAAACTTACACTGAATAGGTAACAGTGGTGACATTGGGTGATACTATAGTCTAGTGAAGAGAAGACCAGTCTACTGAAGAGAAGGAACAGGGGAGACATGATAGCAATGTTCCAATATTTGAGGGGCTGCCACAGAGAGGAGGGGGTCAAGCTATTTTCCAAAGCACCCAAAGGCCAGACAAGGAATAATGGATGGAAACTGATCAAGGAGAGATTCAACTTGGAAATAAGGAGACATTTTCTGTCAGTGAGAGCAATCAACCCAATGGAACAGAAGTTGCCTTCAGAAGCTGTGGGAGCTTCATCATTGGAAGCTTTCAAGAAGAGACTGGACTGCCATTTGTCAGAAATGTTGTGGGGGCTCCTGCTTGGACTAGATGATCTACAAGATCCCTTCCAACTCTGTTAATCTGTTAAAAGTATCTGAGCCTGTGGAGCTTAAGAAAGTGGATAGTATTCCTTGTGAGTCCACCTCTGCCACATGTGAGCTTTATTCCAAAGACACAACGGCATGCCCCTTGCTCAAGAAGGCATCCTTGAATCTGGCTGTATTTAGATGACAAGTGCCCAGTCTTCACTGTTTCCTTTATACTAGAAGTGTTGTGTGAAGCATGGCGGCTCACAAGGTTAGGATGCTGGGCTGATGATCAGCAGGCTCACCTTTGAGACCTGGTGCTGCCATGGGACAGGGTGAGCTCCCACCACGTGCTCCAGCTCCTGCTGACCCAGCAGTTCAAATGCAGGCAGCTGCAAGTAGATAAATGGGTACCACTTTGGTGGGCAACTTAACGGGGACATGAAAAGAGCCCCCAAATGGGCATCCCCTGGGCAAGAGTGATGTCACCATTCAACCCTTTCCACCTGTAAGTGCTTTGGCACTCCTGACACGACTGTGGTAGAGGTGTTGTGGTGGCAGTTAAAAAGGAGAAAACAGATTACCTAAGATCCACTTCACGCAAGAGTCAGGCCTATATATGGGATGAAAACCAAACTGTCTATGTTCATGAATGATGTAGCAGGGTTGAGGTTACTTTCCACTTAGAGGGAACATTGTTCCATAGGACAGGTAGCAAGACGAAGATGGCACATCTGTGTTCCTTAGATGATACTGCTTCTTATTTGGGACTCAATGCATACACACTGTGCCAAAGTTTGGAGACAGGTGATCCTAGCCTTTTTTCATGAAAGGGGATACCCAAGACCTTGAATTGCATCTGGAAGCCCGTTAGAAGCAAAGCAATAGATCTAGATAGGAAAATCAAGACCAAGCCTAGTCCATGCAGAATGGAGTAGCTATGGCTTCAGAAGCTCAATAGTTATGAGATGTTTCCAACTTTAGCTCATATGGGGTTGTGCTGCTATAATAAAAGTGTAGGCCAGGGGTGGGCCATTAATTTTTCACAAGGGACCACATGAAAAACTGGGATTGTTGCAGAAGGCTGCCGCCGCCACTCACTCTGCCTCCATCCTGCCATTTGTCACCCCACCTTCCTGTCACCATCCCACCACCTGCCCTCGGTCACTGCCACCCTACCCCACCCCCTCCAATGATGCTCCATAACCAATCTCCTGTCGTCGTCCCCCCCAATGCTGCTGATGTTGTGGGCCAGACTGGGAAATAAAATGTCCAGGTCTGATGTAGGCTCATAATCTGGGAATAGAACAGATCTCATGCCTCCCATTAGTACAACAGGTAAAGGCTGCAGCCAGGAACACTTTTGGCCAGTCTCAGCAAATGTACCCATTTCAGTTTGTCTCAGCAAATGTACCCATTTCAGTTTTTCTTGGAACCCTCTGGTTATTAATGGTTTTGTTGAGGTAAATAGAACGCAGCTGTCTGTTTATTAAAGAGTCAACCCCATTATTGCCCTAAACATGAGTTTCAGTCTTGCCTTGTTTACAAAAGCCAGCTGGGTGACTTTGGGCCAGTTACTCCCCTCTTCAGCTCTGAAAAGGCAACGGTGGCAAACACTTCCAAAACTACTGGCTAGAAAACTGCATGGACTGTTGTCAAGAGCCAGTTCTCTCGAGGATATATTGTTACAGTGCACACACAAACAAAACAGTACATCTTTGGTGGGCAAAATATACAGGTAGTCCCTGACTTACAACCAGTTGCTTAGTGACCATTCAAAGTTATGATGGTCCCAGGGGTGGGATTCAGCCGGTTTAAGAAAACCTGTAGTTCCGGCAATCAGTTGGCCCCGCCCCTTTGCTAGTCTGTCCTATATCTCCTTTGTTTGAAGCCCAGCTGATAGGCGTGGCAGAGCTGATTGCCACACCTCAGCTGTTTTACTCACAAGGGCTGCAGAAGATAAGTTTCAGAGCTGTTTTGAAACAAACTGCGCATGCACGGAGCGTGTGAAGTGGACGCTCAGCGAACCAGTTGTTACACCAGTTGAATCCCACTACAGGATGGACCTCCCGGGGGGTACCAATGATCCAGTTTTGAAGTTTTGACACAGACACCACTATCTCCATGTGACATTTAGGGCTATTTGCAGATTCCCATTCTCACATGACTGCGTTTTATGATGGTTTTGCTGAAGACCAGCATTTATTTCCAGTTTTGGGGGGGGGGGGGAAACTGGCCCATAGTGAACAATAACTTCACTTTAAGATTGCGGTGTTTGTTTTATGACTGGAAAAAGTTCATAAAATCAGGTCAGTCATGTGGGTGACCTGCTTTGCAACTGTTATGACTTATGATATCTTAGGTAGGCTCCACTGCAGTCATAAATCAAGGACCAACTGCGTCCATCCATCCAATGTAGTGAAATTCCAATATTAACGATGAATCATTTGTAATCATTGGTGAACAGATGCCAAGTCTCTTGTTCAAACTTGTATTGGTTCCACACAGCACCGCAATAAAATAGAATTGTAGCAATGAGATTAAAAATACCTGTTTAGTCAGGTATCCTATGGTTAATCTGCAGCGCTAGGGAGTAACCTCATTTGCCTTTATAAAGGAAATCAACAGGTAAAAGAGTCATGTTTCTATTCATCTTAAAATGCGGTTTGATATTTCTGGAATCTGAAACAGGTTTGCACGTGCTTTGTTACATCATTTGGAAGAGAGGCATATACATATCTGTGAGAAGTGTTACAAGTTTTGGATAGATACGTTTCTTAAACTTCTAATATCCTTCCCAGTACATGGAGTATACACTACAACACCTGCGGTGAAACTCAATTTTCAAAGAACAAAGAACAAGAATTTATTATTTCCCCATCACATTTCACTTCTATAATACAAGACACACTACAATGTCTCTTTTTTCATTTATTCTACCGGTAGCTGAAAGTAAGATTATTTTGCTGCACTGTTTAGCCTCCTTCTAGTGAAATGCAGGATACTCAAGAAGGACCAGGGACACTCAACCTCTCACAGAAGCTTAGCTGGTGATTTTGGGTTGACCACGCACACCTACTTCACAGGATTATTGTAGGGTTAAAGCAACGGTTCTCAACTGCCCATGCCCCACAGGGGAGCAATTTGATTTTTAATGGGGGCAATTTGAACCTTGTTTAAACCAAGTTAACGGCCTTTTAGGCTCCCTCAGCATGAGTAGTTCGCTTTTTGAGTAAGGTAAGAATTATATGTCACAGGGGAGGCATTGGGATTTTAGAGATGCTTAGGTGGGGCACGACGAAAAAAAGGTTGGGATCCACTGGGTTAAAGTAAGAAGGCTGAAATCAATGCATCACAAGAATTCTCCAGATGTACCTTAAACTTTACTTTTAAGCAGCTCTACAACACGGACATTAGAGGCACCTCAGTCCTGCCCGCCTTCCTCCAGCGGAAAGTCTGTATGCCTGGCATGTCATTCAGAGGTAGCAATATATAGAAGAGTTTCGGAACTTCAGTTCCCATCTGCCCTAGACAGCAGGGCCAATAACTATGGGAACTGTGTGAGATGAACACCAGGATGGTGTAAGAGGTGAACTACCACCAGAGAAATAAAAGGTGTAATATAAAGGTATAAATAAAATCCTTCAACCGGGAAAGAAACTCAAGGACCAACTTTGGGTCAGTCATTCCCTCTCAGCCCCGCGGAACTCTCCCGGTTGCTGTTCTGGAGATAAAACGGGGAGAGACCCCAGGCGAAATCCCTAGGAAAAAAAGATGCCACAGAACTCTAGTCTTAACACCCAGCAAAAACACCACGCAAGACCTGGAGCAGACTGGCTTGCCAACCTCCGAGCTACACGCTTTTCTTTTCTCCATCCCCAACCACCGAACCTTGGCTGAAGGAGAGTTTAGCGGACGTTTGAAACCCGGACTCCTTTCCACACACCTCATTCCCTCCCTTTTTATAAACTCAATTCGAGCGGCCGAATGCCGCCACCCGGCTCGGGCTGCGAGACGCGATCCGGTTGTTTTGCAATTCCTCCCCCTTCGAAGGAGCCGCGTTTTCCACGTTGGGGCATTCCGGAAACTCCCTTCCCAACCCGGGAAACCCGCACTTCGCCACGCGTCCGACCGCCTCAATACCCGGGACGGGGGACGGGCGCTTGCCCCCTTACCCAAAAGCTGGAGCCGCAGAAAGCCTCCATAATCGCGCCGGGTCGAGCCGCTCAGCGACTCCCCCCCCCCTCTCCTTTTTCACGACCGCTTGTCTGCTGACTCGCCCGGAGTCCCCGATGCCACCGCTTTCCTTTCGTCACGGGTGGGCGGATGTTCGCTTCACGCGGGACGGTGGGCGGGAATGGTTTTGCCCAGGCGGTGTCCGCATTTGCCGCCGCCGCCGGGAAAAGCTGAGGTCCTGCTTTGCATAGGCCACGATTTCCCGATATGGAGGGGTTGTGTGTGAGCGGTTCCCGGTCGGGGAGAGTTGGCTTCTCCTGAAGATGCTGCGGAGCCTTTTCCCCCCCGATCCCGGCTCTTTTCGGCCACCTTCTACGGAGACGCGCGCATCGTCCTGGCCTTTCCCTCTTGGCCTGAAAGGGCGGCAGTCAGCCGCACCCCCGGGCTGGTTTTGCTTTGCCTGGCTGAGCGCCGCAAGAGGAAGCGGGAGGAGTGTCTACGCGCGCGAGAGAGGCCTCTGCTGCCTCCGCTGCTTTACTTAAGGCTCCTTCGGGTCCCATTACTGTAATGAAAAAAAAATCCACATTTACCCACGCTTGGCTTGTAAATGGAATATATGTTTTTTTTTTCTGCTTATAATATTTGTACCAATGCAATTGCCAATTATATACACAGTTTTGCTTTGAATGTAATTTTATATACATTTTGTTAATGGATAAATAAATACAAAAAAAGAATAGAAAAGAAAAGCATATAAGAAAAAAAGAAAAAAGACAAGGCATGAGTATATAAAGAAAAGACTATCTCTCTAGGCCAGGGGTTCTCAACCTGTGGGTTGGGACCCCTTTGGGGGGGTCGAACAACCCTTTCACAGGGGTCGCCTAAGACCATTGGAAAACACATATTTTCGATGGTCTTAGGAACCAAGACACCAATTTTATGGTTGGGGGTCACCACAACATGAGGAACTGTATTAAAGGTTCACGGCATTGGGAAGGTTGAGAACCACTGCTCTAGGCAGTTATATATACAGTTCTAATCGAACCTCTTTCTCTAATTTAATCCTAATCTTTCCCTAACTTTCTAATCATCAAAACCCCAAATCACACACACACACACACAAATATGTCAGGTTTCACTGCAGTAAATGGTAAGTGAAAACAACCTCTATTCACTATGTCCAGGTACTTGCACACTTGTGTTAACAACTCACCTGATTCCACCAAGTATAATGTGGGATACAGGTGTGGGATTCAATTTTTTTCACTACCGGTTCTGTGGGCGTGGCTTGGTGGGCGTGGCATGGCTTGGTGAGTGTGGCAGGGGAAGGTTACTGCAAAATCCCCATTTCCTCCCAATCAGCTGAGACTCGGGAGGCAGAGAGCAGATGGAGGCAGGGCCAGTCAGAGGTGGTATTTACTGGTTCTCCAAACTACTCAAAATTTCTGCTACCGGTTCCTCAGAACTGGTCAGAACCTGCTGAATAACCACCTTTGTGTGGGAAATGCCATGAAAAACAGTCTTCTCTGCTTCCAAAGATATGGAAACCTTTTGGAAATTACTCTTGTTTGCTCAAAAATGCTGGTCTCTCTTTAAAGCTTGTTTGGGTTTCTGCATCGCTCTGTAATTCAACTAGTCCTGTCCCGTCACCCCCTAATGTAGCAGGGACATCGGCAGCGTTCACCTGAAATGGATCCAGGCTGCAATATCTACATCTAGCAGGTCGCAGAAACAAACTTCTGTATCATTATGCAACTGCTTCAAATGATCCAGATACATAAGGTTGTCATCTTTCCATTCAAGACTTAGTTGCTGCCAAAAAAGAAAACTGGGCAAATTCCCAACACTGCTTGCATACAGCTTCCGCTTTCTAAGAAACCCCATAATAATCTCTTTACGTGATAAAAGGTTATACTTTCTTCCCTTCAACTGCTTATCTAACAAATTAAACGTCTTGACACTAGTCCATGGGTAGAAACACTCTTAGTGGAGGTAATCTACTTTTTGTTTACTACAGAGGAGGGACAGGGACCCACAACTGTCTCCCACAAAGCAACAAGATGACAAAGGCAGTTCCCCTTTGATAACCAACAAACTTTATTTTTTGAATAACGAGTTTAAAAGTCTTCCTCATTTGCAAAGCTCTCAAAGCATGATTTTGAAGTGGATTCAATTTTATACAGTTGACTACTTTTATTACAACACTTAGAGACTCATGCAAGCATCTTGCCAATTTTTAAAAAAATCAAATGTTGCTAATGAACCATGCGGTGAACACAAAACACTAATGGCACATAGCAACTTTCAAAAATAAATCCTCCATATCCACCTGTCATGGAAATAGCACCACCAGTAGTGCAAGCCACAATGTGTTTGAAGGATTCTCCCCGAAATAACTCTTTACTACTTCAAAAGTAGTTTTGCCTTTAGGATCTGTTTTAAACTTTTGAGTGAAAAGCATTTCTTCTCTAAACGAGTTAATAAGAGTTTATTATTAACAAAACCATTAGTGAAAAAAGCCATAAACATGGTTGCATTATCTGGTAATTATGTTTCATCCATTTACAGAGCAACTGGGAGACTGTTTTTCAAAATTGTCAGCCAATTCATCAATGTATTTTAATCTCTGGCCTCCTTGAAATATCCTATGCCTCCAATTTGGAAACTACAGGATTTCCCAATATTTTCAAGCCCGGAACCTGTTTTTTTTTTTTAAAAAAAACCAACAGTCCAAGGTCCCCTGATCCAGAGATACTAATGATAGAAAATGTATTCAAATGAAAAAAAAAATGTCTTTCCCATCCAGTTTGGTGGGGGGGGGGGGGAGGGAACTGATTGGGTACAGCATTGTGTGGTTCGTACATAGTACATTGTTTCTTGTGAACCCAGAATATTTGGTCAATTGAATAAACAATGGTTGAATTAATCCTTGGTAAAAGAGCACAGCCCTTTGTTGCTGTGTTCACACAGTATGTTTTCAGTTTTCCCAACACATTGAACCAAGTAGCCAAATAGTGGAAGTTGAATAACATCCCAGGATAAAATTTAGTTGAGTGGCTTTGGCTGTTGTTGTATCTCAGTTCCATAGTTTTGTGAACTATGGGCATTAAATTTAGGGGAAATTGCAGACAGGATTCTTTTGATGGGTCCACAGAATGTGCTAAGATAAAATAGGATTTGCTAATTTGAACCTAGCAAGAACTTAGTTGGTGTGTTTATAAATTATGATATATAAATTTTAAAATATTGAAGTGTGCTGCAGTTTGTGCAGTAAGCAATTGATACCTTGACATGAACACAACCAAATTTATACGAACAGCTGAGATTTAGCTGGGAAAGTTGATGAGTTTTTCCATTTGATATTCTTATGGAAACACGAAAAATAGAGGTCTTTTACTTGAAGTAAAAGAATGACATTGTTGAACCTTCTAAGCTAGCATAGGACTAATGCAATTTCCAACTAAGATAAAGTGTGTATTTTTGTACGCAGTTATCTGTTCCATTTCCTGTTGAAGCCATTGTCCTGTTAGTACCTATTTATTAAAAAGTCAAATGTGAATATTGAAAGACAATAATGATACACATTCTTTGAACAAATTCAAATATAATGAATGGGGGCAGTTTTCACCTAAAATGCTACTGTACTGTAACATGATATCTAGCAGCTCCCTTATTTTACTGGAGGAAATATGTACGTAGATATTCCTAAAACAGTTTTCATGTTTTTATTTTCATGACAAAGGATAATTTTATGCAAATGGAAATAAATTTATTCTTTTGATTTTAAGGATTGACTGCAGAATGTGGATATCTATTTTTGAAAAGTCTTAGTTTTTTACCATCAGAATGATAAGTGACGCAATATGTTCCTACATGTTCTAGATTTAATGATAAACATAAGAACTGAATTAACTTTATATTGTTAAATTATCTATAGATATTATAGGCATCTTCTTTCCCTTAGCTTTTTTTCTTTTGTCACATTATTTAATTTTATTCACCATAATATATCTAGAGTGTTTTCCTCCACTGCATAATTGCTATTCTTTCTTTTGCTTGTGATGTGGGTTTTAGAAATTTCGCCATTAAAAATAAAATAAAGCAAATTAAATTTAATGTGATTGTGAAGCTAAATTTAATTTAATGTAATTAAAAAAAGCGGTTCACCTCTAACCAGAGTCCATTTTCCATATTCATAATCTCTTGAGTCATAAAAGTAATACCTGTTTTAATTTTGCATTTTATAAATGACAAGCCGCTTTTAAACATATGTCAACTTTTCTTCCTGTTTTTCCCGTTTAGTGCAACACAACTTTGCTATGGGGGCTGGAGGGGAAGGGAAAAAGAGTGAAAATGACTTCCAATACATGAGGTACCAGATTGCAATAATTTTGGTTTCCTGGACTTTTGATTGAGATCAAGAAGGTGTAATTCTTTTATATTTTGAGAAAGGCAACTCTAGACCCAGCTCATGTTAAATTATGTGACATAATAGATAAAATCAATGCCCCCCCAGTGTAACATACTTCTAATTTATAATACATGCATTTTAAAGTTATCAAATCATGTTTTATATATTTCTGGCCTGAGAGAGGTTTAAAAACCACTGTTATCTAAGTAGCCTGATTGCTGACTAGAATATTTTCTCTATAAGGAAAACATATGAACCCAACTAATAGGAGGCATTAGCTCCAGGACAAGTTTCTGGAACATGTCACGACTGCATCTTCAGAGATACTACATAAGATTATAACTTTAGAGCTATTCTTTATCTCTAAAGATATTTAAAGACGTTTCTTTAGAAAATTTACACATTTATAGATACTAGCAGGAAAATCCCAATGAAATCAGTTCCAGAATTCAAGTACATAAAAAATATCAAGGGAAATTGCAAATGAGACCATATATATGCAGTCACTTTGCCTTCTCAAATTACCCTAGCATTTATCTTCTATTTCTGCCACTGAAATTCGTATATAGGTCCCGTTGTATGATTTGATGAGTAGATTAGGGACCTAACATTGGAGGCATTCAATACAGATTTTTGTCCATGAAGTTGTGTGTACCTAAATGGAAAATACCCTAAATTCATTGTGAAAAAACATAGGCAAGTGCCTGCTGGGATAAATTCCAAAACAAAAGTCGGTGTAAAATATCAGGCTGGAATTACACGAAGAATCGTGTTTTTATTTAAAATTTCCAGCCATCTTTACTAGCGGTAGGATTCACTTATCTTCCCTACTGGCTCGCAAATGTGAGTGTCGCACGTGCACGCTTTGTTTGCATGCGCCACATCTGCGCATGCGCACCACCTGTGCATGCGCTGTATTTGTGCATTATGTCGGGTGGGTGGGTGGGCAGAGCCTTGCAGAACTTGAGACAACCGGCTGAATATCACCTCTGATCTTTACCCTTGCCCTGGTTTTCAGAGCTAGATTAAAAATAAAAATTACTTGAGTTTACTACCGTAGTAGCTCTATGGACACAATTCAGTCAAGGACATGTGTTAGGGATGTAACCCTAGGCTTGGCTTGGCAATGTATATAAGCTATGATTACTTTAATGTTGCTTCAAATGCTTAAGAGATGTAATTGGTTTGTTACCTCAAGCAGCCATAAGAGGGAGCCAGAATGGCTGTTAGCTCTCTGTTTGTTAGACGCTGGTCGGTGTATACTGAGGTATTGTAGTTTGCAACTGTTAGCTATATTTTGTGTGCTAGACTGACTATTTTGATAACTGAATTACTGAACCGTGTATGATTTGGACTGTTAACCGGACTCTGAATACTTCTATATTTCTACATATAAACTACTATATTTTTATACTATTCAGTGTCTCTGTATGCTGGTTTGTGCGTGTTATTCCATATCACTCTCATTACGCTTCTCTGCATACTCGCTCTCCTAACGGGGAGCTTAATTACTTAACAACATGGAAGGTGGTTGCCACTGTCTTCTTCCAGGTCTCTTGGGAAATGTCACAGTTTAGCCTAGAGCCCTTGGATTTTCTAGTGGCCTCCCATTCAAATGCTGAATTCAGTGACCCTGAATTTTCTTAAGGATGGGCCAAAATTAGCTAGGTGGTGCCACCTGCTGTAAATCAGGACTAACTAGAATGAGAAATACCATCTGAGAGTACCGGTACATATATTTCTGAAACAATTGCATAAAGGTTGCATCTAGCAAGCTAGCAACCAATGTAGCATTTTACAGAAATTAATTTCACTCTTCTGAAAAGGTCACTGTTCTGAAAAACTGAACATGTTACTTTAGAAAAAGTCATTAAAAACTAATGTCAGGCTCAAAG
Organism: Natrix helvetica; assembly: GCF_964273705.1. Classification (NCBI taxonomy): domain Eukaryota; kingdom Metazoa; phylum Chordata; class Lepidosauria; order Squamata; family Natricidae; genus Natrix; species Natrix helvetica. The sequence goes on from NC_138548.1 coordinate 244,509,082, forward strand.
AACCAAGAACTACTTGTGGAGTTACTTCTGAGTAGTTTTTTTAATTGTTGTTATCTTACGAACTATCTGCATAACAATTAGATATACTCTGTGAATTGCTAGGGTGGCTGCGTCTTTTCTTTTTCCTGCCTACCAGATTTTCCAAGCTCCACTATATCTTTGCCCTCTGGGAAACAGCCCCTCCCGCCTGAGACTGGACTATATTCAATGATGGGATTCAATTTTTTTTTACTACCAGTTATGTGGGCGTGGCTTGGTGGGCATGGCAGCGGAAGGATACTGCAAAATCCCCATTCCATCCCCACTTCAGCGGAAGGATACTGCAAAATCCCCATTCCATCCCCACTTCAGCGAAAGGATACTGCAAAATCCCCATTTCCTCCTGATCAGCTGGGACTCAGGAGGCAAAGAATAGATGGGGCGGGGCCAGTCAGAGGTGGTATTTACTGATTCTCTGAACTACTCAAAATGTCCGCTACCGGTTCTCCAGAACTGGTCAGAACCTGCTGAATACGACCTCTGACTATATTCCACCACATCTATCATTTCATAACAAGCCGGTTCTGAATGCTGCATCTCTGACATACAGATCTCCAGAAGCTTTTAAAAAAATATTTTTATCTGTCTTTATTATTTCTGGTCACCTTGTGGTGAGACAGATGGCAAATAAATTTAATAAAAATAAAATAATAAAATAAAAATAAAATAATAAAAATAAAATAAAATAAAAATAATATAAAATAATACAATATGATATAATATAAAATGAAATCTCAAGAAGACAAAGATATCTAATGCTTCTTCCTCCACCTCCTATTTCCCCACAGCAACAATCCAAGTGTGGTCTTACCAAGGCACATTAATTAATGCGCCTAGAATTGTGGTTTTTTTTAAACAACTGCAGCCCACCGTTGCCTCATATTTAAGTGACTGCAAAATCCCTCTCACAGTTGCTTCTATTGAGCCAGGTACCACATATACGGTCCCTGTGCATTTTGTTTTTCTTGCCTAAATGTACTATAGAACCTTACTTTTTTCACCATTGAATTGTATTTTGTTAGATAGCACCCAATATTTAAGTCTGTCAACATCCTGCTGTATCTTAAACTTATCTTCGGGAGTGTTGGCTATTCCTGTCAGCTTAGTGTCATCTGCAGATTTGATGAGTTCCCCATATATCCCCTCATCTAAATAATTGATGAAGATATTGAAGAGTACTGGGTCTAAGACAGAGCCTTGGGGTACCCTACAACCATCTATGTATTCCCTGAGAGAGCTGTAGTTCAAAAGTGATTCCATCTCTCAGCACTTGCTTTGAATGTTCATGCCCAGAAAACACCTGGTGAGACACATTGCATACTTAAGTTTTTGAGGTAAAGGTGAAATAGAGTTATCTTGATGTAAATGTTTCCTGAAACTACTGTTTGGACAGCTCTGGGTGGCTGTTTTATTATTAACCTGAAAAACAGAGATATAGCTTAAGTAGCCAAACAATCTGAGTGTAATTTTTACCTTGGACGCTTTGCTTCCAGAAGAGTAAAAAAAAAGTTTGTTTAAAGAATAATCAGACTCTCTTTGGTTTTATGGTCTCCTCAGGCCACACCTAAAGAATACCAGAGGCTGATGTATATTTCTTTTCGTATGATATCTCATAAAAAACAGCCTTCTCTCTTTTGTGCCTTCTAAAAGTTCTAAGTTCTAGTTCAAATCCCAAGCCAGCCTGGCCATTAGGCTTTGCACTACTTGTAAATGTAGTAAGTGTGAACAATCCTGCTCCAGAAAAAGGAAGGTGAAACGAAGGTAGTAGGTCAAAGTTAATGTTTTTGACAGTCCAAGCAATTTATACCCATTGTCTTAGAAAAGTGTGGTGATTTTACAGCTGGTGAACATTAAAATCTGAACAACATTCACAAGTGTTCATACAGTATTATGTCGTTTGTGGGCCTCTCCAGAAGTTATGGACCACAGTACCTACTATCCCTTGTCAATGGACAGGTCTAATTGACAGAAGTCCCAAATATATGGAGGGCAAATATCTTCCTCTGTGTGGCATTATCAGAGTTTGTACTATGAGATATCAGATCCAGTCAGTATTCTGCGCCTCAATATTTAGGAAAGAATTTGTTTGTATTAAAGGCTTCACCGTTGCAAGTAGATTGCATATTCTGTTCCAGGTGCCAGCTGTCATGAAAATGTCTATTGTTGTGCACCACCCAAAGTTGCCTTCATTGAGAAGGGTGTGTAAATTTGATTAATAATTAAATAAAATAAAAGACAGTTGAATGGAGTGTCTGTTCTACTGTGAGCGTCAGCTGTGCGGGTGAGCAGTTTCTAGTTGCTTAGGTTGATCTTTCATTTTTTATTTTTCTCCTGCTAGGTTAATGAGGCCAGGTGTTCCAGGCTGGCAGCAGCCTTCCAGGTGGTCCAGAATGAAGCATATTTCCCCGTGTGACTTCAGTGAGAGAAAAACCTCAGGAGCTGACTTCGGTGCAGCTATAGTTGGGAGGGCATCTCTTCTCTTAAACTTCTGCCTTTGCAGGTGGCTGCTAAAATCATGCAGTAAAGGAGTCAGTGCTCAGTGAACCTTTATGGGATGTTCAAGAGGGCCCCGTGTTGGTGCCTCATGTCTTGCCTCTTGGGCAGGAACCCCATCAGTGAATCAGGTCAAGACCAAGACACAGCAGGAAAGCAACATGACACTCAAAGTCTGTAGAGATGCTCAGTCATCCAGGTCATGGTTGTCCCAAAGGTGCTTTTTCAGGAGGCAACTGGACTTCCTTTCTTTTTTCTTTGAAGACTTTTAGCTATACAATTTGGGATGAACACCCTTTGAATGGTGTGGTAGTAGGAATGGATTTTCAATGCAGACTAAAGGACCAGGAGCACCATTCAGGTGACCCTGAGGACACAGAGAAACCTCCAAGTGCTTCAATGACCCTCTAAAAGGATGCAAATGACTAGCTGTCTGCAAGGAATATAAATCCTTCCATTCCCCACTATCCTGTCAGAGCTGAAGAAACTTCTTAGATGAGAGGCTAAACATTTTCAAAGGAAAAAACAAGAAAGTGCAGTTGCCTTCTGAAAAAGCACATTTGGGATAGTCCTGCCAAATCCTAAAAAGTGATTAATAAGAGGTTTCCTGCTTCCTGATGGGATCCCATGTTGCATAAGATGCTTGGTGCCATTTCACGTGTAAATGTACATCAAGGGCTTAATGCACCTTGTTTTCTTGAACTTTCTCCCTGCTCTTCTGCACTTTTGATTACAGGGTCTTGCTGAAACCACTGTCAAATCTGGCTTCCATTTAACATTTTCTTGAGAAGAAAAATGATCAGACTCTTGGCTACAAATGTTCCAGATTTCTCCGCAGCCATTTAAAGAACAAAGCAGGTGCTCCATATATCTTTCCAAGAAAGAGAAGATTCCAATAGAAGAGAATATTGGTAGGTCAAAGTTGAACTGTGGAGACCTTGGTGCTCTCGGAGCTTCGTGTTTGACTTGCAGATGTTTCATTACCCAACTAGGTAAAATCATCACATACTGCAATCAAACTGCCAGGTTTAGAAAGCACCAAGGACTCTAAAGAAAAAAAAATTGTATGGAATGTTTCTATGCTGATTTGTATATATTAATAAAAAGGGTAGCTTTAACATAGAATTTTATTTAGACACTTAATATTTGTGTGCCATTCTTCATGATAAATTGAAACAAAGTACACAAAGTAAAATAATTAACTAAATTAGCCATAATAGAGAATAAAAGTAATAGATGGGGACAGAGGTCAATATTTAGAAGTCCATCTGGTGGAAAAAGTTTGTAGTTTGGAATGTCAGAGACAAAAATGGATGAAATGAGATAAAGAAAAACATTGCATGGCTGGGAAACTAAAAAGGGGAGAGATGCAATAGATGTGAATGAGGCTGGCCTGATCTTTTGGACTGGAGTTGTGGAACATAAGCAAAAAAAGATGCCGAAGTTGTACATTCCAGGAAAGAAGGAATGGCTAAAATTGTAGGTTGAATAATATGTACTTGTGTCACCTGTTTTATTTTGGGTAGACATGATGGTAATGCAATGAACTGAGGTTCCCCACAGAATCAGTATTTTTGGGATCTTAACACTGTAAATATGCAGAAAAACAGAGATAAGGTTGGCAGTGATATACAGGAGGTGTTTGCAGTCGAAAGATAAGATAACCTCACCTGGGCTCTGTAAAGTGTAACAGGGAAACTCAGGACAGCTTTCAAGGTAACCTTGTACTCTACACGTCAAATGAAGTTCTAGTAGTTCTGGTGTATTTCCTGATGTAGCCTACCTTGAAGGGCTGACAATGGTAATTAAACAAAGGTACAGATTAAGAAGTCCAAAAATAAAGGTATAATTAATAAGCAATTAATGTTGAGTTTAAGGCTGTACAAGGCAATCACATGATCACCTTTTGAATGTTTGAGTTAATATTTTACAGTCTAACCCAGAGATCTGAGCAAGTGGTTTCAAGGCTAAGGTAGAAATCTTGACAATAGAGATTAATAGAAAATTAATTAAGCAACAATGATTAGTTGCATTAAATTGACTGAAAGTAGCAAGGTAAGTGCACAAAATAAGCTTTCAAAGAAGGAAATGGATGTTGTTCAGTTCATAAAGAAAATTCAAGAAAAGAATGTATACAGAGAGGTGATTATTTCGTTCCGTGATGGTGAACCTATGGCACGTGTGCCACAGGTGGCATGCAGAGCCCTCTTTGCCAGCATGCCAGCCGTTGCCCCAGCTCAAGTTCATCGCACACGCGCCTCCCACTGGCTAGCTGGCTTTCGGGTCTCTGCCGCGCGAGCATGGGGGGAGGGATGCACTTGTGTATGGGGGTGCGTGCATGCACGGGGATCATGCATGCATGTGTAGGGGTGGGGAGAGCACAGGGGGTCATGCATGCATATGCATGGCAGTGCATGGGGGCGGGGCACACACGGGGATTGGGCGGGAGGGTGGGATGCACGGGGGGAATGCACACATTGCATTATGGGTGCGTGCACGCTTTTGGCACACAGCGACAAAAAGGTTAGTCATCACTTACTTAGTTTCTAAATCATTTTGGAAAGGGGGAAAAAAAAGGAGTTTACCTGTCCTTGGCTGTTGGTTTGGTTTGAATGGAATCTGAAGTAGCTTCTGTGTGATTGTAGAAGTGAGGGAGAGAGAAGACAGAGGTGCTCATTTGAACAAGAATATCTTCTCTTCTGGATAAAAATAAGAGATCATAGTTTTTCTCTGAATAAGAAGAAATGAGACAGAGAATGAGGAGAGGGGTTGGCTGCCATGGTCTTCTCTGTGTGAAAGATGGGGATTTTTATGTTGTGGACCATGTTTTTATATCTTCCTTGGAAAATTTAGCAAATGAGAAAACCAAAACCAAGTTTCTACTTCAGAAGTTTGGGAATCATTTATTTGTAAGCTGTTATATAGAAAGAAGAAAGGGAACAGTATATTTTCCTTTCTTTTTTCCTAGGCTGCGAAAAGGGGAACACAAAGATTCTTTAGCACAATTAGTGCCCGCCAGTGAAAGGCAAGTCCTGTAAATTATTACTCTAAGTGAAAGGCTTCACTTCATGAGAACCTGATAAGCCTTTAATGCTGGAATGATAAGTATCTCAAGATGACTCCCTCCCTTTCGCATTCAATGTTGAAATAAAAGGGAAGTATGGAACAAAAGATGTGTCTGTGTATACATGTTCATACAATATAATTCATCCTTCCTTTTTGTTTTAAATAGGAAAATTTAAACCTGTATAGCACAGTTCTTATTTGGTGACTGTTGGTTTGCCTTTATCCCTTAAACAATGTTTGCAGTTTACAAATATTAACAGAGGAAGGGCAATGTTAATTACCTTCTTCAGAGCTGCCCAGGGATCTGTTACTGGCACCGGTTGCTTTGCTAAGTTTCAAAATTGTGTTTTTGCTAAGCTAAGAGTAGTTTCTCCTTTCAATGGCGGGTTATCTTTAGCACAACAAGGGGCAGCTTCCTAGTCATTCCCCTTGTTGCTGGGACACTGGCATCCTGCTGTAAGATTCAATACCTCCACCTATATGACCACTTGAAGAGGCAACATGACCACAGTGAGTTGAAGTGCAGTAGAGAAAAATCAGGCTGTTTAGTTCCAGCCAATAAATATTTTTCTCTAAAAAGGCTCTGGCAACTGTTTCTACTTAGCTAAAAATTGATTGATTGGAGACTTGATTGACAAGATCCGTTTAATATTTCTAATTCTTACTTTACACTAATGAAGGAAAAGATTTTTAAGGATTAGAAAGATTAAATAAGGGATGTCCAACCCTGGCAACTTTAAGACCTATGGAATTCAGCTCCCAGAATTCCCAGCCAACTGTGGGAGGTGAATTCCGCAAGTCTTAAAGTTGTCAAGGTTGTTAGAATAACAGAGTTGGAAGGGACCTTGAAGGTTTTCTAGTCCAACCCCCTGCTTAGGCAGGAAACCCTACACCACTTCAGACAAATGGATATCCAACATCTTCTTTAAAATGTCCAGTGTTGGAGCATTCACAACTTCTGGAGGCCAGTTGTTTCACTGATTAATTGTTCTAACTATCAGGAAATTTCTCCTTAGTTCTAAGTTGCTTCTCTCCTTGATTAGTTTCCACCCATTGCTTCTTGCTTCTACCCTCAGGTGCCTTGGAGAATAGTTCGACTCCCTCTTCTTTGTGGCAACCCCTGAGATATTGGAACACTGCTATCATGTCTCCCCTAGTCCTTCTTTTCACTAAACTAGACATACCCAATTCCTGCAACCGTTCTTCATATGTTTTAGCCTCCAGTCCCCTAATCATCTTTGTTACTCTTCTCTAGAGTCTCAACATCTTTTTTACATCGTGGTGACCAAAACTGGATGCAGTATTCCAAATATGGTCTCACCAAGGCATTATAAAAGGTTGAACACGTTGGATTAAAACATAAAGAAAGATTGGAGTGGAAAGCTTTAATCGTGGGAAAAATGAATAGTTCGTTGTCTGTTTTGGTTGATTTTTTTTTCTGGTGTAACCAAGACTGCCAAGACTGTTGATAGTATTAGGTAAGATTTTTTAAAGCTTCTTCCCTTTTTTTTGGCCAAAAAGATGTCACAGGTTTATGTAAGATAACTTTTGTTACTATGTTACTAACAATAAGGAAGAGCTATTTGTACAGTCTGAGTCACATCCTCCTTATTGCTGGCAGAAGTTTGCTGTGCAAAAAAAAAAAAAAGAGAGAGAAAAGAAAAAAAGTGAGTTCTCAGGAGATTTCTTTTTGTGTGCTTGGCAGAAGTAAGAGATGGCCAGACTGAGCCCAAAGGAAGGAGGTCAAGTGCTTCATCAGTTTGGAGACTTTTATGCCCAAATGGTATCTATGTCTAGCCCCCCCTCCCATTCTGTTGACTCTTATCTGTTACCAATTTCCCCTGAACTTTAGTAGTTCAGGTTCTTGTTTAGAGATGGCATGGAATAAACTTGTACTCATTTGAAAAACCCTGGTTCCTGAGTTCTTTTGCCACCCTCTTTCAAGCATTGAGGGGTACTGCATTTCCCTATAGGGCTGAGCTACATGTTGCAAACAGTTTGTAGCTGTGATGATACGCAGGAAAATCCTTGGGAGACAGGACAAAAGAAATTTGTCTAGGGAACAGACAGCTAAAAGACATTATAGCCAGCAGCTGGTTAATGGGTGGGGGCAAGATGCTCAGAAGAGACCTCCCTAGAATGTGTGTGTGTGGGGGGGTGTAGAATTATCCTTTCAGACTTGCAAGATTCTGTTAGTGTAAAGGTAAAAAGGTAAAGGTTTTGTGCTAGTTGTTCCCGACTCTAGGGGGCAGTGCTCATCTCTGTTTCAAAGCCAGTGCTGTCTGAAGACTTCTCTGTGGTCATGTAGTCAGCCGAAGGCACACTGTTACCTTCCTACCAAAGGTGATTCCTATTCTTCTACTTGCATTTTTTACATGCTTTCGAACTGCTAGGTTGGCACAAGCTGGGACAAGTAACGGGAGCTCACTCAGTTACGTGGCGCTAGGGATTCAAACCACCGAACTGCCGACCTTTCTGATCGACAAGCTCAGTCTCTTAGCCACCGAGACACCACGTCCCTCACATTACATTAAAGCAGAATTAGATAAATTTGGTCTGTTTGGCCAATCTGGTAAAGGCTGACAGTAGCCTCAAAGCTGTGAAGAGATTGGCTGTCGAAACCCTGAGTTATTTAGGATTGCTGTTTAATCACCTGACAACTGATGGTGGCAGTTGCATGTTACATCCTGGTGAAAGTTTGGGAAATAATCGAGCCATTTTATGAATGAACATGATGTGAAATAGAAGAGCAGGAACAAAACCCAAATGTTTGGACAAAAGTACCGGGCTGTCTGTAGATTTAAGAATGAATAAGAATGATAGTCTGGTGAGCGTCCGCTTAGAAAAAGCTATTTTTGAAAACATAGTTTGGCAATAGACTTGTTTAACCTATGTGAAGGCTCTATCGGTGCTTGACAGTTGGAAATAATAGCCTTCTTCTTGTGCTGAGCAATTTTAGAGGTGGTCTTCAGTAATGCAAATCCTGGAAGAAGTAAACCTAACTTCAGGCAGAAATGGTGACAGTTGTTTTATGCATGCATTTGACATCTGATGTATCGTGAAAACATTGGAGGGCTCAGGTAACTATTAAACTGCCAAACCTCTTAGAGTCTTAAAAATGTTCCAAGCATAGAAACGCATTCCAATGTGCATCTTTGGCGCTTGAGATTTCCAAAAGCCTACCTCCATTTACGCTTCCTATCAGGGACACCCATAAATAATAATTTAAAAAAACCCTCACTAATTGCACTAGGGCGCTGGTTTAAGTAGCTGATTCCAATGAGACTTAAGCAGGGGTGGGTGGGCTGCTGCAGGTTTGCACGGGTTCGGGCGATCCTGTAGCTAAGGATCTGCCCAGTTTGGCGAACCCTCAAATCCCACTCCTGGTTGCCCCCCCCACCCTATGCCTCCCTGCCCCCACCCTGCTCCTCCCACCCCACCCTTCCCAGGAGTCTCCATGTGGCCCATTTGGGATGCCAGGTAAGTACAGGGCCCACACGGAGGTTCAGGGAGGATGAAAAATGGTCTTCCCTGAAGTTCCGGAATGCTAGAAATGGACCTTCACAGGCCTTCACCGGTAGGGTGAAAATGGCCAGGGGAGGCCATTTTCTTCCTCCTGGAGGCTCAAGGAAAGCCTCCGGAGGCTGGGGAGGGCAAAAAACAGTCTTCCCAGAAGTTCTTGAAGGCTGGAACGGGGCCGTTTCCAATCTCCGGAGTACCTCCGGATCCTGCGGAAAACCATTTTCATCCTCCCGGAGACTCAAGGAAAGCATCCAGAGCTCGGGGAGGGGGAAACCGCCACCCCGCCGTGGTGCAGGAGGCCGACTAGCCCATGCCCACCATGCCGACACCACCCAGCAACTGGGTACAGAACCCGTTGCTAAAATATTTGAAGCCCACCCCTGGACTTCAGCACCACCTGTAAAGAGAAAACCTGAGCAAATCCTTGAATAAGGAATTGCCAGTCTCACTGTCACTTGATAGATGAATTGCTTTCTTGTTGCAACCCTTATAAGAGGTTAATTAAACTCACAGCAAGTGTCGGCTACCTTGGGTCTGTAGTGGTTCTTGCTTCTGAGAAAAGTGATTAATTGGATGAGCGAGCAATTGTAAGCCAATAGAACAGATCACTTCTGCATGTTTGAAAGGCTTCCTTCACTTCATCTGTGAAAGGCGTCTCAGTTATTACACCAACCTAGAAGGGCAGGTTTGATTTCTGTTTTCCCAGCTGCCTGGCCAGAACTGATTTCATTAGCAGCCTGGTGCAGGAAATCCTCCACTTACAGCCATTCATTTAGTGACCAAAGTTACAACTTCACCGAAAAAAGCAACTTATGATTGTTTTTCACATTTACAATCATGGCAGCTGAGCATCCCCGCGATCACAATTTGGATGCTCGTATTTATGAGGGTTGCAGTGTCCCAGGGTCATGTGAATCCCTTTTCGTAACCTTCTGACAAACAGTTAATGAGGAAGCCAGATTCACTTAACAACCGGGTTATTAACTTAACAACTACAACGATCCATTTAACAACAGTGGCACAAAAGGTCGTAAAATGTGTCAAAGCCCATTTAACAACTATCTTACTTAGTAACATAAATTTTGGGCCCAATTATGGCTGTAGATCAAGCACTACCTGTAGTACAATGGAAAACTGCAGCTATATCCCACAAGCAGTGTTCACACATGCAAAGGTAATTTTCTCAGTTTATTGTTTTTTTTTTCAGTTCATGGAGTACACCAAATATAAACTAATAACATGAACTAAATGTAATATAAACTTGATATAAGAAGCTTCCCGTATCCCTGTATGGGAGCATTAGACCATTTTCAGAAGACATCACAATGTAAATTATCACATTTATGAGAAATTGTCAAAAATATCCTATATGTATGTATGTATGTATGTATGTATGTATGTATGTATGTATGTATGTATGTATGTATTTGTGTTACAACCCCTGGTATGCCCAAATATGGGAGGGAGCTCACTACTCCCCCTTTCTGTCCTTCGGCTCATTATTTGGGCATACCAGGGGTTGTAACACAAATACATACCTATTTCCCTGGCTCAGCTGATAAGGAGGAGAGCCTGTGGCTTAGTGGCTAACACATCTGCCTAATATGTAATACAGCCCAGGTTCAAATCCCAGTAAGGGTATGGCTAGCTGATGAGAGCTAAATAGCTTGAAATAGATCTATACTAGTCTCCCTTTATTTATTTATTTATTAGCACAAATACAACACACACACACACACACACACACACACACACATTGTAATTCTGTCACAATATAGAAACTAAGCAATAAAGCACCCATACAGGAAAAATAGGCAGCTGTGTGGCAACAATGTATCTCAAATATGTAATTACCGTAACATCCTGTATTGCAAGTTCTCCCCTCCATAAATCAAAATAAATTCCTGCAGATGCCCACCTGCTTAGACTGATGGAAGAACTCCATGGGTCTATTTGCACATCACAAATGACTCACCAGGAGAATCCAGCAATGTGATTAATAGGGACCCAGTTAACTCTGTGTGTGTGTGTGTGTGTGTGTGTGTGTGTGTGTTGGGGGGGGCATCATTATTTCCTAAGTCCTCCTATCCACCATAAAAGTACCCTGTCTTTTAAATAGTGGTGGGTTCCAGATCCTGTTCCAATCAGTATGGTTGGAATGGGCCTGGTGTCAGCCACATGGATGCGCGTGGTGCGCACAAGCATCGTACCTGCCTGCGATGACTCCACAAGCCTCTGTGATGCTCCAGCTGCTCAGCAGAGCATCGCGCAGGCGCCATACATGCTATGTGCATGCGTGGAAGCACCAAAGGCTTAAAGGACAGGTAAGGAGCTCAGGCCACTGGGCGGGCCCTCCGGAGCACCGTAACAGAACGGTACCTCGTGCTCCAGGCAGGCTCCAGTATGCCCGTGCCGGGGCATACCACCTGCAACCCACCACCTCTTTTAAATGACCCCCCCAATTTTGCATTGGTACAGTTGAGGCTAGACTTCTGAACAAGACTCAGCAGTAAATCACAGTTACTCTTAATCTCTTCAGGACTTGGCTTGACATGGCAGATGTCTCCCAAAGATAACTTAGCTGTGTAAGACTTTTACTGCAGACAACAATGAAGTTTTAAAAACAATAGTGGATTAATGCCCACTGTAATGCAAAGCCTTCAGAATTTGCCTATTTGCCTATCCGCATATCCATTTAAATTGTAAGCTTTCTCCTCTTGCCCTTTTGAGTTGAATCAGGGAGCTTCCACCACTGTTCCTCCTGTTGGATCCTTTTCTCCCCTCCCCTCAGTGCAGTGGGAGAGCAAGCTAGTACAAAAGAACAGAGACCAGAGACATAAAGTTATGTCTAAGGCTGCTCCAAGTATTATATTTTTCGGAGTATAAGACTCACCGGAGTATAAGACACACCAAGATTTTGAAGAGGTACATTTTTTTTTGAAAAATTCAACTCTGCAGACTTCCCAAACCCTCTGCATGCCTCCTTTTTTGTGGCCTGCAAAAATGAGCAAAAAACAGCCCGTTTTTTTTGTGAAAACGGCCCCGGTTTTTTGCCCCAAAAAGGGCATGCATAGCCTTTAGGAGGCTTGTGCTCCTGGGGGCTGATGGGGGGCAGGCAAGAATGAGCAAAATATTGCCTGTTTTTTTGCTTGTTTTTGCCTTCCCCAGCCCCCAGGAGCACTTTGCAGGCCTCCCAAACCCTCTGCATGTCCATTTTTGTGAAGTGGGTGGGGTTTTGGGAGGCCAAAAATGCTGTATTCAGTGTATAAGTTGCACCCAGATTTTCACCCTCTTTTTTGGGGGGGGAAAGGTGTGTTTTATACTCCGAAAAATACTGTAGTCATTGGCTCACAACCACAACTGACTCCGTAAAATTCATTGTTAAGCGTGGTAGTCATTAAGCCAGGCATCATGTAATCGCACATGATTTTATGCCCTTTTTGTTTGCTTTGGTCATTAAGCCAATCACCACAGTTGTTAAGTGAGACATCATAAGGCTGCGACTTGCAACCTGGGAAGGTCACAAATGGCGATCATATGACACTGCAACAGAATGTAAACGCAAGCCGGTTATTGAGAGCCTGAATTGAAAGCGCCTGACTGCAAGGACATTGCATTGATCAACACATTTAAGGACCGGTTCTAAATAACTTTTTTTAAAGTGCTGTTGTAACTTGGAACAGTTGCTAACTGGTTGTAACTTGAGAACTATTTGTATAGGACAGGGGTGTCCAAACTTGGCAACTTTAAGACTTGTGGACTTCAACTCCCAGAATTCCCCTGGTATAGGACTTTGTCTCTCTTTTACGTGGAAAGATGTAGTTAAGTCTTCTATTACCCCTAGTTCAGTGTTGTCCAACCAGTGGCCTGCAGGCTGGATGCATCATGTGCTGGCCACACCCACACCTGGTTTAGCAGAGGAGAAAAAAGTCCTGATACGTCACTTGAGGCTGCTGTGACGATGCACGTTTGACACCCCTGCCTTAGTTCCTGTTCCTATAAAATGTTGAACTAGAGAAAGCTACAACCGAGCCTTCCACTAAACTTTTCAGATGCACTAACTTTAACAAGCAAGCAAAAAGGAATGCCCCTTCAAGTTCTTGAAAATCTTTTTAGTTTTAGTTTCTGACTCATGACTCAGAAAGTTAGCTAAAAGAATGACCTGACTGAGAAGCAAATTATTAAACTATTATTCAGGAGAAGTTTCTTGAAATATCCTCAGTAGCCAGTGGCAGAATTCAGGCATTCAATCTCCATCGAGAAGACCAGGATAATTATAATGTTATCCAGCTGTTTCCTTTATTAAAAGGAAGTGAAATCTTGATTTCGTTGTTGATGTTAAATTTAAAACATGACAGATTTCCGATCAGCTGGGAGGAAGCTTCTTGTGAATCAAAGTGAGATGGCACTGTGTATGTGAGGACAGACCTTGGGGCTTCTGCCTGTTTTACAGCACAAAAATTAGGATTAAGTAACAAATTTAAAAACATGGTGGCTCAGTAGCTAAGATGCTGAGCTTGTCAATCAGAAGGTTCGGCAGTTCGACAGTTTGAATCCCTAGCGCCGCGTAACAGAATGAGCTCCCATTACTTGTCCCAGCTTCTGCCAACCTAGCAGTTTGAAAGCATGTAAAAAATGCAAGTAGAAAAATAGGAACCACCTTTGGTGGGAAGGTAACAGCGTTCCGTGCACCTTCGGCATTAAGTCATGCCAGCCACATGACCACGGAGACGTCTTCGGACAGCGCTATTTCATCAGCTTTTAAATGGAGATGAGCACTGCCCCCTAGCATCAGGAACGACTAGCACATATGTGCAAGGGGAACCTTTACCTAACAAACTTCAGCATCATGGGTGACAGCTAATTGAAGTTCTTTTCAAGGTTTCTGGGGATTTCAGAAGGGAGATTGGAATATTTAGGAACATCACTTGGATAGCATAAGGATAGCTCAACTGGCTGTCCCTTTTTGCAGAATATCATTGCTTTCCTATTTTTTCCTGAAGTGGCATGCCACCATCTCCTAGTCTTCACACAGGAGGGCAAACATCTTGTCGATGTTGAGATTGTGGCAGGATAAAAACAATAAATAAGTAATTTATTGTTTTTATCCTGCTACAATCTCAACATCAACAAGATCTCCCCACAAACTGGGGTTGCAACATATAGTTGGGTACAATCAGATACAGAGGATACATCCTCCACTGTTTTCACACAGGTTAAAAAGGAATGGGGCAAGAACTGACCCCTGCAGAACCCCCCAAAATGAGGAGACCCCAAGTTGGCTTCTTCTTCCCACTGAAAGCATCTATAGAGGAAGGAGTGGAACCACCGCAAGCCAAATGCTTTCAGACCCCACTGTCTGCAGATAATCCAGAAGGGATATCATGGCTCAAAAGTTGCTGAGAGGGCCAAAAGGGCAAGGAGAAGTGCATTGTCCCCATCCCTGTTCCAAACTTTCAGGAGGCTGATCTTTGCTCCCCTAGTCCTATGTCTAAGCCTGAACCCAGACTGAAAAGGTTACGGATAATTTGCTTTCCATAGGGTGCCGTGTCACTGATCAGTTACCATCGTTACCACTATCTCAACAATCTTTCACAAAAAAAGTGAAGATTGGAGGCCAATTGGTAATTATCCAAGACCGCAGGATGAAGGGATCAGCAAGATGTGCCAGGTGCTGCCTCTCCTAAAAGGAGCTGTTGACAATTTCATGGATCTATGTCAGGGGTGTCAAACTCGCGTCATCATGGCGTTGTCATGTGATGTATCATGGCTTCCCCCCTTTGCTAAACAGGTGTGGGCATGGCCAGCACATGATGCATCCAGCCCATGGGCTGCTAATTTGACAGTCCTGATCTATGTGGTCATTCCTCCAGCCATTCCTCACATCAGCCAGGATAAATAGAGATCCAATCTATACCTGACAGAGAATAATCTAGAGACAACATGGTTGTTAGGAATGTAAGCTAACAGTTGGGTTAGCAATATATAAACTAGGATGGTAGTACTGTAGCTTTAAGTACTACAGTAATGTGATTGGTTGCTGTTACCTGAAGCAGCCATAAGAGGGAGCCAGAATGACTGCTAGCTCTCTGTTTGTTAGACGCTGATCGGATGTATTGTGAGGTATTGTGTTTTTGCTACTGTTAGGTACTTTGTGTGCTAAACTGATTATTTGATACTGGACTGTGTTTGAAGGATCATTCCTTAACTGAGAACATTGATAACTGACTGACTGAACTGTGTATGACTTGGACTGTAAATTGAACTCTGAATACCTCTATATTTCCACATAGTAAACTACTATATTTTATACTATTCGGTGTCCCTGTATGCTGGTTTGTGCATGTTCTTCAATACCACTCTCATTACGCTTCTCTGCACACTCGCTCTCCTAACGGGGAGCTTACTTACTTAACAATGGGATCCACTTCCTTAAAGCTTACAGGCCCAAAAGATGTCCGGATAGCAGGCAAATACATTGTTCCAGTCATGCTTACATAATCTCTGCATTGGGGGTTTAATGATTCCAAGCAATCAGCCCTACCATCCTGCAGATGTTATGAGTAGCTCTTATTCTCAACTGGATCTCAGGGCATGATCTCATTTGGACAGCAATGGAGTAATGGAAGATAGCCTGGTTTTGGTAGCTCTGCTGCTTTGTCCACTATCAAACCTTATTGTGAACAAATCTGGCCCTATGCCACAGCATTTCGAGGCCAAGGTCTCCAAATTATGTTGGGATATGAATTTGGACCTCCTTGATACACATCCTACTCTAATCAGTTGGGTCTCTCTCCTGACGTGCTCTGTTTGGTTTCCTCTCCAGAAAGTACCAGATATTGTAACCAGGGACAGCTCAGATAATTCATGCATCTCTTGAACGCCTCGGGAGGGGTGGGGGGAGGAGGCCATAATTCCCTTCTCCTATCATAATATCTATATTCTTGTATTTGGTAACAAAGAAAAGAGTCATTACTTGTAATTAATCTTTTAATAGTATTCATGGGGAGAGAAAGAGTGCATCGTAATGTGCAGATTAGCATCTCTGGAGAACAACAATCAGACTGTGCTGGAAAGAGTGTGAATTGTTTTACATGCCTCTTGAACTCCTCAGGGTGCTTCCACATTACCAGGAAAAAATCTCTATTAAATATTTCGAAGTTGACAGGTGATTGGAAGCTGCAATGAACAGACATCGCCTTCTTCTGCAATGCCTGTACCTGGAGCTCCAAAATTTTCTACCATTGCCAAAGGAAAAGATGATACACGCTACGAAGTGCTTTTAAGAAAGACTGAAAAACCAGGTTGGAGGGTTTGGCTGAATCAGTAGCGATTGGCTGGCCTGGGTCACTGGAAGTGGCAGCAACCCAGGCCTGCCATGCCTCCGAACCAGTTACCGAGTCGGCATGGCATGTTTCTCCCCCCCATTTTTTTTATAAGAATTTTTTTTCCTTTTAATTGAACATAAACACACAAAAAAAGAATCATCCTTCAATACATCTTGTAGAAAGCGTGTCGATTGGTTACAAATAACTTTTGTGCATTTCTTCCATAGTCATTACTTGTAAATTCATCATAAATTATACACTTTAAATCCCCCATTTTTAAATGTTCTCTGCATGCGCAGAATCTATTGATGAGCAACTGAGCACCCGCGCAGAGCAAAAATTGCACACACACCGAACCGGCAGTAATGCTAGCAGCAACCCACCCCTGGTTTTGACTAGATGACCTACAACGTCCCTTCCAACTTACAATTAATCTCTGTTAAAAGTTCCTTGGGGGGGGGGCTAGGTAGTGGCCACTTTCATCTCGACGAAGATGTCTGAATCGCCTATCTCTGTACTTATTATAAATAGAAAAATATTCTTTCTATGGTGCTATGAAATCTGGAAAAAAAAAGAGGAAGAAAAAGCGCAAAAGGCCAATTTCAAAATAGCAAGTTGTAGTATTTTGAAGTTCTATTTATTTTACTTTGGACTTCTGGAGGAAAGGTGGGATGTAAAACGTTGTAGGCTCCGCCATCTTGTTTTTCACTTTTGCACATGTGCAGAACAATTTTGAAGCAGAACATCAAGCAGAAGATGAGTTTTAAGCAGAACATCAAGCGCGCACATGAGCAAACAGGCGGTAATGCCTGCCGGAACGCACCTTTGCAGCAGATCTGTAGATAATCTTTTCTCTCTCTCTAGAGAATAGCTTAAAGAGCTAGGTCCAAAACCGATGCCATGATGTTCACCTTAAAACACACCGACTTTTTCTACCTGTTTATTGTAATAGCAATGTATTCTATGTCATTTCTGATTTAGGTAATACTAATGCTTCTCAGTGTAATGTAGAAAACCTTTTTTTTAAAAAAAAACTCTGCATTATGGCGACACAAAGCAATTGAAAACACACTAACTAATTAGACAGCCCCCTTTTAAAACCCTTCATTCTTCTACTCTAGCTCCAGGGGGATTTTTTTAAAATTGTATTATACCATGTATGGAGTTAGTTAACAAAATGTGTTCTACTCCCACCCTCTGAATGGTTGCAAATTACAGTGTACATTGGCTTTGGCAATAATACAATAAAATTGCTCTGGAACTGTTGTGTTACATAATTTAATTTGCTTTGTATGCATCCAAAAGGACCGGATTTTCCACATTTTATCAAGCGCAAAAGGGATTTGGATTCCCATGGGGCTCAAATATCAGAATGTTTAAATAAAGGGCTGAGGGAGTCAGAGTGGAAGCATCATCTACTTAGGTAGATCTAGGAAAGCAGAAGTAGGATTCCATCAAAAAGCCTCCCTTTAGTTCATTACTCTGTTGCCCTCTAGCGATCAGCATCTTCTTCAGCAGAATTGAATCCTTTTCCCATTGGCTTTATCACTTGTGTAGACACTGAAGGGAAGGAAGCAGGTGCTGTTTTAAACAGCCCAGAAAATGTATATAGGATATGAGCACTTAAAGGACGTATGTTTTGCTTTGGCACAAAGATATTTCTCTCCCTCTCCCACTCTCTCTCTCTCCGTCCCTCTCTTCCTCCCTCCCTCCCTCCCTCTCCCTCTCCATCTCAGTCTCTCTCTCTCTCTCTCTCTCTTCTCTCTCTCTCTCTCTCTCCCTCCCTCTCCCTCTCCCTCCCTCCCTCTCTCTCTCTCTCTCTCTCTCTCTCTCTCTCTCTCACACACACACACACACACACACACACACACACACACACACACACCAAGTATAATAAACCAAGTTGCTTTACTAAGGCTATTCACTATTGGCAATGGGATTCCCAAAAGCAAAATTGGTCTGAGAAACAGGGAACCTTAATTGTGAGAGCTGGATGATTTATAAGGCCAGGATGAGATCCACTAGTTCTTTCGGTCATTTCTCTGTTGAACTAGCAGATGTTTCCTGATATCCGAAGGGTCGGTTTTGAACTATAGGAGGAGAATATACACCACTACTCCACAGCACATCTGGAGCTCTGTTCCTGGACCTGTATTCTATGTAGGGAAAGCCACATTTGGTTCTAATTGGCCTAGTTTATCCTTGCAGCAAATCATTTGTTCCGCAGACATTGAGTAATGTTGCCAAGGGCCAAAGTAGCAGAAAGAAAGAGATTTGTCAGTAAAGAAAAAAAAAGATTTATAATCCAGTACAATTCTCAATCATTTCAAGAGGGAGTGTGCCAGAAGACTTGGGGGTGAGTTGGAAACCTTATGTTTGCATTTGAGAGATTCCCTATTTTTCCACCCTCAAAGAAAATGTGCTTCATTATCTTAAAACATCCTCAGAGCGGAGAGACATTTATGTTTAGCATGCCAAACTTAGTGGCACATCAAAAGGCAAATTGGGCAGATTTTCACTGTTTTACAGCTTGCTCGTAATGAGCATGTCAAGCTGATTTTCCGAGGACCTGAAAACAGCCACAGAGTCATAATGCATTAATGTGCATTAAAAAGCAACGTATCAAGTGAACAATGAAACTTTGTCGGTGTTCCTTTTAAATGGGCCTTCATGAAATGACCAAAACTTTAATGGGAATGAAGTAGTAGATCCAATTACGATTAACAAATGGAAATGCTTATTTTCTACACAGCTTTCCCCATTTTGCTAAAAGTGTGCTGTCAAAAAGCATTGATGGCTGCTGGAAGCTGCATTTAAGGGCTGAAGAGAAACTGTGGATTCAGGTGCTCAAATATCAATACAATAGTAGAGTTGGAAGGGACCTTGGAGGTCTTCTAGTCCAACCCCCTGTCTAGGCAGGAAACCCTATACCGTTTCAGACAGATGGCTATCCAACATCTTCTTAAAGACCTCCAGTGTTGGGGCATTCACAACTTCTGGAGGCAAGCTGTTCCACTGATTAATTGTTCTCACTGTCAGGAAATTTCTCCTCAGTTCTAAGTTGCTTCTCTCCTTGATTAGTTTCCACCCATTGCTTCTACCCTCAGGTGCCTTGGAGAATAGTTTGACTCCCTCTTCTTTGTGGCAACCCCTGATATATTGGAACACTGCTATCATGTCTCCCCTAGTCCTTTTTTCTCTTAAGCTAAACATACCCAGTTCCTGCAACCGTTCTTCATATGTTTTAGTCTCCAGTCCCCTAATCATCTTTGTTGCTCTTCTCTGCACTCTCTCCAGAGTCTCCACATCTTTTTTACATCGTGGCGACCAGAACTGAATGCAGTATTCCAAGTGTGGCCTTACCAAGGCATTATAAAGTGGTATTAACATTTCACGTGATCTTGATTCTATCTCTCTGTTGATGCAGCCTAGAACTATCTTGGCTTTTTTGGCAGCTGCTGCACACTGCTGGCTCATATTTAAATGGTTGTCCACTAGGACTCCAAGATCCCTTTCACAGTTACTACTGTTGAGCAAGGTATCATCTATACTGTACCTGTGCATTCCGTTTTTGTTGCCTAAATGTAGAACCTTACTTTTTCCACCATTGAATTTCATTTTGTTAGATAGTGCCCAATGTTCAAGTTTGTCAAGATCCTTCTGTATCTTAAGCCTATCTTCTGGAGTGTTGGCTATTCCTGCCAGCTTGGTGTCATCTGCAAATTTGATGAGTTCCCCATTTATTCCCTCATCCAAATCATTGATGAAGATGTTGAAGAGTACTGGTTCTAAAACAGAGCCTTGGGGTTCTCTATTGCATTCTTCCCTCCATGTAGATGCAGTTCCATTGAGGACTACATGTTGAGTGCGGTTGGTCAGCCAGTTATGAATCTGGTGGTGATGCTGTCTAACCCACATTCTTCTACTTTATCTAGTAGTAGGTTATGGTCTACCTTATCAAAAGCCTTACTGAAGTCCAAGTAAACTATATCAACGGCATTCCTCTGGTCCACTAATTTTGTCACATTAACAAAGAATGCAATAAGATTAGTCTGGCATGATCTGTTTTTGACAAATCCATGTTGGCTTTTGGCTATTACTTTGTTTGCTTCTAGGTGTTCGCAAATTCGTTGCTTGATTATTTTTTCCAGAATCTTTCCTGGTATTGAGGTCAGGCTGATAGGTCTGTAGTTTCCTGGATCTATTTTTTCCCTTTTTTGAAGATGGGAACCACATCAGCTCTTTTCCAGTCCTCTGGTAGTTCCCCAGTGTTCCAGGATCTTTGAAAGATATAATTCAGTGGTTCTGATATCTCGTCTGCTAGTTCCTTGTTTGGTTCATATGTGGTAGACATGTGTAGAAGCCAAAATATATTGGACAAAAATACATACATGGTTGAAGAAGATGATACAACAACATATTATTTGAAACCCAAAATATTTTTGCTGTGGATTTTACCAGAAACTTATAATAAAGAAAATGTATATTTGATTATCCATGTAATAACAGTAGCCAGGATTGTATTTGCACAACACTGGAAAAGTGAAGAGATTCCTATGGATGAGAATGTGACTAGGAAAATATTAGAATGTGCAGAAATGAATAGATTAACACCTGCAATTAAAGAGAAGGAACAAACTGAATATTATATTATATTGGAACTATTCTACCAATGGTTAGAGAACAAATATGAAAGTTAGAAATGAAAGTAGATTAGTGAAATGTAGAAAATATATTAATAGAATTAAATAAATTAAGAAGAGGATTGTTATAGTATCAGATATGTTGTGTATAACATATAACACATAAATGTTATGTTATGTATAATATTAAGTCATGAGCAGATAAATAATGAACATGGTTGTAAATTCTAATTGGCAATGCACAAGATATTTGTACCCAGATGACACACCGTTTAATGGAAGATGGATTGTTTCAGAGGTGGTTATTCAGCAGATTCTGACCAGTTCTGAAGAACCAATAACGGAAATTTTGAGTAGTTTGGAGAACTGGCAAATAGCACCTCTGACTGGTCCCGCCCCCATCTATTCTCTGCTGCCTGAGTCCCAGCTGATCGGGAGGGAATGGGGATTTTGCAGTAACCTTCCCCTGGAGTGAGGAGGAAATAGGGATTTTACAATATCCTTCCTCTGCCACGCCCACCAAGCCATGCCCAGAGAACCAGTAATAATTTTTTTTTAATCCCACCACTGGATTGTTTGTATTAAAATTGTTTTTTTTAAAAAAAGTATCAATGTCTGAATGTAAAATCTGCAGAAAGGGATCTTTTCTTTAACATTGTCTTTAACCTGCGTGTGAAGAGGCCTCTTCAGGCAAGGAGTCTCGGATCAGGTCCTCTGTTTTGGAAAGGAAGACATTTCCCCAGCAGCCTCTTACAGCAACTCTTAATGCCATCCATCTATCACTGCAGCAATATAAAACCTGTTCTCATTATTATTATATGTCAGCACAATGATGGCTGGATGACTCTAGAAGATGCTATAAATTGTTAGGAGGGATCCTGCCTGAGGCTTCTGACTCCCCCTCCTTTCTTTCTCGCAAAGCCATTACTCAGCAAGAAGATTACTTTTTGAAGGAAACTCCAGCTGTAGGAACATTTCCACACTGCCAAGTTGTGAATCCCAAGAACATTCCCACCACGCGAATACTGTATGGGCAACATCGGTCTCTACTTGCCCTCAGCCTATTGCAAACATGGCTACTAGCCACATTTTCCTGCTCCACGATGAGAGTTTTCTGGTTTACGCCAACTCAAGGTGCAGTTTATTTTTCACATTATTGAACTGTGGAAAGGGACTCTGAGTGTACAATAAAATATAAAAGTGTGTGTGCAACTGAAAAATTTGCAAGGATGATTGTTATTAAGTTTGGTTTGCTTTCTGCACTTTTATGCTCTTCTAGTTGAATTGCTGCACATTCATTTGCTACCCCTCACCTGATTCCCTTGTCACCCATTGTTGCAGTGCAAGTAAGAAAAAAAAAATCCTTTATTGCATTTCCCTAGATTTGCTCTGTAAATCTCAATAGTTGATTACTTCTGCAATTACTATTAGCAGTAGTATTCAAGTAGCATAATGGTTAGCATTTTTTCTTGAGTTATTAGAGCATTGCTGGTTTGAATCCTAGTAGTACCCCTTTTCTTTATTTTCCTGGGCTACTCACTTTTCCACTGGGCTTTCCCCCCCCAATACATAAGTCCATTGGTGAATCAGTGAAACAGGCAGAAAATTAGCCGAGTACATCCCTGAACATCAACTAGTAGTCAGAAGACATGATGTAAACTCCTTAATTTCACAACACATGGACTGACTTAACCATAGTTTTGACTGGGAAATTGTGAGCATCCTAAATCAAGCCAAGTCAAAAAAATCCTAGAAAATTACTGGAAGCCTGGAGCAGCTATCAACAGGCACATAGAGATAAACCACATCTATATGCCATTCCAAAGAGGTATTCAAAAAGCCAAATAGGAAACAAAAAGACCAAAATACCTCTTCACTAGCAATTAACATCCAGTTGAGCAAAGATTAATACCAATATTAATACTAGACGAACAATCAAGAGGTAAACAATGCCCCAATCAAGGAACCACCAATTCAGACAAATAAGCTAAAAAAAAACAAGAGCCTAATCAAGGAACCACCAAGATCACTCCCACCAACACCAACAGATCAAGCCACTTGGATAGAAAATGAGAGCAAACTCCACTCCTTATTAGCATTCATGATGTTATCTAATTTGGTAATATAGCATATGCAAGGAAACAACCAAATTCAGAGAACACCAAGGACCCCACAGAAGCAGTGAAATGCTGAAGCTTCCTTTTCTTTTCTTTTCTTTTCTTTTCTTTTCTTTTCTTTTCTTTTCTTTTTTCTTTTCTTTTCTTTTCTTTCCTTTCCTTTCCCTTCCCCTCCCCTCTCTTCTCTTTCCCCTCCTCTCTCCTCTCCTCTCCTCTCCCCCTCCCCTCTCCCCCTCTCCTCTCCTCTCTTCTCCTCCCCATCCCCATCCCCTCTCCTCTCCTTTGCAAGATTCTATTAAAGTAAATGTACAAAAAAGTAGAATTAGATCATCTGGGCATGCTTCCTGTCTGAACTACCGTGGCAGGCTGATCAATCTTGCAATTCTGAAAGTACATTTCCCATCCCACCTATAGTTTACATTGTCTGGGATTAGTAGCAGAAGAGCTTCTAAGTTATTAAACCTCAGGGATCTCGATCCCCTCCAGTGCAGCTTGGTCTGCTTTCTATGCTCCTGTCACCTGAAAGGCTTGGGTTATCTGGGCGTTAAGAAGTCCTCTGCAAATACAGCATCCGTACAAAGCACAAAGTGAAAACGGAAGAGGCACTAGTTTTAAACAAGTGAACAGACGAGATATGAATGAATACCAAATGGAGAGGATTCTAGTTAGGTTTTCCAGCAAAGCTGAGAGTGAATATATTACAATGCATCTATGTGGCTGCCTGTTTCAGGCAACAGGAAGGAGATGCCAATTGAAAGGCTCTGCTTATGAGCCAGCAGTAATTACATTCATCTCACTCATCAGCAAGATTGCAATTAGAATAGTATAACCCCTATTTTTGCATTTGTGTAGCTCCACCTTACTCAAAGAGCTGTGATTAGCCAGCAGATGGCACCAGAGATGGGCTGGAGATGAATCTGAAAAGGACCGACAGATAAAGAGGGCAAGATAAATTTTGCTCTCTGAATAAACAATTATTGATCTTGTCAATTAATTACATGAATGGAATTAAAATTAATTACAAGAAGGGGGAATAACCTCCCTTCTTTTCGAACTCCTCCCCACCCCCAGGATATGGCAGAGTATTAACTGTATAAGCAAGTTGGGTGTGGAAACAAGGGGAAGAGCATTTTTCAGAAGCCATGAATTGGACTAGCATCCCTTCTATATTTTACAAGGGATGCTAGAAAACTGTCCTTATTCTGATAAGAGGATGGAGAAAGAACTAGTACATTGCATCAGGACATCACTTTCATGTGTTAATAAGTATTTTCTGCTTTGGATGTTGCAAGAGGAGACATTTTTTACTTTAACTGCAATATTTGTCCTAAATATGATATGTTTATTTTACCGAAATTCTCATCCATTTACTTTGATGCTTCTACACCACCACCATCATTTTCATTTTTCAGTCCCTCAGAAACCATTGGAAGTTGACTTGCTTTCCTCTTTTCTATTGACTGTCAGGAGCCAATCAATGCTCCTTCCAGCTGACCCATCATAGCCAGGAAGAAAGAATAACTGGATGGGAAGATGAAATATCTATTTCCCCATCTTTTAATTTCTGTGCCCCTCTTTGGTGATTCCCTCACTACAAATCCAGATGATTGCTCTGGAAGCAGTGGTGGGATTCAAATAATTTAACAACTGGTTCTCTGCCCTAATAACTGGCTGGGTGGGCAGGGCTATGGTGGGCATGGCAAGGGTGTGTGTGTCAAGGGGAGATTTCCACCCTGAATTAAGGAGGTGAGGATCTTGGCATTCCTTGTAGCATACTTCTAAAGACAAGCAAAAATAAAACCCGAAGCAAGATCTAATAAAAACATTTTAATATAAAAGAAAATAAAGATACAAAACTTGCTAACTCAATTAACTACATTTTGGCAGAGTTATGTGCCTGTGTCCTTTTTGGCAGGCGAACGGAAGATCAGAAGAAAAAGTTAAGGAATGTGTGACGTATTATGTGACATGCGCACTAATCATTGTCAGATAAGAAATAGTTCATTCTGCTGTACAACTCAGAATATAAGCACAAGTTGGCAAACCAATTAACGCAGTGACAGTGTGACAGGCAGCACTCGGTCTCCTGCACCCCCCTGGAAGCAAAAACAGGCAGTGAGGGGCCCTCCCTGCAGCCTCCTGGTAGCAAAAACAGGGCATGTGGGCACTCCTGGAAGGGGCAGGGTAGGAAGGGGCGGGGCCAGCCAGCAATTTAACAAACATTTCACCTGAACTGGCTGAATCTCGCCACTGTGGAAGGGTATATGCAAAATTAACAAGGCAGTACCCTGTTTCCCTGAAAATAAGACCTCTCGGGATAATAAACCCAATGCACTAAAATAAGCCTTCCCCAATTATAAGCCCTCCCCAAAAATATTGCAACACAGCAGCAGCCATGAGGTGACCACGCTCGCAGCCTCCTGCACCTCAAAAGTAATAAGAGCTCTCCGAAAACAAGGCCAAGCACTTATTTTTTTTGGGGGGGGGAGTACATGGTAGTACCCTTTTATTCTGGGTTAAACTCTTATGAAAGACACAACACTACAAATGGTACAAATCACATTCACTTGTTCATCTATATTGGAGGAAGAGGCTCCAGGAGTAGGATGACATCCATTTGGGACTGCAGACAAGTCAGCATTCCAACTTCCACAACTGAGCCAGGAATGCACAGAAGCACCATATTTACTGATACAGTGAAAGGGAACAGGGATGCAGGATTTGTGCTCGCAACTCACAGAATGAAGTGATGTACCTTAACTGTACTTTTTTCCATACCAACAGAATGGTAGTAGTTGGTTTTATCACTTCCCCTGAAATGAATCCTTTCCCCCTTTTTCTACAGTATAACGAAAGCCTCTGGATGGCAGCAGTGGAGCCAATATTCTCAGAGGGAAAGGAGGCACGGTTATATATTATTGCAACATTTTGGCCTGTGGCCAGCCAGCTAATGGAACGGAGTGTAGGAAGGTCCCATGGGGATTGCTCAGTTTGTGTTGTCACACCGTATAAGTGTACCACCAACACTCCAATAGGACCGAGGGATGGTGAAGGGAACCCTCAGGCAACACGCCTGTGTAAAGAGGCAGAAAACAATAATGAATCACGCTTCTCCTTTCTTGAAAGTCTATTTCATACGATTGTGGCATTCAGCCTATGCATGATCAATGCATGCTCCAGAGGTGGGTTGCTGCCAGTTCGGCCAGGGATTTGGCGAACCGGTAGTAGTGGCAGCGGAAGGCTCCACCACCCCGCATGCGCAGAAGCGTCACGTGCACGCGTGAGCATGGGTGGGAGCGCACCCGAACCCATAGTAAAAAAAATTAGCAACCCACCTCTGGTGTGCTCGCCATTGTCTACGCTATTTACAAGGATTGCATGCAGACTGGGAGGCTCACAGGCGGTTGCTTGCCCAGTTTGAAGCAGGCAGGAGACGTACAAGAAAGATAGGACTACAACAAAGTCCTCCTTGTGCGATCCATGTGTGTTTGCTGACGACTGTGGCTGGGAGATTTTATTTATTTTTTGCATAAAACCAGGAAGAGTTGTTCTCATTGACTAATGTTTTGAGACTTTATCGAAATGTATGGCCAGTCCAGAGCCATATGCTATCTGTATTTGAATGTTAGAAAGGCAGGAGTGAAACAAAAATGCCTTATTGAGGCTGTTAGCCAGAGGTGGGTTGCCAGTTTTTTTTACTACCGGTTCGGGCACGCTCGCACGATGCTTCTGCACATGCACAGAAGCATTGGGGAGAGGGGGAGCCTCCCACCTCTGCTACTACTGGTTCAGCTGATCCAGGCTGAACCGGCAGCAGCCCACCTCTGCTGCTCGCTTGCCAAATTTTGCCCCAGGGGGATGTGACAAGAGACATTTCCACAGAGGCTTTGAGAAAGGAACAGGGTCCTCTAAATAGGAGAGACAGCTACTTTCAGGGAGCAAAACAACCTGCTGTTAATCTGTTGTAGCTCCTAACCTACAAAGGGAAAATCCAATAGCAAAAGCAGCCCAGAAGCCCCCCCCCATAATTATGCTCTCTGTATTTGACAAAACCTCGATAAATTAGATGTGCAAGTAATCATATGATGATGTTTCCTTTTCTTTGGCTCTGCCCATTCCATACAAATGAATGGGACATAACCTTCAGAACATATTGGAGAGGTAACAATATTTTAAAATTCTTCTAAGTTGGACATTTTAGAATTCCTTGGGTTTAGCAATAGCACTTAGACTTATATACCACTTCACAGTACTTTTACTGTGCCCTCTCTAAGCAGTTTACAGAGTCAGCCTATTGCCCCCAACAATCTGGCTCCTCATTTTACCCACTTCCGAAGGATGGAAGGCTCAGTCAACCTTGAGCCTGGTGAGATTTGAACTGCCAAACTGCAGCTAGCAGTCAGGTGAAGTAGCCTGCAGTACTGCACTCTAACCACTGCGCCACCTTGACTTTATAAAACAGACCTTGAAAATTTAGTTATTAAGCCATTGACTTCAACAAGATATCCCAGTGCTTTCTTAGTCCATGATTAGGTGACGTCAAAGAATGATATCTTTACCATCTTGCCCTCTTTTACTTCATTTGATTATGGGTATAAATCGGGCTTATTGACATCACAAACAATATATCCAGGACATTTCAAATGGCTGATAGAAGCTAGCCTTGGCCACATCATTCTGGATTCAGAATAGGAGGCCTTTTGAGTCAAGGATGGAGCAGAACTACCTAATATTGACCCAAATCTACGACTCCTGCAGGTTTAAAGCACTTTGGAAGCAGTGGTGGGTTGCCAATTTTTTTACTACTGGTTCGGATGCGCTCCCACACGTACTCTCTCTCTCGCGCGACGCTTCTGCCCGGACGGGTGGGCGGAGCACCTACTACTGGTTTGCCCAATCCGGGCCGAACCGGGAACAACCCACCTCTGTTGGGAAGAAAGTTGGGAGAACTTTTCAGTAGAATCATTCCATTAGGGCAATAGGCAAATATCTATAGTGCAAATTATACTATAATGTATTATAGTGTAATACATATAGTAAGATGGGCTCCCGCATGAATCCGAAAGATTGGAAGACAAAACGTTTGGTCCTGGTGACCGACCCAAGTTGGATCCTGCAGGATTATCCTGGGACCTCTACATTCGCCTTCATTCATTATAATGTAATTGGTCTTACTGTAAAAAAAAAAAGAGTATAGATTAAAATTATATGAATTTGCGAAAAACATTGTGAAAGAGGAACTACAGTTTCCCAGAAATTGCCTTAGCAATGCAGAACAGTAAACAACAAAAGAACAGACTTTACAAAACTTTTGCTGAACTGTATTTATTTGAATAAAGATTGCATAAAGTATTTTCATTGTGTGGAAGCACATTAGGTATTACAGGCAACATTATTGTGGCGCTGTTTCTTGGTAAGTGTAGAACAATTGCTGGAGTTGTGCTAAATGAATAAATGTAAGTAATCTAACACAGGGGTCCCCAACCCCCTATCCATAAACCAGCATTGAGCCATGGCATGCCAGAAACCGGTCTGTGCAAATAAGTGAAGCCCCATCCGCAGGATGCAGGCAGCACATGAAATCACGCTCTTTCCTACGGAAAAATCTCTCTCCACGGAACCAGTCCCTGGTGCCCAAAAGGTTGGGAACCACTAATCTAACAGATCTCAAAAGTGGGTCAAGAACCCAAGAAACTAAAAGTATTTAATGCACTTGTATGCCATTCATTTTCAATGGATCTGTACTGAAAGCCTGGAAATGACTACATAATGTATATACTCTGGAAGCTGGTCAGAATGCAGAGGAGGAAAAAAGCTCAAATGACACAGACCAAAATCCTACTCACAATATAACCATCTCAATCTCATGCATTACCTATTTCCATGAGGTCCTCAAGCCTGCTGCAAAAATCATGTTTTAAGAGATGTTAAAGTTAGTAGACCTGGCCCTCACCTCACCTCAGGGGTAGGGTGTATGTTCTAGACCAGTGATTCCCAATGTGGGGCCTAGTCCCTACAGGGGGGCAATTTGATTTTTAATGGGGGCAATTTGAATTTTTTAAAAACCAAGTTAATTGCCTTTAAGGCTTCTTCCATGTGAGTAGAGTTCACTTTTTGAGTAAAGTAAGAATTATGTCACCCGGGGGGGGGGGGGATCAGGATTTTAAAGATGCTTAGGTGGGGCATGGCCAAAAAAAGGTTGGGAACCACTGCTCTAGAGGATAGGGCACTACAGCAGAAAAGGCTCACCACCTGGTCCTGTCAGATGGAGATGTCTTGGCAAGAGAGAAGAAACCTTAAGCCCTTCTTTGTTTGCATCATAGATGCTGGTGGGTGGAATCAGGCTTGTTATGGCATTCTCCGACAGACGTCCCATCAGATGGAACTGTTTAGCAGATATGACCAGGATATTAAGGAGCCTCTTGCCAAGCCAAACTCCATCCACCAGCATCAAAGAAGGATCTCTCTCCAGTCAAGAGGTCATGGAGACAGAGACCAGGAAATGGGCCTTCTTAGTGGTCTCTCCTACTTATGGAAAACATTCCTGCTGGAGGAACAATCCAAGCCTAATTCAGGACAACCTCAAAATATTTTTATTCCAGAGAGCTTGGGAACCCTAGGATGCTACTGGTATACATTTTTTTGGGTTATTGTTTGTGATTGTTTTTCTCTTATAAGGATATTGAATATTTTTTATGTATGATGATATTTGTTGTTGGACATAAATTATTTCAACTTCTGCCCTCAAAACGATGCTATAGAGCACTGCATACCAGAACAACTAGACACAAGGACAGTTTTTCCCGAATGCCATCACTCTGCTTAACAACTAATTCCCACATCACTGACAATAATCTACTAAGACTGTATTACTATTCTTCTTCTCTTCCTTCCTAGTATCTATTTCTTCCAGTTGGTGAAATTCATTTTTTTTTACTACCGGTTCTATGGTCATGGCTTGGTGGTCGTGGCTTGTGAGCAGGAGAAGGATACTGCAAAATCTCCATTCCCACACCATTCTGGGACCAGCCAGTGGTGGCATTTGCTGGTTCTCCGAACTACTCAAAAGTTCCGCTGCCAGTTCTTCAGAACCTGTCAGAACCTGCTGGATTTCACCCCTGAATTCTCTTCCCACTTATGACTATAACCATGTTGCTTGTATCTTTCAATTTATATTGTTTTATTTGTTTACTAGTATGATTTGATAGTTTATTAGTAACCTTGACTGTCACTAAGGGTTGTATCTTTTTATTCTTGATGAATGTATTTTATTCCCCTTATGTACACTGAGAGCTTATGCACCAAAGACAAATTCCTTGTTTGTCTAATCACACTTGGCCAATAAAGAATTCTATGTACCTCATAGTAACAACTATGGAGTTGTTCGGACTGAGGTGGTGTACAATTTCTATCAAATTAAGGAATGGGTAAAGATTCATCCATTCTACCGTGGAGAGTAGCACAAGGCAGTTATACTACACTGTTCATTCTTTTACTTTGGCTGTGGGAAACATTTTCTTTGCTCCAAAGCAAATTATCCATGCATTTCAGACACGCCCACACCCACAAAACAAAAGATAACCCCCTTTCTTTGTTTACCACTATCATACTGTAAACCCAAGAATCTTTCACACTGTTTGGCACTAAATTTTATTAATTACACATTTTCATCTGTTTTTTTACTTTGATCTGGTTTGGTTGAAACCACAGCAAAGTTGTTATTTTCCTTTGGATCACTGTTGGTCTGCAGAACTTGTTGGGCAATTTCCCACAGCTCATTCCTCTTCCTGGTTCTTGGCTAAGCCAGCCGTTGCTCTCCCCTGTCCCATCCCTAAATATATTGTTTCTAGAACGTCTCTTTCTATGTTTTTAGAAATCATCTTCTCCAGTTCCAACTGAGCTACCATCTCAACATGAAAGCACAATTGTAGCTACGATGAGAAGCACCTGGCTATTGAATTGCCAGCGTGGTATTTTTTTCATTTTCTTAACTCACAGGAGGTTGTAAATGCAATTGAGGAAAAGTAGCCAGGCTGGCATGGTGTCATTAGATAATTTCAATGTGTTACTTTATATGTTTAACTGACCTCCCATCAAATATCCCCCCTTCATAGCAGTCTCTCAGATTGTTTTGCAAAGCACTGAAAAATAGACCCGAATACCATGCGCTGAAAAATACGAACAATAGAGGGCCTAACAATTTATTTCATTCTTGTGTAGAGTGAAGCGAAATGATTTTTTAAAAAAACTCCACCACTAGTAGTTGTTCAGGTCTTGAGGGAGGCTTTTCTTTGCACGCTCCAATTAGCTGGCGGGAGAGAGAAGTTCTATTGACTCAGCATTTTCTGGGTCTTCTCTAAGTTTTGAGGTCAGCAGGAATGAAATCAATTGCAGGTTTCCTTTCGGAGTGGAATTGGAAAATGCTGCTGTTGTGGAAATTTTCTATTTTAACAAAAAATATTTGGAAAAAAAGGGTTTTTTTTTTCATTTGGATAAATACAATAACAGTGATCCCCCACCCCACCCAGTACAAA
The DNA here is from genome assembly GCF_964273705.1 of Natrix helvetica. Taxonomy (NCBI): domain Eukaryota; kingdom Metazoa; phylum Chordata; class Lepidosauria; order Squamata; family Natricidae; genus Natrix; species Natrix helvetica. The sequence continues at coordinate 244,540,824 of NC_138548.1, forward strand.
AGAGCAAACAGTACTTAAGCAAAAGTACCTTGGTGGCACAGTGGTTAGAATGCAGTACTGCTGGCTACTTCTGCTGACTGCCGCCTGCCTGCAATTTGACAGACCGAATCTCATCAGGCTCAAGGTTGACTCAGCCTCCCATCCTTCCGAGGTGGGTAAAATAAGGAGCCAGATTGTTGGGGGCAATAGGCTGGCTCTGTAAACTGCTAGAGAGGACTGTAAAAGCACTGTGAAATGGTATATAAGTCTAAGTGCTATTCCTATTGCTATTAAATCATAATAACTTCTACAGAATAGTAAAATTACAGAATACCTATTCTGAATAGATAGCAGTTTTGAGATGTGCTTTCTTGCTGCATACCGTAAGTAAATAACAATGATCAGTGGTGGATTGCCAATTTTTTTTATTACGGTTTGGGTGGATGGGCGGAGCCTCTTGCCGTCACTACTACCAGTTTGTCCAATCTGGGCCAAACCTGGAACAACCCACCTCTACCAATGATGCATGGTTTTTCTGAAAAACAAGAATGAAGAGCCCGTCTGCCAACTGCTCTGGGGTAGAGCAAACAGGATTCAGCTTTAGACTAGACTAGACTAGACTAGACTAGACTAGACTAGACTAAACTAGAAGTTGGAAAGGACCTTGACGTTCTTCTAGTCCAACACCCTGCTTAGGCAGGAAACCCTATACCACTTCAGACAAATGGTTATACAATCTCTTCTTAAAAACTTCCAGTGTTGGAGCATTCACAACTTCTGGAGGCAAGTTGTTCCACTAATTAACTAGACATACCCAGTTCTTGCAACCGTTCTTTATATGTTTTAGCCTCCAGTCCCCTAATCAGCTTGATTTGAATCCATTGTTACAATCATTATTACCAACTTCTCTCCAGGGATTCAGTTACTCTCCTCAGCTCAAGTCTGAGAAACTGGTGGCTCTCCATATTTTGCTAGTTTGCAAATCCCAGCAGCCCAAACCAACCTACCCCCTTCGGGGAGAGGGGGCGGTCTATAAATCAAATAAACTTAAACTTAACTTAAACTTCCTGTCAGTGTCTTAAGACAACAAGGAAAGGTAGAAGCAAGCACGGGTAATCCAAAAATCCCCGGTGGAGCCACTTTCACTACTTCACATCAAACTATATTGGACAGTCAAGTATGGGGAATTGATGGCTTTGTCTCTACTTAATATCCTAGTATAATTTCTTATTGGGGACGACAGGAATTAAACTGTTTTGTCTGTCTAGAGCAGTTTATGCATTGATACATTCCTACATGTCATGAGAATTTCTTTTGAGTTGTATGCAAATCTTTCTGAGTTGAAGTTTTGTGAAGTGAATGCCTATGTTCCCATACATTATTTATAATTTGTAGAATGATATAAATCAAGCCAAATATTTAGGAAGGATCCCTCTTGGAATTTATGCCAACTATAGCTAATAGCCCTGGAAGCTGAAACTTTTGTGGAATTATATTCCCAAATGCATTAAGGAAACCTTTAATAAATAAACTGATGTTCAGGATATCTGTTCTGTTAGATATATAGTTAAACAGATAGAGATGTTAGGAATAAAATAACAAAACTGCACATCTTTTACTTTCAAAATCTTTTAATAGTACACATTTGTCTTTCTCATTTGTAAAGTTTTACACTCATTTAAAAAAAAAGATATTTTAATCCAATACTCCCCATTCATTTCATCTTTTGTTTCCCTGACCATATACCCAGTTTTCAGTCTCTGTACCTGATATGCTATAACAATAAGTTGATTATTAAATACAAAGTTCTAAAATAGTTACTAGATTGTTTATGGACATTGGTACTGTGGCTACTCTAGTAATTTTTGTGAAAGATTCTACATGGGTTATTATAGTCAGGGGGCACAGAAGGAAAGAAGGGGCGCATTGTTAGCCCGTAAAACTTATTTTCTTTTTCAGTTGAGTACATTCTATAGAAGCCAAAAAAAGTATTTATTGTTTTTCTTCTTCCAAATTATCCGCAGTTTAAATAACCTGTAATCTCTCTAAAAGGTATAGAAATACTATGTGCAATGTTTGCAAATATGGAATTTACATTGTCTCTCCCCCCCCCCCCCCTTGATGTGGTAGCAAATCTTTACCCTCATAAATTACTATAACCTGGCAAAAACAGAATTGTCTCTTCTTACCAGCAGACACTAAGTCCATAGTATTAAAGTGCTGGTGTGCTTTGAAACAAACTGGATAGAAATTGCCATGGGGGATTAGGAACAGAAATAAACCTTTTGATTAATACATTTTAAAAAATAATGTAGAGCTGCAGCATTGGAGAGAGCTAGAGAAAAATCCAGTTCTAAACACACTCAGATGCACCAAAGTCTTAATGAACAAAATATATATCATATTCCTGTAAATGATGATCAAATCACAAAAGGTTTTTTTCCTCTTCTATAATGATTACAACATTAAGTTAGCCTACTTATTTGTAGCATACATTACATCTCAGTAGGGCTGTTGATTTATTTAAGATTTTTATTTGATTAAAAATGGACATTTAAATCCAAAAGTCAGTGTCTTAAACATTCATAAATTAGCCTATGACCAAAGCTGTTAGCGTAACAAAATATTCCTTTCGATAACAATAATAAAAGCTATAATATCTCTTTCAAGATTACTCATTCAGGTTTTGCTTTTTCCTGTAATCAAGCTTTCCAATATACTAATTTATTAATATTAGCAGAGTTCAGACCTTAAACCAGTCTCATCTGTAGAGCCCTTTTCTTAAATGTCGTCCTCGTTCTTAATTTAGCATATATGTACTAAATATGTGCATAAAGTTACACAATGCAGCTGGGATCAACTATTTTAAGCTATACAACATAGAACAGACATCTCACGGGAATCATAGAAAGTGTATGTTAAGTTTGTAGCTTACTTTTTAAACTACATTGACAAACTGAAGCTTATAGTACGGCTTATCATGATCAAAGACAGACTAATACACAGCTATATTAATTTCAGAATTCCATTCGTGCCATGGGTGTAAGACCCTTCCGATTGGAGGTACTGGCCAATTCTTTTTTCTCCCCCAGTCTGGCCTCAGCCACTTTCCTTTGGGAAAATCTCTTCCCTAAAGAGAGAGACAACGGACCAAGGGCAGGGGACTTAAGGATTGCATCTGTGAGCAACTACCCATCTTCCCCACCTCCTCAAAATGTGTTTAGAACTGGGCAATAAATTTTAATTGACCTTTGGGAAAACAGGAAAAAAAACCAAATCAAAACCTTAACATAGAACCAATCTTTCTCCTAAGTCTTCATATTAAACGGCAAGACCTCAGTTCACTTCTATTACTAAGATGCTTGGCAGGAATAGACACTGCTCTCGTGATTTCTAAAAAATAAATAAATACAAAAACTATGAATAGAACCATTCTACAGAATCGCTGTACATCTCTTCAGAACCATTGTGTTTTGCTTTTTATAAAAAAGTCTAATGTTATTTAAAAAAGGCCCAACCCAAAGTTATTTAAAATCCCATGAAGATTATTGCACACACAGTAGTACTTCAATTAGATTTTCTCAAAAGGGCAAGTAGAAAATATTTGTATCACAAAGTATGCATGCTTTATTTTCCTGAATGCATTAGCTTACAGTAAGTTATGTATTGATTGGTCTTTATTGAATATAATCCCATGAAGCAACTCCTTAGTTTTATTAACATTCCAACAATGCTTCCCAAGCACCGAAAATCTACTAATTTTAATCCTTTTTTTTTAATTTGAGTGGTGATAGTTCCTCTCATTTCAAAGCAGGCTACATTTTGCATTCTAGTTTCTTCCTAATATATTGCACTTTACACCTTACTCAGAGATTAGGTATTGAAGGTGTAGGGCACGATTGATTTCGTATTACTAGACAACTAGTGCACATTTTAACCACTGTAGATACTGCAGGCCCTTTGGTTGCCTTAGCAAATTAGGCTGTTAGCGGAAGAGATATTTGTGACTATGCAAAAGGTCTAGAAGAGGTGTCTAGGACAGCCCACCCCAGCTAATTCACCATGGCCAACTCATTGTGGGACAATTGAATGCTATATTAATTGTTTTGTTCAGTTACTTTTATTACTGGTGACCATGTTTTCATTGAAATTATTGTAACTTTGGTATTTTTGGATTGAATTGAATTTATTTTATTATCATCGGTCACACTTCTCTCAAAATCAATTTAACTTTTGTATATTTGTGTTGTATTTTGTATTGAATTGTCTTGCGGTAAGTTGACCATAGAGAGTTGTCCATGGCAAGTCGGCTGTGGTGAGTTGTCCCACAGGATCATATTGCCCAATTCTGATGCTTCTGCATTGCTCTGTCTCATTAACTTCATTGTCTTCACATGTCAAATTGATCTGAGTTCTATTTTGGGAAAGCCATACTGGATGCTGTAGGTACACAGACCTTGGGGATAAACATGATGGATGAATGGGCAGATGTTCAGAGGAGCATGGTTACATGAGGGAGAGTGACAAAACAAGGGATACAATTCCTTCACTATACATAAGGTTGATTATCGGCAGCTGGCTTCAATGTAGAGAAACCAAGTAATTAAGCCAAAAATAAAGGACTAAAATCATTCAGATCATCATATTGTGCTTTTTCCTACATTTTACACGAGAAGATCACAACAAACTAATTTGTAAGCATCACACTAATTGCCTATATATTAAAATGATTAATAGGTTCAAGAAAAGTAGTCTAATTTGAGTTGGTGACCTGGTTAGATTTCATTTCCTACTCAATGGACTGGAATAATGACAGCGTTATAAATTGAATGTTTCTAATTTTCCACAAGCAGGGTGGCACTAAAGTAAGAGTCTAATGGTATGGAGCATTTTGAAGACTCTGATAAACAATGCCCCTGTACTTCAGAGAGATTTAAACGATTACCAGTTGTCAAAATTCATTTGGAGAGTGTTTTTAGGAGTGTCCAATGTGAGTTGATTTTATAATCATAAAGATACACGTTTCAGTGTTTAAGATTATATCCTCAATTCAAACTGGGTTTTAAAATATGATTAGGGATTGTTTTCAATCAATATTTATTTTTGGTTTAGTTCCTATATTTAACAAAATGTGGTCTATATGAGCGCATTACCTAGAATATCTATTAAAGATATTCTGGGTTTAAAGCATTTATTAAGACTGCAATGGTAAATACATTTAACAGAGAGATTAAGCTGAAACCAATTATTTTAGCAAAAATAGTCATGTGGCTTGAAAAGCAAGGTCATTTTATCCTATTATTATTTTTAAGAATGAATAAAGGGACAATGTGATCCATAGAAAAGAGCCATTTGATCACATCAATACTGACAAATTCACATTTGTACTCTGAAGAGACTCCCCAAATTATGCCAGCACAAATCTGAGGATCCTTGGATATGCACAATACTGATTTATCTGAAGAGTCATGCTTTTTCTTGAACACAAGAAATCAGAGGTATGTGCAAAAACTAACTTTCTGCTGTATCTTATATTTGTCAAGTTAGTTGTGTACAAGAGAGAGCTGGAGACTGTAAGATATTCAGAGTGTTCTAACTAGATCTTCTAGTAAGAGTTTCTTTCTAGTGAAAGGGTTAATTTTTAACAGGTGAAGCCCAAGTAGGCTTGCAACTCAGTTGAGAAGATTTTGAGAAGGTTTGAAGGAATGAGTCTGTCTCAAATTATCTGATAAAAGGTATACAGATGGTCCTCTACTTTTGACCAATTTGGGAGCAGAATTTCCAATGCTAAGCGAGGCAATCATTAAGTGAGTTGCACCAGATTTTACAAACTTTTTGTTCTGGACATTAAGCAACTCCAGCTCCTCCCCTTGATTTTGCTCGTTGGAAGCCCCCTGGGGAGATTTCAAATGTCAGGATCACGTGACCCCCCCCTGGGATATTGCAACTGTCACAAATGCATGCCGGTTGCTAAATGTCCAAATTTTGTGGGGACATAGCAGTGATCATAAGTGTGAGGAACAATAGTAAGTCACTTTTTCAGCGCTGTCATAATTTCGAATGATCATTAAACAATTGATCGTACGTCAAGGACTACTTGTATAAGTAGAAGAGCAGCATTTTGGGATCATCTTTTGTATTAGGGCAGAAATAATAATTTAAAAAAATGCTGTAAAAATACCTAATGCAAAACACCACACTATTGTTGTGCAAGATCTGCTGTTTCCATGGTGGCATCTGTGGAAGTCAGATGGTTATTCCCAATGCTTAATTTCTTGGAAAATAATTCTGTGGATCATAGCATTCTAGGGAAAAAAGGCTTTTGACTTAAAAACCCTTACCCCGATGGGGAATTTCTGCTGCTTATTTAGAACTAGAAAAAAGGAAATGCTTGGGGCATTTTTAATCTATTTGTTCTTCTACTGTTAAGTTAAGCTCTGGCACTGAAAATTGAGTCCTGGCACTCCACTAAAATGGAGAAAAGATGTCTAGAACTTGGCATGGTTAATGGTTAAAGCCGAGTGAGGTTAATGCCAACTGGAATTAACTTGCATGGAAGAAATGGCATGTGAGATTATAAGTGGTAGACTAGAGGCGCTCTAGTCTCCAGGACTATAATCTGCTAAATAAAACATCTTGACTTAAGTGGGAAAAAGAATCCTTTCTAGGATTTTTCTTTGAGAATTATTTGAATATCAAAATACAATTGGGGTCTCCCTCTCTTAAGCAAGGCTAGTAGAAAAAGAATGTGTGTGAAGGGATTGCAATATTGCAAATCAGTATCAATTTAAGTGAAAAAAAACCAATGCATTTAATTTTGTAACTGCCAGTCTGGTTTGGCTATATGATGCCCCCTGTATTGGGGGGGGGGGGGGAGGCCTCATTTAATTTCAACAATATCTTTGAGGATGAAGATGGTGATGAGGAGGAAGAGGGGAAGAAGTAATCATTCTAGATGTCTGATCATTAAATTGCAAATTGATGAACTCACTCTGGGCTGCCTCTACATTTGATTGATTAGAAGTTAATGTAACTTAAAGTTCCTTCACACAATTCTCCTACTGCAGAGTGTGAAGCTAATTTGAAAAATCCTCAGCATTCACCTTAGATGACTCCTTTACGAGGACACACTGAATGACAACAATGTTCTCGGTCTCTCTAGTGGGAACTAGAGCAGCTCAGGATACACACACCCCTTCACTAGTCCATATTGTGCCTGTCACAGTAGCCTGACATGTTTAGCGTATCTCATATCTGTAGGGGTGTGAATAGATAGTAGGAAACTTCGCCTGCTGTACCTGTGGCAAATCTGATTTCCACCCATACGATTCACTCATTTCAGGTGTACGTCTCTGACCTTCTTATCCCTTTCATAGCAGCGGGTGCCATTGGAATAAACAGAAGGTACACATTCATACTACATGTCCCAAGTCAAAGGATGTATTCCTGTTGTTAGACACTGAATATCTGCCGCTACGGAGACTGAGTTTCAGAGGAGCATAGCCTTTTCTATAGAGCAATGGTTGCACTTCATAAAGATAAACAAAAATGATAGTTAAGGACTGAAGTTGCTCATAAGTAAGGAAGTGTCCATTCTACTTGGATACTTCCAATTGAGATGGATTTGTAAGCAGCTGCCCTTGACTCTCAGGTTAGCTTCTTCCACCAAAAGAGAGAGTGAACTAAGACTTTTAGGGGTAAGGAAATAGCTGGAGTATCAGTTTCCCCCCCCCCCTTCTCCTCCAACCTACCAGTGTTGGCCAGTGGGACCAGAGAATGTTTCTCATCCTAAATATTCTGGCTCCATAAGATTTTGGAGATTGTTATGGAAAGTCATGACAACATATATGAATGCATATTGCCGGAAAGCAGTTGAATTATCAATGTAATGGGCATTTTTTGCAAATCTGTCTGTTTATACTCTGTTCATTGTTTAATTTCTGTATTTCCTTTTGCTTTGCACTGTAATAAAATCCAATTTGGAAATAGATATGGCTAATCTCTGCAGAAAATAGTGGATGGTTCAGTACATGAAATGCATTATAATTGCAACAATTCTTATTTATGGTTTAATATGGGGCACATGTTCTCTGTAATGCACTAACGGCTACATCTTGTGCTTTGCAAAAGAAAATAAAAGAAAGAAAACAGAAAAAAGAGGGAGGGTTAAATATGTAATTTTAAAGGTCAAAATATTCATTTTTTTTAAAAAAAAATACCAACATAGTTTCAGGAATATTCCGAGATACATAAAACAAGAGAAAATAAACCAGGTTTTTAAGCCACAAAATGTACTACATACTGCAATACTAGGTTCAATTAATTTAATAAAATAGACTATACATATAGACTCTGAACAATGTATTGCTTTTACCCAAGCAGAACTTATGCTTAAGTAAGCGTGATATAGCTTAATCATTCTTCTACCAGCTAGCTCTTTTTTAAACTTTGGATTTTTTAAAAAATCAGTGCCGTTTTAGAATAGAGAGGTTTAATTTATTACATGAGGGAGGGGGGGGGAACGTTTGGCACCAGTAACAGAAAAGAAACCATTTCAAGGGTCAACATCTGGTTGATCAAAGGAAAAACTAGGGAGCGTCAACAAGTCTTTCTTTGGAGTTGGAGTTATTGACAGACTGTCTGGGAGGGTAGAGTCCCCTGCATCCACAGAGTCCTTGGAGTCCCAAGATGGCGCACGTCTTCTCAAGCAAACATCTGCACTGGAAGGGGACGTGGTGCAAGACCTCCTTAGTAGCAACCTCTGTTCCTCAGGAGGGTCTATGGATATACATGGGGGGCTCATTTTTTTCTTTGGCCGTGTCCCTTGCAAGCCTTCCATTTCACTGAAGACCTGACTGATGAAGCCAGAAGAACTAGAGGTGGAATGATGTTGGGGGCTGTTTTCCATGGAACAAATTTCTATGGAATGTCTCCTTTGATCGTCTAACCACGATGACGGTTTTTTAAGAAGACCTTGTGTATCCACACTGTAGCATTTCTTCAGGTCCTTCAAAGGAACATTGCCACTGTTGCCTACATTTCTCTTAGGGGTCTCAGGCTGGACCACTGATGAGGCACTCATGGCTGAACAAGTTCCTGAAGTAAAACAGCTGTTTATTTCTGATACTTCTTGGTCCATCGGATCCCCAGGTAGTTCCTGAAGAGAGTCTGTACAGGCACACAAATCTGGAACATGCTTGGAGATGTTATATTGATTGCGGGAATGTTGCTGAGTGTGAACACTGGATCGGGCCCAGCTGGCAGACTCTCTTGCTTCCGAGGATGTCAAAGTGATAGAAAGGTCCTCGGTGGACGGGGCTGACAAATTGGAATCAGAGAGCTCACTCACCTCGGTGTGGAGGTTCTCTCTGCTTTCTGAACTATGAGTATCCGAAGAATCGTTCCGTATGGCCATCTGTGCGGGAGGTATCAAAGAATCAGAAGAAACACATAGAAGGAGCATTAGTACAGGCAAGGTGCAAGATGTAAACGGCATATTATCGATGACAACTGAATTTTAGTTTTCTGTGTGATAGACTGAAAACTCAAGCAAGCTCCGGTTTCAAGGTTTACAAGCTGCTCTCATAATGCACTGCAGTCACATTATCTATTTTGCACATGTTGCACACTCTCCAATTCATGAAGCTTTGGGATTAGTTGGAAACTCTTGCTCAGTCTAAATTCCCTTTTCCTTATGCTCAGGAGAACTGTGATAGAACTGTGCCTTCAGAATAGTCTATATGGCACATTTGGCTCACAGCCAAGAGGTGTCTGCAAACGACCTTGGGGGACAGCTGATTATGAACAGAAGCTAAGCAGGAGTTTTACTCTTAGAAAGGCCTCTTTTAGGCATTCAGGAGCTTAGGTAGCATTCATGCTGAATAAAACACGTAAATCAGGGCTCAGTGTAGTATATATTCAATATTGTGCCTAGCACAATAGAGCATGCCCTATAATTCTTGGTTTTTCAAGTCACAAAATCAAGCCTAGTAAAGTTTTTATACAAACATGGCCCAGTTCATGGAAGAAGATAGAAATACATTCATGAGGGTAGGGGGCTGTTGTTACATTTATTTCTTTAAAAAAAAACTTTTTAATTAAAGCTTTTACAGTGCTGTGCTGCTTTACAGAGAAAGAAGAATTGTTGGCTTGATTATGCGTTCAATTAAATAAAAGCATGTTGCTACAGGGTTATGAAACTAAAAACGCTGCACAACATTTTTATTTGTTGAAATGGCACTTTTGTGTGTCCACGGAGACCGCTGTTAAGGTGAGTAAAGAACATTTATTAGATTTACTACAAAGGTGAATTTTAGGATATTCACAGAAGGCTTGTCAGTATTCTTAGAAGGCTCTGGTTTCTACCACTGCAAATTATATTTAGAAGTAACCTTCTTCCCCCAGAAAAGCAAAAGAAATAGAAGGGAGTCCTTAGACTTGAAGAAAGATACTGAGGTGGTGGGATTCCCACTGCTTGTAGAGGAGAGATGGCTGTCTAATTCCCATAGTGCTAAACCTGGCCAATCTGCCACTTGTCAATTTTGGAGCTAGGACTGGACAAGGACTTGGAATCAGCATGTCTGCAATTGGGTTAGTGCCTAGCATTTTCAGTAGTGATGAAGGATGCAGTAGGTGTGAATACCCGCATTGGGCTGACCCAGTATTCATTAGAATAATAATAATAATAATAATAATAATAATAATAATAATAATAATAATAATAATAATAATAATAATAATAATAATTATTATTATTATTTCTTAGCCGCACCCTCTCCCGAAGGACTCGGGGCGGCGTACAATAAAACATATAAAAAACAAATATGGACAAAACATACATATAAGATAGACGTATACAAGAAAAACACTTTTGCAGTGCACTGGCAGGGAACAACTCCCTGCGCAGGGCTTTTCTGTTCTTCAAAATCAACAGATTGACTTTCACCAAGGAATTCATCACTAATTGCCATGGCAGCCCCAAGAAAAGAATGGGAAGTTGAATGGCAGGATATTCTGGAACTATAAAAGGAGAACTGTGTCAGAACGTCAGAAGTGGTGGGTGTTTCATCACTGGAAGCTTTTAAGAAGAGACTGGACAGTCACTTGTCTGAAATGGTTTAGGGTCTCCTGCTTGAGCAGGGGGCTGGGCTAGAAGACCTCCAAGGTTCCTTCCAGTTCTATTCTGTCTGATTGATTGCCTGATGTACAAACAGGATTCAGAGGGGGAAACACACTGCTGATGTCCAGAAGGCAAGGGAAAAGGCAAAGGACATCTATGTTTGCTGCCTGTATTATACACAGAGTTTTTAGTCTATATATACACTCCAATAAATTGTGGATGGCCCTTAAACAATAGATATACTGCGCTACCTCACCTGCCCAATGAAGAATTGGTATGCAAACAACAGTCATAGTGCAATATAGAATATGTGCCTGGTTCAGAATTGGGAAAGAAATTTATCATGCTTTATTTATTTAATAAATTTATTGGCCACCTATCTTACCGCAGGGTAACTCTGGGCAGATGTGTATAAAAACCTTAAATGTTTGTGAATCAGAGGATTTAAAAAATGAATATTCAATTGAAATCAGAACATTTCCTCCTGACACCAATGGATAAACAGCTAGAAAAAAAGTTGTGGAACACCATTTACATATATGATAACTGCGGCCAATTATTGTATGCAGAAAGATCAAAACACTTGCCAATATCTATAATGGAGATATTAGTGAAGATGACAGAACTTGTTGACGAAGCTGACTTGTCAGATTAAAGACAATATCTAATTTATTGATTACCGGAAATCCCTTACTGACTTTTTGTATGAAAAAAGAAGAAGCTTGCAATTTATAGTTCTGATGATTAGACAGGATCAGTGATTTTCAATCTTGACAACTTTGAGATTTGTGAACTTCAATTCCCAGAATTTTGGCTGAGGAATTCTGGGAATTGAAGTCCACAAATCTTAAAGTTGCTAAAGTTGAGAAACAGTGGGACAGATTATAGAAAGAAGAGAGAGAGTCATGATGAAAGTTTACAAAGACAAATTAAAACATAATTGGTACTTATACCTGGTGTGAAGAAAATTGGAAGTCACTTCTTTATACCTTTCTTTATATCTTTTTCTTTTCTACTTTATTTCTAAAATTTTCAATTATATATGTGTGTGTGTTTATGAGGGTGTGTGCATGCCCACATATACAGTATAGTGGACTAGAAGACATATTAATTGGAATTAAAATTGCTGGCAGAAAAAACAAATGAGGAAGGTATAAAGGAATCTCCTGTTGAAGATGAAATAAGAGAGTGTAAAACCTGGTCTGCCATTCAATATTTTAAAAAATAAAATTATGTCAACACACATTACAAACAATGCTAAACATGCAGAGAGAAAAAATGAGGAAGGTACAGATTGTAGTTTTCTAGTCTCAAAAATTCATAATTTTTTGTGAAGAGAAAAAGACATTTTATATGCAAGGGATTACAACAGTTTTAGGCAAAAATATTAAAATGCAGAGACATCACACTCACAACATTATCAAAACTATGGTCTTCAATTGGAACATATGGCTGTGATCGCTGAATCATTAGAAAGATTAAATGAAAAACAATACATTTTGTTGCTGGATAATATTGTTGAGAGCAGATCATTTAACCCTAGACAATGCAAAATCGGACAGTTCATAGAAAGAGTTGATATTGAAACTAAACCTTACATACACAATCCAAAGATGTTTGGATAGATCAAAAGATAAAATAAATAAAATAAAAAAGATCCACAGAAGAGAAGGAAGTTAGATGACACAAGAAGAAGCTTACAAGAACTCAAAGAAGCAAGTAGCGACAGGCAATCTATCAGTCCATCAACATTGAATGAGCCAAAGAGAAAGTAAATAAAACTCAGCTCAACAAAGAAATAATAAGAAACAAAGAAGTGAGAAGGAAAGAAGAGAAAGGAGAAGAAGAGACAGCAATAAATACTATACAGAGTAAAAAAAATGAAATATATTTTTATTGTAGCATCAATGCTTGATGTATAATTATCCTAACTGGAATACTTTGAAGTAAGTGAAACAATAAGATATTTACAAGAAAAGGCTAGCCAAATAACTTGGAAATACTAAAATCAGTAATTAAATTTAAATAGTCAAGATTCATATTGAGAAGACTCATTTCACGAAAAGATGCACCACAATTTTAAAGGCCTGTTGCTTGGCTACATATATATTTAAGTGAAAGTATTGGTGGATGTTTGTCTTTGGCATGAATATGCCTTTATTGTTTGCAATCAATTTTTCTATCTTGAGAATTGCATTTAAATGTATGCAACCTGTCAGGGTCTGTATTTAAAACTTGGGTTTGGAAAAAAAATACCAGTTAGAATGGGGGGGGGGGGGAAACCAGCAGACACAAAATGAATTCATAGTAAATATTATTCATGAGCGATAGGAATAAATAAAATTAACTTTCTCCCTCAGGTCTCAACCAGATGCTTCCACAATGCTGAGGGCAAGACTGCCCTCCCCTGGTTTAAAACAATGGTGCATAGAAACAAATGAACTGGCCAAAATGACAGAGGGAGGTTCCTGTTGATGGGGTATGAACCTAAACCTGATTCTCCCTATATTAGAGATATGCCAATCCTCGACTGCCTGAAGCCATCTCATAGTCATTTTTTTTGGTTCCAGAGTTCTCAAGGTTGCTTCACCAAAATTCAGAAGTAAAAGAGCTGTTTTGAGAAGCATCCATTGTCCGAAGACATTTTCAATGGTCCTGTGGCCAGTGTGACTATATGCTGAGGCACATGGAATGCTGTTACTTCCTACCAAAGTGGTACCTATTTATCTACTTGCATTTGCATGCTTTCAAACTGCTAGGTGGACAGGAGCTGGGGCAAGGAATACCCTGTTGCAAGACGCTCAGGTCTTGAGCCTGGGTTGTCAGCTTTCCAGCTGACAAGCTCAGCTACTTTAACTACTGAGCCATCGTGCCCCATTTATATGTACACAATGTATAAAAAACTTAATAAATTGGTATACCCATGCTCCAGGCATATCACTGTATCACTGCCATGCCCCTTTGCAGCTCTTCCACTCTGACATAGTGTATGTATGTATGTGTGTATGTACAAATTAAGGTGTGCTTGGCTGAAATCACGGATTCTTAAGGAGGTTTCTCAGCCTAGCTTTTCATTGTTAATATATTTTGCAATCCATGGACAATTAGTGTGGTGTTACTTTGAGGAAACAGGACTAATTGCTCTGGGGATTTTTAGCCTTTCAATTCAATAGATTAATCAGTCACTTTTGGAAAAGCACCCAACAGACCTGGCTGGAACGACCTCCCCCCCCCCCCCGATATTAGAATCATTGCTGATCTCCGCTCCTTCCGTAAGAAACTCAAGACCCACCTGTTCCAATCATCTGGCCTGGCCCAATCACAATCACAATCATAATCATAATCATAATTTAATCCCCGACCTTCCTGGCCGGTATTTTAAATTTTAAATTTTGGGGTATTTTAATTGGTTTTAATTACTAGCTAATTTCAAGATCATTGTACAGACTTTGTTTAATCGGTTTTTCTGTGATTTTGTACTTCCGTTGTTTATAGTGCATTTTATTCCTGTCTGTACACCGCCCCGAGTCCCCTCGGGGAGAGTGGGCGGTTTATAAATCGAATAAATGAATGAATGAATGAATGATGATATGGAACAATCCCTCAATTGAACCTCTCTCAAAACAGCCTTCTCCTTGAGAGCTTAATTCCCTTGGAGGGGGAAGAGTATGTGATAAGTGGGAAGAAAAAGGTCAGGACTAAGAAGATGTATAATATTTCTAGGTAGTAAAATACTTCTGGTTTCCTTAAAAGTACCTTAAAAGTGCAGTCAACTTGCTACAAAGCAAAAACATCTTGATTATTATCTCAGTGCTAAAAGTAGTTATCTATTTATTTTATGTCTTTCTTGATAGTGACCCTGGAATAAGGGATTGCCTAAGGAAAACCTCCAGTGGTGGGTTCCTACCGGTTCGCACCGGATCGTGCGAACCGGTTGAAGACCGAACCCGGAAGTAACCGGACCCGGAAGTAACCGGGAACCGGCACCGGTCCTGTCACTTTATCCCCCTTGCCATCCCAACGGAGCTCGCTCGCTCCCCCGCCCGTCCGCACTAAGCTAGCTAGCCCAGCTAGCCGCTCATTGATTGGCTGGAGTTCAGCCAATCAGTGAGCGGGCTGGAGGTGACCCGTTTAAAAGTGGGTTGTCCTCCATTTCAAAACTCCCTTCTCTGGGAGCTTGCTGCTTCCTTCAGGTAAGCAACTAAGCGCGAGGGGGGGGCGGGAGGCTAGCTTCGGCGAGGAAAGGCCTCTAGGCCTTCCCTCGCTGAAGCGGCGGGCTGGCGTGGGCCGTGCGGGCGGTGGGCAGCTAGCTTCACCCAGGAAAGGCCTCTGGGCCTTCCCTCGCTGAAGCGGCGGGCTGGCGTGGGCCGTGCGGGCGGTGGGCAGCTAGCTTCACCCAGGAAAGGCCTCTGGGCCTTTCCGGGACGAAGTGCCGGGGTCGCGTGGAACGCGCGGCCGCCGGGAAGCTAGCTTCGCCCGGGAAAGGCCGCTGGGCCTTTCCGGGACGAAGCGCCGGCGTCGCATGGAACGCGCGGCCGCCAGGAAGCTAGCTTCGCCGAGGAAAGGCTCCTGGGCCTTTCCTCGATGAAGCACCGGGCTGGCGTGGGCGGCAAGCCTCTGCGAGGCTAGGCCAAAAGCCCCCCACCCTCCCCTCTCCAGCCTCGCCTGGCTGGCTAAGCCCTAAGCAGTCTTAAACAGTCTTACCTGTCCTCCTGCCTCTCTGCCTGTCTGCTGCCTGTTGCAGCATCGGAGAGCTGCTGATTCTGCCTGCTGGTAAGTAACCTGGGTTTTTTTCTTTTATTTTTTTAATGTATTTTAAAATAATATTTTATTTATTGTGCATAGAATTTTTTAAAATAATTTTACTTAAAAGTATTGAGTATAGAATATTTTAAAATGGTTTACTTCAATTTATTGTGTATGGATTCTTTTTTTAAATTGTCTCAGACTATTTTAAAAAAGATTCTATCCAAAATAAATTAAAATAAAGCATTTTAAAATATTCTATACTCAATACTTTAAAATGTATTGTGTATAGAATTGTTTTAAATTGTTTTATTGTAATTTATTGTGTATTGAATGTTTTTAATGCTTTCATTTTAAATTATTGTGTGTGGAATAGTTTGAAATGGTTACAGTATAAATTATTGCTGGTGGAATAATGGTTACAGTTGGTATAATATCTTAAAATAGTTATAGTATAAATTATTGCTGGTGGAATACTTAACAATGGTTTTTAAGGATTTTTTTTTATTTATAGAATATCTTTTTTAAATTATTGTTTGGGAATTTTTATGTTTTAATTGTTTATAAAATATATTTACTATAAGAAATGTTATTCCTTTTTGCAAATGTTTTCTTTGTGGTGCAATATGTTGCTTAAAAGTGTTCAGACCAGGTTTATATATCTCAAAGTGGATGCTTTTCTATGGGCAGGCCAGGTTTGCCACATTTAATGTGTTTCACCCTGGTTGTTTAGGTAATTCTGAGGTGGTTGCTGGTTCTGTGAGCTTCCTGGCACTGTCCTTTATAATTTCCCACAATGCCTTGATGGTTTTTATTCCAGTGGCTTTGTCTTTCCTGTTCTTAGGGTTAGGGAAAAAAACTGGTTTCATCTGCAGTCTTTTGGGGGGGAATTGTTTTTGTGTGTGTGTGTGTGTGTGTGTTTTCCTGGCACTGTCATAGTTTGTGTTTGTGGGTATGTAATGTCCTGCAGTTATCTACACATTAATAATGATCAAGTACTAATAATATTTCCTTATACATTTTAATGACCTTTCCTTTCATAATTGGTGTTTTCTTTCATACTTTTAGATTTCTAATTGCTGTTTCTGTTAGTTAGCAATTGATAAAACAAATTCCACGTGAAAAAGTATTCAAAGCCTTCTTGGTTTTAATTGTCAATTTATTCATTCTTGCACATTCTAATATTTATTCATTTTCATATCTTTGTTTTTTCCACTGTTGTGCAAACACAATTCCAACAGCTGTTAACATGTGTAAAATTAAATATGTATTTATTCCCTTTGAAATACAAGTAGTAAGTAGTAAGCTACTTACCTTCTGTAAGTAGCTCTTTTATTGTTTTGTGTACTTATTTTAATCTTATTTAAGTAGTAAGTGCACAAAATAATAAATTTCCTTTTTTATATTTTCTTTTTGTAGATCATTCATTGGGGCAAAAAATTCAGTGACATTGTCTTGGCCACTCCCATCCGGTCACATGACTGCCAAGCCACTCCCACCCGGTCACATGGCCGGCAAGCCACTCCCACCCGGTCACATGGCCGGCAAGCCACTCCCACCAAGTCACATGGCTGGCAAGCCACTCCCACAAAGGAGGCCACACCCACAGAGTAGGTTCCAAAAATTTTTGAAACCCACCACTGAAAACCTCCCACGCTCCTTGTTTGTGTATTGCTAAGAGGAGAGAGAAATAAATTTGGAAAAACATGGGCAGAGTTGTCCCAAACCTATACTGTGTACCCGGGACAAGCTGCAACTTTTCTCAATGAAAAGGAGAAATGAGAGTGGATTTTGCATGGCTGTTGTTTGTAGTTTAGGAATTCACAAGAACTACAACACAAGACGTTACACTATTTGTAGCATCAACTCTTGGTCAGTTCTGCCTTGAAATAACTTGTGCAAATTAGCCTTACACGGAGCAAAGGTTTGATACTTAGTAACATTAAGTCGTTGGCTGCTAAGTGTAATGGCCAAGTAGGCAGCTAACAAGACTTCTCATCTTTGGGGCACTGATTAAAAAGGTTTGGACTGTTAGCTTTTTAACAACAAGAAGCACATTCAAAAGCTGGAGCCATGAAATCAATTTAATTGTTTGTTAATATACCCTGGACTAGCTCAGCTTTGGTCTAATAGACTTTAGGAATCTAGTTTGCCACTTTAATTCTATTAAATGTAAACAGTGTGCCTTGGAAAAAAAGTTGCATTTTATTTAGTTAGCAGGGAAAAGAAAATAATGGTTTTAAATAAACTGAGATCTAAAGTAGTCTTAAATTTGTATAATATGCTATTTGGAGGAAATGAAGAGTGATCTTTTGCATTTAAGATTACAATTTTCAATCCTAAATGCAAAAGATATAGGTTTCAACTTTTGGGTAAATTAAAAAAAAACATAGATAAAAATTGTAAAATGTTCAACAGAGTTCCACCGTCAAGCTGAAAGGCCTGGGAAATAAAATGTTTGAGCCAATAAGGCTTTAAAAATCATTTAATGTTAAAGAATAGCGAATACACATGGAAGAAATACACATCTTAAAAATAATATTGTGATAAATGGATGCAGTTATGCAGGTGGGTGACCTATAGGGGGCTCAACTACATAGCTGGGGATATCAAGAGAGGGAGATATATAGTTAACAGACTGAAGCAGCATTTGAGTAAATTTGGGTGTAGTCTGCCAGCAAGACTCAAGAACAAGGACTAGATCAGGATAAAGAGGTCACTTCTTGCCAGATAGCAATGCTTTCTTCATGAAGCCATACGTGTGACTTGCACAGCCCACACTGGCCAATGCAACTAACACTATGGACCTGCTAGATCAGGGGTGTCAAACTCAAGGCCTGGGGGCCGGATTCGTCCCCAGTGGTTAGATCTGGCCCGCAGGGCTGCCCTGGAAACAGTGAGGGACTGGCCCACGATGCCTCTGTTAACAAAAATGGAGCTTGCGAGGGTCACGTGCAGCCCTTCCGAGCTCCGTTTTCACAAGTAGAGGGTAGCAAGGGGCCATTGCAGCTGAAAATGGAGCTTGGGAGCCTGGCAGAGCGCCCCAACATGAGTGACGTCGATCTGGCCACGCCCACCCTGGCCTCCTGAGGTCAAACCCAACCTTGATGTGGCCCTCAATGAAATCAAGTCCCCCCCCCCAGCGCTAGATATATGTCCTGCTCATCAGAGAGGGTGAAGCCTGGACCCATTATTTCAAGCTTTCTATCTTTTTTCCTGCTTCTTATATCATTTTGCAATTGCAACAGATAAAGCTTGCGGACCACAAGTTTGCATGTTGAGTGAAAACCGGTGAGAGGAGAGGACCACCTCGCTAGCCCAGCTTACCTGTCTGCGAAGTAAGCGTTCTGCACATGGAGAACGCGCAGGCGGAGCAACGTTGGGCTTGCTTTCCCAGTTGAGATTGTGTTGGGGCTTGAGACGGTGGAATCGGTTTCTTGGGATGTGCAGAGCAGCATCAGTGCTTGCAGGCTGAGACTGCACTGACGTCGTTGACCCTGAGGAAAGGATAGGAACCTTGAGAACTTGCATCTAACAGGTTCTGTTCCCTATTTTCATTTCTAATTAAACTACATTCAGAATCCCTCTAAAGTAGCAAATCCTCTAAAGTAGTGAAGAGACTTATGGTAATCAGTAAGTCATGAAGCCATACATGTGGCATAATATGCCATACATGAAGAGACCTAATCAGTAAGTCTCTATTCTGGGACTTACTGAAATAGCTAATTCAAGACAAGAGCAATGGCGGATGGTTGTATCAGCAGTAAGAAACTATGTAGAAAGCAGGGGTGGTATTCACTTACTTTCCCTACCGGTGTGCAAATGTGCATGCCTGTTCTCGCATGCGCACGGCCTTCTGTGCATGCACTTTGATCGCGTGTACTGCTTGCACGCATGCACGCAGCTTGAAAACATGCCTAAATAGGACGGCATAGAACCAGGACAGGTGGGTGGGCCCACCAGGGCCCGCCCCACCCCACCTACAATTTCCACTACCAGTTCAGATGAACCGGTCCAAACAGACTGAATGCCACCTCTGGTAGGCAGGCTTCAGAGTCTAGAAAATCTGGAAATTCTGGAATAAGCAGCAGCTACGGTCTAGAGAGAACGCGACCACAATTGACTAGAGATCTCATCTCTGCAGCTACTTCACGTATGTGGTGTGCTTTTATCGATTCCTGACATACACAGGTAGTCTTTGACTTACAACAGTTCATTCAGTGACGGTTCAAAGTTACAACGGCACTGAAAAAAGTGACATGATCTTTGCAGCATCCCCATAGTCACATGATCAATATTTGAATGCTTGACAACTGGTTTACATTTATGATGGTTGCAATGTCCTGGGATCATGGGATCACTTTTGGCGACCTTCTGATAAGCAAAGTCAATGGATGAGCTATATTCAATTAATGCTACTTCAGTTACGTTACTAACTGAACAACTGCAGTAATTCACTTAACAACGGTGGCAAGAAAGGTCATAAAATGTGGCAAAATACACTTAACATCTGTCCCACTTAACAGCAGAAATTTTGGGCTCAGTTGTGGTCGTAAGTAAAGGACTACCTGTACTTCCTATGCCTATTCGGATTAGGGTTTAGTTTAGTTTTTTGAATACATATGAAAAGAAATAATTTTACTCTGGGAATTCAAGCTTATAATCCAGTAATACATTCTCTTAGAATCTTGGTTTTGGTAAGAGGGGGAAAAAAGATCACCATTTAATCAACAGTGATGGGGCGTTAGGAAGGAACTGTCACAACATTCTAAGTTCTGTTTCTGCTAACACATTCTCACAAAGGGAAAACAAATAATTCTGCTGACTATATCTTGATTAAAATATATTTTAATATACTTAGTCTATAATGCTATCCAGAATCGGACAGAGTTCAAACCCAGAAAATGAACCCTGAGGATGGTCAGATATATAATTATGCCAGTTAACCAGCTGGCACAGACTAGATGTGCAGCCTCACAAAAGTGGGACGAGGAGTGATGGTAGTTCCCCAGTTCTTTCAGAAAACAGGCAACAGAGATGTATTGGCACTGCCTTTCCTCACTGAGGATGACCCTGGACTTCCAACATATCAGTGCCCAAGTACAGAAATAACTAGAAATGGGAAAGGAATGGCCAGCGGAGAGGTAGCTAACAGAGCATAGATATGGTGGTCTGTTGTAGAGAATCAAACAAGCCCTTCCTTTTCTGACATGCCCAGTTTGTTCCGAATCAGAGCTTTTCCTCCACAGATCAGAGTTTCATTTTCAAATATTCCATATTCTTCCAAACCCAGACTTTTCTAAAACAGAGCACTGCTGTTTTTTTCCCTCCTAAATTCCCAATTGAAATATGTCTCTGGTTTTTGGGCATTTGTGGAAAGTTCAAAACAGCCGCATGATCTGCTAAGTTCTTTAGGTTGCAAGTGAAATCACCTTGCCACCTCCAATAAGTAATATATTACAGGAAGAGGTATAATATTATGTATTGAATATACAGTATATAGTTGTGTTAAGCCCTGCTAAAGTGAAACTAACCTTTAGATGATCCTAACTGTTAACTGCAATTGTTTTGGAGGGAAACTTTGTACATTCATATTTGGGCGGGTTTTTTTTTCATGTATTATGCCTGGTTAAGACCCTATGAGACCAGAGTACAAATTACAGGCAACTACCTGCTGTTGCTCAGCTCCAGTCTGAGTCATTAAATGCTGTTGTATCTATGCTGGTTTGCTTCTTGCCTATTAAAGCCCACTACACAATATATGATGTGGGGCAATCTCATATTCTCTGGCTCAGTTTTTGATTGACAGAGCAAAGGTGGACCTGCAGGGTGAATACAGGTTTCCTGTGGATGCTTCTACTACATTCTCCGGCTAACTTCTTATTTCCAGATCTAGGATTGAGAACCCTTGCAGCGCACAGAACCTAATAAAACTTTTCCCTATAACAAATGATCTTTTTCTGAAAAAAAAAGCAATTAGAAAAAAATAATTCATTTTATCTGGACCATCTCCCACAGAAAGAACCTCATTTGTCCTGGACTGCTTCCCAGAATATCTGCCCTATTATGCAGGATTATTGAAACAAATAACTTTTGCAAAGGCCAGGTTTACTTAAACAGAGCGCTCTTTTCCAGCTTGAAATCTCATGTTAATCTTATTAATGTATTGGTGATATATGGCCTTAAGTAACCGCATAGCACTTTAGAGAATTGCATATTAATAAACAGAGGTCACTGCATTCAGTTCTGAAAGTCAATTTTTTCATAGATGCTAAGTGTCAAACCAGAGGTGGCTCTGTTTTGGTCAGAAGTCAGGCTTCATCTCTGGCAGAACATCTGTGAAATTAGGTTAGAAGCCCATGTGATATTAGGGTGAGAGTTCTGGGTCCCCCTGTCTCTTTATTTGCTAGCCTAATGCATTATACTGTATTAGGCTAACAAACGGCAAACACGTAATTTTCAGTCAGTTTCTTTTTTCATTTCTTGTGAATGTTCTGCAAATTACAGATCCATAGCTTGAATGGAACTAAAGAAAAAGTTTTTGCATCTTGCAGATGTGTAAAGGTACTACAAACAGTTAAAATGAATAATACATTATCATTTGTAATCATGAAATAGCCTGATTTCTGATTCATATGCTTTGATTTCCTATTTGGGGAAGATCTCAAAGAGCTCCTAATTCACTTCTGGGTTATGAAATACATATATCTGTTTTCATTTTGGCCTTCATAAACAGAGAGGAAAGAAGTCTGGAGAAAAATATTCACAAACAAAGAGTACAGTCTAGTTAGAAGCCTACAGTCATGGATCCCCGCTCCCCATTTTACACCATATAGCCGTTATGGTGAACCTATGGTACGCATGCTACAGGTGGCACACAACAGAGCCCTCCCTGCGGACATGTGAGCCGTCACCCCAGCTCAGCTCCATCACGTATGTGCACGCGCCTCCCGCAGGCCAGCTGGTTTTTGGATCTCTGCCATGCATGCGCAAGGGGGGGGCACAAACAGGAGACACCCACACATGTGCGGGGAGTGCATTTGCAGGGGTGGCGCACACACGCACAGGGGTGGGGTGCACGGTGTG
Organism: Natrix helvetica; assembly: GCF_964273705.1. Taxonomy (NCBI): domain Eukaryota; kingdom Metazoa; phylum Chordata; class Lepidosauria; order Squamata; family Natricidae; genus Natrix; species Natrix helvetica. Next base: position 244,563,754 of record NC_138548.1, read on the forward strand.
TGTGTGTGTGTCGCAAACACATTGCATTATGTGCTTTCGGCATGCGGTGACAAAAAGGTCAGCCATTACTGCTCTATAGATTTGATTCCAGGTGAACAATCTCATCTCATTTTTTTCCCCTGCCTGTTCTCAGTGGTCAAATCACATCTGAACTGTATTATTTGCTTGCTACTGCAGGCGCGGATTCCCAAAATTGAATGCTCCCTCTTTTGTCAAGGTTGTGTAGGCATGTACACAACAAGTGTGTCCGTCCTCACCGTTCTTTTCCTATAGACTAGTCTTAAGAGAGTCAGCTTGGTGTGGTAGTTAAGGCACCAGGCTATCAACTAGGAGACTGTGAGGCCTAGTTTGGTCTTAAGCCATGTGGGTGACCTTGGGCCAGTCTCTCTGCCAGCCCTTGAAAGAAGAAGGCAAGGGCAATGCAATTCTGAAAAACCTTGCCAGGAGTCCAGGCAGTCTGAAGGTGTGTGCGCCCACGTGCCTGTGCACACACAGACACAGACACACACATAGTATCTTAACTCAAGTATTTTGGCTCTGTGTTTAATGAACCCATAGCACTGCTTCCCTGGTCCCCTGAAACATTTTTCTCTGCCACGGGAAGCATGTGTGATGATGACCCAGCTACTGAGGCATCCTAAGAACATGCAGAGCTTCCTCGGCACCATTTCTACTCCTTTCCAGAGACCTTCTTGACTCTGAAGTTGGCTTTCTGGAGTTTGACCTGAGAAGCATGCACAACAGAGATGGTAGACTCTAGACTAAGAAGTTCCCACAGACATTCTTGAGGAATAAACGTGGTTTTACAGATTAAGTCAAACATAGACTTAGGGCTTCGTTTAGAAGTGCACCTTCTGCTTGGAAAAATGAGCCAAATAATAGTAGAAAACATTTCTTGCTATGAGGAGATGGGCAGACTGAGCATCAAGCAGGGGGTCTCCTGGGGATGGGTGTTCCAAACTTGCCACTATCATTTTGAGATTAATTTGCCATTATTATTTTGAGGTTAAGCAAACTACAGCAGGTCTTATCCTTTCACCTATAATCTAGCAATGGAGGGGATGGGAAGGAAATTATTTAAGTTTTTATGGCTACTTGTTCTTGCATTCCACCATCTTTGCAAATCTTTAGTGACACAAACAAAATGGGCTGCTTCTGAAAACAAATGAACACAGAACAGGTAAGCGCTTACTTGCTTTTAAAATACTGAAAGGCATTTAAAGCACTTTCTTCTGAAAGAAACCCATCTTCCACTGAATTTCTATATTTTTGTGAATGCTGAATGAAAAAGACCAACAGGTAGCCCTCAACCTATGACCACAATTGACTCCAGAATTTATGTTGCCAAATGAGAAATTTGTTAAGTGAGTTTTGCCCCATTTTACAAAGTTTCTTGCCACATTTGTTAAATGAATCACTACAGTTGCTAAATTAGTAACACGATTGTTAAGTGAATCTGGCTTCCCCATTGACTTTGCTTGTCGGAAAGTCGCAAAAAGGGATCACATGACGTTAGGACGCTGCAACCCTCATAACTATGAACAAATTGTCAAGCCTTCGAATGTAAATCACATGACCATCGGGATGCTGCAGTGGTCATATATGTGAAAAATGGTCATAAGTCACTTTTTTTAGTGTCGTCGTAACTTTGAATGTTCACTAAATGAAATGTTGTAAGTTGAAGACTCCCTGTGTTTTGTTTTGGAAGCAATTAAAAGGCATATGATTTTTTGCTGAGAGTCTTCACATTGATCCTTGGGCATTTTTATTTTTCCAGGAATTTGAGGAGACTATTTTAGAGTTTGGCGTATCATGTCCCAGGTATTATGGGAAAATAGAATATTGTTTTGATGTAGGTTCTACTGCAGGGGTGTCCAAACGTGGCAACTTTAAGACTTGTGGACTTCAACTCCCAGAATTCTGGGAGTTGAAGTCCACAAGTCTTAAAGTTGCCACGTTTGGACACCCCTGTTCTACTGGGACTTTAGCTGCTGTGTTTATTATGGTTTTTATTATTATATGAAATACATTGCTACTTTTTTATTTTATCCTGTATTGCCAAGAAATTTATACACTGCCTAGGGAACTGTGATTCATGGTTGGTTTATAAATATCATTTATATTCATATGCAAACATAAATTATGGATACTCTTAGCATTTTTTTAAAAAAAATATGCTATGTCTACATGTTAGTTCATCTTTATTATAAAACTTCACTTTTCTGTTGAGTTCCGAACTAGGCTGATATTGCATAAGCCTCTAGCGGTGCTGTTGTTTTTAGATTTTGTTTTTGTTGTGCTGCCCTGAAATCAAGCTTGATTCCTCGATTTTGACATTTTACACGTGGATCATTTTATGAACTCTTACGTTACGCTATGTTGAATACTGCACGTGATTTTTACCTTATTGTATGCTGAGCTTAAAGTGCCAAGGTACACGTGCTTTGCTTAATAGCTATAGTTTCAGCATTTTTATTCCTGCTGCTAAATAGCAAGTGTTCTCATTAATATGCAAATTTTAATATCCTTCCACTAACCTCTTCATATATTGTACCATTCTGAACAGTATTCTCAAGTGCTGGGTGATGGCACTTGACAATAAATTCTCCTGGATCCTGGAAAGGGCTTTCCGAGAAACGGTTGAGGAGAGAAACTAGTCTCAGACCACCCCCTAGGATTCTTGTTAAGAAAGTCTTGGTTCTTCTTCCTGGGACTTTAATAAGATTGCTTTTCATGGCAGAGAGGTGATTGTGCAATTTCAACACTTTAGAAAAACGACTGCTGTACAGATGTTGTCCTATCTCACGTCACATTACTGCTAAGGGAGAGCAGTACTCAGTCTGAAACAAGGTAGAGTGGCTAATGAAGGGCTGCCACACACAATAACAGTCCTGCAACACTCCTGTACTATTGTTTGAGGTGCAGTCTGATTGTTCTCGTATATATTTCTTCTCCACCTATTCCACCGCTCTGTGCTGGGTTAGGCAGAATTTGCAGCAGTGTCACAGCGACATTCACAGCTTTCATTGTGTGAGGAAGAAGGGGTGGCAATATCACATGGGAGCCTTAAGTTTTTTTGGGGGGGCGGGGGTGATGTCCTAGCATCCGCTGTAAATTAATCTAGCAAGTTTGAGTTCCAATTTTCACGTCTTAAAAAGAGCCTACACCTAAGATATTTCACAATGGAGAAAACAAGTGATGACATGAAATGACTTGATGAATATACTTACGGCTGCGAAGGACAAGCTTAACAATCAAAAGATTTTGAGCAAGGAGCCATCCCTAAAAAAGATCCGGTTATTTTAAAAAAATAAGGGCCTTGCTCTGCGTTACATGGGTGTATGGTTCATGGAAAAAGCTGTTTCAGGTGGGCCAATTTGGAGTGGTAAAACAACATGAGGCAGGTGGTTTTTCATTCTTCCCTGGTCTAAATAGTTGCCATGCTATTTCAAATAGAACTTTGTAGAAGAGGTTGTAGCAAGAAATTAAGCGTTCTTGTTAGCCCAGCCTGCTTCTTATCCTCATCATCCATTTCCATTTCAAGCCAGTGAGGATTTGTGGGGATTTATGCACAAGGACCATTCAATTTGGCAAAGGGAGCTTAGCTTGGGGTGGGATTCTATCGGTTCGAACTGGTTCGGATGAGCCATTAGCTCTGACTATCAGCTGGGAGCGAACAGGTTCACTCTGAATTTGAAGTGCCCTCCCCCGCCCCTGGGCTATACTCATCTGTTTCCTTTTCCGAAGCCCAGCTGATTGGCGCGGCAGAGTGGATTGCTGCGCCTCAGCTGTTCTCCTCGCTAGCAGTAATGCGGAAGGTGAATTTTTGAAGCACGCACTCAGCGAACTGGTTGTTAAACTGGTAGGATCCCCCTCCCCCTCCGAGTTTAGCTGTTCATTTCTGATCCAGAAATTCGGTCTCAGCGCTATACTCTTCCATGCAGCTTGCAAATTATATCCAAGGCTAACAAAAGCACACAAACTAACACTTCCATAAAGCTTTAGCTGGAAAACCACATTTGTATGTTTAAAAAATAATAATATTTTTTTTGAGGCAAATGCTTCGTACCAGACTGAGATTTTTGATGAGATGAGTTTTTTTCTCCCAAGGGGCCAGCATCATAGGGGCCAGCACCTGGCACCTGAAACATATAGCTGTCATTCGGCAGAGAGTGGGTGCGGCCCACAGAAGTCTTCCCTACTCTCAGCAGATCCTGGTTTGATGAGAGAATCAGGGGATCATTAATGGAAGGAAGATCGGTCTAAAAAAAGAAAAAGAGAGAAAGAGAATGTCACAGAAGTGGAAAAAACCCCATGTGTTTATTGGAACTGTGGCAACAACCACTGCAACAGACACGAAATGTGGTGAGCATGCAATTTATTAGGCTGTACAACTTCTAGTATAACCAAATGAAATTGCACAAATGAGTTGACCGGGAAGCAATAATCTTACATTTTTACTATTACTAAAGCACCACACACAGAATGAACTACATTAAGAACAAAATATACAATACAGGGGAACAGAGAAACAACATTGCAACAATAAACCATGACTATTTCGGGATTAATTGAACAAGCATCATGCCTCAAGGCTTGGTTAACAATTGCATGCTTTGCAAAACTTTAGTCCTTTAAATCGGTAATACAAATCTTTTCAATCTCTTCCTGCTCAAAGGAAGCTTTCGCAGGAATCCGTTCATAATTCTAGTTAATTTTCTTAACAAAAAGGGAGCTATGTTTGCCTACAGACAATTTCGTTATATACATGATGTACAATGACAATAAAGGCTATACTACTACTATTATAGAATGCATATTCTGTTTGTGACCTTGATTTTGTGTTGCTTTAAAAAAATGCCTGCATCTACAAGCAGAATTACAAAAGAACATTGATAATGTATTTTCAACAATAAGGAAAATACATTTTAAAATAAAAAAATAATCTAAATAATAAAAATGTACTGTTACCAAAGTCTCTGGTCTCGTTCTAGTTTTCATAATAGCTGAAAAACAATCTGTTAGAAAATCTTGTAATGATTTTCTAATCTAATTCATAGTGAAACAAAACATAAATAGCGTACATATTATGCAGTAGATTTAACCAATGGTTTTTAATTTCTTTAATACATAGAACAAATTTAACTCTGGTTTCAATTAAGGATTTAGATATTAGATTCATCTATAGCTAATGATTCAGATAAAAAGAGTTAAATGCATTGTACACGACTATCAAGTCTTTTTTTATTTCTTAAATTAGATGATATCCTAATTCAATTAAAATCAGTTGAATCGCTATGTCAATTATCTTTCCCTCCCTACTGCAGTGATATATTTCATTTCATGGCAAATACTGGGCTATGCCCAGACAGCTTCAATGAATATATGCACAATTTGTGGAATTTCATTTGACAAGATAAAATTGACATTCATTATGGTTTGAATATATCTATATCAGCTACTCCATCTGTTGTCTACATATAGTATTTTTAAAAGACTTTTATTATCTTTGCTTTCTGCATACATTTGCTCTTCTAACAATACTTTTAGCCTAAGTAGAGACAGGTTACTTCCAAATAAGGTTTCCATCACTCTTCCTTCAGAACCATTCCTACTTTCCCCATGGTTTCATTTCTCTTAGCAGAAATAGAAATCTGTTAAAATCGGATAGAAGGACTAGTTGCAGGATGTCATTCGGTTTGGCATCTAAAATGTTCTTCTTTCTGAAAAACCTTTCAGATACTTAAGAATAGATGTAGTACTCATTACTAACGTAAGACCCTTTAATTTCAATAAGGCATGATATGATTTAGTCTAGATCCAACCCAATCTTGTAGAACATTGATTTTTCAGAAAAATAAAAATGAATGCACCATGTGTTCTTAGATATTTAACTTTGCCGAATTATAGAACTGTAAAATAATTGGATACTGTACAATTTGAAACAACAAAAGTGAAAGTTTCCATGGAGATTAATAAATTAGTCAATATAAATATGCTGTTAATAATAAATACAACAAGTTCTTAGGTCTTGTTGGAGTAAGAATGACCTGATAGCTTAGATGAAAAGCAATAGAGAATGTTTTCCATTGTTGTATTTAAATTCCAATCTTAATTAGTATCAGTTTTATGAAGAACTCACTTTTTTATGAATAAATCATACTGAGATAAGGGGATAAGGAGTCAGATTAAGTCTAAATATTATAAGACACCCATAACATTTGCTAATTTAATATACTGTGAAAAACAGTTGGTGCAGTTATACCCATAGTTCCCTATGAAGAAATAAAACTGATTTTATATATGTGATATATATCTGAAACTGGCATTAAAACAAAAAGAAGATGAATTTTGTAATATACTGAACTCTTCCAAAATATTTTAAAAATTAAAGGGCCACATTTTAAAAATGTAGGTTTCTCAATTGTATGAGAGTATTGAAATATTTTTTTATATTATGCAATAACATAAAAGTAATTCAAATTAAAGCAATTTGAATTATTAATATTGAAGGTATGCATTCTTAAATAATATTTACACTTGTTTACAAGCTTCTACAGTTTGCATGAAGTAAGAGATCTTAATATTTTTGTCAAGTGACTGGATTGACTTTTAATTTGATGCAAGTAATCTACAGGAGTTTAGAGTTTGCCAGAGCCATAATCCTACTTTATGATTGATCTTGATAGACAGTAAAATGCTCCCCTTCATTTAGTATCTCATTTTGAATGGAAATTAACCATTCGAAAACTTTCACCGAAGCCTTCTAAGTCTTTTGCAAATGATGCCATGAAGCATGATGGGAAATATTGTCACGGTTTAAAAGATATGTGTCCCACTTAAGTAATAACTGTTATGGCAATCTACTAAAATGATAAGAGAATTCATCAACCCAACACACAGCTTAAAAGTAGATATGTGAACAAGAGTAAAATAAGAATGGATCCACTTAATGTTGGGAAGGAGTTATGCCTATTGTACAGCAGAAATAAAGCATTTGATTGCTATTAAGCAGCATAATATCTAATGTTTCAGGAGGAGATGGTTAAAGCAGGGCTCAAAATACTGGTAAACATGTCTCACAATGTTTTAAAAAGCCATTCTTGATTAAAAACTTAAAGAGTACAAGTTGAGAAAACAGTAAAAGGCGTTGCCTGCAAAACTTCCTAGACACCTGTTTGTACCCCAGTTTGGATTCAAAAGTGGGATCGTTATATCATGACATTTTCCACATATCTGTAAGCAATGCAATCACTTTGATGTGGCTTGATATGCTTTTCAAGAGAATCTGATTTTCTTAGTGGCTGATACCCATAATGAAAGAGTACAAATACAACCTCAGAGGCAGCATTGAGGGTAATCCCAATGGAACAGATTTCTTGATGCTAATAAAAGGTTAAGAATTGCTCATCTGAAAATGCCATAGCTGTTATTACCCTCTTGACCACAGTATTTAGAACCCTGTAAACATCATAAAATACAGCGACCAGTGTATGTACATTGCTCTCCAGGGCATTAAGTAAGAGCGTGTTATTATCATCAGGTAAAGAGTCATCCGTCAAAGCTAAGGACCAGGAATTTTCAGAGAGAATATCTGACGTCAGAGACAAAGCCTCCATCTCAGCTAGAGGGATCTAAACAAGGGAGAGATGATCAAACATAAGAAACCAGGACACATATGCATGTCTTTGAGAAAAAAGAAAGCGATTACCACAATCATTATCCTTTAAACATGGAGGTGCTTCCTGTGCTATTAAGTGCATTTATGTCATGCTCATTATTCTGTAGCTAGGATCCTCAGGAAAAGCGACTGAACTCCCCCCTCCCCCCCAGCCCTTCTTCCCTTTTTTTCCTAATTCTTTTAATCAGGCTTACAAATAAGCAAAATGGAAGCCACAAACTGCACTGAGGATATTGTCGTTGAGGGATCAAAGGGCCAGCATCTCCAGAACGTTTAAAAACCATCCCAATTACATTTAAATGATACATTATTTTCAAAAGTATAATTCTCTAGCTCCAGATTTCAAAACACCAGGGCAAAACTGTCTTTCTGGAAGTTACTGTCTCAGATATTTTCAGGGTTTGTTTGTTTTTTTGCTTTAAAAAAATGTATCAAACTGAGGAACAATGAACCATACAATTACCATATTTTTGGAGTATAAGACGCACCTTTTCCCCCTCAAAAAAGAGGGTGGAAATCTGGGTGCATCTTATACACTGAATACAGCATTTTTGGCCTCCCGCCCCCTTTGCAAAAATGGCCATGGATAGTCTTTAGTAGCCTTGCAGAGTGCTCCTGGGGGCTGGGGAGGGCAGAGATGAGCGAAAGACGGGCCATTTTTTGCTCATTTTTGCCCCCCCAGCCCCCAGGAGCACTCTGTAAGGCTACTAAAGACTATGCATGCCCTTTTTTTTTGACAAAAAATGAGCCATTTTTGGGAGTTCTGCAGAGTGTAAAAACTTTTAAAAATTTGCCTCTTTAAAATCTTGGTGCTTCTTACACTCCGGTGCATCTTATACTCCGCAAACTACGGCAAATCTGATTGCACCTAAAAAGGCAATGATCCCCCATATTTGGAAGAGAAGGAACCCTGGGCTTTGTCACAAAGCTTGGCAACACAGAGCCTTTGGGTGCCAGCATAACTGCGGTTCCCCAAATTGTGCAACCGACTCCAGTTAAAATGATTTTGAAGCAACGTTGAAGCAACTTGAATTTAAAAGTTGCACAACTCTTCAAATTAACAATCTCATGAGATTTTGGCTCGTGCTTTGGTGGAGAAGAAGCACCTGGAATCACACAAAACCGAGTCTCTGAAATCTGAAAGAGTTGCCAATCCTTGCCTTCTAAAAGCTTTGCTCTCCCAGGTTCAGCAGGACCATTGCAGAAGAACTCTTACCACAACACACTGGATCTAGCCTCTGCATTTAAGTGTCAAGTGTTCAATGTAATCTTTTTTAAATTTTATGTCACATCAGACAGGGTTAGCAATTATGATTTCACTGATTCCTTAATTTTATATACAATGGGTAGGTGAAATTCATACTCAAAACTGGAATTCATATACCAAGCACCATGTTTTCTATGAAGAGTAATGTTTTTTTCAAGCCCCCTTTTCTTTGCCAGGAAATAAGCAATTTCAAGAAACAAACAAACAAACAAAAATAAAGAGGAACTCTCCATTCCAAGTCTCAAGGTCAAGGGGAGATAGATTACACACTCCTTTAATCACACCATCAGCATGGTTAAAGGCAGGACACATAGAGAACCACAGAAGTGACCTTGGAGAAGGAATGTAGAAGTCAGCGAAACATGAACTACCCTAGGAAATGAAGAAAGGGTTAGAAAGAAACATGAAGTGATTCTGCCTTGATTCCCTTCAGCATAAGAGGGGAAAGAAAGGAAATGCTGTCAGGCTTTCAAGATTGTTACTATTGTATATCCTATATCAATAAAGAGCTCCAGTTTATGTTTCCTGCCCTGGTCTACCTTAAAGATCTGAGTGACTATTCTTCAATTATTTCATGCATATCCAATAAACCTATGTCTTAAATTTACCTGTTTATTTATTTCTCACCTTTATTGTTTTTTTATAAACAATTCAAGGTAGTGAATACATCTAATACTCCTTCCTCCTTCTATTTTCCCCATAACAAGAACCCTATGAGTTGAATTGGGCTGAGAGTGAGTGGGCCAAGGTCAGCCAGCTGACTTATGTGGCTAAGGCAGGGCTAGAACTCACAGTCTCCCAGTTTCTAGCCTTAACCACTAAACCAAACTGGCTCTCTCTATATCTTATATCTCTTAAATTTTACTCCCATTGCTGTAAAAAAAATGCCTCCCAATAATTGTTTGAAAAAATTAATGTTTCAAGATAGTTTCAAGTTAATTGGCCAGACTCTTAATTTGTTTTATCAAAAAATTGAGGCATATCAGTGGTGGGTTACTCCTGGTTTGGCCCGGTTCAGCCAAACTGGTAGTAGCGGCAGTGGGAGGCCCCGCCCTCCTGCCCGGACACTTCTGCACATGCACAGAAGCGTTGCACGCGCATGTGTGAGAGCACTCAAATTGGTAGTAAAAATATTTGCAATCCACCACTGAGGCATATATTTAAGTTTCAAGGTGCTTGATTTGAAGCACCATTTGATTCAATATTAGGCCAGAAACTATAAGCTAAGTTAGTTTCTTCTACTGTAGATTATTACACTATAAGAAAATACCTATATGAAAGTCAGATGGACCTCTCCAAATTGTATATCCAATCTTAGATTTCAAGAAGCAAGCAAGCAAAGCGATATACTTGCTCGCATTACTTAATCTTTATATTAATTCTCTTGCTCAAGTTAAATAAAAATGAGTAACACAGTGATTTTATCCTTATCCCAGTTGAACCTAAGGTAGAGTTTGCAATTAACAATGTACTATAACAAAGAAAATTTAAATAACTATTACACCAAAACAAAATATTCTTGGTAATCTTTACCAAGACATGTAGCAGATAAATACATAATTGGAAGATAAATAATCTCACCATAGAGCAAGTGAATGATTTTAAACATGCAGAAGTTATCTTCCAAACCCTCTTTAATGTGGAAGAACCAAATGTATATGTGCAAAAAACAAAACAAAAACCCCTTCCAACTCAATTTGCCAGCAGCAAAGGCAATAATTTTGCCCCTGAAGCAGTAAAAGCCTTTAAGGCAAAGGTACCAAGCCTGATGCTTTATGGTGCATACGCAGCATTAGAAATAGTCCAGGCTAAATTTACAACAGTGATGTTTCACGTCCATTGGTGCATTCCAATGCTTTCCCAGATTGCAATTACCGTAGGTTTCTGATAAAGAGGTATGTATGAGAACTTGTCAGCTAAAATATTGGCTAAAAGTAAATTGCATAGAAGACTCTTATGCACCCTTAATTCTTATGGGCAAGTTCATTTCCCCTTGGAAAAATATAGTTATAGATTGAAATTACTGTGGTTTTTCACTTCATTTTTTAAAATTCAACAGAGATAGAGCAGCATGACATCAAAAATAAGCTTGTGCACTTGAAACTAATCTACAGAGGCATAGAATTTTAGCACTGTACTATTATAAGCACCATCTGTGCAGAAGATTGTTTAAGATAGTTAATTGCTTTAGTAATATTTTGTCTGTTTAGTACACAATAGCTTTTTTTACAAGCTATGCTTTATGCCATGTCATCCACAATTCTGGACTGCAGGTACAATAATATCCTTCTCTAAGACTGTCTGTATCCCTATTTGAAAAAAAAATCCATAGTATGAATTCTGCATGTCTGTTCCAGGTATCAATTTTGGTTCTCTATATTAATACAGATGTAAACTGGCTGACTGGATTGACCGAATGGAAGAAAATCTTTGTTTCCTGTTAATTTCCCATTTGCCTGAAATATGTAAGAAAGTTGCTGAATTTCACTCAATGATAATTGCTGTAAGGAGGATTTGGAGTCTAAGAATAGAATTGTTAACTGAAAATTACAAAATTTATGAAGGATTTCCTACAAATTCTGATTTGGTAGTAAATGGACCTGATATTGAGAACTAAATACTACATCAATTTGAATAAGACAGATTATCATGCTATCATCAATAAAAATTAAAATAATAATTCTTTACTGTCACTTAGGGCAAAACATTTTGGAAATGGACAGTACAGAAACTATCTTGAAATTTTCCTCTCAACTCCCCTCTGGCCCATGGAAAGTAGCTAGATATAAAGGTATATGAGAATGACCTTGGGAGATGAGGGAAAGAGATGCTGCCTAGGGAACAATCACATAAAGAGGGGTGGGGGCTGCAGCTGGATAAAGGGCAGAAAAGGAAGAAAGGATTTGCCTAAGTCAGGGAGTTGAAGTCCACAAGTCTTAAGAATTCTGGGAGTTGAAGTCCACAAGTCTTAAAGTTCCCAAGTTTGGACACCCCTGGCCTAAGTTATCAGGCAGTAAAAAGTAATGGTGGAAGAGCTGTGCATTTGGACTTGCAAGGTTCTGTTAACGTAGCCTTCCAATAAAATAGAGTTAGCTCATCTTGTTATCTTTCCTCTCTGGTCTGTTTGGGTGGCTGACATCTTAAATTATTCTTGGAAATGAAGCTTCCAGACTGATATTATTACTTATTACTTCAGCTGATAAAAAGGAAAATTGATTTCGTGAGTATATTTCAGAGAAAATTTCCCCTGAACTATTATATCTTTTCTCTACAGCAGGGTTGTCAAACTCAATTTCATTGAGGGCCGCATCGAGGTTGTGTGTGACCTTGGGGGGCCAGATGGGCGTAGCCAGGATGGGGTGTGTGTGGCCCTCTGCAAGCAAAAATAGAGCTCAGGAGGGGCACATGTGGCCCTCCGGGTCCTGTTTTCAGCCAGGATGGCCTTCTGCAGCGCTCTGCAAGTGAAAACAGAGCTGGGGGGGGGGACACGTGGCCCTCCCGAGCAATGTTTTTGCTAGCAGAGGCACCACAGGACAGCCCTTTCCTGCTTCCAGGGTGGCCCGCAGGCCAGATCTAAGTACCCCATGGGCCATATCTGGTCCACAGACCTTGAATTTGACACCCCCGCTCTACAGTGAAGGTCAATCTTCCAGCACAGATAAATGGAGCTGGGATCATATAAATTGCTGCATCATAATAACTTTGCCTTATCATCAGGATGAAAAAAATGTTATAATTTTGTTGGAGAGGGAGTGGCCAAACCAGGGGGAGGAGTCAAGTGAGGATTTAGTCTGGAATCTTTTCCCAGACATAAGAGGGCAAGTTTTAATCCACCTTGAAAGCCATTGAACCTTATCTAGTCTGGCCCAGGTGCAAACTACCTGTTGGGGAGATTGCTGTGATAGGCACTTTGACATATAGGTCTGGTTGTTCTCCTCCTGATAAATTTTCTGCTATTTAGTGAGCTGACAAACTTTGAAAAGGCTTCTAGTAAGAACTTTAGAGAGCCAGTTTGGCGTAGGTTTAAGGCACCAAGCTAGAAACCTGGAGACTGTAAGTTGTACTGTTGCCTTAGGCACAAAGCCAGCTAGGTGATCTTGGGCTTGTTACTTTTCCTCAGCTCTTGGAAGGAAGCTGAAGGAATCACTTTTGAAAAACATTGCTAAGAAAACTGCAGGGACTTGCCTAAGCAGTCTCTGAGAATTGGACATGATTGAATGAGAAGAAAAGAAATCTTAACTCATGTTTAATTTAATCATTTAAATTAGTTGATTTCAGTAATTGTGAGTTGATAAAGTTTTTTTCTCACCTAGGAAACAAGTACTCTTCTGTGATTATATCTTTTAGGATATCTGTATGCATCATTTAAGGGAAAATCTAAGACTTGCTTCAGGAGTATTATCCTTATCCATCTGCAAATTTAATTCAATGATCAATCAAACTATAATTAATATACTAAGGTATCTATAATCAGAACTACTAGGAAATCTTACTGGCAGATTGATGTTTCATTAAGCAAACTAAATCTCTTTACAGGAATAATGATATGAATAAAATAAATACGTGTTCTCAGCTGGTGGCTCACACATGGAAGGTAGAGAGAAATTATAGGAGAGGGCTGGCATTTCAATGTGATCATTCTATTTCAGAGTTTTGATGATCTTTTTTGGAAAAAAATCTCAAAAATGATTGGAAATTATTAGAATTTGTGCTATTTGTTTTCAACATTTATGATCAAGGAGAGTTCTAAGCAGAAGTGGGTTGCTACCAGTTCCCACCGGTTCGGGTGAACCGGTAGTGGAAATTGGGATTGGGTTGCTGAACTGGTAGGGACGACAGGCTGGCCACGCCCCCGAACCAGTCCCCCAGTTGCCCATGCCAGCATGTTTTTTAGGCATTTTATAATGTTCTGCGCATGTGCAGAACAATTTACAGGCAACTGCGCATGCATAAGCAATGCACGGCAGGCGCGCATGCAAGGTACGCACGAAGCAAACCGGCAATAATGCCAGCAGCAACCCACCCCTTGTTCTAAGGGCTACCAGAAAGGAAATTTAAGTATCATATGCCTGTCCCCGCTCCTGAGAGAAACTTTGTTGGCAGTCTTACATAACATAACAGATACAAATGCATATGAAATAAGAATGTTTTTTAAAAAAAGAATATGTTGATCATGACAATTGGGTTTGCAAAGAACTGTCTGCAAATGTTGCAGTTTCAAAAACTGTAATCAAGAAACTGGGTTAGTGGGAAAAACAGTGGGAAAAGATTACAGGTGGAGCACTTCAGACAAGCACATTGAGCCTTATCAGATTCTAGTATATTGCTACAAAGGCTTCCCCAAAGCTTGTTGAATGAAGAAACCAAGCTTACAGCAATTTTGTAAACTCTCAGTCTCTATGTATTTTGGATGTATCTGCTCCACTGTATTTTAACAGGATGTTATTGCTTTACTGTAATTAGATTATTTTAGCTCAGTCAGAATTGGATTTGAAAGGAGAAAGGAAAGGAGCTTCCTTTTGATACCAAAATTAAGTATTAATTTAATATTTGAAATGTTAAGTTACATCAGCCCTTTTGTCCCAGTGAATGTACTGAACAAAGTGCCAAGAATCTCTAATACATTTTCTTGGCCATCCCCACTTATCTGGATCTCCAGTTACAAGCAGGCCAGTTCTTCATTTGTTGACATGTAACACAGCCCACAACTTTCAGCTTAGGTTTCATGCAGATGAATTGAAAAATCAACACGTTTATCCCTACAGTTATAGAGAAGCTGTCCAGGTCAATTCCAGACTAGTTTATTTTACAGGAAATTGCTTTTCATTGGATTCTAACCTCCAGACACTCTATGGTAGTGCTGATTTTCCCCCTTTAAATTGCCATGTTCATGAAAATACACCCGAACCTAATTTTGGAAATTTGACGCTTAGGAAAAAAAAATTGGTGCAGAAGGGGAAATCGGCTGTGAAAAAAAAAGTTTGAATTTTTGGGTCAGTACCCAATTTGTTCCTGGTCAGAAGCATTCGTGACCAGAGGTTCTACTCTAGGAGGGAAAATTTAAAGGGGAACAAAGAAATCGTTTCAGAGGTACATGTGGAATTCCTTTCCAATTTTGTTTAGGGGGAGGGGAGGAAGAAGAATCTGCCTCTTAAGTTTAAATTCCATAGCTTTGTCTGATGATCATTTTCTAAAGATAGAAACAAATGGAGAATTCACTGGTCCTATGTGTACATGCATTTAAAAATAATAATAACTGCAATTAAACTGAAGAATCCACCCCTCCAAAGTACTGGTAAGATGATACCATCTTCCCCTTCTGGACTGTTACGCAGAAACTGTTTTGCCCTCTGCAAAAAGAGAGAGAAAGCCATGCATGGCACTTTGTATTTTTTCACTTTGCAAATCGAATAAAGGATCCAAGACATGCAGAAAGAAAACTTTGGCATGGTTTTTTTCGTTTACTAAATCCTTGGCTTGTGTTTAGTTATGGTTACACTTCCATAGGAATGGAATTAAATCCTCCTGAATTCAGCAAGGCTTATGACTGAATGCTAATAAGACCGGGTTGAAAATAATGCCTATTTTCAACAAGAAGAAATCCATTTACCCACAGCTTGTATTCAACAGCACAATCCTTAGAAGGTTTACTAGGAAATAAGCAATGCTGAATTTAATGGGAGAAACTCACAGGTGCATGCATACCGGATGGCATTCTTAGCTAACTCTATTTGATATCAAATAAGAAACCCTTTTGGAAATTGATAATATTAACCTGTTTCTCAGGGTTGTAAGTGTCAGTAGTTGGAAGGGCATAATGATGGCATACAGAGCCTGACAGGTTGTCCATCAGCTTCAACTCTCCTTCCAGAGATTCCTGGATCAGCAGTGATATGGTATCAAACAAGTGTCTTTCCTGGGAGGAGTGCCAAATAGCATGCAGAAGAATAGGCCAGGCCAAAGAGAGAGGAATGGAGGGAGGGGAGAGAAAAGGAGGGTTGGGGGAGGATCGAGAAAGAGAGAAAGCAAGAGAGACCATGGAAGAGACAGAAGGAGGAAGAAAAGAGAGACAGAAAAAAATGTTTTCAGACAGAACAGTAGTTGTTGAAATGGCCAGGAAGAAAAGACAGGGACAGAGAAGGGAAAAACAACAGTGCAATAATACCATAGTCAGAACTTTTCTAAGACATTGCTACACACAAGACTGAAACTAAACACACGGTAAGGCTAGTGGGACACATTACATTCATCCAGAGCAGCGACTGGCAGCTATTTACCGATTGGCAGAAGTATGGCTGTTTTGCAGGGCTATCATACCAACATGACAAGGGACAAGTGCAGCAGAAATAAAGAACAAATGTGCACAATTTCAAATGGAGGTGAGAATGGAAGCCAGCACGAAGCGTTGGCATCACGCAATAGCATCACCGTAACCACTTGAGAGTAACATGGTTTTCAGAGGTGCTGGTGGCTTGCCATATCTGTGACCTAAGTGCTCTCAATCTCTAAAAATCAGACCCTTGACTTAGTCTCCAAAGAATGAATGTAAGGCAAACTTTTGAAAACAGGAAGAGACTGAACAAACACTGGTTTTCCACAACCATTATCTGCTGGCGCAGGCATGTAAATGCTTCCTCTTGGAAAATAAGTACTCTATACTCAGTTGTTGCAACAGTGAGCTATTCTTGCCTATGTCCTTACCTATATTCTTGAGCCAGGAATAATTATCTTGAAATACTGGCAAATAAATCTCCTATACGGCCTGGTGAAATCCTGCTCTTAATCCCATTCCCAGATGTAGATATGGGCAAAACTTACCTGAATCTGGCTGACATTGGAGTAATGCAGAATGCAAAAAGAGACATCAAGTTGGTTTCAAAATCTAAATTACAGATGTTTTCTGGTTTGGTGGCAATCTGTTCTTTTAGTTACAAGTGAAGGGTGGTTTACAAGAACTCTGTATAGGATTTCCTTTTCACCTCATCTGGTACAATAATACCAAAGCATTTGAAGTTCAACGTTAGACTAGGAACTGCGGCCGTGGGGGGAATTTTTCAAATAAAAGACCTAAAAAGTCACTGGCAGCAGCACCTCCTGCTCAAAATGCAGCCAAATGAATCACCTTTGTGTAACAAGTGTGTGATGATGCTGAGAAAAACAAGGGATTGGAGAGTTTATATTGCTCTAGTCCAGAAGAGGTGGGAGGGAATTTTAGAAAGAGGAAATACAAATGGGGAATATTAGTATTAGTTATCAGAACTACATTTCATTGGTTCATTTTTTTTTAAGAGAGAGAAAAACTACTTGGAAGTATTGTGATATACTTGGAAATATTGAGAAGAGTCCTATTTACTATAGTCACATAATACAGGTAGTCCTCAACTTACGGCCACAATTGAATCCAAAATTTATTTTGTTAAGTGAAAAATGTGAGTTTTGCCCCATTTTACAACTTTTCTTGCCACATTTGTTAAGTGAATCGTTGCAGTTCTTAAATAATAACACCGTTGTTAAGTGAATCTGGTTTTCCCATTGATTTGACTTGTCAGAAGGTCGCAACAGGGGATTAGATGACTCTGGGACTCTGCAACTATCATTAATGTGATTCAGTTGTCAAGCGTCCAAATGAAAATCATGTGACCATGCGGAAGTTGCAACTGTCATGTCTAAAAAATGGTCACAAGTCACTTTTTCAGTGCTGTTGTAACTTTGAACAGTCACTAAATGAACTGTTGTAAGTCGAGGACTACCTGTAGTACAGACAGGGCTCATGGGAACTTCAGTTTAGCTACCTGTGGAAGCTCTGAAAAGGACTGTTACGTCCAGTAATGTTTTACAATTGTTTTGTAGAAGTGGACTCAGCCTTCATGCGTCTCATAATTAAGATGGCTGCCTTTTGAATGGTTTCAAAGTAGTTCTGTCCACAAAGCACATGCTACAATCAGAACTCAAAGTCTCTCAAATGGCAGAGCTTTATGTCACCATCTAATGAGCTGTCAAAGTCAAAAAGTCTAATCCATCTGAAATCCAAATGCTCTGGTTTAAATTATATACACAGCATCGCTGAGTTCCCTTTGACTTTCCATGATAAGGATTTAATTTGTGGTTACTGAAATAATTAAGAGTTTATAATTAAGCGTTGTCATCCTATGCATGCTTGCTCTAAATCCAGAGATTTATTTTCTAATAACTGAAACCTTAAAATATTGTGCTTGTATTGTGCACAGGATTTTGAAAGCCAAAGTATCGTTGAAAAAAAAATATGATTCTTAATTTCCATTTGCTGGGCTCTTAATTTCAGAAATGTCTGAGATGTTGAGATTAATATACAGAGTAAAGCTTCTGCAGTAACAAGAGGAGTCATAACTTAACAGCAGTACTACTTTCTATGCAGGAAACAGCCAATGTGTATGATGCCATGAGTTCCCACAGCTATAACCTCATACAACAATGCATACAGTTTATGGAACATGCAAGCAAGGAAGCATGCTGATCACATGACTCTGCAGGGTTATAATAATATAAGAACTGTATTCCTCTTTCATCAACCATTCTTGGAATGCAGAGATTTTAATTAAAGGGAGAAAGAGTACTTTCATTAGCCATTGAAATGACACTCAAGAGTTTAAAGATATAATCGTCATAATAATACAGGCAAATATTATTTGCCAAAGTATTTTTTCTTCTAAATCAAGAGACACCTTTCTTTCTGTGATAGGCTTTTATCAGGAAGAAGAATTTTAGAGAGTTCTGAGAAATTCTAACCACCTAGTTTTGATCAGACAGAGTTAACAACCTATTGTTATGAACGGAACCTATGAACGGAAATATTACAGCAGTTTGCAAGAAGCAATATTTCTGCAGGTAATGAGATTATGATTGATTAATGAGGAGGAAAGGCAATCTCCATTTATGAAATAGGAGATTCTCCCACTCTACTGACATGGACTTGTTGGTGACTGTTGGTGCTACACTCATGTGAACTGCGGCTGGAAGTTTTAAACAATGAAACTGAATATTGTTCTGTAAAAACTAGACACCTACTTGAATAATGAAACTGCACACCAGACATACAGATGCAACAGTGAGCAGGCACCCTTCTATACAGGTGCCTGATCTCTCACCTACTACATAGATGCATTATTCCATTGAGCAGCCTTTGAATTGCAAAGGCATCTTTGAGAAAAACCTTACTGGCCTCTTCCTCCAGCACTGCCAGTAATGAAAGCTGTGTCTGAGATCTCAGAGCCTCTGTTATAAATGAGCTGGTTAAGGGGTTGCAGAACACCCTTTGCAACCAATCAATAACTTTGCATGAACATCTAATGTGTTTGGCCTGCTTTTTCTAGGCGCTCGGGAATTTTGCGGAGAAAAAGGAATACAACTCCCTGATAAATCACTGGAACCACTCAAACTTAGATTTGAGTGTATATAGTATGTTGCTGGAGACATGTGAAGGCCACTCCTCACTTCACCCACCACCTGAGTTTCTCACCATAGGATGAACCACGGACAGCTGAGAATTCACTTTGATTTGCATGGGGTTGGCGTATCCTCCAGGACTCTCAGGCAGTTCTCCTGTGTTACCGCTTGTCCACATGAAAGAGTCAGAAGGTGGCTGCACACCCGGTGTCATTGTCTTCATTTCCATTTCCAACTCCAGCTCCAGTTCTGCTTCTTCTTTAGCTTCCTTGTTACTCTCCTCCAGGTGCTTCATCAGGACAGCAATCACCACATTCACCAGGACAAACTGGGCTGTCAGCACAAAAGAGACGAAGTAGATAGGCGAGATGACGGTGTTGTAACAGGTGGATTCCTCATCGCAGTCCCGCAATGTGTCCTGGGAGGGAACAGAGGGAAGTGGAAGTGGAAATGGTTGTGGCTGAGAACTTCAGGAATTGGCAGTTTATGCCACTCAAATTCTAACTTCAAGTCTATATGGCCAGATTTCATGTGGAAGATGGGGAATGAGTGTCTTCCATGCCGATCAGTTTCTATAGAATTTTAGGAACTTGACCACTGAAAGATCCTTCTACTCTTCTAGAATGTCTTATTTTTTGTACGCTGGATGAAATCTTTGAAAAGGCTAACCTCCCACACACAGGCACAATACATTCAGGACTGCATAACATTCTGACATACATAGATAATGCAGTGCATTTGCAGTGGCTGCTTTCTTGCTTTGGCCAAGACAGAAAGATTGAATAGACCTAACCCACCAGAGCATTGGTAGGGGTGATTAGAGCCTGGGAAAAGCCAATAACATCAATAATGTGCTGAATTTGGTCATTGGCATTATTTGAAAACATTTACCTAACTCAGAAACTAATTACTCTGATTTTACTCATATTTAGCCTGTCCCTTTCGAACAGTTCTGGACAACTTTTTGGTGGCTTACTTTAACTGAACTAAAATAGTAGGTTGGTACAAAATGACATTGTGTATAGCCAAGAGTCTTTTAACATCAGGGGCTTTACAAAGTTTCAAAACAAACAAGCCATGATGCCAAACCCCAGTTGCAAATTACTGAAAGCTGCAAATGCCAGTGAGGTTCTGTGGGCTGCCTCTCTTGATGATGTCACAACCACAATGTGATCCCTGATTGGCTAAGGTCTATTCCATGAATAATGCAGAAAAAGGGAAAGCTTAATCAAGAATTGGGGTTTGGGGGTGGGGGAGGAATAATACCTATTGTTGCAAAAATTAGAAGAAACCATTTGGATAAGTACCGGTATATATAATTTGTTATTTACTTGCATATGCCGTAGTATCTAACCTATACTTAAAATTCAGAGAATGAAAATATTCAAAACAGTAATTGTGTCAGTCTTTTCAAGAGACTGAAAATGTATATTGTGTTTTTCTACTCATTTTTTCCCCCCTGACGGCAATTTTACCTTCATTATCCCATTCCAATTGTCTCCTGTGGATACACGGAAGAGTGTGAGGAAAGCCATTCCAAAGTTGCGAAATGTTGCATGCCTCCCTAAACCCTCGCAGGGATGAGTGTCATCACATTCTATATGTGCAATAAAAAAATAATATATAAAGACAATTTAGTCATAAAGGGTTTTTTTTTGTTATCAGAAACAATTCTATAGTTTAGGGGGTGCAGAGAACTTACCAAGATCCCCAAACAGCTCCACTCCAAGAGCTGCAAATATGAAAAACAACAACATGAAGAGGAGACCTAGATTCCCCACCTGCAAAGAGATAAGAAACGAAGGGGAAAAATACTCATTGAAGTTATACATCACCCAAGGAACTCTCACAATGAGGAATGTACATGCTATATTAGTCTCCCAAAGGTGGGGACGTGCCACTTTCCAGATCCTGCTGAATTAGTTTTGTCAGTAAACATGGCCCACAGTGAGGGATGCCGGGAACTGTAATTCATCAATATTTGAACATTATTAAGTTCCTGCACCTGAATACATCTCCTTTCCTTCTTTAGCTTTACTAAATCTCATCTGGTCACTAGTCTAATGCTATGATTTCTTAAGTGTGTGAACAAATACACATACTTTAAATTTAGATGTCCATAATGTTGGTCATGAGAGAAGGACTTGTGTTGAGAAAAAATGATTCTGAAAGTTTTTCTTGATCCCCAAATGCCCAGCTGAATAAATAAACCAGTTTAAAATGTCAAGCGACTAGTCCACTGACTACAACTTGCTCCAGTTCAAAAAGAAAAAAGGAAATGCTTGGAAAAGCATATGTTTCTGCTCCATCAAGAGTTGTAGCTTTGGGATGTTGTGCCTACTGCATGGGGCATAAGCACAATATCAGATTACCCCCTGGCCCATTATAGCACTGACAAGAAATCTTGTCTTCGACACCTGGTGCTTTTCAGATGCATTGGACTATGACACCACCCCAGAGGTGGCATTCAGCAGGTTCTGACCAGTTCTGGAGAACCGGTAGCGGAAATATTGAGTAGTTCGGAGAACCGGTAAATACCACCTCTGACTGCCCCCCCCCTCCAATCTATTCTCTGCCTCCCGAGTCCCAGCTGATCGGGAGAGAAAGGGGATTTTGCACTATCCTTCCCCTGGAGTGGAGTGGGAATGGGGGTTTTGCAGTATCCTTCCCCTGGAGTGGAGTGGGAATGGGGATTTTGCAGTATCTTTCCCCTGCGACGCCCACCAAGCCATGCCCACCAAGCCACACCCACAGAACCAGTAGTAAAAAAAATTGAATCCCACCACTGCACCACATGGCCACACTGCCTGGGAATTATGAGAATTAATATATCTGACTTTTTCAGGGTCTGGAAAATGAGCATTTCTCAGCTGTGGAATTGATCTTTGCTCTGAAGATCAGAAAAAAAAACCAGGAAAAGAAAAACTAACTGAGTGCTTACATTTTTAGACTTTCATTTCTATTCAAGTTTTTAAATTTCAAAACAGGTTTCATTTCACACCATTAAATTTGTGTGAATTGTGCTCAAAAATACAGCAAGTGTTGTCATGAGACCTGAACTAATTAGCTTTAGAGATTGGAATCTTTTCATGGGAAAGCAACATTCTCTTTTGAATTGGCACTAACTTACACACAATGCCTCTTGCTCATGGATGGACAAACATAATGGAATTTTCCTCCTCCATCCTATCCCCTCTATTTCATTAATGCAAGTTGCTTCTTACTTTTTATTATTTTAAACAGATAGATGGTTTTTGAATTGGCACAATCCTAAATCCCCCGCTCTTCTTTTTTTCTCACTGCATTAAGTTACTGATTTACTTTGGGGTGTGTATGTATGGGCACAAATTTTAGGAGAAGGAATGGCAGGACCTGAGGGCGGAGGCAGAGTTAAAAGAGGGATCAGCCCAGAATCCCTATGTAGCCGCAAGCAGATTTAACTACGTAGGGATTCTAAGCTGATCCCTCTTTTAACTCCACCTCCAGGTTCTGCTACTCCTCCTTCACAAATAAATACTTATATCTGATGCAATTTTCTTGAAAAGGCCAAATCTGTGATGATTAGCAAATGGATAACAAAACTCAGCGGAAGGCAAACTATACTGAAAAACATACTAGAAAAAATACTAGCTGAAGAATTCAGGGGGAAAGCAGTTGATTTCAGCCAATCCACAACAAAGTTCTAGCCTTCAAGAAGACCCAAATATAGGAAACTTGTACAGAATTATCTAAATTCCTAAGATAATTAGACAGTGAAGGGAACTTAACTGAAGTCTGGATGATAAGACTGAACGGTTACCTGAGGCAATGCTTGCATGACTGTATCCAGAAGAGCTCTCATCCCTACAGCCATCTTCAGCAATTTTAACACTACAGAAAAATGAAAGGTTTGTGATGTCATTGCCAAAATAATGATGCATGGAAAGGAAATGTAAATTTCAATATTCACAACAATTGCCCAAAGAATCGTGTCCTAACATCCTCCACTAAAAGCTAATGTGCAAGACAATGTTTTATGGAATCTTCTTCAGCCTAGAAAACTTTGAGTGTGTTGGACTTCAATTCCTAAACTTGGCACTGAGAAAGCTTTCAGCAACATATCCTGTCATGGGAACACGGTGCCTAAAATGTATAAAAACTATGTCCTGCACAGAGGTCCCAAGAATGAAGTTCCAGTTCTTTCACTCATTAATTGAGGTGATGTCAACATTATAACAGGGATGCAAAGGGGAGCTTCCCCCCCCGACAGCTACTGAGCAAAGCAAACCAGTTTTCAAAGGCCAGACATTTATCTAATCTACAGTTTCTGAAAATTCATCTTTGATCTGAAGAGCTTAAGAGGCCAAGTACATGCTCACGGATTTAAATGGCACCAAGGCTGAGGAAGAAATCAAAGTTGTTTGTACTCTTTGATTCCAAATCTAGGACACAGCAATAGTGAGCTTGTGATCTTCCAAGCTAATGACTTTATAGCCTAATGTCACCAGACTCCACTTGTTCCATAATAAACTCCTTTAATAATTTGTTGCCTAGAGCAAACAACACCATATATAATTAATTAATAACACCATTGAAGTACAGTGGCAGAAATTAATCAGAGTAGTTGGGACTACTTTTTTTAACCCATTATTATTTGTAATGTCTGACACCCAATCAAGTGTTCACAGCTGCAACAGAGACCTGATTTTGAGGAGATATGCTAAGTCTAGGATTGGAAAGACCCTGATACAAATCCCTGCTCAGCAGGAGGAGGAACCAACATCGCGATGATACGGACGTGCGGTCTCGATGCTCCGAATGAGAAGCATGGTATGTTGATAGTAAGATATATAAAGATTTTTGATTTAAAATACATAATGTGATTTGAATTATAAGCAGTGACTGTGGAAGAGATGCATGAAAGTTATTTGTAACCAATCGACAACACACTTCTACAATATGATTAGTGATTAGTAATTTAGTAATCTTTAGAGTGATATGTTAAATAAATAATTGATGATAACAAGGTACACACATGTGTTGGTTTGAAGAGAGGAAACCTGATATAATTAGCAAATGAATTTCTATTAATAAATAACAATTATAATAATAACAATGAAATGACAAGAGATATACTTAACAATATATATATATATACTGGTTCAATAAAAGGTATTGGGATACAAATAGTAAACAGCGACTTGGAAAAGAGGATTAGAAATTTTGTTATCAATCATAATTAATTCTTACTTAGAACATGTTATAAATGTTCTTGGATGATTTTAGAAATAATTAATGAAATGTCATTATTTGGTTGTATTTTTAAATTTTGGATTATTTTATGCAAAAGCACGTTAAAACAATTATAGTCAAATGAGAACTGTGGGATGTTGATTGTAAGATATATAAAGATATTTGATTTAAAATATATAATGTGATATTAATTATAAGTAATGACTGTGGAAGAGATGCACGAAAGTTATTTGTAACCAATCAACACACTTCTACAATCTGTAACGAAAGATGATTTTATTTTACTTTTTTGTGTTGTGTTTGTCTGTTTAACCCAAAATATATATTTAAAAAAACAAAAAACAAAAAACAAATCCCTGCTCAGCCATGCATGAATAGGTCAGTGATCTTGGGTTGGTCAGGTTGTCTCAGTTTAACTATGTGCATAAAATGGGGGAAAGGGAGAACTTTGGGTGACACCCTGAGAACCCAGAAATGGAGGAAGCCCCTTCTGTTGAGAAAAATCACTGATTCATCTAGCCCATAATTAGTTCCAGGGATGTAAGAGACCAAAATAATAATAATAATAATAATAATAATAATAATAATAATAATAATAATAATAATAATAATAATAATAATAATAATAATAATAATAATAATAATTTTATTTGATTAGCCGCAACCCTCTCCCGAAGGACTCGAGGCGGCGTACAATCAAAACAGATAAAAAACAAATAAAGACAAACATACATACATAAAGAACAGAGACATATACATGTGCATGGAGGAGGTAGACTCATAAGTGAAAGACAATTAAAAAACACAATTTAAAATCCCATAAATAAAATTACTGAATTAAAAAACCCATCAGGAGCGTTATGAAGTTATGATTGAGCCAGGCCAGCTATTTGGAATAGGTGGGTCTTGAGCTTTACACGGAAGGAGCGGAGGTCAGTAGTGGTCCTAATATCCGGGGGGAGGTCATTCCACAGGGCTGGGCCCGCCACAGAGAAGGCTCTGCTCCTAGGCGCGGCCCCATGACACTGTCTGGTGGACGGCACCTGGAGAAGTCCCTCTCTGTGGGAGCGGATGGGTCGTAGGGATGTATGGGGCAGAATACGATCCCGCAGGTAACTAGGTCCTGAGCCATGGAACGCTTTAAAGATAGTAATCAAGACCTTGAAACGCACCCAATAGACCACAGGAAGCCAGTGCAGCTCGCGCAGGAGAGGTGTCACATGGGAATACTTAGTACTCCCCATAATCACCCGCGCGGCCGCATTCTGGACCAACTGCAGTCTCCGAGTGCATTTCAAGGGAAGCCCCATGTAGAGAGCGTTACAGTAGTCCAGGCGAGACGTCACCAGCGCATGGGTGACTGTGCGTAGGGCGTCCCGGTCCAATAGGGGGCGCAATTGGCGCATCAGGCGAACCTGGTGGAACGCCCCCCTGGCCACGGCTGTCACATGATCATCCATGGACAGCCTGGCATCCAGGAGGACTCCCAAATTGCGCGCCCGCTCCACGGGGGCGAGTTGAATGCCCCCAATGGCCAGAGATGGAATTAACTGGTTGAACCGGGGGGCCGGGACCCACAGCCACTCCGTCTTGGAAGGGTTGAGCTTGAGTCGGTTGTCATCCATCCAGACCCGTACGGCTTCCACACACCGGGACATCACTTCGACGGCCTCGTTGGGGTGGTTCGGGGTGGAAATGTACAGCTGAGTATCATCAGCGTACAGATGATATCCCACCCCGAAACCACGGATGATCTCACCCAGCGGCTTCATGTATGTGTTGAACAGGAGTGGCGAGAGGACCGACCCCTGTGGCACCCCACAGGTAAGGGGGCTTAGGGTCGACCTCTGCTCCCCTGCCAACACACGTTGCGTCCGGCCAGAGAGGTAGGAGCCGAACCACCGCAAAACGGTGCCCCGGACCCCCAACCCCTCCAGTCGGTGCAACAGGATACCATGGTCGATGGTATCAAAAGCTGCGAGAGGTCTAATAGGACCAGGATAGAGGAACAACCCCTATCTCTGGCCCTCCAGAGATCATCTACCAACGCGACCAAGGCCGTCTCTGTGCTGTGCCCGGGGCGAAAGCCGGACTGGCGCGGGTCTAGATAATCATTCTCCTCCAGATGTCGTGGGAACTGAGAAGCCACCACACTCTCTACAACCTTCGCCAAAAAGGGAAGGTTGGAGACAGGACGATAATTGGCCAGCTCCGTAGGGTCCAGGGAAGGCTTCTTGAGCAAGGGTCTCACCACCGCCTCTTTCAAGGCGGCCAGAAGAGACCCCTCACCCAACGAAGTGTTCACTAGGCCCAGGAGCCAGTCGCGTGTAACCTCCCAGGATGCCAGCACAAGCCAGGAGGGACACGGGTCCAGTAAACATGTGGTAGGTCGCAGTCGTCCATGCAATCTGTCCAAATCCTCGATGACAACCAAGTCAAACTCCTCCCAAAAAGGTTTCTCAAGACTCGCCACTGGCGTCTCGACTGGACCACTGAAGGGGACCCAATCCTTCCGGATTTGAGTGACTTTATCCTGCAGATATTTCCCAAATTCCTCTGCCCTGCCCTGTAGAGGGGCCTCCCGCGGCCTCTGAAACAGAAGAGAGCGGGACACCCGAAACAGGGCGGCAGGGCGGTTCTCTGCGGATGCAATGAGAGAAAATGACACTTTTTCCATGCAAAATAAGTATTTATTACTAGACAACCAGTTGGCTATAATGGAGTTATTAGCAATAGCAGTAACACTGCATATATATATATATATTGAAGATGGCAGGTGTGATCCTGCCGAAACGTTGCAAAGACAATCTCAACCTTACACGGGAAAAGACCCGAATACAACAAAACCAGCATATATATATATAGTAGTAGACATATATATATATAGTGCTTCACAGCCCTCTCTAAGCGGTTTACAGAGTCAGCGTATTGCCCCCAACAATCTGTGTCCTCATCAGGGGTGGGTTCCTGCCAGTTCTAACCTCTTCTATAGAAGAGGTTCCACAAATCTATGGTGCCGTTTAGAACCAGTTCCAGCTCCCTCCCCCCGCCCGTCCGCACCATGCTTGCCCCGCCCACTGCTCACTGATTGGCTGGCTCACCAATCGCCCCCGCCCGCCTCTAAGAGTCCTATCTAAACCTTAAAGTCTTAAAGCTGTCAAGTTTTAGGTTTTTTTCCTAAAGGGTTAGGGGTGCAAGGGTCTTGTAACTTGACAGCTTTAAGACTTGCACACTTCAATGCCAGAGTTCCTCAGCCAACATGACTGGAGGAGGAATTCTGGGAGTTGAAGTCCACAAGTCTTAAAGCTGTCAAGTTTGAATACCCCTGGCTTTTTTCCCTAAAGGGTTAGGGGTGCAAGGGTCGTGTAACTTGACACCTTTAAGATTTGTGTGCTTCAAATGCCAGAGTTTCTGAGCCAACATTTTGGTTGCTAAGCAAGAGCGTTGGTAAGTGAGTTTCACCACATTTTACAAGTTGGCCACACCCACCCAACCACATGCCTGGCAAGCCACTCCCACTCAGTCACATGACTGGCAAGCCACTCCCACCCAGTCACATGACTGGCAAGCCACTCCCACAAAGCAGGCCACACCTACAGAAGAGGTTCTAAAAAGTTTTGAAACCCACCACTGATCCTCATTTTACAGACCTCGGAAGGATGGGAGGCTGAGTCAACCTTGAGCTGGTGAGACTTGAACTGCCAAACTGCCGGCAGTCTTCAGTCAGCAGAATTAGCCTGCAGTACTGCATTCTAACCACCTCACCACCACGGCTCTTAGCTATTAGCCCAACTAATAAGGCAAAATAATAGACCAAGGTTAGCATTAGCTTTGTAGTGGATGCTTAAGCTGTATACATGCTATGTATGTAGAAGACTCTAGTATGCCAGAAATGATCAGTTCCTATTTGGCCAAACGATTTATGGGTGCAGAGCCCCAGAAACAATGGGGGGGACTGACCTCGAGCAATCCTGAGGACCCTCATAATGCGAATAATGGTAGGGTTGATGGGCAGTGATGCATTCACCTCAATCTCTTCCAGCGTGATCCCCATGATGGACAAGAGGACAATCGCTAGGTCCAATTGATTCCATCTGAAGGTGAGACAAAAATGAAATGGAAAAAAATGCTAAATTATTTGTTAGCGGAAGGAGGGGGTTATATGACAAAGAATTCCAATCATTTCAGGCATTTATGCATTCATGAACTGACACTCCACCTTTACCAGTTTTTGAGATGAAACAAATTAAACAAAAGATGTATTATTAGGATACAATTTAGTCAAGTCTGAATACACTGGTACTGTACCTGGAATGGAGAAATAAAAAAAAAAGAATTAATCTGCAGGGCAACAGAAAGGATAAAAAGATAATGTTGACTTAATTTCCTTTAAATGTTTTACTTAAATTACATTTCTCTAAACGTTTTATTCAACTAAGTTTAGTTTGTCCGGAATCTTTTTTTTTTTAAAAAGATTTGCCCTTTGTTTAATTGCTGGTGGTGGTGGTGGTGTATGTAAGGAAGATCTTCAAGCTTATATGGCAAAGATGGGGGTTCAGGTAGAAATGAAGAACATGATGCTCTTGGTGGAGAAGTATCACATTAATTCTATATGACCCAGGTTTATTCAATATGCTCACGTTTTGTGTCTATATATGTGTGTCTGTGTCTGAGAGAGTTCTTCACAATTTAATCAGCTCACTAAAATAATGACTGATAACTAGTACGGAGAAACTCTCTGTTTTGCTGCTACCGCTGTGTAAGTAAATGCCTTATTTGGGACTGCTGAACACATGGGGAGATATGACAGTGGCACTAACAGCTGATTGTTCTGCATGCTCATGAGCACATTAGATCCCATTTGGCACACATGGGCACATCTAGAATTGTGAGACCAGGTTAGGAGCACCAAATGGCTACCATGGCAAACATGACCATCTTTCCTGAGTTTGCTCTTCATTGTCCCCTCTAATCTCCCCATATCGTAGCTGTCACCTCAGTTTGCCTTTGGCATTTTACTAAATAGGTAGGCATGCCAAGCTGTAGTCTCCTTTCATTTCTTTAAAAAGAGCGCCTCAAGGATAAATGCATTTTTTGGAACTAAACATTGTGTCCAAGGCTGGTATTTTGCATTGCAGCATGAGAACTCCTCATTTTAAAAACATAAATGAATAAAGGTACAAGCTATAGGAAGCAACAAGGGAGGAGCCAGCATTTTTTTCTGGTGCTTATGAGGGCTACAGTGACAACCCAAATTATCAGTGTGACGGGAAGAGGATTGGTCCTTGACTTATGACCACAATTGGTATTGAAACTTCAATATGGTCATTAAGTGAGTTGCACCTGATTTTATGACGTTTTTTTGCTGGGGTCCTTAAGCAAATCAATGTAGCCATTAAGCGATTCATGCCATCGTTAAGCAAATCTGGCTTTTCCCAGTGACTTTGATTGTTCGAAGCTCCTGGGAAGGCTACACATGGTGATCACATGACTCCCAGATGCTGTAACCATTGTAAATACATGCCAGGTGCCAAGTGGCCAAATTTTGATCAGGGACCACTGGGACACTGATGGTCATAAATGCGAGGATCGGCTGTCACTTTTTCAATGTCGTAACTTCAAACTTTTGTTAGACCAACATTTTAAAGGTTGAGGACTACCTGTAGTAAGAGAGTTACAGCTGCTGCAAATGAGGTGTGAAGATGTGGTGGAGCAAAATCCACCAGTAAGACATGAATTTAGGGACAACTATACTATAACTATATGATTTTACCATAAAGAGTTTAGCAAAACACTTACTTCTTCATAGAGGGAAGCAGAAATTAAGAAAAATGGGCACCCATGTTCTCAGGTACTTCTGTATAATTTAAATTTAACGGGCAGAGATGAAATATCCATATAAGGAGCTAGAAATACTTCTATATATCACAGCTAACTCAGCTAGTTTCAATAGTTTCAATAGGAAATAAACCTGGTATCTTTCTGAGTTTTGTCCATTTATTTTCCAATTTTTTACTAAGTGATTAGTCCTTTAACTGCTAATGACTTAATTAAAAAATAGGAAAATAAATCCATTTGCCAAACACGATAAATAGATAGCTAAAATTAAACTTTCTAATATATAAACCAAGACTGATTCTAATACAATGAGGATCCACTTTAGAAAGATTTTGAGGTACAATGAAAAAGGCAGAAAATTACTATTAGGTGTTCCTATTTTTCCAGAAGGTTTTCTCTTTTTTTAACTGTCACAAGAAAAGATACTATTTATATATTTAACTATTTTTTCTGTTAATTAGCATGTTAGCATTAAGAATCACCCAATAACTAATCTTCATCCACATAGTTAGACAACAGAAAGAGTTGTAACTGGAAACATTAGGAATGGCACTTTTTGAAGGGAGGGTGGGGAAACACACACACACACACACACACACACACACACTTTGCAATGTTATTTTGAATCACTATTACCTATCTTGAAAGAACCGACGAAACCCAAATGCAACGAGCTTGAAAACCGATTCCATGACAAAGATGATTGTGAAAATGTAATTGCAGATCTTCAGAGCTTCCTCAAGGATCTGAAAGCGGAGAGACAAATGGTAGATTACTGCATGCAGTAAGGAGGATATTGGCAAATTTCATTTTCAGCTGAATCCATTCTATCCTCTGCCTTTATAGGAAGAAGAGTGAACTGCTAAATGAAGAGAAGCCTGTCAATGTAAGCATATTGGAACTCCGGGATAGGGTGAGCTTTTGAAATGGTGCTGTCATTCCAGGTAGAGAGATGATAAGGGCAAAAGTCTAACCCTCGATGCTTTACGGCAGTGATGGCGAACCTTTTTGGCATTCGGTGCTGTGCGCACTTGTCTGGGTCGCAACCGGGAAGAGGAGCTGCCCAGGGTGCATGCGCGTGCCTGAAAATGAACCTCTGGTTTCTGGCGCGCTCATGCACGGTGGCCAGCTAGTCTTCTGGGTTTCTGGCCCGCATGCACGCGCAACGGTCAGCTGGCCGGCATGACGCTCATGCAGGAAAATGAAAGACCAGCTCTTCCAGTTTCTGGCACTGCCACATGCACGAAGGCTATCTGATCGTCATGCACACATGCAGGCCAGAAACCCGAAAGAGGAATGGGCAATGCCGCTTGTGCCAGGCGACATGGCTCAGTGTGCCATGAGAAAGTCGACATCAACAACAAGCTCGGGACCTAAATATCATCAAGACTGCCTACATCCATTGGGTTTTGCCCATGCAAAAGAACTGGAAGAATGGACTCCCTTCCCATCCTTTATTTAGGGATCCCAGAGAACAGACTTCTTGGCAGCATCCCCACTTATCCCCACCTGTGTGCACTCTACAGAAGTGGGGATGCTCCTGAGCAGGCTGCTCTCTGGGATCTCTGCAGGTGACGTATTCTTAAATAAAGGATAAGAAAAGAGTCCAAATGACATCCTTTCCTCTTCCCCCAAATTAGACCAGATCCTTGCTTGTTAGCCCAATGTTAGTTTGCAGTGAAGAACTGTTGGGCAGAGAGAGGCCCTCTGCGACAAGATTTGTCCATGTAAGTTTATCCCTTTGGGGCAAAGTGTATTGCAATTGTCAGTTGTTGGTTTGCCTTGCCCTTCTTTGTGTCATTTTGATGTACCCTTATTAATCACCTTACTGGAGAGTGTCTTAGGGTCTGTTTTTGTGGATTAGACTGGCATATAAATCCAAGTGTAAGCAAGCAAACAAACAATTTAGGCTGGGCAAATAACAATTCCCTTCGCCTTAGTTCTCCAAAAGACAGAATCTATTACTAATATATCAGTGCTGCCTTTTATAAAATATTGCTACCAAGAATGTATTAGTGAGGAGAGACTTTTGGGAAATAAAATCCTAATTGTTGAACGAATGAATTTCATGAATATTGAATCCTGACTCCAAATTTAGAGAGATAAGGTAGGTTATTATGGGAAGAAAATACCATGCAGTCATTAGAGGGAAAAGATCTGCACAGGAAGTCATTGATTTATGACCATAATTAGGAATTTCTGTCGCTAAGTGATGTGATTATATCATGTGACAACATAACTGAGCAATGGCACTCTTGGCACACCTTGTTGCTCTCGTTAACTGACTTCTATTGATCATTAGCTGAGGACCCACCCCAAGCCAAGCCATTCTAG
This sequence comes from Natrix helvetica, assembly GCF_964273705.1. Taxonomy (NCBI): domain Eukaryota; kingdom Metazoa; phylum Chordata; class Lepidosauria; order Squamata; family Natricidae; genus Natrix; species Natrix helvetica. Next base: position 244,596,528 of record NC_138548.1, read on the forward strand.
GCATGGCACTCTTCTAGCCCCAAGCCTTGATAGCATAAGGGACTGCCTCCAATTCAACTTCCCCGCATACTTATCTACCTCCTATCTCTGCTCTTTTGACTATTCTGCACCCTGTTTTATGGGGCAGCAAGCCATGCCATAGGGGCTGCTTGCCATGCTGCGGCTCAAAGGCTTCTTGGCGAGATATGGCTGAAAGACTGTAAGAAATCATTGAGCTGCAGCACAGTGGAAGCCTTTCATAGCATTAAACCATCAGGATTACCTGTAGATAAAATATAGAAAAAATAAAGCATCATGGAAATAGAGGCAAGGGTCCCAATTCCAGTTTTTAATCTTTGTTGCAGTCATGGTGCTTATTTTAAAGAGAGGATATTTGGAATGGTGGAAGATTTTGCAGATTGACATTTTTGATCAGAGAAAATACATTGTTAATATATATTGCTAACTGGAAACCCTTTATAGATTTTTTTACATGAAATAGAAGAAAATGAACATATCTTTTTGATGATCAGAAAAGAAGGTTATTAAAAATGAGTCATGCTTTAACCATAGAGCACGGAATAAATTTATACTTATAACTGCTGTAAATAAAGTTGAAAACCTCTTTCTTTCTTTCTTTCTTTCCTTTCTTCCTTCCTTCCTTCCCTTCCCTCCCCTTCCCTCCCCTTCCTTTCCTTCTTTCCTTCCTTCCCTTCCTCCCTGTACAGGCAGTTCAATTAACATCAAACTTACTTGGCTCATTGTATTGGTATGAGACTACTATTATATCTAGATGCCAACATTGGCTGGCAGAATGAGCATTTTACATTTGTGTAAAAAAACATAATGATGGCAGCATCTTTCTGTGTTTTATAATCCTACAAAGCTGGTCACTGATATGACACAATTAACAATCTACTTTAGCATGAAATGTAAGTGTGGATCATAGTACAAGCAACCAGCTGCTTATACAAGATGAACCAATCAAGATCGCACATTTCCATATTTTCTCATCTTTCTCATATTTTCTTAGACTTTTAAGTACTGTTGAGCTTCCATCTCTATTTCACCTTTGTTTACCTATGGCATTTGTTCCTCCTCAAAGTGATAGGAAATAAAAATAACTCCAGTACACAAATTGTCAGCCATTTCCAGCTAACTGTCATAAGTAAGTTATTTGGAAGCAGTTGTTCTTATAATTTGACTGTACAATTTAAAATGGAAGAGTGCTTCTGCTAATGGAGCAGGGAGTAGCTGCTCAGCCAAAAAGCTGAATCATCACAGCAGGAAGGAAGAGAGGTCCTTAGTTTTCCGTCCTGCTGAAAAGTAAATTGTTGAGACTACAAGAACAGGTTGGACTGTTATTATATGCAATCATGGAGTTAAGTGAGGTTAAAGATTTTAGGATTCTGAAGGTTAACAATGACAGTAAAATCAACATTTATACTTTGCTTACTAGTCCAACCATATTCCAGAAACAGCCTTGGATATTATTAATTCCCACTACCACCAAAAACCCTTAGGTCAAAATGGCGTATTCTCTTAGCACAGTACAATCATACTCCAGCATTTTAGCTTCTACACACTATTGGCTCTGTCCTTTCTTTCTTACAGTAGTCTCCATTTCTGCCTCCAAGAACAGGAGATCTGCAGTTTGTACTATTCTATTGCATGTGTGTGTGTGTGTGTGTGTGTGTGTGTGTGTGTGTGTGTGTAGGTAGAGTGTACACACATCCACCCCTATACCCACCACATTCACACACATGGTTCCAGGGTTCCTGTGATATCTTATTTGCATTTCTGCTTCAAAGCAAAACTTAAATTAAGTTCTGGCTGGATTTCCAAGATTTTAAAATGGCAGAACAATTTTGAAATTTGACAGGCTGAGCTCCTTAGGGTAGAGGATTGGTTTCCCCAACCTCCTTCCAACTTCCCAACCTGCCTCTTTCCCCATTTTTTCATCCCACTAGCTGGCAAGCTGTCCTCATATTAAGTTTTGGGATTGGGCTGTCAGATATATTATGGTGTTTTTTGTTTTTGTTTCATCCCCAAAACACAAGTGTGGCAATGCAAAGGCAGAGGGCAAGCCACTTTTGGTAATTTCTCAGCTAGTTGGAAGGGGTGGATGGGTTGCTGCCTGGCGTTGCTAACAAATATGGTAAAGGTTCTTGTGACCTGAGATCTGAGGGTCTGATGTGAAATGAAAGAAAATGTGTTGGTGCAAAAGTGTCAAGAGGTATTACGAGTGTTGCAAGTCTTTTTTTTTAAACACATCTTATTCCATTTAATCCCAATGGTGCATTTGTGTGATTAGATGCATTACATTTATTGTGGATTTTGAACTGAGTTGTGTATAATAATAATAAATAATAATAAATTGAATTTATTAGCCGCTCCCTTTCCAAGTAGGACTCGGGGCGGCGTACAATGGAGCATATAAAACATAGAAAATGTATAAAAAACAAATAGACATACATACATACCAAACACATATACACATACACGGACACGGACACGGAGGAGGTAACAAATTACATCATATAGACAGTTAAAATTAGCATTAAAATACCCCAATTGTAAGAACTCAATATGTAATTAAAAATTTAACGTTTAAAAACAATTTAAAAAACAGTTAGGAGGAATAAGAGAAAAATTACGGTTGAGCCAGGCCAGATAATTGAAAGAGGTGGGTCTTCAGCTGTACACGGAAGGAGCGGAGATCGGACGTAATCCTGATGTCACGGGGGAGGTCATTCCACAGGGCTGGGCCCATCACAGAGAAGGCTCTGCTCCTGGGTGTCGCCCCCCGACACTGTTTGGCAGACGGCACCCGGAGAAGTCCCTCTCTGTGTGAGCGAATCGGTCGTAGGGATGTGTGGGGCAGGATGCGATCCTGCATGTAACTAGGCCCTATGCCATGTATGATGGAAAGGTCAACATCTCTGAAAAACTGGCTTCTTCCAGTTTTCCGGTGAAGGATTCATTATCAGACTAATTCTGATAGTCTGAATTGAGAAGAGAAGAAGTGGAGGCTTGTTGTGGCCATTTTCTATATTCTAAAAGTGGAAATGCTTTTCACATATAGACAGCCATAAATTAAATGCAAGAGGATAAACATTTGCCAGTGTTAGTCATCATCAGACAAAAATAGATTGTTGCAATAGTGAATGTACTGTATGTATTTTGGAGTTTGCCTGGTTCTTGAAGTTATCTGTCCTTGGTTTTTTTTCCTTTCTTGCAGGCATTTCATTAACATGTTACCTGGTCTGATAATTTTTCTAAGAAGAAAAATAAGCTTAGAGAGCCCTAAACCCCCACAGAACTAAGTAGATTAACACATCTTTTGCCTTAAATTTCACTATCAACAAAAACTTCAAAAAAATTGGATGCATCCTTCTGTATGTAGGTCTCCATCATGACACAGCATTCAGACGTGTAAGTGCTAAAGCTACTAGACATCATGTGATTAAGAAGCAGAAAACTGGCTTTACTTGATGAGTGTATTGAGAGGAAACAGCATCCTGAATGGGTACAAAATAACCAAATGTACTGCTTCCTTGGCAAACATTTGTCTCAAGCACTACGTTTGGCACAACCAATGTTCGGTATCTTGACTGCTTCTATCTTAGCAGCAATTAAAACCAAAGGAATAAATTTTGTGATTCAGCAAAGGAGCCAATTATACAGGAACTGGCCTCCGCCCTGGTCACTGGAGCTGTGATAGCCATCTGGTGGGACGTTTAATCTGGATTCCTGTTCCAAGAAAGGGGGTGGATGCAGTAACCTAAAAGGTACTTTCCAACTTCCATAAGCTTACATAAGGAGACCTATAGAATTTTCCACTGAGATTTATCCATCAAGGAGATTTGAGATGTAAATCCAAGAAAGCTTATTACCTGAGTTTTTAATCTTCATTTAATTTTTCAGCATATTTATTCACTCATTTTTTTAAAAAAATAAGATTATTTAGATATCTGAAAACCTGAGCAGTTAATGGAAAGAAGGCTGTTAGTACCGAAAAGCTTTGGGACTCAAAGAAATTCCACAGAATGTTCAACTTTCAGGATTATTCTATACATAATGAAAGCCCTTTCATGGAAAGCAACTCTTGCAGCTACTGCAACTCATTCTTTCATTTAGTTTGCAATATATGAAACATATTGCATGTCCCCATCCCAGAGAAACCATGCTCCCTAGATGTTTCCCTGACCCCATAGGAATGCAGCTTATTTGATCTTCATGGATTTGGCTATGAATTGATGTCATCTGCAAATATTGTATGATGCAATTCTTGGAAAAAATGCCAAAATATATTTAAAAGGTCAGGTGTGTGTGTGTGTGTGTGTGTGTGTGTGTGTGTGTGTGTGTGTTCCAAGTAACACCCCAAACGGGAGAAGACTCTGAGGCTTGAAGTTCCTCATTTTAAATTTTCGGGGGTAGACTTTTTAGGCTGCTTTTTAACTTTTATCATTGTACGGCTTTATATTTAATCTGTTTTTAAGGGGTATTTAATATTTTCTATTGTGTATATGGTTTTTTAGCTGCTGTCTGTACACCGCCCCGAGTCCCTTCGGGGAGAGGGGGTGGTCTATAAATACAATAAAATTCAAAAAATTCAAAACTCAAAGTTCCATTTTATTAGAGACGTTGTATTGGCACATCTGGCAAAACCAGAATCTGATCGCTTCCAGGTTTTCCCTACCCAAGTGAAAGTCCAAGCCCCTGCCCAGCACCCACATGCCCATCACATGGCCCAATCAGGCCCCGTCCCAACTGGAGATGCCTCCCAGTCATACCCCTCCAGGTGTAGGGCAAGATGTCCTTGACTCTCTGAGAAAGGAATGTTATTATGACTATATATCTCCCATACTCCATATAATCCCCCCTCTCATTTTCCTACAGCATTGAATGTGGCAGGCTGGAAGGCCCAATGCAAAATATGGCTTCCAGACCTGACAGTGTGTGTGTGTGTGTGTGTGTGTGTGTGTGTGTGTGTGAGAGAGAGAGAGAGAGAGAGAGAGAGAGAGAGAGAGAGAGAGAGAGAGAGAGAGAGAGAGAGAGAGAATGACTGAATGAATTATATTTCCACGGACAGTATATACTTAAATAAGAACTAAGGAACTGAGGGTCTAATCCCCACTGCCATCCAAGTAAAGAAAGTGAAGATCTCTCCATCAACTTAGTGTGGTAGTGAATTCACTACCAATTTTAATTAACAGAGGTGCAATTCTAATTCCTTCTAACAATGATGCTAATATCCAACATTGACCAATACTCTTCAATCCTACCTTGGGCTGGTGGTAATGCTCCATGGCCATGGTGATGACATTGAGGCCAATCACACCTGTGATGAATAAATCCAGGTAATGGGTGGTGCACATTTGGTGAATCAGAAGTCGGAAGCGAGAATAATCAGAGTAGTAAGGTTTACACTGTGCTTCTGAAAAGGAAAAAAAATAAAGAAGCAGTTCAGAAAACAATCTCTTTTTCTCAAGGCCGGGTTCAGCCCTGGCTTTCAGATTTATTCAGGTAAGATTTTTCCCCCCACAGGAGTAAGGTAGGGCAAATGTGTTTACAGACTACTGTAATTAATGCACAGCAAGGCAGCACATTCATTTACCTGTCTGAGCAATTCCAATAACACATGCACAACAGCCAGCTTCTGTGACTAGCTATAAGGTGAGTGAAGAATAGATTCATTTTGGGTTTCAAAATAATTTTAGAAAAAGATTACAATTTCTTTTTAATTGCTGTAGAAGAAAAAAGAACTACCAGACTTGGAAGACTGTGACGTATCTATTATACATAATGGCAGCAGCTTGACATATACTAGCATGCAATATTGAAAACTGTAAAAATCTTAGGAAAACTCTTGGGATCAGAGTTTGGGGCAATTTGGAGACAAAGCCTTTTGACAATAGTAGAGGGCAGTAATCTTGCATGTAGACTTCATTCATGACATATTTTGGGTAGAAATGCTGTGATGGACTGCTTGCATATCTGTGACATTCGTCTTCTGTTCTACACTGTCCAGATAACATGGAACCTTGTGTATGTCAAACTTGTGCTTTACAGCATAGCCAAAAATTTAGTGCACTTAAGACAGTGAACAGATAAAAGGATACTGTGTGGGGTAGCATTTTGCAGTAAAATACCGAAACTTAAAAGGGATAAAGAGATACACATTTGTAAAATATCTGGGGGGGAAAACACCTCACAGAGCATTTCAAAGTACAAAGTGGAAACACCTTGTTCTTGATTTCAGGAAAACAGTTTATGAAAAAAAAATGTGTGTGGATGCTCAGAATTAAATGATCTCCTGTTTAAGTGTGATTGCTAAAATGCAGCCGTTCCGGTTAATCTCTTGGTGTTTGGCTGCATCAGGAATGACACTTTCTCTTTAGACCCTGAATGTTCCAGCAGATAAACTCATTATACATCTAATCTCTAATGAGGAAATGTCAAGTCTATAATTCGGGGCAATTTTCAAAGAGGCATTATAATGCAACATTAAATGAAAAGGACTGCTTTGAAGATGTCAGAGATAACATTATGCCTGCGATTAAACGATCAACTGGTTATGAATGTGACTGAGCCAAGGGAATTGAATGGTATGGTATTTAGCAACACTGAGCAAATATAAAAATTCATTTGCAGGGTGGGGGGGAAGTATGGCTCTTTTTGATGATAAAGAAAAGCTAAATTTAGGAGTTAGCAGTTTTGTATGTAGAGGCCATCTAGCTTGTCTCCTAGGTACTGAACTGTTGATGTTCTGATTCCATCTCAGGGACTGATGGGACCCAGTGATCTTTTTGCATGGTAGAAGCATGGTCTTGTTTCTGCCTGCAAGCCTCAAGTAAATCACAGCTCCACATATAAACACCCCTTCACATAAACAAACAATTTGTGTTATCTTTCCTCCTTATTTAATATGGAAGATGTGCATGATATTTGTGAAGTTGTCAGGAACCATCACATTCTGTCAGGAATGATAGCACAAATATTTTTTTCCCTGAGTAAAACAATTGTTTAGATATGTAAGGGGCCGAGTATAGGGTTATTTTTGCAGGCAGGGATGACAATGCATATCTCTTACTTGCTAAAGAGAAAAAAAATATTTTCTTGAGACTCTACTTTTTTGGAACTGACGAGAAGAAGAAAAGTGTTGTACTGTACTCTGTGAGTTTTCTTCAAGTAAGTGACCCTAAATATTTGCACCAGTTTTCCAAAATAAGACACAGCAGAGACAACTTGCTGCTAGTCTATATGCTGTCTGATCCTGAATGCAATGTTATAATATGAAAATCGAGACATATTAAGATAAATTTGAATGTTCAATACATTTCTAAAAAGAACAACAAAAATCTAGACATGTTGGTAGCTGGCTAAATCACAACTTTCATCAGAACTGTAACATTCTGCATAAATATCCATAAAAATGGAGATATCTCAACGGCATTATGCAAAACTCTGAAGAGGAAATTAACTAAAATGTCTGAATAAAATTAAGTTATGAACTGGGGCCTGGCTATGAACCAAGTTATAATTTCAAAGAGAAGCCCTATTCTAATTTGCTGATCTCTTATTGTTCAATGCTTATCCATAATTCACAGTCAGGCAGGAAAAAAATGTCACAATTTCTGTCTTTTCTTTAGGACAATTTATTTATGAATAATTGCACTGGCATCCAAGGGTTCAGCAATGACTGGCAGATTAATTCCAAACAATAACAAAAGAGGCTGTTAATATATAGCAGGGATTTATACTGAGATTGCAAATGTTACCTGCATAGCAACAAAGCATGTGGTAGCATAATCTTATAAGCAGGGTTGCTCATTTCCCATTCCTTATGCTGTGGGTCAAGACAGACATTGTATTTAAATAAAAGCACAGGGAGGTTATTCACCTGCAGTGAGAATTCAGCTTCACAGGTTACACACACACACACACACACACACACACACACACACACACACACACACAAAATGCTGAATCTCAGATCACTATCAGCCTTGTCTCTCCCATATGTCTCCTGAGGTGACAAATTTGCTTTGTATTCTTTTCTTTCTCTTTTTCACCCCAAAATGACATGTCTCTTTTAATCTGTTTTTCCATTCACTTTTTATGCATTTAAAAAGAAGGAAAATGTTTAGAAACACTTGCAAAACAGTTCTGAACAATGCAGAGGGACGTATATCAATGATAGCTTAGGCACTGGCAATTGAGACTGATCCTGCCAGCTTTGGGCTTTTCTTTTGATATCCAAGGGAGATTGGGGTATCAATTCTCCAGATTTGGGGGAAAATGTATTTTTAAATGATAAAAAACCCTCCTGCATATTCCAACAGTCTCCTTTTCCTCCAGCACTTTATTTAGTCTGTCTTCACCATGTATTTGTAACTAATATCCTACCCTGTGACTCAAGGGCATTCACTATTATTTCTTTTTTGAAAGGTACAATTAAAATTATTTTGATAAATTTGTAATGCTGTAGCTTATTAAGGCTTCTGCATCTGCCAATAATGTTATTAATATGCCATTTAGTCATCCCTGCTTCTAAATCTTGCTAACCATTAGCTTTGTCATATTTCGCATTCCAATCATGCATATTAGTAGAAATTACACCTTTTACCTTGCAAAGAACCACACATAGTAACACCATGCTTCTTGTGGGTTTTAAATTAACAGCTCCTGATTTTAGGTGGGCAGGGAACCTTACTTCCAAATACCAATATTAGTTCTTTTTAGGTGATATAAAGAAGCCAGATTTATGGTTATTTGTAAATATTGGTACTTAGACACCTTTTAGATACCTTAAATCCATGCCCCCCTTTTGAAACAGCATTGTTTATACCAGTACATATATATCTTGGGAAATACAGACACCTGTTCAAATGAAGAATCACACCAAATAATACAATACCACAAATACTGCTACAATACATTGGGATTAAGGATGACAGGATGCTGCAATTAGTCTGGAAGATTCTAGAAAAATTGAGATAGCATCCTGTCACTGAGAAACCGGTGGGATACGTGTGTGTTTATATGTGTGTGGGTAAAGGAGAGAAAAGGGAGGAAGGAAGATAAAATGATTGAGTAAGAACATGCATCAACTAGGAGATATCCGCCAAAAAGCCCACAGTAAACACCAGATATTGGCAAATGATCAAAACAGGTTTTAAATCAAGCTGCTATATTATGGCCCAAAGGAAAGGGAGTGGACATGCATTGATTTAAACTCATCCTGATTCCCTCAAAAAGTAGAATCAGAACAAAGTTGATTTTTCTATAAATAGCAAAGTATCTGCCCTGTAATCATTCACCTGCAGTTGGTTTTCAGATATCTATTCATCTTCCTAGCAGGTAATTTATCCGTTCAAATCATGTGGAGAACTATATGTCAATTCCCCCCTCTCTCTCAATGTTTATTATTTTTATTTAATGTTCACACCAGAGAGAAATTTTAAAATGTGATCGTATTATCAATGATATATGTCCATGCTACTACTACCTTAGCCTCCTTGTGACTGGAATATTTATGAATTAAACAAATTTATATGGCCATCCAACTCACACATAGCACCAGTGGGAAAGTATTCTTTTATTCATTATATAGCCTGCAGCCAGGAAAACTTACTCTTCTTCTTTTCTTCCCCACAAATGTTCTAGAATGATGCTGTGAAGTGATCTGGTGTGGCAGCTGTAACCAGCTGTCTAATAGCATTGGCATTTATGTATCATTTTGAATGGCACCTGAAGTGGCTGGTTGCTTAATGTTTCACAGGCAGGGAGTTGAATGCTCCCTCAAGCTTTCATAGAATGGAGGAGAGGTCACAGGGAAGCAATATCACTAAGCAGCTGGATTTACAAACTGTCCAGGGAATATTAAGTGGAAGGTGATGTGCATGGAAGGAATGTCGACATTTAAACAAGTAGATGTATTAGTCTTTTTAGTGAATGACATTTTTTAAAAAAAGCAAAGTGGAAAATGGTTAAATTATTCCCATTGAGATTTTTAGTTATAAGAGGTAGCATCTTCCAAAAAATGAAATATCCACTCCAACCAGCAATCAACACAGAGATTATGCAAATATAAGACATACTTTCCCACATGGTACAACTTGTAAAATGCAAAAGCAAAAATAGCCAACCTGCATTTTCATGTACAAATTACTCATTTGAGTATGGAAAGCTTGCACAAGGTGATGTAGCATTCCTTGTTCCCTTGCAACACACACACGTTTAGATGCTGTCTGTTCACAGTAATAAGCACTGCAGATTACGTATGATAACATTAATACTAGCAAAGAAAACACCAAGTACCACTTTGAAAATAATACATACAAAAGCCAAGAATTATGAGATTATTTCTGAGCCTGCCGTGAAGAATGGCCCTGTTTGAACCCAACACATTCAAAACATAATGAAATATATACCTAAACATAACAATGATTATTTAAACACACTGAAACTGCACATCTATGAGATGCTCTCCCAATATCTGTCCAAAAGGAGACCTCCCAGCCCATACAGAGAATATAGGTACACAAATACACTGAAATGGAATGTAGGAAATGACAACATTATGGAGATTTAGGATTCATTAAAACAAGCTGGGTCAATTTTAAGTAAGTCAAAATATATGGATAAACTTCTTCTTGATTATTCTTTTCATTGTTTTTTTTAAAAAAACCCACAAACCCAGGTGTTCTCTTAGAGTTGCATTTCAGATGAACCTGGCACATCAGGTACAGTGATATAGGACACCCTCTTTGAAGTGGCACTGTGCCCATTTAGCTGCCAGCACCATCAAGTAACTGACCAACTTGAAAAAGGTTCCCTGCTAATTGGTTCTAGGCTGCTCAGCTCATTTGTCAAATTCATGTCATAAATCTTGTCTTTCCAAAAGTGTAAATCCTGAGCATGTTTTCTTCTCATTTAGAGCCAGAGATGTCCAGCTAGGATAAAGAAGGCCTTGCCATATTTATTTTATTGTTATGTGTGTCTGAGCTGTTACTTGCTTTGCTGTTGTTTGTTTATTTGTTATTGTTTTAATTGTTTTAAATTGCTTATTAGATGTCGTAAGCCACCCAATTTCCTTTGGAGTAGGAGGCTGTAATACATCAAAATAATACATCAGTACTCAGGGCTGTCCTTCTTTGTCCAGATTACTTCATAAGACTAACGCTCACTATGTCAACTGGATTCTAAGATAAGGCATCAAAAAATGGACCAGGAAGATAAATTCTTTCCTATGTTCTGCTCAAGGCAGCAGAATGCTCAAGCTAGTAAATTTCAATAGCGCCACTGATTACTTCCCAATTTTCTTCTTTGATACTAAACTGTATTAATATCTATTTCTGCCACAACTTTTAATGTAACCAAAGCAGCCATTAAGGTCAACTCCACAGCAGAGCATGTGGTTGCTGGTTTCTGCACTTGTAAAATCCTCCTAAGAAATGTGGGGATTTGCTTTATTTTTAGGGGAGGGGGGATTGTATCTTTCCATCGGCACCAAATTCTGATTTGAGAATTTTTTTTAAAACAAAAATTACAAGAAATAGTTAGTAAATTTATATGGAGTGGGGGGGGAAATCTTAAATTTAAAAAAAATTACAAGATTCAAAAGATAGAGGCGTTCTTTCTCTTCTAAATTTTAAACTATATTACAGAGCAAGCTGTATTTTGTCATGATTAAGAGATGGGCTTTGGCTTTAAGAACCCATCCAGTTTAGGAGTTGGTGCCCAGGAAGATTTAACAGAACTTACTTTCCAAAGTGTAGTGATTGCAACCACTCCACTGTCACCCTCCTTCCATTGCTATCCAATGGGATCATTTTACATTCTCCTTGTCTGAATTCCTTCTCCAAATGTGTTGGGTAGGAGACAGCTGGGGCTAGAAGGCAGGGCAGGGCTCCAGTTGCTCCCTCCCTCCATTGCCAGATGGAATAAATTTGCCTCATAATAAGTATGGCCACTCCAGTTAGCATCCCTGTTTACACATCCAGACTGTAGTCCGACTACCCATTTTTATTTCAGTACATGGATTGGAACTGAGAAATTAGTCAGCAAACAGTCTATGGATCCTTTTTCTATATAAGATGTCATGTTATGAAATAAGAGTGTGTAGCTTTTTATTATAACTATGAAACACGTGGCTTTGGTAATACCATCCAGCTTCCGCAGAGTCTTTTCCCCCATGCCTTACACATATTTCATGTACAGATACGATCCTTGCAGCCTCAGAGATAATGGAGAGGGCTGATGGTTGCAAGGTAAATCAACTTTAACCCTAAGCTAATTTGAATATAAGATATACGAGGTATATAAGGTATATATATGAGCCGCGGTGGTGCAGTGGTTAGGGTGCAGTACTACAGGCTACTTCTGCTGATCACCAGCTGCCAGCAGTTTGGCAGATCGAATCTCACCAGGCTCAAGGTTGACTCAGCCTTCCATTCTTCCGAGGTGGGTAAAATGATGACCCAGATTGTTGGGGGCAATATGCTGGCTCTGAAAAACTGCTTAGAGAGGGCTATGAAGTGGTATATAAGCCTAAGTGCTAGTGTTATACCCAAGATATCTATAGGAAAAAGGCAATTAGGCATGATACAATTAGAAGTAGAGTGATAACATTAACCCCTTTCATGCTGGATTTATTCTATTGTTATGCCAGAAGAATTTAAGCAAATATAAACTGCCTTCTTCTAATGTAGAAGAACAGTGGGTTCAGAAACACAAAAAAGGAATCTCCAGTATTAGCCTGGTGACCACCTTTCTTATGAACAATGGGATTATCTTCTAGATTCTTTAGAAGGAATCATTTAAAGTTCCTTAAATTTTGGCAAGAGGGGGAGATGAGAACTGTATTTTTTTCTCTTTTTCTTTCTCTGCTTCTCTCCAAAGTTCAGCAGAAAAAAAAGGAACATGCAGAGAACCTGGAGGAAAATCATAGATACTGCAAGCTATAAATAATTATTTAGGAGAGGCAGAGCCTGTCAGATCCATAGTTTTTGTATAAAGGACCAAAGCTGTTTAAAGATAGAACATTACAAGGTTGAGTGGCGCATATAGAATAGCTCTAAAGTAGATGACCCAGGCATCCTCCAAAAATGGATTCTGAAAGCAGCAAAAGAGGATGATGTTTACAATGAGAAACAAAATTATCTGAAAACCAAGACAACATATAAATATCCCAAATTAATTGTGTCAGTGATAGGTGAAGCCTGCAGATGTTTACACCAAAACAAAGCATGCAGAGTAGAGAGTGAGCAAAGAAAGACCTTCCACTACACACAGTCTAGCGAGATGGCTCAAAGAACCCATGGCCAGCCGTTAAGTCACACAGCATGAAAAGTCACGTGAGACAAAGACGGCAAGGACATCCCAGTACCTGGCACTGCACTGGCTGAGCTGTCCATTATTACATCATCCAGCATTAGATCTAGAAGAACGAAAGGTCATTAGATCACCTGAAAGGACAGGAGGCAAACCCTTCATCCCACTTTCAGCATTCACCACTATTATGGCAAAGCAAACCAAGACCCCAATGGCTAAGGCCCTTCCTATGAGATGAGATATCTAATAGAGTTTAGAAGGAAGCATTGTGCAAATGCTGGAACACATTTCTTCCCCATGGAAACAGCAAGAGATATTTTTGGTTCAGTGACCCACCAGAGTTTATAAACTGAACAGATTATGGACTATCCTTTATATGGTGCCTCATTCAGTCTGTGCCAACTCTTCTGGAAGATGCCCACCTCAGGAGATCTATACTAGATGGTCAGGATGCATCCTTCTCTTTCTCCATTCCTGCCCCCACATCACTGCAACCTCATTACTGCTGATTCCTTGCTACTCAGATTAAAATCTTCAATATTGCTTTTGTGGGTGTGTATGAATTAATCATATTAATTCTGTTAGATATTAAGGATAAAAATAGGGCTTTAGAAATTATTTAGGGTAATGCAACTTGAAGATTTTTTTTCTTTTCTGAAGCAGATATTCCTTTTTTCTATCAGTTGGCAGAATGCAAATTTTTATCCAGTTCCTGAATCTACATCCAAATTACTGGAAAATTATACATCAGAATACATAATTTTTCCAAATTTTGTGAAGTACTTTACAAATCAAGAGAGAGAGAAAGCAAGAGAGATCTGTGCAAAAATTCATATATTAGGAAAAGGTGTGCACCTAAAACCATTATATTAAAGATCATTGTTTCCGAATATTTTGTACACTTAAGATATGTACAAAAATGCATGTGAAACTTTTACATATGCAAATTTTATGCACCATTCATTGCAAACAAATTCAGAAAAGAGACCAGATAAAGTTATGGATGGAAAAATGGGATTATGAACATAAACAAACATGATAATTTGTCTACTTTGAGTGATACTTGGGGATGGTATATCTTTTTAATTGGGTGTTCATATGAGGTGCTTTCATTCCAGTAATACAAGCCGTGGAAACACAGAATACCTTTATCTTTGCATGATTTCTGCATTATGAGCCTTGGAATTAATAATACGTGGCATAGGACAAAAATAATTTTCTCCACTGTGAGATAATGGTTAGCAACTACTGTTAGGGGAAAAAAACTTTCACAACCTAATAGAATTTTTTAGGAATCTGTAAATCAGAGAAGAAGAGATTTACATAAATAGGAGCAGCATTTCATTTGGTAGTGATAATATGGAAGTTCCCTACAGAGTTACTGGCTACATTCCCAAAAGACATTACATTAGGGTAAACCATGTGTGGCCAAGTTGTCTTCTGGCATCCCTCCGACCAAGACTACTGAAAACTTCCCATATAGAGGTGAGCAGCATGTGAAGAAGATGAGCAAGCTATAAAGTATAATAGGCAGGTGTGGGCTTCACAATTTTTAGCAAGGGGTTCTCTGCCCTGTTGCTGGGTGGGCATGCATGGTGGGCATGGCCTAGTCGGCCTCCTGCACCACGGTGGGTTGTGTGTGTCATTTTTGCCCACCCCAGGCTCCGAAAGCTTTCCTCAAGCCTCTGGGAGGGCGAAAATGGCCTCCCTAGGCTCTGGAGACCCTCTGGGAACAGGCTCATTTCCTGACTTTCTGGTAGACCCGCTTTTCACCCTCCCTGAGCCTCCATGCATGCCCTGTACTTACCTGCATCCAAAACGGGCCATGGGGGCACTCTTGGGAGGGATGGGGTGGGTGGGGCCAGCCAGGAGTAGGATTCGGGGGTTCTCTGAACTGCACAGAATCTTAACTAGAGGTTCTCCCAAACCCCTGCAACCCCCAAGCAGCCCACCCCTGATAATAGGTATGTCACGGACAATGTAAACTGAAATATCCCCATGTGACACATATGTGTCTAATGTGAGCTTTGCAAATTTGGAACCTTTGGCCCCTGTAAAAGGTTATGTGACCCTCGACTATTAAATGGCGGTCATTCTTAGAGTAAGCCATGATTTGGACAGTGTCTATTTTGCTGTTCATAAAAGGAGCCTATGACTTTATTAAGGAAGTAGAAAATCTTGTGCCTCACTGACTTTTGTATGAGGTTAAAACGTAAGGTATATTACCATTCTGTTTATTTTGCAAAGTGCCATTAGATTGTGAAAGTGTTTTTCTTAAAATGAATTATTCTTCGATGTGAAATTAATTTTCCCAAAAAAATTATTAATGGATAATGAAAAGCCATATTATTCAAAAAGCTTTCAATAAGGTTGTATTGGGGGGGGGGGGGAAGCAATTATATGTTCACATTTGTTATAGCTTTTTCTAATGAGACTCATTAGTGAGCATCATAATTGTTAGGTTTACAAATGGGGACTGTAGTTTTGTTACAGTTTATACTAAATTCCTTTTCTGATTAAATTGGACTATGTAATATTGATTCTCTTCACACATAATACTATGTGAACAATAAACCAAAATTTTGTAAAAACTATGATTTCTTAACTTATAATGATCTAGTTTGCATACAGCATAGCACTCATAATAGGTGGGCTAGCAAATCATGTTGAGGCAAAAGGTAACAAACCATGTTATAGCTAAGCATTATATATGAACCCACCATTATATTTATTACCTTTAAATATAGCTTTATTCTTCCAATTTAACTTATCAAAAGTATATTTACAATAATATGTAGTTAGATCATTTTATGTCCTGTATTAAGTCCATAAGTAGAATTACTGTTAAATAACACTGATAATATGAGACTGCAGATATTATTATAGTATTATAAAAATAAGAACTGTAAATAATTCTCTCAATAATGGAGCAATCATTCTTAAATCTGTAATTCATTTGTCTGCTTTCGCTCTAGTTGCATTTTTCTTTTTTTCTTTTTTTTAAACAGAATTTTATTGGTTTTTAAACATTTTTGGGAAAAGGTAAGAGGGTGCATAGAAAATTTTGGCAGCTTCCCCGCTAGTAGTAGAAATCCCTCCAAATCTCACAATTTTTACAATATTAAAAACAACGTGTAAAAGATAAACAAAAAACAGAATCTTATTCTACATTGTATCAAATCATGTGTTCAATCATCTTTTCCTTTGTCACTTTCTAGTATATCAACAATTACAAATATTTCAAATACATTTATTTTTGTGACCTGAGCCTTTTCGATATTGCTGCTTCCTGCCTGTCCCCAGGTGGGGCCATAGCCCCCCCTCCTTCATATCTTGTACCTTGCTACCCTTTTCACTACCTTCCCTATGTTCATCCTCTAGGAGAGAAAAGTGTTTTTTAATGAAGGCTCTAGTTGCATTTTTCAATGTGGGCAAACACCCTAGAAATAATTATTATGATTTATCTAGACTGCTTGTATTTTTGTCCTTAGACACTTCCATGTAATTCCTGAAACTTAGACCACTCATGCAACATCAGATGACTGGAAACATTACATTTTGTATATTTCTGACTTCTGAGGAACAAGAGCAAGGTTGGAGGCCTGAGCTTGGGCAGGCCAAAGCAATTTAACGGAAGGTTACACAATAAGCAATTAACAGGAAAATGGCTTTTCTGGCAGAAAAAACAAGGCAGGTAAGGCAAGGCAGTGTTTCTCAACCTGGACAACTTGAAGATATGTTGACTTCAACTCAAGAAGGCTACTAGAGCTAAAGCAGACAAATGCTGGCTGGGGTATTCTGGGAATTGTAGTCCACACATTTTTAAGTTGCCAAGATTGCACTGAGGTAAGGGAAGCTAAGGTAAGATACATTGTACAGTGGGGCAATATATCAAATTTTAAATAAAGATTCCCTGAGAAACTAAAGGCGGATTATAAGGGTGGAGGAAAAAGTAGGTCTTTAACAATGCAGAACAAAAATGGCATGCCAGATACAGCCTTTTTTATGCCAAAACCTGCCAGACGAACAATTCTGTGGAATATTTCAAAAGTATTCAGAACTTTCATTCCTCACAGGATTCCCCCCCCCCCCCCAAAGTTCAACAATTCTTAAAATGGCCCATTTTAAAAAAAAAATAGGAAAACCTTACATTTGGGAAAATAAAGTGATTGCTGGTAGAGCTGGATAACATGAGGAAGAAGTCTATGTTTTCTTTATGCAAAACATAATAATAATAAAAAATTCCAAAGATTTGATGTATATTATGCCCTGTACCACATTTATAGTGTAAATAGAATTTACGATGTGCAGAAATTATGAAAGCAGAAACCCACTTGTGGGTTGTTGTTTTTTTTACTGACATGATTAAGATAGTCTGCAACTAGCTTTTTCACTTTTGCATAATACATGCATTCTAAACCCAAATCCCACGGATTTTAGTAGAGGAAGTCAATGTATGGCTTTAATATTAAATAAATTGATAACCCTTAGGTATGTATATTTCTTGATACATAGGTCAACATACTTATGTCCTGTCAGTTGTGAAAAGATATCTGGAGCACCTCATAACATCATAGTGTATAACAGATCTCTCTTCTTTTAAGACACAAAGTTTCATAAAACTCAACATAAGGAACCAGAGTGCTGATATGACTTAGCTTTGAACGTTCAGTCTGGAATCGTTATATTTGAATAAAGAGAGTTAAAATTCAAGGTTTAGAAATGGCTTTATCATATGATAAAGAAGGATTAGATGCAATTAATTTGTTTATGGCCTTATTAATTAGTATATGAAACAAGCAGATAGAAAGCAAAGCAAAGCAGAAATAGGAGGTTAAACAACTGTATTAAAACCAAAGAGAAATTCCCAGAGATATATTGATGCTTCTCTAAAAAGGATATAATAAAAGTAAAATGAGAAAAAACTTTCAGAACATATTAAGATGACTGTAACACGAAACACCATGAATGGACACATGGAATGGTAACATGACAATAGACGTCAATAGAAAACATGCAAAATGAAGGAGAGTTCCTCTGACCTGTGACCTCTGACCTGATCATTACCTCCTGCTTTTCCAATTAAATAAAAACTGAAGTAAGAAAGACAACATGTGAAGTTTCTCAGATTTCACGCAAGTCTAATGTGGTCATCAAAAGTTCTAAGCTTTTTTCTACAGTAAATAGTTTACCAAGTTTGGGTTTCAGTAGATTTACTCCAAATTGGTTAATTTCATTTGGTTAATTTCTTATTTTGACATTTTTTAAAAGAAAAAGAATCTGTATTTCTCAAGTAAATGCATTATATTTCCAAGCAATTCTAATACAAAATGGCTTTATTATTACATCCTTGAAAATTCTATATTTTGTCAGTCCATATTAGCCAAAAAAAATAGCAGAAGTGATTTCATTTTTACATTACAAGGCTGTAATAAACCAAATAGTGAAACTAACTATCAGCAACAGTGCAGAATGCGCTTAAGATAATTGGCCCATTCTGGAACTGTTGGTCTTTGCATTCAACACTATTTGGATAAAGCTAATGCTTTTATGCAATGGAAAAATTATATTTAAATTACTGTAGTGCATTTTAAACTGCCCAGCATATTAACATAATTGCAAATCATGCAGCCGTTGATGTATTTCTATGGTTTTTGCTTAGCCTGTACCAGAGCTATATTTCTTCATGCAAATTTTGTAGCTGGACATGCTTGTGAGGGGAATCTAGCTTTCAAATGCTAGGCAGGGAATATGGGAGACTGTCAAAGGTCAAGCAGGACTCAGAAAGATGAGGAAAGACTACCGACCAGCCATCTGTTTCTCCTTACTCCTTCTCTTTTTCTCCAGGCGTTTGAGCCTCTTCTCTTCCCGTCTCTTGGCTTCTTCTTCTTCCTGATGCTGACGACATTTATGGAAATTCTCCACCACGACCCCCACAAACATGTTGAGCACAAAGAAGGCAACAATCAGCAGGAAGGAGATAAAGTAGAGAAGCATCCAAGGGTTATAGTTCATGACTGGCTATAAAATAAAGGGAGAAGCCATTACACACTATCAGGATTAGAATTTAACACTGTCCATGAAAAATTTAGGAACTCCAAATATGTGTATTTCACATAAATATTTTTGAAAGATTAATCTTCAAAGCAAACACACCTATTTCTTGGGCTTCTAACAATGTTGTACCAAAACACCTACCTGTTGGTCTACTCCTACAGCATCCAATCCATCGTACATGATGTCCACCCACCCGTCTTTAGATGCCAGAACAAATAAAGACATTAAAGCCTAGAGAAACAAAAGGAAACAAAGCATTTTAGCTAAGAGGAAAGATAATATAATATATATCATATTCTACCAGCCTCCTGACTCATGTTTGAATTTGTACTTTTTCCCTTTTTCAACTTAGTTGATAATAATAAGCCAAAGCTGCTTACCAGGAAAAAAGGTATCAAGTACTCACAAGAAGGGTTATTCCAACAAACAGGAACAACCTTACCTCTTCATCCATTTTTACTTAACCCTTATCATACTGCTGAAGTATGATTTCTTGGGGTAATAGTAAATTTATTTATGTAGAAGATTTATATGGCCACCCAGTCATTCTCAGTGACTCTGGATGGCTTACAAAGAATAAAAACCCAATATAAAAGAATAAAAAAACTCCCCATCCCCCTGGTGACAATACACTACCCAACAAGCCACTTGATTGGCTCCATCCCACACTGAGTTCTCCAGGCCATTGGCAAAACCAGGCCTTCAGGGTTTTATGAAGATATGTCAGGTGGGTGGGTGAGTGGAACAATCTAATCTTTGCAGGGATATTATTCCGAAGGGAGGGGGCTATCAGAGAGAACGCCCCTCTTCTGAATCCTGCCAGTTGTACCTCCTTAGGAGATGGGACCTGCAACATGCCTTACCTCCCCACTCTAGTGGGTTGCGTGGATATAACCAGGAAGAGATGGTCCCTTAGATAACTGGGTCCTAAGCCACAAAGGGCTTTAAAGGTGACAACCAACTTCTTGAATTGTACCCGGAAGCAAATCGGCAGCCAATGTAGCTCCCACAGGAGAGGTGACACACATGCACACCTGAGCCTGCACAAAACCATGTGGGTCACTGCACTTTGAACCAATTGGTGCTTCTGGATGCTTTTCAAGAGCAGCCCCATGTAGAGTGCATTGCAATAGTCAAGATGGGTCTGAGATATCAGTTTGATTACACTATTGTACAGTCATTAAATGTCCAAAGAAAGAATGTGGGCTGGTCTTAATTGCAAAAGGAATGTATACCAAGTGAGGATCTTTAAATATAGACATTACGACTAGGAAGTGCTGTAGATGATTTGCTATGGTGGCTGCAATATATACAAGGCTATTCCACATCTGCTTTGAATCAAGGCAAATAAGGGAGCATTGCAGCAGATTACTGTTCCATCAGTACCTGGCCAAGATTATCAAAATTATACTTGTGCCGGATCCATTTATAGTTGGCTTCTGCACAGTCTGACTTGTTGGTAATGTTCCTTGTGTCTTCCCCTTGGCAGACAAAAAACTTCCCCTTGAATAGCTGTGAAAAAGGAGAGAATACTCAAGTCACTGAAATAATATGGGGAGGTCTTTTTCTGTAGGCTTCCACAGTGTACCATTTGCAAATGTCTGATTTTTAAGCTCTTCCTACAGAGAGGCCCATCTGCATCTCACTTGAGCTTTTGGCATTAGCCCCAAAGCTTTTAGCCATCCAATTTTATGGAAGGAATACTGTAGCATTGCTGTTTTTAAGCTGCTGCTATTCTTGATTTATGCAGGTTTTGCTGTATAATTATGGCATTATACATTTTATACTTTGCTGGTTTTCAAAAACATAGTAATGATTTAGTGTGAGCCCATCCTATTTCACTAAAAGATAGCACTAAAATACTTAACAATAAATGAACAAAGCAAATTTTTCAGTAATGAGGTCACGGCTGAACCTTTCTCAGCTTGGAATCCCCTTAAAAATGCTCTTGTACAGTCTGCATGGCTATACAAAACAATTTGTACAATGCTCTTGTAGGGTTAGGTTTTCAAATTGAAATATGACAAATATATTTGAAAATTAGCCATTATCTGAAGACTCCAATTATTAATGCAAAGTTTGTTGTTCTGTAAAGTTTTTCAAGAATATTATTAAAGAACCATCTGAGTGCGACACAATGCTAGGATACATATACTTCCATATTACTTATTACAAGTATTTATCCCATATCTTGCCTTGGAATTACCCTCTATGCTAAATGTTCAGTTCAGCCTTAATGGATACTTCAACACAAACAAGCACAAAGACAATCCATAGTTGGCTGGAGGCAGTGGGTAAGGTAGTTGTTAAAGACTTGGGTACCCCTTCCCCCTTTTAATGATTATATTTTTCCAGAGGTCAACTATCTACGCTGGGAACTGCCAAGCTGGACATGAGGGCACTAGCAGTCTCCTGCCCTTGCCTCTTAGCAATTGGTATTGTCTTAAAAACTGGTGCTAAAACATAGCTTTCACGATCAGTAGCAGCTAAAAAGCTTATTATCTCTTCTTTGGTCTGTAAGAATGGTAGAAACTGTATGCCAATGGACTTATTAGTCTAGCTGTGAAGGCCACCAGGGAAGTAATAAGAGACTAGGTTTATAGATGGTGGTGTATACATTCTTGAGGGAGAAGCATTTATCTCTCAATTTGAAAGAGGCAATGGTGTGCCTCCTTCTTAAGAATTTATGTCCTGACCCAGCTATGTTATACAACTATTCCCTGGCTCTAACTATATTTTTAGACAGTACACTGTAGGGAAGATTTTGGAAGGTGGTCAGCATAAAGCTATAGATTATTTAGACCTTTGTTAATCAGGATTCATGCCTGACTCTGGGATGGAAATCAGAATGTTCACCCTGTTGGATGATCTACAGCAGGAATGGGATGGAGTTGTTTGGCCAGACCTTTTCTGAATCCCTTGGTGGCTTTCATTTCCTTCAAATATGCTATCCTTCTGGACCAACTAAGACGACTAGGAGTGAGAGGCATTGTGTTGAAGTAGTCTCCCCTTTCCTCCTAAGTGTTTTATTTTAGTTAGTGACGGTGGGGGCACAGGTTGAACTCTCAGCTACTCCAGTGTGGGTTCAGAGAGCTCAGCCATCTCCTACTGTTTAGCAGGAAATATGAAACTGCCTTTGTACTATGGTGCTGAAGAAGACTCCTGCGAGTCCCTTGCAATGCAAGGCAATCAAACCGGTCAGTCCAAGAGGAGATCAACCCTGACTGCTCTTTAGAAGGCCAGATCCTGAAGATAAAACTCAAATACTTTGGCCACCTAATGAAAAGGAAGGACTCACTGGAGAAGAGCCTAATGCTGGGAATGATTGAGGGCAAAAGAAGAAGGGGATGACAGAGAATGAAATGACTGGATGGAGTCACCAAAGCAGTTGGAGTGAGCTTAAATGGACTCTAGGGGATGGTAGAGGTCTGGAGGAATGTTGTCCATGGGGTTGCGATGGGTCGGACATGACTTCGCTACTAACAACAACAATGAAACTGCTAGAAAAAGTCATTTGGGTTTGGACCATCCCCACCCTGTTGGACTTCCAAAAAGATGCAAAGACAAGGCTCTTCAGGAAATAATTAGGGACGGTGGAGATTTACCTACCAACCTTAGATGGCACAGTTAGCAAACATTTTTGCTAGATTATAATGATTTTAATCTTGTTATTAATATAAACTGCTCAGAAATAATGGGAACTGAGAGGCATAGAAACTATAGTAAATGAATATAACAGATAAATTATATATTCAAGGTCAACCCCCCCCCCTTTTTTTAGGGGGACTTCATTTCAACCATTGTTGGAAAAATCTTGGAATTTACTTTTTTTTAAGTGAAAATATTTACATTTTGCCTCTCCTTAGATTTATGGTGTATTTACAAAGCACTTAATTAAACCCTTAAGACAGCCACAATGTATGTCCTTTAAAAAATATAGACATTAATTCACTAAGAACCGCAAGGAGATCAAAGTAGAAATTAAATTCATGAGTTCAGCTATCAAAATCTGTTCAGATAAATGGAACTTAAGATTCTTTTTTCTCCCAAAATTTTAGCAAGGGGAAGAACTGATGCCCCACTTCCAAAAGGAGAGATTAAAACCTCAACCATATTACTGATGAAGCTATGATTAGCCTAGCTGTTGTTCTGACTGTTACCAGGACAGAAGCTAAGCATGGCAAGCTGGCTGAACAACAGCCATGTATAAAGAGAGTGGCTTACTTTTTTTAACTGGAGTTTAATCCTACTTAAATAAACATGATGTACCGGCTGCTGGGTTAAATAAGAGACAAGAGTGCACATCTGAAAAAGTGACACAGAAGGGAAGAGTTTTGAAAAGTGCTCTTCTCCTACTTGAGCAGAGACCTCATCTGAAATTCTTTATATAGAAAGCAGAGAAAACACTGGCATTACTTTGTGTTGAATCAATCCAAACAACCCTTAAAGTCTTGATATCAACAATGTCAGATGTGATTATCAACCAGGAGAAAACTATAAAAATCCTAGGGGATTAATTTTGTCACATATTCAATGGCAAACATGAAGTGGCAGAGCATGACAGCTATTATGATAGACGGAACAGAGTGGTGTGTATTAGCTTAAGCTGAGATGCCTTCACTTTTTTATTGAGTGACAGCAGGTCCTAGCATGGTCATGCCTTGTTTCCCTGTGGCAAGGCACTATTCTCACCAGCTTTTAAAATATCACCTCTTTATCTGAACTCTAGAATAAATGTCAAACCTGTGAGCAGTCCAAATAATAGGGATCAGCACACTCAGTGACAGATCTCACATAAGGTGGCATTTTATTTTTTTATTTTTTACCTAGGAGAACTAACTGGGTGGTAGCAGCATAGAAAGCATCAACAGTAAGTTCTCCTAGCTTAATCGTAGTTAGGCACTAATTCTACCAAACAACCCTACCAAACAACCCTACCAAACAACAGCAAACTCCTTCAAAACAAAACAAACTAACCAGATTCCTACCAGTGTCTTATGACAATAATTTGTTGTTGTTTAGTCTACAGCAATGGAAGATAAGACAGAACCCAGGAATCAACATATTTGGAAAGGGTTCCAAGCAAGGAATAGAATCAGTGGTGGGTTTCAAATTTTTTCAGAACCTCTTCTGTAGGTGTAGCCTGCTTTGTGGGAGTGGCTTGCCAGCCATGTGACTGGGTGGGTGTGGCCAACTTGTAAAATGTGGTGAAACTCACTTGCTGGCTCAGAAACTCTGGAATTGAAGCATGCAAGTCTTAAAGCTGTCAAGTTACAAGACCCTTGCACCCCTAACCCTTTAGAAAAAAAACCCCCAGGGGTGTTCAAACTTGGCAGCTTTAAGACTTGTGGACTTCAACTCCCAGAATTCCTCCTCTCACTCTTCATCTTGATGATGTGCGGACGGGCGGGGGGAGGGAGCTGGAACCGGTTCTAAATGGCACTGTAGATTTGTGGAACCCTTTCTGTAGAAGAGGTTAGAACTGGCAGGAACCCACCCCGGAATAGAATATCCAATAGACAATTCTTGTGTTTGGGAAGTGGGACTGATTGATTGATTGATTGATTGATTGATTGATTGACTGATTACATTCTATCAAGATTGTGCCAACTCTTCAAGATATCAGAAAACTTTCTCCAGAATGATCTGTCCCTATGCTGACCTTTCTGGTTTCCTAATGGTACAGCCCTTGCCACTACAATAGAGTTCCTCCTTCTTGCTGATGATCATTCTTCCACCTTTGTGAAATTCTCAAGGGATTTGAGTCTTTACATAATGTGTCCAAAATATGATAACTTGACCCTTGTTTGAGAACACTAGATTAACTTGTTCAACCCTTTGTTTTTCTCCAAAGTCTTTCCAACATCAGAGTTCAAAAACATTAGTATTTTTTTATCTTGCATTTTCAAAGTCCAATTTTTGCTTTCATAGTATATTACCAGAAGACTTGAAGGACCAGTCTTAGCACCAATTATCCTGTAGAAAATCTATGGGATCACTAAAAGTTGACACCAGTTTGATGGCAGTTAATCAAATGTCCATGCTATTATCAATTTTAAGATTGGTTGTTGTATGTTGTCATTAGTTTGATCTCGTGATTGAAATGTTCAATGGCAGCACACTTCAATCTGCTAATGCCTAAAATGTCAATATGCAGACCTTTTTGTCTTTTACTATGCTGAGTTATTCCATGTTCATGTTTCTTACATCCTATGTCTCCACTGTAATTCTCTTTTTGCAGCTTATTATTATTTTTGCATTACATCAACAATTAAATATCCAGAAGGCTTTATAATCTGGCTATGTCATAAATACCATTGTTACTTCAAAGGATCCTCCTCAAGTCTTCCTAAGTAACATGTTGAGTATCATCTGACCTGATGGGTATACCATCTGGCACTATATTATCAATCATTTTATATGATCTATCTACATTGTTTTCTTGGTAAAATATAGGACTGCTTTATCTTTCCCTACTTGAAATAATGCCTTTACCATTGTTGTTAAAGTGATCATTCAACATGTTCCCATCAGCATTGGGATTCACTTACCTTCCCTACCGGTTTGCAAATGTGAGCGTGTGCGCTCGTTTCGCTCACAAAAACCACAGCTGAGCATGCGCACCGCCTTCTGCTCATGCACAATGCTCAAGCATTAGATTGGGGCGGGTGGGCGGAGCCTCCTGCAGCCACCGCTAACAGTTCGCCTGAACTGCAGAGAACCGGCTGACTACCTCCTCTGGTTACCATATTGCTGCTTCCCTACATAGCCAAGCTTTAACTGATCAGCTGGTGTGACCTTGATATCTTGAGTGACGCTGTGGGAGAGTGCATGACATGAAAGCCAGCTGGGTGAACTTAAGCCAGTCACTGTCTCTCAGCCCTATTCACTTCATAGGGTCGTTGTTGCGTGGAAAATAGGAGGAGGAAGATGTATTGGATATGTTTGCCACCTTTGAGCATTATTTATAAAAATAATAAAGGTGGAATACAAACAAGCACCCTTGGTATATATTTTCTGAAGTCTTTACTCATCCCTCCCAGGGGCTTCCATCCCCACCGTAAGGCAGCATAGCAGGACTTGGGAAGGAAGAAATTGCACTAAATATGGATAAATATAAGGGTTACAAATGCCAAACATGAGCTCTGGTTTAGTTGCAAGGATAAAACAGATATAACAAATTATGTATCAGTACATTTCCCCATAAATAATATATGAAGAGAACAGATGGGCACATTATTAAGTTACTATGAATCTTGCAAGCAATTAAAAAACAAATCACTGGCATTATAAAAAATGTGGAATGAGCTTAAATTTCAGTTGTTTTCATTACAAGTTTACAAAGAATGCTCAATCATATTATTATATTTAATACTGCTATGGATTTTTTTTCTATCGAGATCATGTGTTTATCTAAAAGGAGGAGAGCCCTGAACTTAACTTTCAAAAAAGTAGATAGAAAAAAAATGAAATCCCTGCGCAATATCTTTCTTGTTAATCTAGTATGTCAAATCTAGCTGACACCAATGAGGATTCCCATGATCTCTACAACTGTGCACTGATGTATGGGTATGTATGTATGTATGTATGTATGTATGTATGTATGTATGTATATAAATAAAGAAAAGAAACTGATGAAGAAGGGAAGGGAAGAAATTGGCATCAATGAGAACCATTGCACGATCATGCAGAGTAACACAAGTCACTCTCAACAAAGGCATGCACAATGCCAAAATCTTATAATTTTGTAATATCTTTTAAGATTTTGATAATCTCAACATGAAGAATTTAAACTCACGAGCATGCTGAAATCTTGTACACACTTTCCTGAAATCTTTCAAGATTTCATGGGAAGACATAGAAACCTCCTAAGAGTTGGTGATCTCTTGAAATGTTGCCCAACATAGTTTAATTTAGGAGCTCTACAGACTTCATATATGAATGTCACAAGTGCCGTTCTGCTTTCCCTGCATTATATACCCACTGTTGTGATCCAGTGTTTTACATTGATCTCTAAAGGCATTCTGTATGAAGCAGCTCTAGAACACTGAAGTATGGACTTCTTTCCTTCTTTCTTAGATGTGTTAGCACTTGTAAACTCCACCTCTCATAAGAGACATCAATATTAGAAAATATTGATGTTTATGAAATTCTCAAACCCTCTGTACTGAATGAGTAAAGTTCTCAGGGGACTGTACCCAGAACCTACCTGAACTCCCAAGATGCCAAAAATGATGAAAAAAGCACAGCAAATCACAACAATGTTTCCAATGGGCTTCAGGGAGGACATCAGCGTTTCCACAACCAACTTCAACCCTTGTGCTCGACTGATGACCCTGAAAGGCAAACGTGGCTTATTAACAGAATCCTAGGACACGAGACTAGCAAACCACTTGGAAGACAGCCTTCAAACAGTTCACAAAGGACTAATAAATACATAGAAGAGGAAATATGGAACTGCCAATGTGCCAATGAGAGAGTTCCATTGACTGACACCTATTCTGTTCAATAGACGTCATCAGACCCAAGAGAGGAAAACTCTCTGTATATTAGGCAATACATTTATCCAACAATGATAATGACTACAGCAGGCTAAAAGTGGTGCATGGCATTATCGCTTTACAATAGTTTAGATAGAAATAGAAAGGCTGTATTTCTTCTTAATGTCTGTACGGTTGTTGGTATTTTTTTTTAACTTTTCCTCTATGCCACAAAAACTTTCTTTTATTGAATTACAATAATTCCTGTAGGAGTCTGTTCCAAAAAGTGACTTGCTGGCTGAAGATTCTAGGAGCTGAAGTCCATACATCCTAAGGTGGTCAAATCTGAAAAACACTTACATAAAAGTATTTGCGATCATAAATGGAATGAGTATTGTAGAGCACCTGACTTCTCGGGTTGTAGCCTTGAGACAATTTTTAGGAAAAGCAGCTCATGTAATGTAGTAGTTGAGATGCTGGACTAGAGAAACTCATCTTCAGCTATGAAAACCCACAGGGTGACACTGACCAACCACCAGCAATCAGCTGAAGCTACCCCACAGGGCTGTTGAGAGTTAAAATTGGAGGAGGGAATATTGTCTTCATTGAATGACTGGAGGGAAGGCAGGATATAAGTCTGTCTGTCTATCTGATTCCTTAGCTCCACTTTGAAGAGCAGATAGGACAGTGGCAAAACACCCAAAAGTAACTGGATTGCAGGGTAATATAATACTTTGCAGCTGTAGATATTTCTGAACAGTTGAATTTACAGGTTTTGCCAGATGCTGACCTAAAAAAAGACATTTTGCCCATAGGCATTTTAAAACAATAGAATCTAGAGATTGTTAAGAGTAGCACATGCAACTTATATTCTTTCCCCTTGCTGCCAACAAAAATGTCAAAATATGAGGAAAATTCTATATCAAAGGACAAAAATTGCAGGCAGTAGCCTAATATATTTCACACAGTGGAGAACCTCCTTAGATTTATTTTATTTTTGATGTGTCTTTGTAATGGGATGTGGGAATAACCTTGGAAGACAGAAGGAAGAGCCACAGCCTAGACAATGATGTGGTAAGAGAAATCTGAGTCCAAAGAAAGGGAAGGGCTGGAAAAAGTTACTGAGAAGGGATCCACCCTAATTCTTTAGGAAGTAAAGGTAGGGGAGGGGAGGGGAACACTTTCAGTCTTTCAAGATTCTGTAACTACAATCTGTTCCTCTTGGTTTAGGCTTCCAGTCTGGTTGTCCCAAAGGTGCTTTTTCAAGAGGCAACTGGACTTTCTGGTTTTTCTTTGAACATGTTTCACTTCTTGAATGAGAAGCGAAACATCTTCAAAGAAAAACCAGAAAGTCCATTTGGCTCTTGAAAAAGCACCTTTGGGACAACCATGACCTGGATAACTGAAAATCTCCATAGTTGGTTCCAATCTGAACGACTTTGAAGTGCTGACAGTCTATACTTCAGCTCAGTTTCCTATAACTTGGTCTATCACATCTCTTCTCCTATAATGAGCAAAACTGAATGAACAAATTAAACCTTCACAACCATAGTTTTACTAGTTCCCTCATTGCCAAGTTAAACAGTAATCTGTTTGTCAACATGGACAATGCAGAGTTTAGCTTCATATTCATATTACAGAGCACAATTCAACAGTCAAGTCTCTTCTTTCCAGTGTCCAAAGGTTTGTTTCTATCAAAAGTCAGAATTAATGATTATAATCTAACTATCACTAGCGATACTATTACCTATTTGCAATTTCTGAGCATTGCTGCCTATTAAGAGAAATCTCTTTCCATTTCTTATTTTGCTTCTTTTCCAAAGCTCTAATAATGTGTATTTTTTCTACATTTCATTTCTCATTAAAAGCTGAAATTAATATAGTACTGTTTGTCATCCTTTTCTTGTAATTATTTGCATTCTCAGGAAAACAGACTGGCTGATCTCACTAGAAGGACTTTCTTAATTTAATTGACCTCAAATGCTTTAATTCTCACATAGTTGTGGTGTGACATTATTTCACCTAAATACATAGCAGCATTACTCAAATTAGATTTATATTTTCGGTGCCATTTGTTAATTCTGATTTTATTTTGGCTGATCCATCACCTGCTGTATTAGCCTTTAACATTGGCTAAATGTCCTTTGGAATTACTATTTTAAGATTTCTCAGTCAAACAGATTTGTGGGAACATATACGGGCAACAGATCCGGTCATTTTTTTCCAAGCAAAATTACAAATACCCATAATTATTAAATACGCAACAGGACATTTCGTCCTTCCTTCTTTATGCACCAATATACCCAACTGCATATTTTAACAATGATTCTACAAATCACTGTTGTGAATGTGCTTCCATATGTGCAATAATGAATTCCATATCCCTAAAGTAACTCTGGTTGGGTCACACATACTTAGCTTCAGAATAGATCAAACATACTTAGCTTCAGAAAGGTCATTCAGCTCCTGTGAGTACAAGAGTGTTGTATGAAGCTACCTGAATACTTAATCACATCATTGGCCCATCTTACTCAATTCTTGAGAAGTTTCAACATACAGTTTAGCGTGACTTGAATAAATTGAAACAAGCTTCAGGCTTGAATGCTCTCCTCTTTTCCTTCCATACAAATATGAAGAAAAGTTTGGAACATTTAACTTCCTTTCTTTATTTGAAGTTTGTTCTATTACTTGAGCTAACAGACTAAGTATAGTTGATGGACATGAAAAATCTGTGTTTAATGTAAACGAGAGCCAAAACTTTTTGAAGTTGTCTTTGTAGCCATATGGAAAAACAGAAAGTCCACGTTCCAGACTGATAACTTAGATTAGAATGATTTAAATATGGGATGTTTGCTATATCACCTCCTTTCAAAATATTTATTTATTTACAGTACATCACAATTTTATTATTTTTATAAATAATTCAAAGTGGTGAAAATATCTATTATACATGCGCAGGTGCTGCCGGAAAGTTTCATTCCGGTCTGTGTGTCGGCGCGAGAAAATACTTTAAACCTATTGGCTAACGGCTGACAGCTCTCTATAAAGAGCACTGCCAGTCTACAGTCTGTGTCTTTTGCTAGAATGCAACTCTACAGTTACAGAATAAAGAGTTTGTTGTTTCCGTTGGTTTCAATTCCACTCTTCACCCAAACTTAACAATATCAATCATTCCTTCATCCTCATTTTTTCCCTCGCAACAACAACCCTGTGAGGGATATTGGGCTGAGATAGAGTGACTGTCCCAAAGTTGGCTTACATAGCTAAGGTGGGACTTGAACTCAATGTCTCCAGTTTTCTAGCCTGGTGCCTTAACCACTAGACCAGTGGTGGGCAACCTTTTTTTTCAACTGAGCCAAATCTCGCCAAAACCACGATTGAAATTTATTTTGAGAGCCACATTTTTAAAACCGAAAATACATAGGATGGTACACTGTTTTTAGTTTCAATAAACTCTGGCATTTGAAACACGCAAGTCTTAAAGCTGTCAAGTTACAAGATCCTTGCACCCCTAACCCTTTAGAAAAAAAAACCCCAGGGGTCTTCAAACCTGACAGCTTTAAGACTTGTGGACTTCAACTCCCAGAATTCCTCCTCCAGTCATATTGGCTCAGGAACTCTGGCATTGAAGTATGCAAGTCTTAAAGCTGTCAAGTTGCAAGACTCTTGCACCCCTAACCCTTTAGAAAAAAAACCCCAGGGGTCTTCAAACCTGACAGCTTGAAGACTTGTGGACGTCAACTCCCAGAATTCTGAGAATTGAAGTCCACCAAGGGTAAATTAACCGATCACGCGGCGTGATCGGCTAATTTGCTACTGTCCGCCCGGCTCCCCGGTTAGATTTTTGCTGAGAGGGGGCGGGGGGGAAGCTCCTCAGCCTCCGTTTCTTTTTCTGCCTCCTTGCTTCTCATCCCCGCCCGACTTCAGGATCCTCCCTAATCATTGTGGGTCGAAAAGAAAAAAGGGAAAGGGGCGCTTGTTTTGAAGTGCCCGAGAGGAGGGAGGGGAGCGGGCGCCCGGCACACAGAAGAGCCGCATTAAAATGTGTAAAGAGCCGCATGTGGCTCGTGAGCCGCGGCTTGCCGACCACTGCACTAGACCATTCATTTCCTTAGACATTTCCTGAACCTGGGTCGTTTTCCAGGCAAAGATGAAGCCTTCTCCTCAGAAACAGCAGAGATCATATCACAGAAAATTAGATTCTACCTTCCATCTCTCTATAGGACTACCATAAGTCATATTTTGCATTCTCCATGGGGATGAATATAGATGAATTCTAATTTTATACGTTTTACAGGTCAATCTCCAAAAATGAATACAATTCCTCAAATCCATTCCCAACTCCTTTTTAGTTGATTTGATCTTAACCTTTGATGTGAGTTATACCTTTCTAAACTCTCCTTTTACTAACTCACCTCTGCTATATTTTTTCAGGAGCTTTAATCATGGAGCAACCTAATGAATAGACGAGGAAATGTCATAACTGTGGATTATAGTCTTACAGTTGGGTAGTGTCAATATTG
Source organism: Natrix helvetica (assembly GCF_964273705.1). NCBI lineage: Eukaryota > Metazoa > Chordata > Lepidosauria > Squamata > Natricidae > Natrix > Natrix helvetica. Next base: position 244,628,908 of record NC_138548.1, read on the forward strand.
CAGTCAATAGAGAAGGTAGAGGTGTATAAGAAAACCAAGCAGCCGGAATTACTGCACTAAGGCTTCCTAAAATCAAGAAGCATATGGACAATGGACATTAATAATGACTTGCTCTGTGACAGTGTCCCCTCCTCCCTGAACCAGCCTTCTACTACCTGTCATACCTATAACTCTCAAGCATTTGATATTATGAGAAATGAAGTTTTGATCTGTATGGAGGGCACCAGACTTAACAATGACAGTTAGTCCTCGACTTACAACAGTCCTTTTAGTAAGAGTCTAAAGTTACAAAAGGTACTGAAAAAAGTGACTTATGGCAATTTTCCACATTTTGGTCACATGAACAAAATCCAGTTGCTTGGTAATGGACTCATATTTATGACAGTTGCAGTAACTTGTTTCTCAGCATGGACCCCAAAAAATATGATGTGGAAGGAAGAAGAAGAAGAAGAAGAAGAAGAAGAAGAAGAAGAAGAAGAAGAAGAAGAAGAAGAACCTAGAACTAGGACCTAGTTACTTGCGGGATCGCATCCTCCCACATACATCCCTGCGGCCAATTCGCTCTCACAGGGAGGGGCTTCTCCAGGTGCCGTCCACTAGGCAATGCCAGCGGGCGGCGCCAAGGAGTAGGGCCTTCTCTGTGATGGGCCCAACCCTCTGGAATGACCTCCCCCCCCGATATTAGAACCACCACGGACTTCCGCTCCTTCCGACAAAAATTGAAGACTCACCTGTTCCGATTAGCTGGCCTGGCATAATTTTAACTGTTACAACTGTTACCTCCTGGAAATATACTTTTAACTGGTATTTTTAGGGTATTGTTTTAAATTTAATTGATTTTAGGGGTTTTAAAGCCATATTTATATTCTTGCTGTACAGTTCTTTAAATTCTTTAACCTCCTCCATATTTATATTTATATTTATTCACTTATTCATCTGTCTATCTATTTAATGAATTTTACTGTGGATGATTTATTTGCTGTGTGGACTGTACACCGCCCCGAGTCCCTTTTGGGAGAGGGGGCGGTCTAGAAGTGAGAATAAATAAATAAATAAATAAATAAATAAATAAATAAATAAATAAAAGAAGAAGAAGAAGAAGAAGAAGAAGAAGAAGAAGAAGAAGAAGAAGAAGAAGAAGAGGAGGAGGAAAAGGCAGCTAATAATATGGAGGTAGCCTCTAAACATTCCTTGAAATTACAAACATATGAAATTGCTTTAATACTGAGTTAGAACATTGGTTGCTCAATGCTGTCTACATTTGTTTCTCCCAGACTGGCATTCTTAATAAGTAACTTACTTATTTCTTGAAAATAAGTAAAAGCTCCTGAAAGACTTTGCTTGAATTACACGTTGCTTCCCCCTGAAGCACGTTTGCTACTTCGTGTTTGATCCTTTGTTGAGGATTGGGACTGGCAGTGTTCTGGTAGCATCCTTTCTTCCACAGTCCCTTTGGCCAGTTGTAGTTAACTACAAAGCTGCAGGATTACATAGATCAAAATAGTTGTCCCCACCCCATCCCTCCAGGTTTAAGTATTTAAAAAGACTGTCATCCTTAATTCAACTCAGAGACTTTCTCCCTTCATCCTGAATTTCCTTCCCTTAAACTCCCTCCCCGTCTGAAGAGTGGGCCATTTCTCTTTGTCTTGAGTGTTAAGTGTTCCAGTGGCTGCAGCAGTTGTATTTTCTCAGGGAAAGCTCCCTCATCCTTACCAGCCCTCCTTTATTAGGGGAAATCTTGCTGGGACACGAGGGGCAGTTCACCCCTTTTTGTGGATATAATAAATGTATAATGCAGCCATTCCTGGCCTGGTGATTTCCAGATGGGCTGTGATGCCAACTGTTTATTAAAGAGGAACTGTTTTGGCTAAGACTGGTAAAAAATTATTCTTCAAGCATCTAAGTACTGATTAAATTAACCATGCTAAGCCCAGCCTGCAGTATTTCACCAAACGGTTAAAAGCAGTAGAGCTTTAAAAAGCTGTCCCTAAGTGATAGAAATAAACTAATTATATTTTCAATTTATCACTCTTCTGTTGTCTTTAAGTGAAAAAAAATCCAGCATAGCCCCCAGTTATAATAATAGAAATACTTACTCATCTTAATTACTTCACCTGAGCAATTATAGTAGAGGATCACTTCGTGTTAATAATAGGATATTGGAGTCTCTCTCTCTTTTTTTTTTTTAAAAAGGAAGCAGATGGATCATTTTCATCAGCTATGCAATGCACACATTTAATGTGTCTTAATCCAAGTAAAAGGTAAGATATGTGGTAGTCGTCACGTCACCTGCCTTAGACAGGAAGTCTTGAGTAAAAGTCGCAACCACATGACTCTGGCCACTATTAATGATGCTTGCACAACTTCTATGAAAGCGAGGGTTTTAATGGTGTGGTTAAAGCTGGCTTGGATCAAAAGGCCAAGACTTCACACAGACGGCATACCATGTGGAGCAATGCCCATCTGGTTTGCATCCTCTGTGGCTACCACATCACAGGGTGCATGTATGAAGTGGCGCCCTTTGGGCTAAAAAAAGACACGTTTTTGTTTAAGCTGTCTCCTACCAAAAGGAGAGGGGAAAAAAAAAATCCATGGGTTGGAGAAACAGTTTTGGAAATAAGTAGGCAGGTTTTGATGAAGGCTTAGTAGAAGCTAGATAGGCTTTCCAGTGGTCTTCAGCATGAATTCTTTGTCCCTTTCCCAGGACCTTTGTTCCCTATCTCCTGCACCCTTTCTCCAGAAACCTGACCTTCTATGGTTTCTGGGGGAGGGCGGAGAAAGAGGGATGATAATAGATTCCTTGAAGCGAACTGTATCATGAAAAAGAATCCTCTGCAAATGGTTACAAGATGCGTTATGCAACTTGCATCATTTATTCTGAACACTGAAACCCACATTTAGATTTGTTTCGTGCAAAGTACGTACGGTTTGGCCTTAAAACCTCTATACCACTTCACTGGCTTCAATGATAATGCAGTTCTTATGCCTCTAGGGCATAAAAATGTAAGGCCTTTTTGCAGAAAACAACTAATTCCGAATCACTGAAAGAGGGCAGCATGGTTTTATTTGTGGGCTCCAGGCATCATTAATCCATGCAGTTTTCTCAGGTGCAGAGCACTGCTGGATCATGTTTGGGTAGGACCATCAACAACGAAGAAATCATATTTTCGGTATCTTAATGGTAACTCGGACAAGCAAATTACCATATCTTATCCATGGGAGCCATTTCCATTTGCCAGAAAGAGAGGGATGAGGAGGGTGGTAAGAACATGAAAGAAAAGAGCTACAAAATGATTCTTGTATCCTCCTGTTGTGAAAGCTTAATAATTCATACATATTGGAAGCCAAAGTCCGGGTACTCAACTTACCAAAATTATTCTACATAAATTTGTCTTGCAGATGATCTCAGACACTTTGGATGCTTTAGGTAGAAATGCTTTGATTGTGATGAATTCATACATACAAGGGACCTACAAATACTACTATACACCAAGGAGTTTTTGATAAATAGTTGTTATCCTTCCCTTCCCTTCTTCTTAAAGGGCTTTTCAGTGTGGTGCCATATACCATAAGCCTTAATAACTAAAGCCCTCATTAAGTCGTATGCCTCCAGAATAAAATTATGTCAGTTTCATAAGGGCAATCTAGATAAATGATTTAGCCTCAAACACTTTTTCTCTAGATAAGAGGAAAAATAGAAGTGAGAGTACTGTTCCTATATTTCACATAAACCTGCTCTGCTCAACCATAAAGCTTTTATCAATTAAAGAAGGAATAATATCATGGATGAAAACCTTGGCTGAAAACCCATTTCATTTTTATGGAACCTATAGTGGCTGAGACACTGAGCTTGTCGATCAGAAAGGTCAGCAGTTCGGTGGTTCGAATCCCTAGCGCCACATAACAGAGTGAGCTCCCATTACTTGTCCCAGCTTCTGCCAACCTAGCAGTTCAAAAGCATGTAAAAATGCAAGTAGAAAAATAAGGACTACCTTTGGTGAGAAAGTAAGTGTTCCATGCTCCTTCGGCGTTTAGTCATGTCTGCCACATGACCACAGTGATGTCTTCAGAGAGTGCTGGCTCTTCGGCTTTGAAATGGAAATGAGAACTGCCCCCTAGAGTCGGGAACGACTAGCACCTATGTGTGAGGGGGAACCTTTACCTTTATACCTAAATATACAAGTTTTTTTTCCTCTTTTGTCTCCTTTTCTGTTATTGTAAATCTCTAGAAAAAGGGATTCATTTGAATAATATGGCATAAAGATTAGTTAAGACAAGTTAAGAAAATGCCATTTTATACTTCGGGATTGAAGAGAAAGAACTGGAAGACTGGAGCAAAACCTGCACTTTGTATCTGATTTTACCTATAATCTTACACTGACTTAGGCAGGAAAATATCCATGGCATTCTTCTGGAACAGTGTTTCTCAAACTTGGCGACTTTAAGTCCTGTGGACTTCAACTCCCAGAATCCCCCAGCCAGCATAGCTGGCTGGGGAATTCTGGGAGTTGAAGTCCACAGGACTTAAAGTCACCAAGTTTGAGAAACACTGTTCTGGAACAATGGTCTAACAAACTAGGCCAGTTTGGTCTAGTGTTTAAGACAGTTTAGAAATCAAGACATTGTGAGTTCTAATTCTGCCTTAGGCATGAAAGCCAGCTGGGTGATTGGTCCAGTCACTGTCATAGCCAACAACTTCAGCCTTGGATGTGCAACAAGCCAGTCAGTCAATTCCTTTGCATCAACACTCAATTGATGTGGGAAAAAAAGCCCAGACCCTGAACTTGTAGGAAAAGGCTAGGAAGAAAAAACAAATCTTCTGGGACAATGAAAGACAAATAATGGCCAGGAAAACTAGACAATCTTGTAGAATAGCAGCTATAATGGTTTGTGGGAATGATCTTGGGAAACACGAACATAGTCAGGGAAACAGTTGGATAAGAGGCAACTGAGCCAATAAAAGAAGCATAAACATGACCCTCCTTAGCTTCTTGGACAGTAAAGGTGATGGCGGGAGAGCTGTAATTTTGCAATAGTGGCCAGTTATCTGTAGCTTGGGTATAGGATGAGGATGAAGGTTCATTCTCCAAGCTTGTGGTTTGGTTTCCGAACATTTCGTTACCAGGTTAGGTAAACATCTTCACCAGAGTTCACGGGATGTGGGTGTTCTTCTGTTTATAAGGGCTTCAGGTGTGGGTGTGTCAAGTGAGGGTCTTGTGATGGGTCAGGTGCGAATCATCAGTGAATCTTGTGATGGGTCTTGTGATAAGGAGGTTACATCAGGTCAGGGTCATTGGGAGGTGAACTGCTGGTGGGCGGGGGATGTTGTGTGTGGCTTGGTTGAAGGTCGGCGCTGTCTCTGCTTGGTTGGATTCTGAGGGGTTCATAGGCTGGTTGTAGGTCAATGTGTCTGTTGATGGACTCGCTTGTGAAGTGTCAGGCTTTGATGAACTAATGATGAACTAAGACTTGCAAGATTTTGTTAATGTAACCCTATATAACGAAACAGAATTAGTCCATCTAGTCATGCTTCCTAGATGGACTATCTGGCAAGTCTGACAGCAACAGAGAGGGCATTTCTTGGCATGGGTGGGTTATGTGTGTGAAGGTAGCATTGTAACTGCTGCTAAAAGGATGGTTTTGCAGGAAATATAGCCATACAGGGAGCCTATAGAAACATAGTGCTTCCCAAGATGCTACGGACACTAATAGTTAATGTCCCCACTAGGCTTGCTGCTCTGGAATAAGTGCACTCAGAGAAAGGGGAAAAGTAACTCTCCCCCCGTGCATCTTTCATATTGCAACCAATATGAACAGCAAATTGCAATCATGAATTTGTCTGTGTTCATTTCAGTTATCTGTCCTCTTACCCTTATAGCAAACTTTGGACCTTGCTGCTACTGAACTTGTTGAGTGTTTCTTAAAAAATATGTGCAAGAAGAAAGGAAAACATGACAGAAGGAGATTAAAAAAAAAGTTTCATAAAACCGTACCTCTTATAAAATCAGAACTAGATTTATGTTTATGGTCATTATGAGTCATATAGTTAAATTATGCAAGTTTATTTAACAACAAACTTGCATAAACTAATATATGCAATTCCAGTAGTTTAAAAAGCCCCCATTAGGACTGATAAAATTTGTATTTATATATAGAAAGAGAGGCATGTTTTTCAGGCCATTTGTGTAACTGATGGCAAATGGAGATTCTCTTTTAAACCTTTCCCCCTTATGCTGTTCATAATAATAATTGCATTGCATATTTTATGATTTTAATGATGTTACACTCTTTCGGATGGCAGCTGTTTTAAACCCCTCTGCAAGAAAATTCTAAAAAAGAAAGCACTTGCAGTAATACATTAACACTGTTCTACAATGATAGTTTATGCTGTATTTCATTCTTTCCTTCTTTAGGCTTCTACGTCCTAAATTCCCACAGGTTCTGAGCAGCTGACAAACTACCAAGAGAATGAGTTAAAATGGTCCCGTGTATTAAGGACTAACCCCGAAAGGCCACTCATGGGGTAAGCTAACCTCTGCATCTCTGAATGCCTTGCTAAAATTTCAAGTCTTTACAGCCCTTTGGAAGTCCAGTAAAAGTGGAGGAAGATTGGCTATCTGGGGATAAGATGTTCTGTAGAGGACACTTTGTTCCAATCAGAGTTTCTCTCGAATGAAACTTTTTCCCGGTCGAGGCATAATTTTTATATGAAGCAACAGACATGGGCAGTGTATACATGTGGATAGATGCTCCTCAATCTCCAGCTAGCAGCTATTCAATCAGTGAATCCTTGATCTTGGACACCAACACCTGGGCTGCCAGTTCAAAAATCAGCTGGAACTATGTGGAAAATTACTACTGCAAATGGTTTATTGAAGAAAACTAGAGAGCTCATATATTTAACTTCCACTGTGGATTGCTGCCTATATGAACTGGGTCTCGGGTCAATCCTGCCCTAGCCTTTAAAGGAAACTAATCACGGAGAGAGGCAACCCAGAAGGAAGGAGAAATTTCCTGACAGTGAAACAGTTATTAGCAATAGCACTTAGACGTATATGCCATCTCATAGTGCTTTTACAGCCTTCTCTAAGCAGTTTACAGAGTCAGAGTCAGCATATTGCCCCCAACAATCTGGGTCCTCATTTTACCCACCTCGGAAGGATGGAAGGCTGAGTCAACCCTGAGCCTGGTGAAATTTGAACTGCCAAACTGCAGCCAGAAGTCAGTGTACTGCCCTCTAACCACTGCACCACCTCTGCTCCAGTGGAACAGCTTGCTTTCTGAAATCCCAAAGGTGCTTTTTCAATAGGCAACTGGACTTTCTGGTTTTTCTTTGAAGGCGTTTCGCTTCTCATCTAATAAGCTTCTTCAGTTCTCTCCTTGGATGAGAAGCAAAACGTCTTCAAAGAAAAACCAGAAAGTCCAATTGTCTCTTGAAAAAGCACCTTTGGGACCACCATGACCTGCATGACTGAGAATCTCCATAGACACTTGCCTTCAAAAGTTGTGGGTGCTTCATCACTGGAGGCTTTTAAGAACAGATTGAATAACCACTTTTCTGGAGTGGCATAGCATCTCCTGCTTGAGTAGGGGTTTGGACTAGAAGACCTCCAAGGTCCCGTCCAACTTTGTTATTCTGTTAAAATATGTACTGTATGACTCTCATTCTTCTGATATATCTTCTGAAGCTTTGTTAACTCGTAAAACCAGATTGCTTTTGGCAACGTAACATGAGAACTGCCAACATTTCAGTTGTGCTATTTTTCAGATTGCAGGGGATTCCGTGGGTAAAACCTAGGCACTCTCAGCTCACCCATTTTTCTCTCTCTCAGGCCAGCAGATATCTTGTTTTGATGAATTAGGCTTATAGGGGCCATAGACACAGAAAGCATGAGAGAATATAAAAGACATTAGGATAACATATATTGGGGATTAACAATTACTGAATAGCCCTTCAGGCATGTTCTCTAATATTTGTTGGGGGGGGGGAAACATGGTTTAAAATGTCCCTGCCTTATGTTTTGCATCCATCATAAAGTTCATTAGTTTGAGTGGTGCGGTGGCCTAGAGGTGGAGCTCTCACCTCACAATCAAGAGGCTGTGAGTTCAATCCTAGGTAGAGGCAGATATATCTCTCTCTGGGTACAATGAGAATATATCTGCTGAACAAAGCTCCGTGTTGGCAACAGGAAGGGCCAAGGGTGGGTTCCGGCTGCTGCTCCTGCCAGTTTGCTCAGGGATGCACTTTGCGTGCATGCGCAGTATTAAAACAAATGTGCAAAAAAAAGTACAAAAAGATGGCTGCGCCTGTGGCGCTGCTGATAGAACCAGTAGGTTTAGGTTTAGGTTTATTTGGATTTATATGCCGCCCTTCTCCAAAAGGACTCAGGGCGGCTTACAACATTAAAAACACACATCACAAAAGTTAAAAAAAAGATTAAACCCATTTTCAAAAAGACCAAACCGATTTTTAAAAAAAAGAAACAATACATTTGAAATAAGTTAAAATTAAAATTAACAGGCCAGGCCGGCTTGCTGGAAAAGCCAACTTTTTAGGGCGCATCGGAAGGACCGGAGGTCAGGGATTATGCGGAGCTCCGGGGGCAGCTTATTCCCGAGGGAAGGCGCTCCCACAGAGAAGGCTCTCCCCCTGGGGGTCACCAGCCGACACTGTCTGGCCGACGGCACCCTAAGGAGGCCAACTCTCTGGGATCGTACTGGACGGTGGGAGGCTACTGGTGGCAGTAGGTGGTCTCGCAGGTACCCTGGGCCTAAGCCATGGAGCGCTTTAAAGGTCATAATTAATACCTTGAATCGCACCTGGAAAACAACCAGCAATCAGTGCAGGCCGCCTAAAAGGGGTGTAACATGGGAGCACCTAGGTACCCCCAGTAGGGGGGCATAGCAGGCCGAGTTATTACCTACTCGGCTGAACCAGTCCAAACCAGGAGAAACCCTCTGCATCTGGCCAGTAAACACTCAGCTCCAGTCAGTTGTCCAGATTCAACCCCGCAAGAGATTATGGGGTCATTAAAAGAAGACGATAAAGTTCATTAATTTTCACCTTTCCTAATTTATGCCAGTTCTGCATCACCCAGCAGATTTCATTTCTTACCTTAATGGCCTGAGAGTCCGCAAAAGCCTTAAAACCCTTAGCATTCCGAGGATTTTCGTTCCACTATCAGAAACCATTGAAACCAGGAAGTCAGCCATAGAGATGAGGACCAATACCCCATCCAGCACATTCCAACTGCTTTGCAAGTAGGCCTTCTCTCCGAAGCACAAGCCCAGAGCCACCACCTGCCAAGATTGCAAATTGCAACAGAATATGACTAATTTTGTCACCACGCCATCGGTGTGTTTATAATGCATGATTTACACATACGTGACTGCAAATGCATTGACTTCCCAGTTATAGAAACATAACTAAGCAGGTTCTCCAAAGTGTTATGGTGTAAGGTTCATAAAAATAACTCTGCAGAAACATTCCAGATTGTCCCTTTAACACTGAGGTATTTTTAATGCAATTCAAAACCTAACTGCCATATCTACCGTCAAGTGTGGCAATTTCATAAAAGAATGGCATACATGATTATTTTTGTCAGTAACTACAGAGGGGAGCACGAAGGATGTAATGACCATATATTATCCTAGACGTGAAACCTCAGAATACAGAGGTCACAAACACGCTCAAATCTTAAACATTAAAGAATTTTTAGTTCATTTGTTTTTGTATATGCATGTATGTATATGTGTATATATGTACATACACGCAAACACATGCACACTTTTGCTGTTTGCTGATTTTTCTGCTCTCCTTAGAGTCTGTTGAAAGAAGAATTAGGGTTTTTAAAAAAAATTTCTCAAGGAATTAAAAAAATATGAACAAAGCACTTTAGAAAATGTAACCCTCTGGTCTTATCTTAAGCAAGCTGAATTTAAATGGGAAGTTTCTCAAAAAGAACATATTACATAAAAACCGAGACACTGAAAAGAAGCCCTGAAATAAGGATAATCTACATAAAATGCATGCACCGTACTAAAATGTTGTGGAGAATCTGAATTCAGTATTTACAAGTATATGCTATGGATGGTGGTAGTGTATTATGAATGCCATAGACTTGCTTCTTACAACTCCTTCCCTCAACACGTGTCTAATTTAGAATAACATTTTATGCTCTTCATTTTCGAATGAAATGATAATAATATAATTCAAATTTTCTGGGCAAGTAATTTTCTTATATAAATATACCATAACATCATTTACCCTGTTGGTATCAAAGTAGATATGGATGTAGAAATGATGATACTACGACGAGGCACTTTATAAAAGAGTATATGTTTGATATTCTTTCCATAATGTCCAACACCTTTAACAGCAGTTTAATTTTAAGCGTGTGCTTAAATTGTGGAAAGAATAAGGAATCTATACACTTTGGGTGAACGGAAAAGCATTTTCTCATTGGAATCTCTATTCGCATTCCCGCATATGCAGTATAATATATAATCAATGCAAACATTAAAATCACAGAAGTCATTAACCTTATTTTAAAACAAACTGCAGTTTGCCAGTAAAAATATGAGTCTAGCACCTAACCATAGGAATATGGGTCCAGCACTTATGGATGCTTATGGTCAGTATGGAGTGGTGTGGTGGCCTAGAGGTGGAGCTGTCACCTCACAATCAGGAGGCTGTGAGTTCGATCCTAGGTAGAGGCAGATATTTCTCTCTCTGAGCACAGTGAGAATATATCTGCTGAACAAAACTCTGTATTGGTGATAGGAAGGGCAGCCAGCCAGTAAACACTTTGCTATCTCCATTCAGTTGCCCAGACTCCACCCCACAAGGGATTATGGGGTTGTTAAAAGAAGATGATGACTCATGGATGCTTATGAGTTTCAAGTACACACAGAACTTTACATGGATCTGGAAAAATTCATGTCCGTGGGTAGATGGAATAAGTTCAGTGATGGTGAAGTTACATAATGTGATGATTGTCGATGATCAGAAAATGGATTATGCTGGATTATTTACCTTTATGGTCATTTCAGCCAAGAACACTGCTGTGAAAATATAGTTGGAGAGAGTGAGGAAAATCCGTTCCTGTTGAAAGAGAGAGGGAGGAAGAGAGAAGAGAGATGGGATTTAAAAGTCTTACTTATCAAGCTTTTCAAGAAACAACACTCAAATAAATGCAAGATCAGACTTTTCCTTTTCTAATCCTTTATCTCTCTTAGCACCCTGGACAGCTGCCAAATATTGGGCTGAGATGGAGATCTTATTTTTATAATATTCTGCCTTGCTCCTGTCATAACTTGTGATGTCATTCTAGTTGCCCCAAAAATTCAGCATAAATAGAGGGACATACGAGGAAGGGGAAGGCATAAATACAATATCATACTGTCTTAATCTTACAGGGTGTGCGGAAGCAACTCTTGAAAACTTAAGCCTTATATGTTCTATATATCTAGGCTTTACCCTCTTTTATGTCTAGGCCAAAGCACTTACTCTGTCAATGAGCTACAGGTTCTTCCCCTGTGAAAATGAATGTCCAGGATTTTTGTCTACACACAATTCTGTGTCCTCAATACAGGTAGCCATCAACTTATGGCCACAATCAGGACCACAACTTCTGATGCTAAGCGATGCAATTGTTAAGTGAGTTACAACTGATTTTTCTAGAGTTAAGCATATCACATCATTATTTTACATGAATCATGAGGTCATTAAGTCAATCTGGCTTCTTTCATTGACTTTGCTTGTCAATGAAGAAAGATTGCAAATAGTGGTCATTTGACTCCTCCACACTGCAACCATTCTAAATACAAGCCAGTTGCAAAGCACCTGAATTTTGATCATGTAACTTTGAGGATTCTGCAATGGTCATAAGTGTGAGGATCAGTCATAAGTCACTCTTTTCAGTACATACGTTTGAAGGGTTGTAAAACAAATTCTCGTTAAGTCAAGGACTACCTGTACAATAGCTATTTTGCTGAAGCTGTTGTGAGCCGTGCTGTCTCTTGTGCGTATTGTGTGGGCCAAGAAGGATCATAATGATTTCCAGATTCACATTAATTAAGATGCACAAGTACCGTTCTTTCAGCTAAAGTAAAATGTATTTTCTACCTTTATTTAAAAGCAGTGGGTGGTTCAGAAATAGAACTGTAGTGAGAATTCTTGCCAATGTTGCTCCTTTCATCAGTAAATAAAAGAACAATAGTGCTACATTAATTTACAAACTGCAAGGGAATTATACAACTGAAGCAAAAATATAAGCAGATGCAATGTGGGTTTCAAAACAATTATAAATCCAGTTAGCCAGGCAGTCAAATCCTTATTTATTCCAGTAACCTACCTTAAGTGAACAAAACCTCATTCTTTTTCTACAACTGCCTGTCACCTTGAACTAAGTTTTATATTTCCCTCTTAGTTGCATCAGTATTAGTGGGTGATTAGCTCCACTCAAGATTTTAGTGTTTCAGGAGGAAGACAGTGCCAAAAGCTATTTATGGCACCAGAAACAGCTTGATTGTACAGGTGGTAAGCCTCCAGTTAGCATAACCTTTATGTTACATATCACTATAAACATGCAAGATGTACTATAATACAAATTTATTTTCATAATAACGTCTCTCTTGTTAGTCTTCCCATTTTACTTAAACGAAGAGGCAAGAACACCACAATAAAAAAAAAACATTCACAGTTCATCCCAGAGATAACGAATCTGGTGTTTTCATTCTATTTTGATTGATAATTCCCACAAATTCCTGTTGGACCTATGGATACTGTAGTCCACGATGCCTGGATGGCACAAGATTGACTATTTTAGCCAAAATTAGTAGCTGTTTTATAAGCCTCTGCACCACACTATTATGGGTAAATTGAAATGGCTCTAACAACACAAATAAACAAAAGTAGTTAAAACAATGCTTCCTAATAGAATTGCTTCAGGAAATGATGCTTTAGATCAGTATTTCTCAAACTTGTTAACTTAATATATGTGGATTTCAACTCCCAGAATTCTCCAGTCATTTGCCTGGAATCTGGGGGTTGGATTACAAGACCTCCAAGGTCCCTTCCAACTCTGTTATTCTGTTAGAACTGGCAAATTCAGTTGCTAAGGTAGGAAGGCATGTTTTTAGGAATCAATGAAACACCATTCTTTCTGCAATAAATTGTCTATAGTAGGACAGAGAACAGTACGAGGCGACAGCAAAGGATTCAAGATTCTGAATGCATACATCTGTATTCAAAAAAGCAAGTCCCATTCATTGCAAGAAGCCTTGCTCTTAAGCAAGCGAGCATAACATTTTATTTTCATAATAACATCTCTCTTGTTATTGTTCCCATTTCACTGAAATGAAAAGCCTGCATCTGCTTCTAGTTACCGACTGCAAGTAATTCCACTTTAATACACTGCTCCCAGTTGGGAAAAAAACACTTTGATGTATTGGTATCAAGGGCTACCTTTACTCAAAGGAGAATTAGCATGAGGATGTGACATGGTTTTGCTCAGTCAGTCAATTTATTTAAACTACAGACCATAACAAAATCGCAGTATTATTTTAAAATATACAAGATTATAAAACTTTATTAATCATGGCCCTGAATAACTTGACATGATTTTAAATATTTATTTAAAATATGACCCTACATAAATTTAAATAAAATTGCTTCATTATCCTAATAGCACTAGTTAGAAATTTAAATACCACTAAAATCTGACTAACTAAACATTGCTTAGGGTTGTACCTTCATAGTAAATGTTAATAATAATTAATATCTCTAAAATCTATTTTTTCATAGTTTGAGTCCTCACAGAAAAATACCAATCCCAGTGAAACTTCCATTTTCTTGTTACTAGCTATACAACCGAAGCTTAAAAAGCAGAAATTTTAGTGGCTGGTTCTCAACATAGAAAGCATTTCAGTAGCCGACACCGAAATGCTTTACTGAAATGTTTCACTTGCAGATTTCAGAGGACCCCAGAGTGCCACAATAATTGCTTATTCAACTTGCCAAATATGCATTTAACATCAGTTTTTCTTTATTCATAAGCAGCCAAATGTTTTATGCTGTCTGAAATAAAGACATTTCCTCTTTATGTGAGTTCTGCATATTATTAAATGGGTACCCCTAAAAATAACTTACAGGAAAGCAAGCCCCATCAAACTTCGGACATATGCTGAAGTAAACATGCATTTCCAGGCGATAATCAATTAATATGAAATCACAGAATAGCAGGTTAATTAGGGTTATCTGGTTGACCCTTGACGGCTAGGGAACATCTGGCTTGGAAAAGAAATTATGTAAATCTAGCAAAACAAACCTGATAGAGAACTAAAATAAAGATCTTTGTTTGTATCAGTATTGAGATAGAGACAAGATTAGGGGACTGGAGGCCAAAACATATGAAGAATGGTTGCAGGAACAGGGTATATTTAGTTTAATGAAAAAAGGACCAGGTGTGACATGATAGCAGTGTTCCAATATCTCAGGGGTTGCCACAAAGAAGAGGGAGTCAAGCTGTTCTCCAAGGCACCTGAAGGCAAAACAAGAAGCAATGGGTGGAAACTAATCAAGGAGAGAAGCAACCTAGAACTAAGGAGAAATTTTCTGACAGAATAATTAATCAGTGGAACAACTTGCCTCCAGAAGTTATGAGTGCTCCGACACTGGACGTTTTAAAGAAGATGTTGGATAACCATCTGTCTGAAGTGGTGTAGGGTTTCCTGCCTAAGCAGGGGGTTGGACTAGAAGACCTTCAAGGTCCCTTCCAACTTTGTTATTCTATTCTATTAACAAGCGAAGAAAAAGAATGGGAAAAGGGATCATTCTCTCTTTCTCCTCTTTTGTCACATTGGAATGCAAGCGCAGACAAAGAACCAAAACCAGCATGAGATCAAAAAAGAAAGGAAGAAAAGGTTTTGAATATTTATTGAAGAAAATTATGACAGACAGCATTATTAGATCAAGTAAGCTATTTCTGCTCGAGAAAAAAGATGCTTCTCCCCTCTGTCTGCCAAAAAGGAGGAAATCTCGATGTCTTTAACTTATAGATGTTGTTCTTGGATATAGCAAAGCAGAATATAGGAAGCTTGGCAAAATTAAGAACGGTGAAACCCTTTCCTTTTTCCTTCCTTCCACTGCTGGGAAAAGGAACATTGCTTGCTGGAATTAATAACACACACTTAAAAGCCACCCTCCCCATATAACCCCCTACCCCCAAACCAGACAATTACAAACAGATGAGCCCTGAGCTTCATTTGTAGCCAACACCCCTAGTCTAACAGCAGGGACTAAAAGCAGTACTCGCAATAGAATTTCCACTTAAAACTCCCTTGGAGGCTAACTGTGCATCCATAATGGACAGATGCACAAACTAAGTTGCTAGGGCTCAGTCGCAGATCAACAAATTCCACCAGGATGGGGACTGAAGCCAGTTTTCAGTTGGAATTGAACACTATCGCTTGGATTGAGCTGGAGAGCCTACTTAGCAAGTCAAGATGCTGATGTTGCTTGGATAGAGTACCAGCACTGCCTGGGTGCTTGCTTTCATGACCCCATAATACTTGCTCAAAGCTCTGTACTTGCAGGGGGAGGGGAGTGCCAGATTCGAATCAGGTTTAAATCTCTAACCTTCTCTAGTCTCCTGAAGGATATAAGGGTGTTTACATTCATTTCTTTATCAGTTCTATGGCATTATGCATCCTATCTATTCTATGAGCTGCAGTGGCGCAGTGGTTAGAGTGCAGTACTGCAGGCTACTTCTGCTGACTGCTGGCTGCCTGCAATTTGGCAGTTCAAATCACACGAGGTTCAAGGTTGACTCAGCCTTCCATTCCTTCCGAGGTGGGTAAAATGAGGACCCAGACTGTTGGGGGCAATAGGCTGACTCTGTAAACCACTTAGAGAGGGGCTGTAAAACACTATAAAGCAGTATATAAGTCTAAGTGCATAGCTATTGCTATGCAGTTTCCAAGAAAACAGTTGCATGTTGCATTTTGGTTCGAAAAAGCAATGTAGAGTATGCTTTTCTCTATAAATGGGTATGCTTTTGATTCCTGGTGACTGTCTGGACAAGACTCTGCAGTTTTCTTGGCCAGGTTTTTTCAGAAGTGGTTTACCGTTTCCTGCTTCCTAGGGCTTAGAGAGAATAGCTGGCAGAAGGTCACCTAACTGCCTTTGTGCCTAAGGTAGGACCAGAATTCACAGCCTCCTGGTTTCTAACCTGATGCCTTAGCCCAGTGCTTTCTAAACCTGAGTAAATTACCCCAAACTGGATAAAGGTGGCTTTTCTTTGGATAACCACACACAAACCCATTACCCAAACACAACAGGAACATTTAAATACAGTCAGTCCTTGCCTTACAACCAGTTGTTTAGTGCCGTTCAAAGGTACATCAGCACTGAAAACCAGTGATCATTGCAACCGGCATGTATTTATGATGGTTGCAAAATGTCCTGGGATCATGTGATCATCACTTTTTGTAACCTTCTGACAAGCAAAGTCAACGAGGAAGCAGGAAACCAACCGTGTTACTAAATTACCGGTAGCTACAGTGGTTCACTTAACAACAGTGGCAAGAAAAGTTGTAAAATGGGGCAAAACCCACTGAACAACTGTCTTGCTTAGCAATGGAAATTTTAAGCTCAATTATTGTCATAAGTTGAAGACTTACGAAAGGACTTTCTGAGTAAAAACGACCTTCTGGTAAGCTTTTTTTGGTAATGAAAAAAAAAAGTTTGAGAAGCAGCTCAGTGGCTAAGATGCTGAGTTTGTCGATCAGAAAAGTCGCCAGTTTGGTGGTTCGAATCCCTAGCACTGCATAACGGAGTGAGCTCCCATTACTTGTACCATTTTCTGCCAACCTAGAAGTTTGAAAGCATGTAAAAATGCAAGTAGGAAAATAGGAACCACCTTTGGTGGGAAGGTAACAGCGTTCTGTGCACCTCTGGCATTGAGGCATGCTGGCCACATGACCATGAAGACGTCTTCGGACAGCGCTGGCTCTTCAGCTTTGAAACGGAGATTCAAAGCATTGCCCCCTAGAGTCGGGAACGACTAGCACATATGTGCGAGGGGAACCTTTACCTTTCACCTTAACCAAACTACACCTTTAAATGGCTTTTCACTAATCCTTCTTATTATATATCATTTTAAAAGCACAGGCCTAGACATCACATGTTTCTAAGATCTATAAGAAATGTTCAGTTCAGTGGGATTAGGGAGGCAGGACGATCAAGCCTTGACTGTAATCAAACAGAAAAGGTATGCTGAGACAGCTGCCACGCACATCTGCTCTAATCTTTTGTCTGGATGATCTCTTAGTACACATCAGGGTAATTTAATTTCACTCCATTTATTCCCTCTCATGCCCTCTGAATTTCACCTTCTGTTGATAAAAGAAACCAATAGAAAGAACAAATATTGGTAAAAGCCCCACATAAACTCAGCACAATAAAGTGGCTACGTTACTCGGGAAGTGATACGGTTTACTCACAGCACTGTGGGGCTCAATTTTGGGACGCTCCATTGCAATGGTGATACAGTTCAGGAAAATGATAACCAAGACGATGTGATCAAACATCTTGTGGGAAATGATTTTATTGCATATGACACGGAATCTAAAGGGAAAGAGGAAGAGAAGTCACTGGAAATCTGTGCAAAGCAGAGAAACAATCCTCTTCCTTTTCCACGGATACTGGACTACCTTTTCTTTCCTGTTGTAAAAAAGTTTCACAACTGCAGTTAATTTTTGGAAACAGACCTTTCTTGACATGGACAACTGTCACCTGTCCTTGTCCTTGTCTTCTACCTCCTGCATGCAAATCATCTAAAGAAAACCATCATCAAAATTTGTCTTGACATACAGTACCTGTCTTTCCCAAATTGTGAGATACTGCTCACATGTCACGCAGAATGAATGGATAAATGAATGAATGACTTTTGTGAACTAAAATAGGCATACGGAGAGCAGGCTGCCCAGTATTCCCTGCATGATTCATCTTTCTAGCCTAGCTTCCTTGTAGTTGGATTCCACAAGGGGTGGATAATTAGTTTCTTCTGCGGTTCTGCCTTGGATCTGTTGGGACCATTTACCCGCCCCCGATGGCAACATGGTTCTTTTTATAAAAGAGATATTACAAGTTGGTGCTCGCTCTGGTTCTTCACAAGCCAGTGGTTCATGCTTGCCACCTGGCAATGAAAGGTATGGGTAGGAAGAGTGTCATTAGATTCAACCACTGGCAAAGATTCTGAGTTCCTCAGTCTCAAGTGCTCCCCAGGTTCATCACTATCCTGACCTTCAAAAAATTATGAAAAGGTTTTGGCCATGACCATAGTTTTGTTTTTCTTTGTAGACAATCAAGGAAGGAAATAAGGAAGGAAGAAAAAAAATACTTTGGTCAAAAGTGGGAAAGGGAGAAGAAACAATACAGGTAGTCCTTGACTTACAACCATTCCTTTAAGGACTGTTTGACGTTACAATGGCACTGAAAAAAGTGACTTGTGACTGGTTTCACACTTACAACTGTAGCAGTATCCAAAAGTCACGTGGTTAGAATTCAGATACTTGGCAACTGGCATGTATTTATGACGGCTGCAATGTCCTGTGATCGCCATCTGTAATCTTCCCAGTTGACCTCCAACAAGCAAAGTCAATGAGGGAAGACACATTCATGTAACAATCACATGATTTGTTTAACAGCGATTAATTTTCAGCGATTCACTTAATAACTGTGGCAAAAATGATGGTAAAATGGGGCACAACTCACTTAACAACTGTTTTGCTTAGCAATGGCAGTGTTGGGCTCAATTGTGGTAAAGCAAAGACTTCCTGTAAAGAATATGCTGAGAGAAGAAAAAACTGGTTAGGATGGGAAATAAGAGGGAACTAGAAGATGGAGAGCTCAAAACTGCATACGAGGATCCCCCCAAAAGATCTTGCCCAGTCTTTCCTTTAACCCTCAGAACTACGGAAGATTAATCACACTTATATAAAAAGCTATAGGGAAGGCAGTTGAACCTTAGAGGAAAAACATTCTTGTTCTGAGAATAAACCACTGTTGAAATTGTTAGCAATATTTGATGAGAATTCTGAGAATAGAGTCCCAACACATTGGGAAGGAAATAGGTTGGAAAAGGCCAAATTAAAGCTTTGATGTAAGTTCCTTTTTTCCTAGTAGCCTCTAAAGTTAAACCAGCCCTGCTCAAGCTGGTGTCTTCCAGATGTGCTGACACTCATACTAACTTGGAATTCTGGGAGCTGTACTCCCAATACATCTGGAAGACACCAGCTTGGCCTAAGCTGGGCCAAAAGAACCAGAAAAGGGGTAAAGGTCATAGAAACAATTTCTCAGTCAAAGCAAACAGCAACTTGAGGGAAGGAAATTACAACTAAAAAAATAACCCTACTCTCTCTCTCTCTCAGTATATAGTAGTTTATTCTAATTTGCATCCCCCTGCTTTAACCTTGGAGAGGGGAATGATGGATTATTCATTTAGCTGGACTTTACATTTCTTTTAAGTATGACATTTTATGAAGCAATAAGGCAAATTAGCATTTCAAACATTTGTTAAATTTGTAATTACTTTGAGGCACATTTATGGAAGCCTCATGTGATGCAGGAAAAGGTCCCCCTCCCATACTCATACAGTCCAAAAGACATAAAAATACTTTACAGTGATCCAGGGACACAAAATTGCTGAAGCTACTCTGTTCAAAATATTATGCCCAATTTACTCTGACATTAGCTTACGATGAAGATATTTTGGGGATCCATTTGGTGCTAATTTTTATGGCTATATATATGTGTGACAGAGACAGAGAGGGAGAGAAAGTGTGTGCATTTAATGTAAAGTGAGATTCTAGCAGAACCTTTCAGCAAAGCATTTGTTCCCCAGGAAAAGTTGAAAAAATGGCCTTATATTAAATCTGGTTATAACAGAAAAGAACATATGTAGCTGAGGACTGAACTGTGGAATATTTGGTGCTCTCTCAGCTCGGTTGTTTGCTTGCAGACATTTCATTACCTGATTAGGAAACATCAGCAGTGCTACTAAGAGTGGGGCTCGCTCCCTGTTTATATACAAGTAGCTTGCAATACAGTACAATAGTTCGATGGGAGTGTGGTTTTCTTCTTGGTAGTTCCTTGATTGGGATTCTTTGCTTGTTTGTCTGTTGTTAATTCCTGCTTATCTGAATGTTGGCTGCTGAAGGAGATGGCCTTTTTTGTTTCCTTTTTAGGTTTTTGCTGAGCACTGTGGCTAATTTGTCAGGTTGCCAAGGTTCCAGGAATGCCTTAGTAGTTTTGGATTTAACTTGGTCTAGACTCTAGGATGTGCAGAGTTTTCTCATTGAAATTTGAGTCGAGTCTCTATGTTTGAATATGCATGCTTTGTGCTGACTGCCTGCTGCTCTGTGTGGTTTCAGATAGGAATTTCCAGCAGTAGCTAGAGATGCTTGGGATTGATTTTGTGCTCCATTCCCCAATTATCTGGATCAAATAACTGGTTCTAGAAGAATGGTATCTACTATTTGAAATTGAAAAGTTTTAGCAGTAGACAAGTCCCCAAGGATCCAGAAAGTTTCTGTTTCCTTCCGAAGAGTAATAGAAAAGTTTGACTTTTGTGTAGCAATACTACATCACCTTCATATGATATATTGCTATTGCTGGTGGGAAGGCTTTATAAGATGAGGGTAGCGTTGACATTCTAAGCAAATATTTTAGGGGCCATGGATGGAAGTTGAGGTGAAAACAGATAAGCAGCTGAGCAAAGCTGGAAATAATTTAATAGTTATTGTTGCTACTACTGTGATACACTATTTTATAGTATGGAATAATTGTCTGGAAACTTTGTGCTTCTCTAAATTGGCAGCAGATCTTCAGGCTCATTCCTTCATACTAGATACTTCCTTAAAATGGAAATATCCTAGATCCCAGGACTTTTGGCATGCCAATCACATGCCTTATCACTGGGTTATAGTTTTTCCTCCAAACCCTTCTCCATTATGATTTGCAGATTACAACATATATTAACTGCCCTCTCAGAAATATTAGATGCAGCCAGGACCTGTGAATACTGGTGACAATCTGTTAGATAAGAAGGCCTTTTTCAACATTTTGGCCTCTGAGAATTCTGCAGATTATTGTGATTGCTACCCTCAGCAAACATTAAACCCTTCATGTTCTAAAATACTTCCAGCAATCAAATATGGGTTGCCTTACTTAGATTGAGGAGCAAAGATGTAGACAGACCAGGAATCTCTCTCCTTGCACCAGGAAGGGAGGCGTGCCCTTATCCAAGCCTTCATGCGATCCTTTTTACTCTTAAAGAGAGAGAGAGAGAGAGAGAGAACATCATTGGGAAATCAGTTATTCTATATTGAAAACCAGGATCTGAAAATCAGACAGCAGACCAGTAAAGAATTCATATCGTTCTTTAATTAGCAACAGCAATAGGATTATGATATATACCGCTTCACAATGCTTTACCTCACTCTCTAAGTGATTTACAGAGTCAGCCTATTGCCCCCAACAATCTGGGTCCTCATTTTTACCCACCTCGGAAGGATGGAAGGCTGAGTCAAAGTTTGAGCTGGTGAGAATCGAACTCCTGGAGTGAGCAGTGACTTAGCCTGCAATATTGCACCCTAACCACTGCACCACTACAACTCTTATTTCTGTTCTTCTGCCCCCGGTCCTGACTATATTTTGCTGGTCTTCAACCTGAAGATCATCTCTGACTGGGACCTCTAGGTTGTAAACAAACAAAGCTACCTTTCAATCCTTTACACAGGTAGTCCTCGACTTACAACAGTTCATTTAGTGACCGTTCAAAATTACAATGGCACTTTAAAAAACTGATTCATGACACTTTTTCACACTTACAATCATTGCAGCATCCTCAATACCTTTCGGTCACATAATCAAAATTCAGACGCTTCACAACTGACTCATATATATGGATGGTTGCACTGTCCAGAGATCATGCAATCACCTTTTGCGACCTTCTCACAAGCAAAGTCAATGGGGAAGCCAGATTCACCTAACAACTGCGTCACTAACTTAACTGCACTGATTTACTTAACAGCTGTGGCAAGAAAGGTCATAAAATGGGGGGAAATTCAGTTAACAAATGTCTCACTTAGCCACAGAAATTTTGTACTCAATTGTGGTTGTAAGTTGAGGATTACCTGCAGTGTTGTTATGAGAGCAGAACGTTGTGGAATGGAAGCAAATAATGCATATCCCTTTCAGCTCCATACAGGGAAGGAAGAAAATATATGTAAAATGCACAGGCTCAACTTCTTGCACATCTCAGCTACAGGCAAAATGACAGAATTGTGTGGCAATGGCAGGTGGCCAGCTGTGACTGTAACAATTTCCCCATCAGATAAAATGAAGCCGCTCCCCTCATTCTCAACCCTGAAGCCATTTTGGAGTGTCTTCAGGGCTGATGCCATAGCCAGGCTGGTTGGAGCTGTGGGAATGGGAGAGGGGAATAGAGAAGATAGCTGGGGACTTGTAGCCAAAATAATTTTTTTTTCTCCTGGAAACCAAGGACATTCCCACCATGTGCTGAGAAGGTGTGGAATGAAACCAATTGGATTTGGGACTTTGAGGAGCACCTTGGCCTCGGAGTTATGTTTACATTGGCTCTGTAACTTGGTATTTTGACATATTTGCTTCCTGGAAAGTCCTAGAACCGTGATGGCGAACCTACAGCACACATGCCACAGGTGGCATGTGGAGCCATTTCTGAGGGCACGCAAGGCATTGTCTTGTCAGCTCCATCGTGCATGCACGTGCTGCCCAGTTGATTTTTGGCCTTCATTTTTGGCTGGAGAGTGAAAAACGGCTAAAAATCAAGGCCCAAAATCCATTCCCGAACTTCTGGTTTGCATGTTGGGTGGTTTTTCACCCTCCAGAGGCTTTCCTGAAGCTGAAAAACCGCTCAACGCGCAAACCGGAAGTTTGGGAACGGACTTATGGTTTGTGTGTTGGGCTGTTTTTTGCCCTCCCCAGGCTCCTAGAAAGCCTCTGGAGCCTGGGGAGGGCAAAAAACGGACCTATTGGGCCCATCGGAAGTTGGAAAATGGGACATTTCCAGCCTCTGGAGGACCTCCGGGTGGGGGGAGGCCATTTCCCTCCTCCCCAGGCTCCTAGAAAGCCTCTGGAGCCTGGGGAGGGTAAAAAATGGACCTACTGGGCCCACCGGAAGTCAGAAAATGGGACATTTCCAGCCTCCGGAGGGCCTCCGGGAGAGGCCATTTTTACCCTCCCCAGGCTCCAAGAAAGCTATGCGTGCATGAGTGGGGCAGCGGGGGAGGGGGGTCATGTGCGCATGCGCAGGGGGAACAGCTCAGGGGGGCATTAAATTATGGGGGGGGGCACACAAGCACATGTGCTTTTGGTACCCGAGGCAAAAAAGGATCGCCATCACTGTCCTACAATGTGTCCATCCCCAGTACTGCAGAGGTAAGGGAGCCTATTCCTCTTTAAGAGGGCATCAATGCTCTAAAAACAGGCTTACCCTGTCAGGAAGCAAACAAACACAAGCTAAGTTTCCATGCCACAATCATTTTGGTATGGCTTTGTACCAAGAAAAAAAAAGGCAGATTGTCTCCAGGGGTACGGATGGCTGGATGAGGTGAGTGTAGGGTTTTCTGCTGCTCCCTGCATTGTCACAGAAAGAGTTATATGGTGGATACAATTTCCAACACCAATCCTACAGTAAAAAAGGAACCCGTGTTTGTGTGTGTAGGCAGAAATTAAACAATGTCAAAAAATATCCTGAAGTGAAACGTACTTCAATTCTCTTTTACCTCAAAAAGCTCTTTATATTATGAAGTCCAGCTTTCAGATATAGGCTCAGGCATGTGACTAATCCAATACCTCTGGCAGAATTTTAGAAGCCAAATGAAGCTGAATCGAAATATGTCATCTGGTTATAACTCCAACGTGGAGTTTTACAAAGGAATATTCTCAGAGACAGACTTTGCCCAAAAGCATAAGGGGGGAAAAATTCAACAAAGCTTAAATTTGCTCATGGTATTATATGGGTCAAGTCACTATGATGTAAAAAATCACAGTCTGCTGGAAAGCAAATTATGCCAAGTGAGACAAAACAAATCAAAGACGTTCCCAAGGTGGCAAATGTAAACTTAAAATTACAAAATTCCAAGCATTAAAATATTAGCTACAAGCTAGGAAACGATTCTTTATTTCAGCTCTGAAAAACCTTGACAGCTCTCTTGTTGCTTATTATTCAGAGCTCAGTGAGCATGCATTGTTTGAAACAAATGATTACATTTCAAATTAAATATATTCCTAGTCGTGGGAATTTATGAAGAGTTTGCCAATTAAAGTCAGACCTGTGGCAGGATCATATGTTATCTCTCCCAAGCTGCATGGTGGGAAAGCAGGGTGCTCCCTGTTCCAGGCATTAAGATGGCAGTAGTTCGTGTGTTAGATAATTAGGCAAATTGGAAGAGAAATCCTGTGCAATAAATCTTTGGTCCTTATTGCTGCTGCGCCCACAACTGCAATTTCTAACAAATGAATAGCAACTGCTCAATTATACAGAATGTGTATTAAAAAAAAAGGAAGCCTCGGGCTCTTCATGGAATTTCACATGAAATCTGGTCATTCTAAGCATGATGATTCCAATTATTTAATGCATGGTGATTTGGGTTCAGTCCTTTCTCCATAGTCCAGGTGGGCACTTGCACTACTGGGAGGCAACAAAATATAAACCCATCATGCACAGACAGACCTTTCCCTTCTGAGAGAGGATCCTATTGCAAACAGATGACTAGAACAACAATAGCATCAAGTGTCATGGTCGGTAACAGCCAAAGTCAATGACTTGTATGACCAAGACATGTGCATAAGGTTTCCCTGGCAGGTAGATGCAATATTTGATTTGATTTTGATTTTATTAGATTTATAAACCGCTCCCTCTCCCCAAAGGGACTCGGGGCGGTGTACAATCAAGGTCAAAACGTCATGGACATATACATTTACATAGACATATTACATATTACATGTTACATGGAAGAGGCATAAAAAACTCACAAAACCAATTTCATAAAATCTACACAGTAATAATAGAATTAAAATAACATTAAAAACTACCCTAAAATTTAAAATAACTGCCAGGAGGATTAGAGGATAAAACTATAATTGGGCCAGGCTGGCTAGTTGGAACAGGTGGGTCTTGAGTTTCTTGCGGAAGGAGCGGAGATCGGTGGTGGTCCTAATATCGGGTGGGAGGTCATTCCAGAGGGCTGGGCCCCTCACAGAGAAGGCCCTACTCCTGGGCGCCACCTGCTGGCATTGCTTAGTGGATGGCACCCGGAGGAGTCCCTCTCTGTGAGAGCGGATTGGTCGCAGGGATGTATGGGGTAGGATGCGATCCCGCAGGTAACTAGGTCCTGTGCCATGGAGCGCTTTAAAGATGGTAATCAACACCTTGAAACACACCCGGTAGACCACAGGGAGCAGGAGAGGTGTTACATGGGAGTATCTAGTACTCCCCATAATTACCCGCGCGGCTGCATTCTGGACCAGCTGTAGTCTCCGGGTGCATCTCAAGGGGAGCCCCATGTAGAGAGCGTTGCAGTAGTCCAGACGGGACATCACCAACGCATGAGTGACTGTGCGAAGGGCGTCCTGGTCCAATAGGGGGCGCAATTGGCGCACCAGGCGAACCTGGTGGAACGCCCCCCTTGCCACGGCTGCCACATGGTCATCCATCGACAGCCGGGCATCTAGGAGGACGCCCAAATTGCGCGCCCGCTCCATGGGGGCCAGTTGCTCGCCCCCAATGGCCAGCGATGGAGTCCACTGGTTGAACCGGGGTGCCGGTAGCCACAGCCACTCCGTCTTGGAGGGGTTGAGCTTGAGTCTGTTGCCTCCCATCCAGACCCGTATGGCTTCCAAGCACCGGGACATCATTTCGATGGCCTCGTTGGGGTGGTTCGGGGTGGAGATGTACAGCTGCGTATCGTCAGCGTACAGATGGTATCCAACCCCAAAACCACGAATGATCTCACCCAGCGGCTTCATATATGTGTTGAACAGGAGAGGCGAGAGGACCGACCCCTGCGGCACCCCACAAGTGAGCGGCCTCAGGGTCGACCTCTGCTCCCCTGCCAACACGCATTGCATCCGGTCGGAGAGGTAGGAGCAGAACCACCGCAAAATGGTGCCCCTCACCCCCAGCCCCTCCAGCCGGCGCAATAGGATACCATGGTCGATGGTATCAAAAGTCGCTGAGAGGTCTAATAGGACCAGGATAGAGGAACAACCCCTATCCCTGGCCCTCCAGAGATCATCCACCAACGCGACCAAGGCCGTCTCTGTGCTGTGACCGGGCCGGAAGCCGGACTGGCGCAGGTCTAGATAATCGATTTCCTCCAGGTGACGTGGGAACTGTTGCGCCACCACACTCTCTACAACCTTCGCTAAAAAGGGAAGGTTGGAGACGGGACGGTAGTTAGCTAGCTCAGTTGGGTCCAGAGAAGGCTTCTTGAATAAGGGCCTCACAACCGCCTCTTTCAAGGCGGCCGGTAAGGACCCCTCACTCAATGAAGCATTCACTAGCCCCAGGAGCCAGCCTCGTGTGACCTCCCAGGATGCCAGTACAAGCCAGGAGGGACACGGGTCCAATAAACATGTATCCACAAATATTACAGAAAGTAAACAATCCCAGTATTAAAGTTCATGTATTTTACTCTAGGGCCATCAATGCTAGAGGGACTTCATTAAAAGAAGTCTCTCTTATAGTTGGACAAATCCCAGTGCAAAAATGTATACTGTTCTGCAATTATTTTAAAAGGACACTGCTTTAAATGTCAGGTTAAAGGATACATTCTCTATCAATACTTGAACCATCCCCAGACGATATCAGAAGTCCCTGGGGCAACTGTTAGGTTTGGATGTATATAGGCTAAATTAATAGAAATTGTTTGTTGATCAGTTCCATCTAATGCGATAGGAACTCCCTTTTGGTGTAGATGTTCAGACGTTGACCCTTAACAATTGGTTGTTTTCCATCCAGTGCCTTTCAGTGATGGCAAATGTAAACAAAATTCAGAAGCGTAATGGCTGCAAGGCATCTGATTGGAGAAGGCAGCTAGACTATAAGAAAGCAATGTTACCTACATCCCAGTGATAGTTCATTATAACAATACTGTTACTTATGTGGTACTTCACCACATCAATCGATTCCTGTTCCTTTCTTTTTCCTTACAAAGTCTTCACTATTTAGAGACTTCTATAACAGGAACAGGAAAAGTAGATGCGGTGGCTCAGTGGCTAAGACACTGAGCTTGTCGATCAGAAAAGTCAGCAGTACGGCGACCCAAGCACCGCGTAACGGAGTGAACTCCTGTTACTTGTCCCAGTTTCAGCCAACCTAGCAGTTCGAAAGCATGTAAAAATGCAAGTAGAAAAATAGGGACCACTTTGGTGAGAAGGTAATAGCGTTCTGTGCACCTTGGCATTTAGTCATGCCAGCCACATGACCACGGAGACGTCTTCGGACAGCGCTGGCTCTTCAGCTTTGAAACGGAGATGAGCACCGCCGCCTAGAGTCGGGAATGACTAGCACATAGTATGGGCGAGGGGAACCTTTACCTTTATAACAGGAATTTGCAAATACCCTTCAAAGCCATCAAGTGGGAATGGACCATGTTGTTCTCAAATACCAGGACCAGAAGCAAAACAGCGTCCTCCCCCATCCCCAATGAATCTCAACATTTATTAAAAATAAAGAAAACTGTCTCTCTTTTGGATACTTGGCAATAAATCCAAGATCTATGAGTATTATAGAACTGAACAAGTATGAGCTCAGTTTAATATCTTATTAGCCCCAGGTACTAGACAGAACAATAAGTCAGTTTGTTCTAGTGGTTAAAATGCTGCCCTAGAAATCAGGAAATATTGAGTTCTAGTCTAGCCATAGACATGAAAACTAGCTTGCTGGCTTGGGCCAGTCACTATTTCTCAGCCCTACTCACCTCACAACATTGCTGTTGTGCAGAAAATGGGCAGAAGTAGAAGTATTGAATAGGTTTACTGCCTTGAGTTGTTTATAAAAAACACTAAAGGCGGGATATAAACAAACAAACAAACAAAAATGAGCATTATGATGAAAATGCTTGGGGATGAACTGTTTTCTGATATAAGAACACTTTTCACCCTTACCTACTGACTTACTGACCACACGAAACCTTTATAAGCAGAAGAACACCGACACAGACATCCCCTAGATTCTGTTGAAGATGTTATCTAGCCTGATAACGAAACATTCGGAAACCAACCCACACATTTGGAGAACAAACAAACTACCCTCGCTCTCCACCGGAGCTACAGATATTCGCCACTATTGCAAAAATACAGTACATCCTTGCCCTTTGATTATTTGCTCCGTAACAAAAAATATGCCGTATTTTGTTCAGTTATTAAACCTGTGGTTGCCATAGAACACTGTTCAACTTTTACCCTGCTCAAAGGTTTGCATCTACTATGGAGCACCTGATTCCACAATGCCCATCAAACCAACTTAACCAGGAAGGATTATTTAAAGCTGTCGGGGGCACATGAAGTCTGAGCCAGAAAGCTTCCCTGGGGACATCAACAAATAACTGAAATTTGGTCTTGATTATTTTGCAGTTGGGTTTTCAGTTTCAAAAACACCTTTTATTCAAAGCATTACATTAAGGTGTATATGTGTGTGTGTGTGTGTGTGTGTGTGTGTATACACAACACAAATGTAACAAAGGCAACATTAAAAATATGGTTTTCTGCCTGGATGGTCTCCTGGAGTGAGCCGAAGGACAGAAAAGGGAAGCAGTGTGTTCCTCCCATATTTGGGCATACCAGGGGTTGTGACACAATACATACATACATACATACATACATACATACATACATACATACATACATACATACACACACACACACACACACACACACACACACACACATATATATATATATTGTGTGTGTGTGTGTGTGTGTGTGTGTGTGTTCCAATTTTCATGTCAATGATACTTTGGGTTTATTTAACCCCCTCCCCCCCCAATCAAGCCATTAAAAGGCTAAATGATAATAACAAAGGCAGAGGGAGAAGAATCCCATTTTCTATCTATCAATCTTCATTTGTTTTGTCTATAAGAGATAATGGAAACATATTCCGTCAAATGTTTACATATGTTTGGATTCTTCTGAGCAACTTATTGTACATGCTCAGATTCAATATTTTGCATGGTTTTTTAAAAATGTTCTTCCAACTCAGTTCTCCCAACCTGGAGTTATTTGGATTGGACTACATGTCCCATCACTTGCTGTTTATCATATTCAGTGTTGGTTGAGGATTATAGACACTGGCATCCAGTATATTTGAGAAACATCAAGTGGAACAAGAGTGCCGCAATGTCATTTGAGTTTCTCTCCTTGGGAAGACTAGAAGTGCTAGCTTGCTTACAATCAGCTTGATTGCTTCTAGAGTTCACATTATGTTCAAAGTGATGGCTCAATTACTTTATTCAAACCACATCTACTTTAGAAGACACACCTGGTCAGCATGAATAAAGATGTAGGAGAAGAAAATACAGCAATAAATGCATTTGGGATAGTAAACATTGTGAAGATAAACTGAAATTTAGGAATGCAAGCCAAGCCAAGATTAAACATGTCTACCCCCAAAAGCAACATTTGGCTAATGGTGCACCTGCTTCATTTTTTTAAAATGTCAACTTCTCATCCAAGAAGCTTCTTCAGCTCTGACTTCCCCACCATCCAGTCAGAGCTGAAGAAGCATCCTGGATGAGAAGCGAAACATCTTCGGAGAAAAAAACAAAGTTCGATTGCCTCTTGAAAAAGCACCTTTGGGATGTAACTGCATAATGTCATAATTTTGATCCAGGTGCTGAGTGCCTAGCTTGCAAATGCATGTCTGTGGGAATGCTGCAGTACTGGGACTTGGGGGACCAACTCAAAGTACAAAAAGTTGCTGAATGTAAGGAGGTAACCTGAGGGCCACCTGTTATTGACAGGGATTTTTTTAAAGCCTTCAGAGTTTCCATTCCATTCCATTCTAGGAATGTACTAAATAAAGCAGAAGTGCTTCTGATCAGAAGACAGGCAGGCATAAAAAATTGGGAGTGAAGCTGTTCCAGAAATTGGCAATCCTAAAAGATCAGGTTCATAGCTTGAGAGTGTCCTTGATATTTTACTGATGTTGATTTTCTGGGAGAGTGAAACAGAAAGGGGTGTATTTGAACAGCCGTACTTAGTGTACCAGCTTAATTTTAACTGAGTTGATCTGATTTTCCTTTAAATCCTAGTTTGATCATATCTATATGATTATCATGAACTTAAAAGGGCTAACTCTGAACAGCAGATGGTTAGATGTACAAAATATTGTACCTGAGTGTGTTATTTGGAGATCATATTATATCAATATTGAAAGATCCGAACTGGTTACTAATTGTTTTCTGGGCTCTGCTCAAGATAATGGTTTTAATCTTAATAGTTTTTTTTTCTTTCAAACTATTTTGTTTTATTCTATCAGATTAATTAGCAGAAGAAAAATTACCGTATTTTTTGGAGTATAAGACTTTTCTCCCCACAAAGGGAGAAAATCTGGGTGTGTCTTATACACCAAATTCAGCATTTTTGGCCTCCTGAAAACCCGCCCATGCGCATCCCGTTTTTCACAAAAATGGACATGTAGAGGGTCTGGGAGGCCTGCAAAGTGTTCCCGGGGACCGAGGAGGGCAAAAAACAAATGGAAAATAGGCCAGTTTTTGCCCACTTTCAACCCCCCAGCCATCAGGAGCACTCTAAAGCCTTCCAAAGCCTATTCATACCCTGCTTTGCAAAAAATGGACCTTTTTTTGCTCATTTTAAAAATGAGTTTTAATAGTTTTAATGGTTTATAGTAGTATAAATAAAGGGACTATCTGTCTTATAATGCCATATGTTCCTATTAAATTGCAAGTAAGGGTCATTCGTTTTCCCCATATTGCACTCACACTGTGATATATTTAAAATTACAATTGCTCTCCACCTCGCACTCGTTTCCAAAAAAGGTATCAAGACATTAAAAAAAAAATCTGGCCTTTTAAGTTTAGTGTTTTGTTGTTCCAATGTTTTCAACCATTTTATTACTAATTTCTTGTTCTTCCATTTTTTTTTCACTCTAATGTGCAACATTATGATGATTTTTGAGCAAGAATATTCAATCAATCATTCCATCAGTCTCACCAACCAACCACCTTTCCTGGTTGGGCAGATACAGTATAGGTGCAACATGGTGAAACAGTCTGGCTCCAGGTTGGCAAAGAAGTGAGACAAGGCCATAAACTCACTTCTTATTTATTCAACCAATTATGCCAAATGTGTATTAAGGGAAACTGGACTGAAATAAATTAGTGTAGTTATAAAATATTTAGAAGAAAAATCTATAGCCCTCTCTATGCTGATGACACTACACTGATAGCTGAAAATGCAAATAATCTATAAGCCCTAATAATAAAATTCATGGAGTACAGTGAAAAATGGGGCTAAATTTAAAAACAAACAAATGACAACAAGTAGAGCCTCCACCCATAGAATAGACAATCAAGATACTGAAGCGGTGAATAGATTCAGCCTTTTAGAATGAACTATCAGTAATTAGTCAATAAATGTGTTATAGACTAGCACTTGGTGGAGCAAATATCAGCCTTGTAGGGTGCACAACACTGATATTTGTGGGTGTAATGTAAACACATTGTAGCATTTGAATATCTTTTCCAAGTCCTTTAGAGTTGCCCCACCAAGTGATGAAGATATTTTAAAAAATGACAAAACTGAAAAATCAGCTACTGAATATTTCAGGGCCATACTAGATTTGGCACAATTGCAGTTGTTAACTTTGCAATATAAACCGGAAATGAAGGGAAGCCTGAACAGTCTTTGGAGAGTGTTTTTTTTTTACTGTACTTCAGTTACCAATGGAGTCCTTCCTAGAAAGTCCACTTGGTCTATATTTACTTAACAAAAACATTAGTACATACTGCTTTTGCTATTTATTATGAAAGTGCATAATTCATGGTGCATCTACCTTGGTCCTCAGTCTCAAGAACATCTTTTTTTTCTAGAGTCTCAACATTTTTTTTTATAGTGTGGTGACCACAAATGCAGTATTCTAGGTGTGGTCTTACTAGGGCTTTATAGAGTGGTATTAGTACCTCACTTGATCTTGATTGTATCTCTCTGTTAATGCAACTTGGGATTGCATTGGCCGCACAGTCTTCCAGCGCGTTCATTTTCTCTACTTAAAGCTGGTCTTCCTTCTCGTTTCACTGTTGTTTTTAAATGTGATGTTGCAGAATTGGAGTTTGACAGATGGGATTCAATTTCATCAAGCCTTAATTGTTTTTGAGGCTAATTAATTTACTCTCATTATCTAGCAGGATGCTGTCATGCAGTCCTTGCTCGCCATTCCGGTTTCTATAGAACGGTTATTTCAATAGTTACATTCCACATCCTCCGAGTGCCCAAGGACTATGCTCTTTCCTAATGGGTGTCATGTACAATCTCTCTAGTTGCCCTTGGTCACATTTAAGCTTTTGGTTTCTGCCTTGCAATTTGCTTCCTTATAACCATCTCTGATGGTTTTTCTGTTGTCTTGAGCAACATTGGAATTTAATGGGTCCCACTACAAATGGCAGAGTTTTGCTGTCACGTAAAGCTAATGTAGCTTTATCAGTTTCAAATTGCCAGTGACTTTTTCTCTTGTTTTTAGTACCCTGCCTACTGATGTTAACTAGCATTTCTTAAATGGCTTCTTACTGGCTCAGGAAAAAAAAAACCATCATTAATGAGACTACTGCCTTTTTATATTGACGTTAATACAAATATTCCTGTGGCCCCATGAGACAAAGAGGCCAATTTTGCCCTTACTTAGGAATCTTAATAACAGTTAATGGTGGAAGAAATCACCCGCTTGAAATTAAGGAGATTATATAGCCCTTTGAAGGGGGGGGGGGGAGGCTAATATCATTCCTACCTCTTTCTGTGTGTGTGTGAAGAATATCTTGCTGAAGGCAAACAAGTTAATGCTGGTGCCTCTCACATCATTTAGCAAACAAACCACAGATTCTTGGGCTAATGGAGCTTGAGTTTGCTCTCCTCCTTCCTGTTCTGACGTGAAAAAGAAGTTTGGAGGAAAAGGCTGAGCATTCTCTCTAACCCCCAAACAGACAAGATTTCTGTTGCACAGCTGTACTGCTAAGCAGAGTGTTACAGATAGCTCTGCTCCAATCTGTAGCCCTAAACTGGCCTTAACCTTTAGCTGTTTTTCTCCTGTGATGAAATAAGATTTAACAACTAATACAGGTTGCTTTTCTAGAGTGGGATTATCTTATCCTTTGCTCAGGCCAAACTGTAACCAGGTTGGTAAGCTGCAACCAGCTCTGATTATAAAAATTATATCCTGACCAAGGTTACCTTCTCTTTCAATCTCATAGCTGGAATGGTTGTGTCCAGCCATGCATTGGTCAATATGCCTTTCTCCTTACTTTCCAATGAAAGCAGAAAAGGGAAGCTGAAAAAAGATGTGTATATGTACATATCTGTATGTAAGAATCTCAGATAACCAGCTGATCACCTTCTTTCTTGCAAGCCATAACACATATTTAGCTATTTATTTACTTGCTCAGTTGCCAAATATATCTAAGAAGAATCCTCACAAACATTTATAAGATGTTTGTGCTTACTAAAATATCCTCACTCCATATCAGCAGTGCTTGGAACTGAATATATCACAGATCCTCTTGAGCACAGGTCTCCTTCCACGACAACCATGCTCCTTAGCATAAGGATTGCTGAAGGTGGCATGAAATCTACCCAGATGATTGATATGATACAGAAGATTTATAACTTTCCTCTTTATCCATAACATTTGGATACTGGTTTTGGGGAACTAGCTGTCATAATATCATGTCTTTGATAGCTAGTTCCCCAAAGTCAGCATCTAAATGTTATTCCATCTCATCTTCTTCTCCCCTACAACAGTTTTTCCCCAAGTTGGCATCTTGCATGTGAGTTGAATTAATTGTCCACAATATTTTAGTCATGCTGGCTGGAGATTGTGGTGATTGAAATCCAGAATAGCATACAGGAAAACTGAGGGGGACAGACTGGAAACAGAGCCATTACCAGCATCTCATTCATTTAGGTTCAAATTGGATTTTTTGTGTGTGTATGATTACATAGTAGACTATCTCAAAGGCAAAGTTCTGGAGTTCATGGGAGATATTGATTCAAGAAGATGGCATATGAAGATTATGTGATAATGAGTGGAGAGCTAGAGCAGGGGTAGTCAACCTTTTTAAACCTACCGCCCACTTTTGTATCTCTGTTAATAGTAAAATTTTGTAACCGCCCACCAGTTCCACAGTAATGGTGACTTATAAAGCAGGGAAGTAACTTTATAAAATTTATAAAGCAGAGTTACATCAAACCCCTACTGCCCACCATGAAAGCTGGAACGCCCACTAGTGGGCGGTAGGGACCAGGTTGACTACCACTGAGCTAGAGTAAAGAAAAAAAATATAGGAAGTTGGAATCAAATAGAACAAGGGTGTCAAACTCGATTTCTTTGAGGGCAGCATCAGGGTTGTGTTTGACCTCCGGAGGGCTGGGAGGGTATGGCCAGGCGGTGTGGTCAGCTTGACGCCACTCATGCCAGGGGTACCTGTGGTGGCCTGATTGCTCTGCCAGCGAAAATGGACTCCGTTCTCGCTGACAGAGGCACCGTGGGCCGGTCCTTCGCTGTTTCCAGGGCAGCCCCACGGGCCAGATCTAAGCACCCTGTGGGCCAGATCCAGTCTGCAAGCCTTGAGTTTGATACCCCTGATATAGACCTTCTAGATATTTCTGGCCAAATGGCCACTTAAGTTTAAGTATTTGTGTTAGCTCTGCCAATATGATATATTATTATATACTGTGATATACTGTGATATGATGACGTGACACAATCTCTTATGGGCATATTAAAGTTATGATCCATGTGATTTCTCTAGCTTACAGGCTTCAGTTATTTATTAATGAATAAATATGTCAGTGCCCAGTAGATAAGAATATATTGGCATGATATGTGATGCTTCTGCAAATTAACAAGGATCGAGGAAAACATTTCACTTTCTTCTATAGCAAGCAATCACAACAGAAGCAAAAAGATGCCAAGTAAGCTGGCTCTCACTTACTAAATTGCCTTCATCATCCATGTCATCGCATTCCAGGAGTGGATCATCCAAATGAAGCTGCTGAATCAAGACTCTTGAGGTGGCTTTGCCATTGTAGTCTGCTGCAGAGCTGTGGCTACTATGGATGCTGCTGGTCCGGTACAGAGAAGGCACCTGCAGGGTATCTTGGAAGTCAAAGGAGCCTTTGGTTTCTAGTGACTCCATGCGGTGAGGTATAGAGCCATTGATGCTCCCAGTCCTGCTGGACTTCTCTTCATCTGAGCTTTCCCCTTCTTCTGAACTCTGCTTCCCATCCCCTGACAAAAGCGATTTATGTTCACTGCTCTGGTTTGTACGGCGTTTCAAGCTAGGTGCCCGCCCAATGCTGTTCCAGCTCGACCTGCGGCTGTTCCAGCTACTTCCTGCACTCCATGGACTATGTGGAGAACTCCGGGCACTGACCTGAAGTGATGCAAGTGAGAATACAAGGGATATCAACAGAATGCTAGAAGCAACAACTCAATTAACAATGACAAAAAGATAGCAAACTGTTGGAATAGAGTAATTTTAAAATATGCTGGCAAACTGGGAGCAAAATGGCAAGAAGCAAAGGATACAAGGGAGAAGATGAGCCACATACCGGGGATTTGAGATCAAATGTATTAGGATCCATGGAGATGCCACTAGCTCTTCGGGAACCATAGTCCTGAGCCACTTCTCCATAGATGGCACTTTTTGGCATGGACATGGGTGTAGCAGCTGTGTGAATGATAAGTGGGGGAGTCAAGCTCTTCTTTAGCTCTGGGCGGTCACAAAGAGCCATCACTGAAAAAATAAGAAACAAAACATTCGTATCATGCCCTATATAGTCAGAGACATATGATTTCATAAGATCAGGACAACTTTCACATGTGTCTTGATCATTCCTTTTTCTTATGTCTCTCAATCTTCTAATACAAGACTCTCAAATCTTCATTTTCCAGGTTCTCTGGTCCTTTTACCATGAATGAATGCTCATGAATTACCAATAGCATTCTTCTGTTTTTTCCTACTCTTACTTTAAGATACTATCAAGGCCAGCTTCCTCTCTGTAGTATGCAAGATGGACAGCAATCACATCTAGCAGAGGTGTGCTAGAAATGGTCTTCTTGTTGCTCCTGAACTACAACCACTATTGTTTTTCTATCACAGAAGTCAGGATTTAATGGGTTTTAACCTATGATGGCCATAGATTTCTCGTTCTTAAGGTACACTCAGAGCAATATTTTCTCTTCACTTTTTGTCCCAAATATGAGCTTTATACTATATGATGATATTCAAAATTATCGACATTATTCTATGCTCCTCTCTCATTGTTGTTGAGTTCCTCCAGTAAAGAGAATCTTTCTGAAGACACTTCTTACATCATATTGACTTGAGCTATAAACACACATACACTCACACATTGTTATTGCCATGTTTACAGGGTCTTATTTTCTTTTGACCCCCCAAATAAGCACTTGGCCTTATTTTTGGGGAGGTCTTATTATTTTTGAGGTACAGGAGGCAGCAAGTGCGGTCACCTCCTGGCTGCTGCTGTGTTGCAATATTCTCAGGCAGAGCTTATTTTCAGGGGAGGGCTTATTTTAGGCATACACACAAAAGCCTGATTGGGCTTATTATCCGGGGAGGTCTTATTTTCAGGGTACAACATTGTATGCGCACTACCAAAAATCTGGTACATTTTGCCCCTAGATAGTAACAAATATAGAGGCATCTCAACCTCTTTGCTGCGATCCAATGATGAATCCAGATTTTTGCAGTCCATCTAGTTCATGGGTATCAAACTCATGGCATCAAGTTGCTGTCATGTGACGTTTCTTGATGTTTTTCCCCTTTCTGGAGCTGGAGTGAGTGTGGCTTGCACATAACACATCTGGTCTGCAGGCCGCCAGTTTGACACCCCTGATCTAGATATTCCTAAGGAAACTAATTCATTATTAGTTTACATTATATAAAGATGCCTATGGAGATTCTCAGTCATCCAGTCATAGTTGCCTCAAAGGTGCTTTCTTTTTTATTCAAAAGGCAACTCAACTGTTTTCTTTTCTTGAGGAAGAAGAAGAAAACATTTTGCTTCTCATTCAAGAAGCTTCATCATCCCCCTCCCCCACCAGTACTGATGAAGCTTCTTGTAAGAAGCGAAACATTTTCTTCTCCTTCCTGAAGGAAAAAAACAACAGCCCAGTTACCTTTTAAAGAAAAAAAAGCACCTTTGAGACATTATATAAAGACTGAACTCTCTGGAAAAGGCTCTAATGATGGGAAAGGTGGAAGGAAAGAGAAGAAGAGGACAACCAGCAGCAAGATGGATGGACTCAGTTATGATGGCTATGGGTGTATTTCTGGAAGACTTGAAGGACCAGGTTGGAGATAGATAGTCCTGAGAAAATTCTTATTTTTTTATACTTCACAAGCAAGGAAATAAATATACATGAAGTTTCATGTAACAAATAGAAAACATTTATTTGCAGGAAAAACAGCAGCAATCATATTGTTACTTACAAGCTGGATTTGAAATATTTTTCTTAAGTCCACACTCTTCTTCCAAACTATGGGGGAAAAGTTCCCCCTCAGAATCGGACTTAGTAGCATCCCCCTAGAGAAAAACAAAGTGCCTTAGTCCAGCAGGAAATATAGGATAAGTTACCTGGCCATTCCCCATCTGAATATGAGGACTCTTTCTCCCCCACCCCAGACACAAGAATCACTGCTCCACTGAACCGTTGCCACAGTAGGACACCACACCACCTTCCACAACATGAGGCATGCAAATATTTAATTCCACATTTGTAGTCCAGTTTCACTACACAATACACTTTTGGAAAGGGCAGTTAAAGACTTGAGAGAAGCAAGTACAACTGGTTTAATCTCATTCTGCTAGACACTCAGCCTGGAAGTGTAGTTTTCCCAGGCTTCTAATATTCCCACCCTCCCTTTCCCCAAGGGTGATTTCCTTTGTATTCAAAGGAACTTCTAACACATCTTAATTCCCAAGCATTTATCACTCGTTCTGTTCTAATCAATAATTTAGCCCAATCACAATAGTTTTAACCAGACAACTGAAAGTATGTCTTGGTTTTTATATTGACTAAATGAAGGTGGTGGAGAAGGCAGAAATTATAGTCAATTGAATGCAGCCTTGAATCAAAATATATTGTATATACTTTTCAGATCGATTCCTATAAAATACAGAACCATTCATTTGAATAGTTGAAAGGAACCCTCACATTTACCTCTTGAAATTGATTCATCAGAGATCTGGTTGAGAAGGATGAAATCTGAAGTGGGCATCTACCGGTGTTTTAGCCATATGATTTAGGGGAATGGGTATTCTGCAGCTGGGCCTATCCTTCATTTAATTCATCCAATCATTAGGATGAATTGAAGGGCTGTCCCTCAAAAATAATGTTTGGCTTCTGACAGTGAAATCAGAATCAACAGCCTGTAAATAATGGGCATTTACCGTACTGTCAAGGTTCTTTTATCAAATGGTAATGCAATTCATAAGACCTTTTTCTATTAGAGGGTTATCCCAGAATTTTTTAAATGTTGAATGGTAATTGTCTTTGTCTCCTTCATTTCCTTTCTTCACCTCATTTTTAAATCAAGCATTATTACCATTTTTGGAACCCATCTCTGGGGCAATCAAATGATAATAGTGATATATTAAGACATTGCACTAAGCCTCTTGTTATTTGTTTTTGGTTTAATGTATTTTGTGTATAAGCACTTTAGCTTATAAGCCATGGTTAAATATATAACTAAATAACTATTATATTTGAACTCAGTTAACTTTGATTTATTAAGGAAACTAAAATTAAGCAATCGTGGCTTAATATAATGTAATAACCTATTATATGAACCAGAAGTAGAATAGCCCAGAAGGACTGAAGGCTGCTTTTTCGGCAATTCTGACCCAAGATAGCTTCATATAGACAGTCAACAGAAGAAATAAATTGGTGATAACACACACACAAGCACACACACACACACACACAAAACCTTATGAAATCAGGAAAGAAAGACAATTAACCCAGCAAAATATAATAAGATCCATGCTGCTGTACTAAAAAGCTTTAGCTCACCATGATGGCACTTGATGCTTGAGAAAAACTTGAAAAGTGGAACGGATTTGGTTGGGAGGATAATGTTCAATCGCAGACTTTTGAAAGTAACTGAAAATTTTGCTTGATTAGCATCTAGGTCACATCATCAATGTACTGACCTTTATTTTTTCCAGTTAAATGTGTGTTTGTGTATCTACGTAGATAAACATATCTGCAAGGCATTTCTCTCCAATCAAGCTGTGGACTTTTAAAAGATGTATCTTGCATCTAAGCACAGGGAATTCATGAATAGGAAACCCTGCACCTTTCTATTCCTATTCAGCCCTTGGAAAACATAAAACAGTGAAAGAGCACGAGCTCTGCATGATGGTCCATTTGGGTTTGGCCGCTGATCATGGAGGTTTGAAAGAAAATCCCTTACTTGACAGGGTTCTTCCTTGCATTTGACATCCAGTGAATTGTACTCATTCAAACATGATTCCACCAATGTCCACTCAAGTCTTCCCCACTAACACTTAGAGGTCAGGATCAAGGCAATGAAGCCAGCATGCACATCCTTGGGCTCCTTCCAACAGGACAGAATCCTGTTTTTCAGGGTTAAAGTAAAATTCTTTTAAGCAAATTTTGATTCATGGTAGATGGTGGGGCCATTTAAAATATGCTTCTGAAGAATACAGAACATTCAGTTAAAATGAACTTGTGACTAGATTTCTATTCTGACCCAGAGTTAAGTTGATGTTGCTTCCTTTGGATATTTTCCCAATAAACATATTAGAAGTCATCTGCTTCTTTTAATGCTGAAATAAGGTTAAAAGCAGTAATCCATTCACATCTGAAGCTCATGGATTGATTCATTAGTAATTTTGTTAGGTCTTACCCATGTTTCTTCATAAAGTAGTATAAGAAGTACAGTGTAAAAAAAAGATAAAGTAATTATCTCTTAGTGGTTGCCCTAATGCATATTAATTTAAGAGTAGCATTTCAGTCTTTCATGATTAACCGATCCCTTATACCAAAATAATTGAGTCCAATGTAAGGGATGGTCTTTATTTATTTTGTGTTGCTTAAAAGTCATAATGGAAATGGTCCCTTGAGAATGATCCTCAGAATTCATAATGTGGTTTGTGACATAGCTGCCCATTTCTCTTTATTGAGACAGTGCATTTGAGCTCATTTTCTCAATGATAAATGATTAACTTGAGCTAAATTGCAACCTTAATTAAATATTTATGCTGTAAGCCACCCAAAGTCATTTGACACGAGATGGGCAGTAAATAAATTTCATAATAAAACCAAAATAAAATAAATAAAAAATATTTCCAAAATATTATCTCTGTTCATATGCTTCAAAATCTAATGGGTACTGGATTAGCTTTAAGCCTGGAGAATTTAGAATGTCCACTGGAGGATTGTATCCTGTCAACAAACTTTTCCTGCAATTCAAATCTGCCTTAAAGAGGAGCATGCAAATGTGAGAAAAATGCCTATGCAGAGCTGTGTCTTTACAGTTTTATTAAACATGCAAATTAAATATTTGTATATTATATTACAAATCATGTATAATGATGCTGGGTCCACATCGCAAAAAAATATCTTCACAAATGTTTGAAGATAATGCTCGTTAAAAAAAATAAAAAAGCATTAATGATACTTGTCGGTAAAATCATTCTTTAAAATAAGAAGGGAGTCTGCATTAAAAGCCTTCCGATAACACTGTAATTGGCAAAAATGGAATTCAGTATGCTTTTTCCCTTCATTTTTTGTCTGTGTTACAAACAGGGTTTTTTTTTTAGTTATTAGGTGACAGTTTGTCTGATGTGATATTTAATGCAAGTGCCAGTGTAGTTTATCCTCCCTCCCTTCAGCACCAAACCCATTTTTACACCCAACAGCAACTTGAAAATGCTAAGCACACTAATTTACCACAGGCAAGCCTTATCCACCTAGATTCCTGAAGAAATTACCTGTTTTTCCACTCCTACTTTGCCTTTCTGAATAAAAAAGGCATTAGACGAGCAAAAAGTATGCTTTGTTCATGATAAGCATGAAATGTGCCAGGAATTGACCAGTGTGTAGGGAAGGCAGCCTATGGCTATAACAGCTGTCCTGACTCTGATGCTCTCCAGAAGTGTACATCATGCTGGCCAGAGGATGGTGTAGTTTCAATATCTCTGGAAAGCACGAGGTTGGAGAAATCTGAGCAGTCAAAAAAAGAAGGATCTAAACAGAATCCCCCACTTCTGATGCCAGAAGAAACTGAGGAAAATAGGGAAGGACAGATTTATAACAGAACAAGGCAATGGCAAGGATAACAGGATTTGTGATGTGCTTGATTTCATAGATCTAAGGCAGGGGAGTAGATTTGCGTGATGTCAATATCTGATGCATACACTGGTATGTTGTCTTTTTTCATTCATTTTTAAAAGACTGTAACAATATTCTATCAACATTTTGTAAATCCTTTAAGAAGGATTTATATTCCTCTTTTTTCCCTGACTTCTCCCATGTACCCTTTTTTCTAACCTCCAGTCAATTAAAAATAAAATCCCCAAGGTCTCTGGTTATATATTATATATGCTGTCAGTAGCTGCCTCAATTCTAGAATGGCCTTTTTCAGGACGGAGTCTTCTCACATATGAACATCCACAAAGCATGCTTGATTTTAGGTCCCGTCTGTCTTTGATACGTTTTCCTGGTGTCTCTGTCTCTCTCCCTTTTTCTCTCTCTTTTTTTAAAAAGAGAGTTAAAGGGTTAAGTGACAATTTGTAAGGCATGTCTATAAGGAATATTATGGCGTGCATCTATATGCTTTATATTTTCTTCGAATTCATGTTGGGCATATGGGGCAAGTTTCTTACTGACTTGAATGAACTCTGGGCCTGCATTCATACTCCTTTGTTGTTGGTAATACAACTGAGACAGCTGAAACAATAATGCTCTGTCTCCAAAAGTTGGAAACATAAACCTATATTCATTAAAAAGCAGTTTATATTAATAGGTAGATGTGAGCAATGATCAATTATCTTGGCTCAATCAAAACCAAAGTTACAGCAAGCGGCAAGATTTTCTATCCATCTGAGAGCTGAAGGGCAATGGTCAGGGCACATTGCTAGCTTCTAAGTTGGTAGGAAGTTCAAGAGCTTCCTCTTTTAGAAATGCTGGTAGGGGGCCTACAGTTTATGAAAAGGACTGTCTTAAGAAGTAGGAGTCTAAAAGAGGTTTTCCCTCATCGGAGAGACACCCTCTTAATTCCCTCAAAGAAGGAAGAGACTTAAAATCAAGATCAACTTGACAATGAGAACAAATTCATAACCAAACATCTATCATAATGAGAACAGTGGCAATGATGTGACTGCTCACAACACAGAGACAGAGAGACAGGCAGAGAGAAAGAGAGCGATTGAGGGAAGAGAAAACTATCAGACAAAGCTTGTGGTGTTCATGCCAGATTTTACGTACCACTGACGAGTCGACAGGCAGCTGAATACAGCTTAACTGCCTACTCGCTGCTTCCCGTTTGGTGATTTCCTGAAGTAAAAATGAGGAAGGAAGGTGAGGGGATGGAAGGAAGGCAGGAAGGAAGGTGGATTTTTCAAATTTTATAAATCTTAACATCAAAATTGAGAGAGTAGATAAAAGGGTAATAAATATATTGGGAAAAAAGGAACAACAATAGGAATGGAAGAGAAAGGGAAGGTACCCATTGCGGTAAATTTTGTACCACGGAGAAGCAATTGAACAGGTTACACTACCCTTGAGTTATCTGATGCAGCCAAAGTCAGCTCTGAATACTATTGATTCAAGCTCTTGAGAAGATATTTATAGACACATAATGCAGATCTTTAAAGAGCTCTGTTCATACTTATGGCTTGTATGTGAATATACGTTAAAACAGTAAATCTTGAAATTTATCTGTTTGAAACCTGTTGTTTCTCTCTGCAACAACCAAAGGGATATGAAAAAAGGGACAAGAGGATCTTTACAAAGTTGTAGTGTTTGAACAACATTTCTCCATAGCTTAGAATTGGTTAAAATATGTCCAATCATGTACCTTAGTTTCTCCCTCCCTATGCAGCTTAAGCTGCCACTAGTTGTTTATAGTTTGTCTTGTGATGCTAAAGATCCCTTAAGAAAAACTTAGAACCTGATAACTACCCAGACATAACTTTGGGGATGGGGGGTTGGCAATAGTACAGGAGTCATTGCCCTTACTATCTTTGAGGACTTTTTAAAATGTCTCAACCTTGGTTGCAAACCTGGGATTTTCTTCTGGTCTTACACTCAAGTACAAACCAAGAGCATAGATGTTTGTGCAGGTAAGATTATCAATCCTGCTGTCAAGCAAAACCAAGCATTTAATAGTGAGTGCCATACCATGTGCATGAATCATACAAGTGGCAAGAAAATTGGGGCAGTCAGGCATTACACAGGTTATGTAGACAGTAAACACAGGGTCAGTCAAAATGGACTCAAATGTGTCCAGAGTATGAGGAATAAACAGGGCGAATTAGAAATTCAAGTAAATGAGGGCAGATACGATATTGTTGCCATTACAGAAACTTGGTGGGATGAAACCCACAAATGGAACATACAGCTAGAAGGATTTAAATTATTTAAAAGAAATAGACCAAATAAAAGAGGAGGTGGAGTTGCACTATATATAAGAAATAACTACATCTCTACAGAAATAGAGCACAACAATGATGAGGACTATCTTGAATGCATTTGGGTCAATATTAAAGGTTGGGGGGGAAATGACATTGCCATAGGTCTATACTACAGGCCACCCAACCAAGCAGAGGAAATAGATGAACTTTTTGCTAGTCAGCTAACTAAGGTATGTAGGAAGCACACCACAATAGTAATGGGGGATT
Source organism: Natrix helvetica (assembly GCF_964273705.1). NCBI lineage: Eukaryota > Metazoa > Chordata > Lepidosauria > Squamata > Natricidae > Natrix > Natrix helvetica. The sequence continues at coordinate 244,673,144 of NC_138548.1, forward strand.
TTAACCATCCTGACATCAATTGGGAAACAAACTCTGAACCAAGTGGGAGATCAAACAGGTTCCTAATGAACCTAGCAGACAACTTTGTTTCCCAAAAAGTAGAGAAGGGAACAAGGGGATCGGCCATATTAGACTTAATTCTCACTAACAGAGAGGAAATGATAGAGGGTGTTGAAGCCATAGGAACCCTGGGGGCAAGTGACCATGCAATATTGGAATTCAACATTATGCAAACACAAGTAGTAGAACAAAGTCAAACTAGAGTCTTGGATTTTAAGAGAGCTAATTTCAATAAACTTAGAGAGAGCTTGGGAAGAATTCCATGGATGAGTGTCCTCAAGGGGAAAACAACTCAAGAAGCTTGGAAAATTTTGAAAAACAAGATTATGAAAGCCCAGTCTAGCACAATACCAATGAAGAAGAAAAATAACAGCTCCCAAAAGAAACCAGCATGGCTGCATAAAGAACTCTCTGACAAATTGAAAGACAAAAAGGATAAATATAAAAAGTGGAAGGGGGGTGCATAACTAAGGCAGAATATCAGCAAACAGCCCGAGCCTGTAAAGATGAAGTGAGGAAAGCTAAGGCTCACAATGAAGAAAGGCTTGCCACAAAAGTAAAAAATAACAAAATAAGCTTCTTCCAACATGTTAAAAACATGAAAAAGTTTAAGGAAACAATTGGTCCATTGCTGGGAGAAAGTGGCAAGAAGGTGACAAGCAACAGGGAGAAAACAGAACTATTTAACTCATTTTTTGCATCTGTCTTTACACAAAGTCCAACCTATCAAAAACAGCACCACAAAAATCAGATTAGGAACACAAATTGAAATAGGGAAGAAAATGGTAAATGAGCACCTGTCTATCCTAGACGAGTTCAAATCACCAGGACTGGATGGATTACACCCCAGGGTTCTGAAGGAACTGGCAGATGAGCTCTCAGAACCATTGAACTATATCTTTCAGAGATCCTAGAGCACTGGGGAACTGCCAGAGGACTGGAAAAGAGCTGATATGGTTCCCATCTTCAGAAAAGGAAAAATAATAGATCCAGGGAACTATAGACCTATCAGCCTGACCTCAATACCAGGAAAGATTCTGGAAAAAGATAATCAAGCAACGAATTAGCAAACACCTAGAAGTAAACAAAGTAATAGCCAAAAGCCAACATGGGTTTGTCAAAAACAGATCATGCCAGACTAATCTTATTGCATTCTTTGACAAAGTGACAAAATTAGTGGACCAAAGGAATGCTGTCGATATAGTTTACTTGGACTTCAGTAAGGCATTTGATAAGGTAGACCATAACCTACTACTATAGATAAAGTAGAAGAATGTAGGTTGGACAGCATCACCACCAGATGGATTCGTAACTAGCTGACCAACTGCACTCAATGTGTAGTCCTCAATGGAACTGCATCTACATGGAGGGAAGTATGCAGCGGAGTACCCCAAGGCTCTGTTTTAGGCCCAATACTCTTCAACATCTTCATCAATGATTTAGATGAGAGAATAAATGGGGAACTCATCAAATTTGCAGGTGACACCAAGCTGGCAGGAATAGCCAACACTGCAGAAGACAGGCTTAAGATACAGAAGGATCTTGACAAACTTGAACATTGGGCACTATCTAATAAAATGAAATTCAATGGTGAAAAGAATAAGGTTCTACATTTAGGCAAGAAAAACAAAATGCACAGGTACAGTATAGGTTGTACCTTCTTCAATAGTAGTAACTGTGAGAGGGATCTTGGAGTCCTAGTGGACAACCATTTAAATATGAGCCAGCCGTGTGCATCAGCTGCCAAAAAAGCCAACACAGTTCTAGGCTACATAAACAGAGGGATAGAATCAAGATCACGTGAAGTGTTAATACCACTTTATAATGCCTCGGTAAAGCCACACTTGGAATACTGCATTCAGTTCTGGTCGCCACGATGTAGAAAAGATGTGGAGACTCTAGAAAGAGTGCAGAGAAGAGCAACAAAGATGATTAGGGGACTGGAGACTAAAACATATGAAGAACGGTTGCAGGAACTGGGTATGTTTAGCTTAAGAGAAAGAAGGACTAGGGGAGACATGATAGCAGTGTTCCAATATCTCAGGGGTTGCCACAAAGAAGAGGGAGTCAAACTATTCTCCAAGGCACCTGAGGGTAGAACAAGCAGCAATGGTGGAAACTAATCAAGGAGAGAAGCAACTTAGAACTGAGGAGAAATTTCCTGACAGTTAGAACAATTAATCAGTGGAACGGCTTGCCTCCAGAAGTTGTGAATGTCCCAACACTGGAAGTCTTTAAGAAGATGTTGGATAGCCATTTGTCTGGAATGGTATAGAGTTTCTTGCCTAGGCAGGGGGTTGGACTAGAAGACCTCCAAGGTACCTTCCAACTCTGCTATTGTATTATAGTAGTTTTGCTTAGCTTCTGTCCAAATACTACCCTTTGCTAAAGTTGCAGAGGTATAGACAGAGCAAAGTGCCTGCTTACTGATCATTCAAATGAAGACTCCCCATGCTTTGTTATTAACAAGGGACATTAATCTTCAAGGATTTTTAACTGAAAACATTATAGTGATAATTCAAAATTATAAAAGACAATTTATATTAATACAGTAGCAATAGCACTTAGACTTATATACCACTCCACAGTGCTTTACAGCATTCTCTAAGCGGTTTACAGAGTCAGAAAATTGCCCCCAACAATCTGGGTCCTCATTTTATCAACCTCGGAAGAGTGGAAGGCTGAATTAATCTTGAGCCCAATAAGATTGAACTTCTGGCAGTAGGCAGAGTTAGCCTGCAATACTGCATTCTAACCACTGCACCATGGCTCCTGTATTAAGACAAACCCTTATGGATTAAAGATGATAAATGGGTTTTACTTTAAGCATACTCCAATTATATTTGGCAGAATAATTGGTAGAACTCCATTTTTATACAGCATGTCATGCTTTAACAAATCAACTACATTTGCAGTTATTTAATAGTCATCCATTTGACAATTACTTTTAAAAATAAATGCTACAGCAGCCTTTTCCAATTTGATGCCCTTGTGATATGTGAGGTTACAATTCGAGATACGGTAGAATTTCTAATCAGAATCTGATTGTGGAAAGGAAGAAAGTGGCTTTCAGTTCCTAGGAGAAGACAAATATAAAAAACGCTATATACAGGTGAAACTCGAAAAATTAGAATATGCTTCAATAGTGGCCTTCAGCTCTTCTGCATTGTTCGGTCTCATGTCTCTCTTCTTCCTTTCTCGGAAGGAAGCATGAAGTGCTCCAAAAGGCCACTATTGAAGCATCCTGGTCTTCCGTAACACCTCAGCAGTGCCACAGGCTGATAGCTTCCATGCCACGCTGCATTGAGGCAGTAACTGCTGCAAAAGGGGCCCAAACCAAGTACTGAGTACATATGCATGCTTACACTTTTCAGAGGTCCGATATTGTTCTATGTTCAATCCTTGTTTTATTGATTGCATGTAATATTCTAATTTTGTGAGATGGTGGATTTGGGGTTTTCATGAGCTGTACGCCATAATCATTACAATTATGAAAATCACGGCTTGAACTATCCTGCTTTGCATGTAATGAGCCTTATCTCATATATTAATTTCACCTTTTAAGTTGCATTACTGAAATAAATGAACTTTTCAATGATATTCTAATTTTTTGAGTTTCACCTGTATTTAATCATAATAAAAACATTTTCTGTTTCTGGAAACTGAGAATGTCGGTCCCTTCTTTAAGGAATTGGATTAATTATTCTGGCTGTACTTCAAGTCTGCATTTCTTAGATGAAGACAAAAAACATTTTGGAACATCAAAGTGAGCACCATACTTGTTAAGTCAGCCATATTTTGCTGTACAAATGGAAGTTTCGATCATTTTTTACTTTGTTAAACAGACAATTATCTCTTTTCAGAGATGGCTGACTATGAATACAGCAGTGGAGTTCAATTCTAGTGCGCTGCCTGCCCATTATTTATTTATTTATATATTCAATTAATTCATTGCTTACCTTTTCATTCAGTTCAAGAGGACCAATATTTTTATTTTAATTCGAGGGTGAAAAAGATGAGCTCTAGGTTCAAAGCAAGTCTAATGCACCTAGAAAGCCTAACACGCCTTGTGGATGAAAACTATTGAAAAAGAGCAGTTGGCTAAACATTGCACTTAAGCAGCAAAAAACAAGATCTATTAGAATAATTTGGACAACTGTATCTCAGGTTACACGGTGAAATAAAAGCATCTTTCAAATAGCCCTTTTGATCATCCCACTCAATAAGTCCACAAGCAAAGTAGGAACTTTTCAATTAATATTAATGTCCATACCAGGAATCTACAAATAACAACTTTAGAGCAACCACCACCACCAAAAGACATAATAATACTGCTGATATACAGTACTACTTTCCTGCTAGACTTCTTTCTTACTCTGCTACCTTACCGTTAATGACAAAATGGGAAACTGTTGTTAATGGAAGATTTTTAGTTGGCTGCTAATTTGCAGAAAGGGAGGAATGAAGACGTGGAAGTCAATCTAAAATATGATTGTCTGAACTGTGAAATCCATTTCATGTCTTTTTTAACTGGTGTGTGGAAATGTGTTTGTGTGTTAGAAAAAGTAAAATGTCAGGACTACACTGAAGCCCCTGTGTGTGTGTGTGTGTGTGTGTGTGTGTGTGTCTGTCTGTCTGTCTGTCTGTGAGTGTTGAGAGAAGGTCAAGCAAATCATTTTCCTGCTCCCCTCTTTGATATCCTGTTGTTTTAGCTGGCTTTCCCCAATTTAGTGCTGCCCAGACAGATGTTTGGCTGAAGCGCTCAGAAATGCATAGCCAGCATGGTGCTGGCTAGAGACAACAGGAGCTGAAGTCCAACATAATATGGAAAGTATCAGATTGGGGGTTCTGACACCTGCCATCATGCCTTGCTAGTTGCTTTGTGCTACAAGGGAAAAAAAGCAACACAAAAGAGGAACAGGAGATAAACTAAGAATTCTCAAAGACAAGCACAGAATCTGTAGGGAACATGAAAGGATTGCCAATAAAAAAAAATATGTTCCACAGATAATGTTATCATGTAGTCACCCAGGAGAAAAGCTTTATCGCTGATAGAAGGTTCTTTCGCTGGTATCCTATGTTTCTTTCTTAGATAAAGTCTCCAGGGCACAAATCTAACAGCTCACTCTGTCATTTTTGTATTATATAGTCTTTATCAAACTGAGCCCTCCCCTTGCATAGCCTACTTTATGCAATATGAAAGGATAACATTCAGAAGGTCCAATGAAAATAAAGCCCCATTGAGATGCTGCTAGCAATGTGCCCTCTGCACACATAACGTGAAGCATCAGCTAGGGCCAAGTTTTATGGAGCTGTATATTGCAGACATGTACACATGCCTATTAAGAATGGGTCCGGTATTTTGTATATATGTCTGCTGCTTAGCAACAGAAAGGTCCAGTACATTCTTATACTAAAATTAACAAAAGTGTTTTCAAGAGTCAAGAAAATACACTTGAGGGCACAAAGATAAAACTGTCACCAGCATTGAAATGAGATTGTAGAGGAGAAGTGGGTAGGAAGGGATTTGGAAAATAAAATCTTTTAAAAGATTACTATGGTAGACAAAGGAATTTTTCCTCCTTGGGAATACCATTATTACTATTTTTATTGCAGTGCATAGTATATGGAATATATGGCCCTGTGAAGGAATGTACGTCTGGCCTTGGGATTGAGAAGGAATGAACAAATCATTAAAAAATGAAGGAGCTGGTGGGTGAAGTTTCAGAAAAGATCACTCAGCCAGGAGAAAGAGGGTGACATGAAGAAGAAGCTCACCCCACCTTGATTTTCTTGGATGGGACAGATAAATCCTGACAGGATTTCAAGATTCTGTTATGCTACGTTACAGCCGATTTTTTTTTGGGGGGGGGGAATCCATATCACGCCATTTCTGGTCTATCTTGAAGATCTGACAAACCCAGCTGCCAAATTTGATTTCAATCCTTCTTCAAAGATTGACATGCAACGCTAATCAAAATAACAACAGATCCTAAATTTGTTTTAGGGGACATTTTAGCTTGTCACATAGCTGTGCAAATTCACATCAGGGGACATTGTGCCTACAATAACTTTCTGGTTTAGACATGGGGAACCATATTACTGTCCAAACATTGAGAGCAAAGTAATCATTGGCAGCAAGAGAACTAGGCAAATTATGTCAGGGGAAATTTCACCCTGAACTAATGAGGTGTAGACCGTCGGCTTTTCCAAACAGCATATCTTCAAGAAGCGAAAGTAAGATCCAATAACAAGTTCTAATTAAAAACAAACTTTTAATATGTAAATAAGAAAATAAACAAATCTATCTAATTGTTACATTTTGGCAAGAGCAAATTATCGTCCACCTTCTTGGCAGACGAACAGAAGATCAAAAGGAAAGAAGTCTCTGGAATGTGTGATGTATTATAAACGTGTTAAGCATGTGCAGTAAATCATTGCTGATAAGGGCCTATGACCTGCGCAGTAACTCTTCAGTAACTATTCAGTTCAGCTAGCAAACAATTAACACAGTGACAAATTAGATGGATATTTTATTTATGGTGTTATTTAAATTAGGTATGCTACGATTCACCCCTTTAATGATAAGAGCCAAACGGCAGTTGTGGTTTTGCTGCTACACCTGGTCAGTGGTGGGTTGCTGATTTTTTTTTACTACTGGTCGGGTGCGCTCACATACATGCGCAGAAGCGTCCAGGCAGGTAGGCGGAGCCTCCTGCTGCCACTACTACCAATTTGCCCAATTCTGGCCAAACCGGGAGCCACCCACCTCTGCACCTCATCCTTTAAAAGAAACCTATGACTAATAGAAGAGAACAAATGCAGTGAAGGGTTAAACTATGAAGTCCTTAGACCTCAATTTAAGGATTGAACTGTCAGCACCTTAGGCTAAGTTAAATCCCAAATACTAAGGAATTTCTGGAAGCTTGGCACTCAGACAAATCAGTCATCAACAGGCACATAGAGATAAATAATGTTTACAAACCATTGAAAAGAGATAACAAAAAAAAGCTAAAAAAGAAACATTAAACCAGAATACCTCCTCAGCAGCTATCAATACCCAGATAAAGCAGGAATTAACACCAGGAGCAGCACCAGACAAACAATCAAGCAGTAAACAATACCCTAATCAAGGAATTACCAACTTAGACAAGCAATCAAGCAGTAAACAGCAACCTAATCAAAGAACTACCAAGGAAAAAACATTACCTCCAACCAACAGACAGGGCAGGCTACTGTATATAAACAGAGAGCAAAACCCACTCTCTTCTAGCACTAGCTAGTTAATGACATGTCAACAAGCAATCAGCCAAGCTCAGACAGCAGCAAGGACTCCACAAACCTCTGACTGCTCAGTGGGGTTGGCACAGTATCCCTTCCTTCTGATATTATCTCAGAGAAAAAAATAGCTAGGACCCGGAGGCCCAAGCAGAGAGCCAAGTACAAGGAACTTAAACAAAATATAGCAAATAAGATAGGATTAAGCAAACAGAGAACTCATGGTTACTTTGTCCTAGAAAGCTTCCATAAATCATCTTCCTATACCTGTGATGTGGAACCTATGGCAGGCGTGCGGGAAGTGGCATGCAGAGCCATCTCTCCAGGCATGCAAGCCATTGGCTGTTGCTCTTCTGGGTCCCAGCGCACCAGCCAGCTGGTCTTCGCACATGCAGGAACACTGGAAACTTGAAGAGCAGCTGCCCAATGCGCATGCGCGTGCCGTGAAGATAATCTTCCGGTTTGTGGCATGCGGATGTGCACCGGCCACCAGGTCTTCCAGTTTCTGGTGTGCATGCACGCACGTAGACCAGCTGGTTGTTGTGAATGCATGCGCTGGAAACCGGAAGATAATCTTTCTGATGCACGCATGAGCACCGGGCGGTTGTTCTTCTGGTTTCCAATCACTTTGATTTAGAAGCCCATGTTTAGGTGCTACTGAATAATCCCAGCAGTGCTACTTATGCCTGGAGATTGTGTTAAATACTGCTACCTTGAGACCCGCAACAGTGTTTTGAGATTTTATTGCTTGAAGGCTGATTTATCTGCTGCCTCCCAAAGTATGCAGAAAGAACAGAACAGAGTTGGAAGGGACTTGAAGGTCATCTGGTCCAACCACCCTGCTTGAGCAGGAGACCTCATATCATTTCACACTGACTGTCAAGTCTCTTCACCCACAACCTCTGAAGGCAAACCATTCCAGTGGTTGATTGCTCCTAGCCTTTGCAAGATGCAGACATGCTAGCTTGCCAGTAAAATTACAGAGGCCAAGTTTATTGATCTTATTTATCTAAAATATTTCTAGGCTGCCTTGAAAAGTGGAAACCATCCCAAGTTTAGTTCAAATGTGTCCCCCCTCCACCCACTGCCTGGCAATGATGGCAAAGGTGGACTCTAGTTAATGAAAGATGTAGCTTCAATCCAAAAGGGGCAGGCAAAAATAGAATAAATAAAAGACGCCAATGCATTGCTTTTATGGAGGCAGGAAAATGTCTACAAAGACATAGCAGCAAATGGGACAATGGGCTCCCTCATCTCATGCATATTTATCAGGCAGTTTTGAATTTGGCTCTTAAATGCAACAAAGCTTGGTTCAAAGGCAATGTGTTTGCGTGATCGTGTGCTCTTTCACAACACTTGAAGCTGGATCTTTGATACCAACCAAAGGCTCTGTCTTTTTTACCGAAGCAATTGCTTCTTTTGGAAATTCTAATCATTTTACAAACAGGGGTTCTGAACCCTCCACACTCTCGTTATCAAAGAGAAATCAAAGACGTCCTTCAAGGCTTTACCTCCGTCTGAAAGCCTTCCACCAAGATAGCAACCAACAAATTAAAGAGAACGTAATTTCCAAATGTCATGAGGGCTATGAAGTAGAGAGCAGCCCAGGAAGAGGTAGAAGCCATGCCATTGTAGAGGACTTTATTCCAGTCTTCCTGGGTCAGAATCTGGAATGAAAACAGGAATCATTTGATATGAGACAATCTTAAAAGTGCATTCACCTTTCTGCCAACCTATGATCCAGGTAAAACTGCTGCATTTCTCAATGCTAAGCATCAGGCATACATGTAATTTTTGAAAATGGCAATATTATAGTATGCACTTAGAACTTGTTATGCCTTCTTTGCCTTTTGAGGTGTCTCACCAGTGTGACTCAGTATTGGAACTGTGGCACAGATGGCCTTATCCTTGTGGACTGTAATGAATTTTTTAGTGGCTAAAGAAACTTCACAGCTGACTGAGTAATGCATAATACTCACTGCTTCTGGCCAGATGTGGCTGATTCTGCCTAACATTCTTCTAACTGGTGGCTGCCTCTGTTTTTTAAGCCTAGCTGGCATCACCAGAAACAGCAAAGAAAAGAAACAACTTGAAAATGCCTGGAATAAGTGTTTCTCTCTGTGTTTCTAACTGTATATATCAATGTTTCCATATTTTATTTAAATAATCAGCTCCCCCCCCCAACATTCCTGACTATAGCAATTTGTGCAAAATGGATAATCAGATCTCAGTCTTTTACAAATCAGATAATTTTGTTTAAGGAAGTTCAATGGCCTGGGTTAGAATTAACAGATTCCTTAACTTGTGCTGCTAAATGCCATTTTCTTTAAATAGCATTCTTAATTTAAGAACACAGGCACTATATAAAACAAACACATAAAATCAACGTACATCCTTATTTCTACAGAGGGAATGTATTTGGTTGCACCAACATAATGAGAAGGTCAATTTATACTAGGGCTTTATGTATTATTTAATACCTTAATTACTAGAATCTGTTACTCGCTTTTCATTACACCCGTGTTATTGATATATAACACGGTCTATAAAGAAGCAACTGATGTTCACTATATTGTTTTCAAAAACCTCAGCTGTAAAACAATTTACAATGACAGGCATTGAAAAATAAAGAATTATGGACCATAACTGATGTATTACCTGGAAAACAGTAACAATGGCCCAGAGCAAGGAATCAAAATTCTTCCTGTCAGGGAGAGTGTCTCCATCTCTCTCTGAGGCAAACTTACACCCAAAGAGATGCATCCCAAGGATACTGAATAAAAAGGAGAAATAGGTTAAAAGAGAGATTAAAGAATTAGACTTTGGACTAAAGAATATTTGGAGCATGTTCCTTATTACTCTGTTCCCTCTCATTTAAGAAAATGAAGGTCAGTTTTAATAAGTTAGAAAATAACTTTGATATGGCCAATTTATGCAACTTGTCTTATGGCTTATATAAAATACGGAAACACACAGGATATGGGAATAAAGCCAAAGCAGTGGGTTTTAAATTTTCTACACTACAAAGACATCCAAAAGAATCAGAATCTTTAGGATCTGTTATGCTTCTAAAAGCGTTTATCTCTTTTCAAATTCTGACCACTTCTAATAGAGCTACAGAGATGAAAAAAGAATAGCTACAGATTTACATTTACAGAGCTGTAGCAGAAATTACTTCCCCTTTTAAATCTGGATAATTTCATGTTAAAACAATACAAAACAATACAATAGCAGAGTTGGAAGGGACCTTGGAGGTCTTCTAGTCCAACCCCCTGCCTAGGCAGGAAACCATATACCATTTCAGACAAATGGCTATCCAACATCTTCTTAAAGACCTAAACACCTAGTCCAGCATTGGGGCATTCACAACTTCTGGAGGCAAGCTGTTCCACTGATTAATTGTTCTAACTGTCAGGAAATTTCTCCTCAGTTCTAAGTTGCTTCTCTCCTTGATTAGTTTCCACCCATTGCTTCTTGTTCTACCCTCAGGTGCCTTGGAGAATAGTTTGACTCCCTCTTCTTTGTGGCAACCCCTGAGATATTGGAACACTGCTATCATGTCTCCCCAAGTGCTTCTTTTCATTAAACTAGACATACCCAGTTCCTGCAACCGTTCGTATGTTTTAGTCTCCAGTCCCCTAATCATCTTTGTTGCTCTTCTCTGCACTCTTTCTAGAGTCTCCACATCTTTTCTACATCGTGGCGACCAAAACTGAATGCAGTATTCCAAGTGTGGCCTTACCAAGGCATTATAAAGTGGTATTAACACTTTACGTGATCTTGATTCTATCCCTCTGTTTATTTAGCCTAGAACTGTGTTGGCTTTTTTGGCAGCTGCTGCACAGAAGTTGCAATATAACAAACCTAGAATCACAAATGATTATTTAATCTACTCATATCTAAAATGTGCTAGTTGCCCTATAGGAAAAGGTTTTCAGTAATAAGCAAGAAACCTAATAAATCCAAAACAAAATATAATGAAACAATAATAAATTAAAATACTGTAAAAGGAAGTCACTAAGTAGTTCAACAAAATAATCTAAGAAGTACAGGAAAATTAAAAGGCTGAATACTTTTAATTTTATTTGTTTATAAATATCTTTGTCTGGCATCCAGATAAAATAGAAATTGGTGGGCTATTTTAAAGAATTGGAGAACATTGCTAAAAACATCTATTCTCACCTGCTAAAATGCAGCATGTCAAAAGCACTCAGAGCGGGGCCTCTGATAACAGTCCCAATGCTTAGGTAGGAGGTTTATTATTATTATTATGAACTCACCTGAAGATAAAGATGAAGAGCATCAGTAACATACAGAAGGTGGCCACATTGTCCATTGTTTTCATGAGGACCACTAACTGGCGTTGAAGAGCAGGCATAAACCGGACCAGTTTGAGAACTCGCATAAGACGGAAGGTTCTTAAAACAGATAAGCCTCCACCTTGCTGTCCAACAATCTCCCAAACACTAGGGGGAGGGAAGAGAGAATATATATTTAATACTAATGTAATAAATTAGCTTTTGAGAGGAAATACAGCTAGTCCTTGACTTACAACAGTTCATTTAGTGACCGTTCAAAGTTACGACGATGCTGGAAAAGGGACTTATGACCATTTTTCACACCTACGATCTTTGCAGCATTCCCCATGATCCTGTGATCAAAATTCAGACACTCGGCAACTGGTTCATACTTATGGCCGTTGCTGTGTCCCATGGTCATATGATCCCCTTTTACAAATGGCTGACAAGTAAAATCAATGGGGAAGCCATATTCACTTAACAACCGTGTTTACCAACTTATCGACTGCAGCAATTCACTTAACAACTGTGGCAAGAAAGGTCATAAAATGGGGCAAAACTCACTTAACAACTGTCTCACTTAAGAACAGAAATGTTGGGCTCAATTGTGGCCGTAAGTCGAGGACTACCTGTATTATTATCACAAGTCTGTTGTCCTTGGAGGTTTGTCCTAGTGACCATAGGATTCATCAGATTCAGAATTTTATCTCTGAATTTAAATATCTCCTTGGAGGGAGAAATCTAGCCTAGCAATTCTCTCTCAGCATCTGAAGGCAATTCTTGATTACATTGAAACTCGGACATTGAAGAAAGACACAAAAGAATAAAGCTGGCAGTATTGTGGGAGGGCTATAGATCCTCCAACTCAGAAATCAGACTGGTTTTCTGCTTATCTCCCAAATCAATAATTAGTTGTATAATATTCGTTAATTTTCTTCCATTGGTTCCAATCATAAAGAATTTTTTTAAAAAATAAATAAATTAGCTTCCAAAGGGAAACAGAGCCCAGCAAGATGTTGTATATCACGATGGTGTCACGTGATGTATCGGGACTTTTCCCCCCTTTGCTAAACCGGGTGTGGGCGTGGCCAGCATGTGACGCATCTGGTCCATGGGCCATGAGCTTGATAGCCCTGTCATATAAGGCCACTCACTCACTGACAAGGCTTTTTCTGCTCATATTTCTTTAACTGAGAAGATTCAGATGAAGAGTTGGAAATCTTTGAGAAAAAGATCTCAATCTTTACGATTGCTGAGGAACTTCCAAAGGAAGTTTCCATAAAAACCACTCCCAGTCAAGAATTGCATACATTTCAATGTTTTGAACGGTTTTATGAGTTCTGAAAACAGCAACAACCAGGGAAAGGTATTCATAGCTGTTGTTATTTTTTTAATTCCTGCATGCACTCAAACAGATTTTGTTATGTGCCCTAAAAATGCACCGAAGTAGAAAAGCAGATACAGAGGTGCTCTGAGGATAAATGTTGCATGGGGAACATTGTTAATGGATTTCTTCGATTGGAATTCTGCAAATAGAAACTACATATAATTTGCCCTGCATTTTCTTCAGGGAATTCATGTTAATGAGGTAGCCATATGTCCTGTTTTACACTACAGTCCTTTATTGAAGCAGCCCTTACTTGGAGAACCAAATGTGCTTTTAAAATAAAGAATTGTAAGATGGCAATAGTCTTAAAATAGGGGACCCCAATCCTTGGTCCGTGGCCTGGCACTGGTCCGTGGCCTGTTAGGAATCAGCCTACATAGCTGGAGGTAGCAGCGGGTAAGTGAAACTGTGCATGTGCAGGATATAGTTTGAGCGTTCCTCCTTCCCCACCCACAGTCTGTGAAAAAATTGAAGCTCAATCCCTGATCTCAAAAAGGTTGGGGTCTGCTGTCTTACAGCATCCATCAGCAATAGCTAGCATTTGGGCAACACTTTGAGCAGACATGCAAACAGTCGTGGTAGCACAGAACACAGTACTGGAGTCTAACTCACTGCTCACTCCAGGAGTTCGATTCTAAGCGGCTCAAGGTTGACTCAACCTTCCAAGGTTGGTAAAATGAGGACGCAGATTGTTGGGGGCAATAGGCTGACTCTGTAAACCACTGAGAAAAGCACTGTGAAGCGGTATATAAGTCTAAGTGCTATTGCTATTGTAGTCTTCATTTCGGAGAACCATATTTTTTTCTACTTCAGTTATAATCATTGTTCAATGCTGAATGATTTCTCTTACACTGACAGGTACAAATCTTATCTTTCATTCTTTTGTAAAGAGATGTGCAATGGGCCAGCTAGATGTCTTTAAGAAGATGTTGGGTATCCATTTGTCTGGAACGGTATAGGTTTTCCTGCCTAGGCAGGGGGTTGGACTAGAAGACCTCCAAGGTCCCTTCCAACTCTGCTATTGTGTTGTATTGTATTGTATATAAAAAGTAAACAAGTACTGTCGCCAGGCCTATTATTTATAGTGAGTGTTATCTGAAAAGAAAACAATAGTGGTGGGTGGATTATACTGAATAGCCCCTCAGGACTAAAGCAGTGGTTGCCAACTTTTTGGGCTCCAGGGATTGGTTCTGTGGAGAGGGGTTGTTCCAGAGTGGGTGTGGTTTCATGTGCTGCCTGCATCCTGCAGATGGGACTTCACTTGTTTGCGTGGATCAGTTTCTGGCATGTTGTGGACCGATGCTGGGGGTTAGACACCCCTTTACCAAACATTATAACTCCTCCTCAAATCAAGAAGCCAATTAGTGTGTTTGCAGGTAAATATAACCATATGTATTGTCATAAAGTAATTTATTTTGAGTAGACATCCTTCAAATGAATTATAACTCTTAGAATTGTCAGCAGTTCCAGAGAACATACCATATACAACACATGAGGAAAAAACACACACATATTTCAACCCATATTGTTTTTTTTTAAAAAAATCCCACAGTTTTATTGCACAATCCAATAGGAGGGAACCAGTTTAAAATAAGGTGGCCTTGGCATAAATAAATGGATTAAATGCTATGGATTGCAACTACTTATGGTAATTAAGAAAACTTGGTTTTAATTACCTGATCACCACAATGATTCCATCAAAGATATTGTAAGGATTTTTGATGTAACCAAAAGGGCCGTACACAAGAAGCTTCAGAAGCATCTCTAGGGCAAAGAGGCTAGTGAACACAATATTGCTGATTTCCAGAGCATTGGTGAGTTCTTCTGGCTGAAAAAAAAAATCAAGGATAAATCAAATTGTCAAGATTAATAAACTGTGTGCTGTGAAATACCAAGAAATGTCTAGTCATGTAAGTTGTAACATTCATAAATATATCAGACAACCAGACAGAATGGGAAAAAAAAATCTCTTGGGCCATCGGTTGCCTGTTTTTCCAGTGCTGGGAGCTTCTTTACCATTGTCAGAACTAATCCTAAAACTCAAGACACAGTTGATATGATTTGCTTACTAGATCATATCCTCTTTCTTCCCATCGCCTTAACAATTTAGTGACAAATCAGCAGTAGTAAAGCAATGCCATTTCTCATCATAGCAAACTTTTACACCAGCCCGTTACCCGAACATCAGTGCTAGCTGTGGAGAGGGAAGGCACACACAAAGGCTTGGAAGATGCAGTGCCCTATGCTAAGACAATGGTGTTCTTGTGCTTCATACAACTGAGGAATAAGAACCAAGAAACTGCAGAACTTATCAGCCCTACAGCTTTTGTCCCAAAGGTGCTTTTTCAGGAGGCAACTGGTCTTGCTATCTGGATGGTGGGGAACAGAAGGATTTATACTCCTTGCAGACAGTTCCCCACCATCCAGTCAGAGCTGAAGAAGCTTCTTGGATGAGAAGCGAAATATTTTCAAAGAAAAACAAGAAAGTCCAGTTACCTCCTGAAAAGGCATCTTTGGGACAACCATGACCTGGATGACTGAGAATCTCCGTAGAGGGGTTTTTTGCCAAGCAGCATAGGGGGAAAAACATTCCCAGAGAGGTCCATTTCTATAGAACCTCGTAAACAAAATGGCTCCACAAAATGGCTGCTAGAGCAAGAGCAACCAAACACACCTTTCCTTTTTTGCAGCAAAGCAAACTGCAGGGTTATGCTACACAGTGCATAATTCTGTTCAATGTTTTATCACTTGCTCTGATAAAAGGGGTGCAGTTATCCATCTACATATTTTATATGCCCATTTTGGTTTCTCTGTTTACCTCACCTCTAGTGAAAGGTGTTCAGGTAAAACAAGTAGTATAAGCATGCAGGGGATGTTTTGAATTTTAGAAATATCATAATATTGACACTTCAGTGTTAAAAGGCAAAAGTGTTCTAGCTAGGAGAACGCGGGTGGACAAACGGAGGCGAGCCAGGACTTCAAAAGGCTAACAGATTTAATGCTAACAGGTTGCCAAATGCGGCACTTCACAATTTGCGCGTCTCAGCTTATGCAACAGCTGAGCCCTGTTTGACAGCTCTTTATATATACCGGCTGTCAAACAGGTAACCAATCAGGAGCGAGGACAGCGCCCCCTAGTCAATGGACCAGAGGGAAAACAATAGAATATATCACTCCTTCACACCTAGAATACGCATGCATAATTTTCCAAGTAGCCAGGTGCCGCTGGATCAACTCAGATCTTCTTAGTGTGCCCTTGGCAGCCATAGTGGGTAGTAGGCTCATCGGAGCTCCTGGATTAACTGGAGATTTCGCCATTTTGCTTTCTGTCGACGCCTCAGAAGTCAGCAATGCTGGAATGCCACTGGGAAGAACAAGTAAGGCCATGGTTGGTTGCCCTATGGTCACATCCAACCTCTCGGGGGAAGGAGAGCGAGACCGTAGATTCCGGCAGGCGTGGTTGCTGCTCTGCCATGTTTGGGGCAACATGCCTAGCCCTTAATTGATTAATATGGCACTTCCATACCCTGCCATCCTCTATTTCTACTAAGTAAGAGCATAACCCTGTTATTTGTTTCACTATGCCCGGTAACCGTAAGGGATGGCCAGTATAATTTCTGGCATAAACTGGTGCATCCACAGTGAACCCCCTAAACTGACTATGCGAGTCCAAAGGCCTTCCAGGGGCATACTCAGGGTGGAGGTGGTCTAATGTGGTTCTTATTCGTCTACCCATTAACAACTCAGCCGGGCGTTTGTTGGTCGTGGTGCATGGGGCGGCATGCTGCCACAATAAGTTTATGGGGCCAAACCTCGCTAAAGCATCCTTGGTTGTGCGGACCGCTAGTTCCGCTACGCCATTTGCAGTGGGATTGAAGGGGGCTAAAAAAGCGTGGCGGGTTCCCAAACAGGCAAAGAATTAGGGAAGCTGTAAATTGGGGCCCATTATCAGACACAATCAAATCAGGCAACCCATGGGTAGTAAACAACCGCCTAAATACTCGGATAACCACCGGGGCTGTGGTCGTAGACATTAAACTTACTTCAACCCATTTTGAAAATGCATCAACAATTACAAGAAAAGTCTGGCCTTTAAAAGGGCAAGCTAAGTTCCTATGTACCCGGGACCACAGAGCCCTTGGCTGTTCCCAATTTTGGATCGGGGCCCTGGGACACACTGGCCAGGACTCTTGGCAATGGGGGCACCCAGAAACCCACTGTGCGATGTCCTGGTCCATGCCCGGCCACCAGGCATAGCTTCAGCACAGTGATTTCATCTGGACTATGCCTGGAATGGCCCTTGTGTAGCGTCGTTAGCACAGAGTCTCGAAGGGAGGCCAGGATGACCACCCTGCTGCCCCATAGGAGGCAACCTTGCTGAGATGACAGCTCATTTTGTCAGATAGCAAATGGCCGTAATTCGGTGCTGAGCGGACCCGATAGCCATCCCCTTGTGGTCCACCCCAACACCTTAGATAGCAGTTTGTCCCGGCCAGTGTGTTTAGCCACATCAGCTGCGGTGATCGGCAGCTGCATGTTGTCAATAAGCAAAACTGTGGAGGCTGGCGCCAGGTCTTCAATTGCAATCGGCAACGGACAACTGCTCAAAGCATTGGCGTGGCAAATATGTTTTCCTGGCTTGTAATGTAAAGTATAGTTATAGGCCACCAGGAAGGCAGTCCATCTGGTGAAACGTGGAGACAGAATTTGAGGAGTTTGTCTGTCCCCAGCAATGATGCCTAATAGTGGTTTGTGGTCAGTCACTGTGGAAATGGCGGCTGTTAGATACTAGCTTCAGTTATAGTGGTTTCCACCAAGTTCCTCTGTTCCAGCGGGAACAGAGGTTTAATCTCATTGGTCGAACGGTCTGACAGCTCCCTATAAAAGGGCTGCTGTCAGACTCAACCTTCACTGGATTGTTCTTACTTGTTGTGTTATAATAAAGAGCTGTTGTTGCCTTTAGCCTTGTGTGCCTTTCCATTACCCGATCTAACACTGGCAATGAAGATGGGATTGGAAGGCAACTAGATGAACCAAAAAGAGCATAGCAATCCAGCAAGTACATCCAGCCCGGAGCTCAGCATGGCTTCGAGCAGCCATTTTTGAGCGGCAAACTCAAAACGCCCTCAGAACACAAAATGGCCATGCACGCCCCACCGACTCCATATGACCCAGTCACCGAGCACTGGGACTCGTATATGCTGAGTTTCGACTGCTTCCTCGAAGCCAATGACTTCATGGGCCTTTCTGAAGGCTGCAAGAAGAACATGTTCCTCAGTTACTGTGGATGGGAAGTGTTCGAAACTGCGAAAGACCTCTCTGAACCAACGCCGCTACAATCGGTCGCTTGGTCCATGCTCCAGCAGACGCTGAGGACCCACTATGCTCCCAAGCTGTCTAAGCATGTTTGCCGGCATGAATTTAATATTCGCAACCAGAAGGAAGGCGAATCGATCAACAAGTACGTTGCGGCGCTACAAAAGGCTGCAGCGTACTGCGAGTTCCTACACCTAGACGAACTCATTCTTGAATGCATTATATGTGGTGTGCGGGACATTAACTTACAGAGGAGGTTACTTGCCAAATCTAACCTCACTCTACAAATTGCCTTGGACGAAGCCAGGGCGTCAGAATCGGCCGTCAAGTCCACAGAGACCCTGCAGCATCAAATCACTCCGCAAGACACGCGGAAAAGCACACACGTACATCGCGAGCCTGCAGAGCCCGAGAGCTCTGAAGGCAAAGATGACAGCTGCCGCATGCACAGTAGCCATGCTAAACCAGCGTGCAAATTCAAACCACGATTCCCGCCTTGTGCTAGCTGCGGAGGAGACCATGCCCAATCGGCCTGCCGCTTCTGTGACGCTATCTGCCAGCGCTGCGAGCGAAAGGGGCACATCACCAAAGTTTGCAGAAGCGAGTACCCCACGACAACCTTGCAGCCAAGAAGCCGAGCTAACCGCCAGCAGAGGTCCAATCAAGGGGCATGGCAGAAGCCACCATGGCGCTCAGAGGTGACACCAGTCACATATCACACCTCAATCAGCCAAGTCCGCACTAGGCGGCCAAAAAAGCTGAAGGTCACAGTCCTCATCGAGGGCTCTCCATGCCAGATGGAGATCGACATGGGGTCATCACTGCCATGGTCCACACTCAAGTAGGCTATCCCTAACCTGAAGAAGCAGCATCTACGCGCCTCTGACATCCGCCTTCGCAATTACCAGGGGAACCGAGTACCCATTGTGGGCCAGGGCAGCTTCCGGGTGCAATTCAAGAAATACAACGGCCAGCTCCCAGTGACAGTGGTCAGCGGCAACCTGCAGAGTCTCCTGGGGCTTGACTGGTTCGAAGCCCTGGGCCTAGAAGTGAGCGGTATCAACGCCTTGAAAGACGAGAGAGCTGTTGCAATTTTTAAGGAGTTCGAGGACGTCTTCGGCACTGGTCTGGGTAAGTATGTGGGGACTCCAATCTCTTTTAATTTGGCCCCCAACATAGCCCCCATAAGGCTAAAGTCTAGGAGAGTAACTTTTGCTCTCCGCCCCAAAATCAATCTGGAAATTGACAAGCTCGTAGGCCAGGGAATCCTAGAGCCGGTTGATCATGCATGCTGGGAGACCCCTATAGTGACACCTGTCAAATCTGATGGGTGTGTCCACATCTGCGCAGACTACAAATGCACAATCAATAAAGCGTTACAACAAAGCGCTTACCCTGTACCTATTGTACAGCATTTATTACATTCATTAGGCCCCGGCAAAGTATTCACTAAATTGGATGCAGGCATACCAACAATTGCCTGTAGATGGCGCTACGGTGGAGGCCCAAACCATTGTGACGCACAGGGGTGCATTCAAATGTTACCACCTGCAATTTGGAGTTAGTATTGCCCCTGGACTGCTCCAAAGCATCATGGAATGGCTTTTGCAGAGGATTCCAGGAATCGTCCCCTATTTTGACAACATCTTGGTATCGGCTGCAAATGAGGCGCAACTTTTCAAACATTTACGAACTGTTTTGGCTAGAATTAGAGACAAAGGCCTCCGTCTCAAAAAAGAAAAATGCCAAATTGACTTGCCAAGGGTTGAATTCTTAGGGTACCTAATCAACAGCTCTGGGATTCACCCGACTACAAGAAAAATTAAAAGGAATTCAGGACACCCCTACACCGCACAATCAAACTGAGCTACAGGCGTTCCTCAGGCTCCTTAATTTCTACAGCATCTTTCTTAAACAGAAAGCCACCGTTGCTGAGCCCTTACACTGTTCCTGGCAAAGAATGTGAAGTGGACCTGGGGGAGAGCCGAGTCTGCCGCATTTGCCACGGTAAAAAGACTTCTGTCGGCGGACACATTCCTGGTGCAGTACAGCTAGACCCTAAATCCCAGAAATTCGACCTGAGGCACCGCAAACTGGCATTTGGTTGTCTTTAACTTCAAACCAATGTCTCGGAACTGGCAAAGTACGGTACAGAGGCGGGTCAGTAGATCGGCTAGGGAAAGTGCCGAGACCAGGACGTCGTCAAAATAAGGGACGACACCTGGTATGCTCTGCAATAACCTTTCCATGAGATTTTGAAAAAGTCCAGGAACTACATTGACTCCAAACTGTAGTCAGTTGCAATTGAACGTGCCCCTATGCGTGACAATAGTCTGGGCTTCAGCAGTTGCCTCATCTACAGGCAACTGCTGATATGCCTGTGCTAGGTCCAATTTAGTGAATATTGTCCCTTGCCCCAGAGAATGCAGCAGATGCTGCACCACGGGTACAGGGTATGTGCTCTGTTGCAACGTCCTGTTCAAAGAGCATTTAAAATCAGTGCATATGCACACAGACCCATCACTCTTAATCGGGGTCACAATAGGTGTTTCCCAACGGATGTGATCAATAGGTTCTAGTACCCCTTGAGCCAGTAACTTATCTATTTCTACGTCAATCTTAGGCTTTAATGCGAAAGGCACCCTGCACAACTTAAGACACCACGGAGGAACCTGCGGATCTAAATTAAATGAAATTGGGGTGCCAGTGTATCTTCCTAAACCTTCCAGGAACTCTTTAATCAACATATCTAGATATGGAGTACACTGTATCTGGTCAATTTCCGTCACTCTCAACCCCAGGGCTTCAAACCACTCCAACCCTAATAGGTTTGGTCATGGTCCTTTGACTATAATTAAAGGTAACTTCCTGCAAAATTGTTTAAATTGTACCTTACAAAAATATTTACCTAAAACTGGAATGGGATTTCCGTGGAAATTCCTTAGATTTAACAGGCACAGTGTCAACCTTGTTTGAATCAATTTGGGCATGAGTCTTTTAGCAGTTGTCCAAGAAATTATGGAGACAGATGATCCTGTGTCTACCTCCATAGGGCAGGACTGGCCCTCCAATTTCACTGTTATAAAAAATTTTCCCCTCACACTATGGGTAATCTGGTCAACTTCAGTCTCTTCCCTGGCCTCATTGACAGAGAAACAGGATTCCTTTTTCCTGAACATAGCCCCCTTAACGAATTTGGATGGCTTCCTGTAATATTGACTATTGCAGGGCGAGGTGCCCTCTAAAGCACTAGTGCAAGGCGCAGCTGCCCTGCAGACCTTGGCTAAATGACCACGTTTCCCGCAACGGAGGCAGACTGTTTTTTTAAAATGGCACTCCGCACTATCATGTTTACCTCCACACCCAGGGCAATTACTGGAGGTAATTGGGGGCTTACCCTGCCGTCCTCTGGCCTGCTCTGCCTTCAACTGGTGGACCTCGTCGTCCTCAGTAGCCAACTCTTCATTGCTGATATCTTCATGATCCACGTCAAGAGGTTTTCCCGTGACATGAGGCTTGGAAAATCTTTGAATTTCCTGTCGGTCGTGTTGACAGTTCCATTGCTCTGGCCTTGTCTAGCGCAGTCTGCAGATTTAGTTCAGGTTTGGCCAGGAGGCGGCGCTGTATGCGGAAGCCTCGTACACCACCGACAATTTGGTCCGTAAGGACATCATCTAAATCTCTGAAATTACAATGTAGAGCAGCGGCCTGTAAAGCAGCCACATACTCATTAATTGTTTCTCCCTCACGCTGGCTTCTCGTATAAAAGGCGTGCAGACAGGCTGTGTGGGATGGCGTTGGAGCGTAATGATTCCTTAGTTTTGCCATTAACACATCCCATGACAGTCTGTATGGATTGGGGAGTCACTAGCGTGCCCACAATATTAAACATCTCCGTGCCACACAAATTGAGAAAACATGGCTTTTTCCGTTGTTAAGATAGGTTGGTGTAAACGTTGGCTTCTAAAAAACATTCAGACTGGGAAATATATGAGTCCCAGGTTTCTGTGGCCCCATTAAAAACTTCTAGCGTATTCATTGAAGCCATTCTGAGGTAACTTGTTTGCTCAGTCGATAATCAGGCGTAGGCTTTGTGACTTCGCTCGACCTCTCGTTGAGTGATTCCCCTGAAGGAATTCAGCTCTCGTGACTCAGCTCTGTGATTAGTGACTTTTATCAGCTCTGCCTGGGCTCCTCCTCAATATCCCACCTTCGTCTCCAATGTTCTAGCTAGGAGAACGCAGGCGGACAAACGGAGGCGAGCCAGGATTTCAAAAGGCTAACAGTTTTAATGCTAACAGGATGCCAAACACGGCACTTCACAATTTGCGCGTCTCAGCTAATTGGCAACAGCTGAGCCCTGTTTGACAGCTCTTTATATATACCGGCTGTCAAACAGGTAACCAATCAGGAGCAAGGACAGCGCCCCCTAGTCAATGGACCAGAGGGAAAACTATAGAAGATAGAAAAAAGAACCTAGACCTCAATTTATTGATTGATAATGTACTGAGGTCTGAAGTCCCCAGGCCAAACTCCGCAGAGAGGATATGAAACACTAACAGACCCCAAACTATCCAGTCCCACTTGGGTTCAGTTGATATTTTATAGTTTAAATGGTTCAGATCTGCAGCTTCACAGTTGCATTTAGTTTTTTACCAATACACTTTTAAAAAAGAAAAATATGTTAGTATGTGTTTGAGGCTAACTGAATTTATTTGAACATAATTTATAATGCTGAACTGGGTCAACTTGATTGATGGCATTTCAGCACTCTAGGTTTCTGCAACCCCCGAGAGCTTTGGAGAATGGGAGCATTAGACAGCCAAGTCCGACTTTAAAGCAGCTTTTATGCACATCTAAATCTCTTGGTTGGTTTTCAAGTATACCTATAAACTGTGACTTTTCACCTGTTTGCCTCCAGTGCAACACTCCACCACAAAAAACTGGACAGCCAGTCTGTTCTCTTGAAATCTCTGGAAAGTAACTGACGATGAATTAAGATGCCATTTGCCAGAGGCTATTGAGGCAAAGTCTTCCTAAAATTCACGGGAGCAAAGGCAACATCAAATCAGAAAAAGATACACCTGCACACATAGTTAAGACCTTTTTGAAAAGTACTTTATGTCTCTTAGCTCATTTAACTAGGGTTTGGTTGCCTTGCTGCGTGGGCTGGCATCACTTGAACCTGGGTTACTCTGACTGTGGGACTCCTTCTACACAGGGGTGGGCTTCAAAAATTTCAGCAAGGGGTTCTCTGCCTGGTTACTGGGTGGGCATGGCCATGGTGGCCTGGCCTAGTCAGACTCCTGCACCATGGCTGGAGGTGGGGTTTCACCTTCCCCAGTCTCTGGAGGCTTTCCTTCAGCCTCTGGAGGGCAAAAACTTCCCCCACTGGGCTCCGGAGGCCCTGCATTTACCTCACATCCAAAATGGGCCGCGTGGAGACTCCTGGGAGGGGCGGGGTGAGGTGGGGCCAGCCAGGGGTGGGATTTAGAGGTTCTCCGAACCGGCCATATCATTAGCTATGGGTTCTCCCGAACCCGGGCGAACCCATAGCAGCCCCCCTCCCCCCTGCTTCTACATCTATATTCTGATGTTATCTATGTTCTGGAGGATCATTTTCAAGTACCTCCATTTTTCCTCTTGGGAATGATTTGATATTGAAAATCTAGTCATCAAGTGAAGTATAAGAGCAGACGACCTTCAAGATCGCTGCAACCCTACGGAGCTGCCATGCCTTGAAGAGCTGAGCTAGTAATGCTATCTCAGCTCTTGCTGCTCCTGGAAATGCACTTGCCACATCAGTGAGCAACCACTTCCTATGCCAGGAACAGAAAGCAGAGACAAATAGCACTTAGCCATTGCAAGTCCATGTCAGGGCTTTAAGTCAGGTTGCTCAAATGCTTAAATGCTACCCAAATCAGTTGAGTTTAAACCACAAGACTGAGTGCAGGATTACTTTCCATTTCTCAAAAAAGAAAAAAAAAAGTAGAAGAGAGTTCATTTTAATTCTATACTGAACCTAAATTACTCTTGTTCTATTTTGCATTTTAAAAACTGAACTAGAGCAAGGCAAAAGGCTACAGCTCAAAACATGGATTTCTTGGCTCTTTAATAAAGGTCTGGGCAAAGGATATGCAGAGTTATATAATGCCAACATGGAGAAAAGTGTTACTATTTTATTTTCCTCTTTCCAGTTCAAACCAAGCTAGCAGACCAAGTTAGCAGTTATCTCAATATACTGGAATCTGACTACTTGTTTGCAGTTGGATATAGAGCCTTATGTTAAACAGTTTTTTTCTCAAATTCTGAGCCCCATCAAATATTCCAGCAAGGGACGGTGAGTGGTGGTGGATGTGATTTGTGAGCTGGAGAAGCATGGTTCTCTGCTGCCCAGCTATATATTTTTTTCATTCATTCACACCCAGAATATCAGTTTCAGTCCTGGACTTGGGAGATTGGAAAGGAAACACCATGTGTGTGATAGGCAATTCCCTAAAGCCCTTTTGAGCATCACAGTCCTGGCTGTCTCCCGTGTTTTTCTCAACTCCAAATGCCTTCATGGGCTTCCCAGCCTCCTGGCAAACCATTCTTACTCTTATCTTAGGTAGAAATGCATATATAGGAGAGAGCTACATGAATGTTTTGTTTTGTTTTTAACACAGAAGGCTGCTTAGGAAAGAAACAAAACTGAACACAAGCGCCAAGACAGCCCTGGTTATTTGCATAGCTTTTCTACAAAACTGCAGACAGTGCAATTTGGAAACAGACTCTAAGCATCTCCCTGCTCAATTCTCTGTGATTATGGTCTCCTCTAGGGCTTAGAAGTAAGAAGGAAGGTAGCCCTTATTAGTACATAATATATTTTTTTTGCACATTCATACAGCGGGCGAGCTGTACGGTAGCAACATTTCAAATTGCCTTATTAAAACATGTACTTTGAAAGAGAAAATATCTTATTTACAATGTTGCTGGCACCAAGGGAGTTGGCTTGTAACTATTTTCATCCTGGATACCTTATTGTTTCTGAAGCAAATACAGAAAGTTCATACAATAGAAATGCAAATCTTCCTTTTAATTTAGTATCCCACTAATTTATTATGCATTCAAAGCTACATGCCACTCACACTGGAATATGCCTTGTTGTTGTTTTAATCTTGGACTGAAATCACTTTTGCACCAGTCAAGCTTCATTCATGTGGTCAGCTTACATGTTCTTTGATTGTGTGATTACATTGATGCTAAGAATGACATAATATCTGAATAACGGTGGTGCTAAATATTATTTTTGTTTTGCTTCACTAGGAAACTCTTCACTGCAATAAGTAACTGTATTCTGAGGCCGAACAACGGCTGGGGGTCAATGGGCACATTATGGAAAGTATATTGTGTTATTCTGCTCTCCCACTGTTTAGTCATATCCAGTTCTCAAAGACTATCTGGACAAGTCCCTGCAGTTCTCTGGACAACATTTTTCAAAAGTTGCGTGCCATTGTCTCCCTCCTCGAGCTGAGATAAAGGGACTGGCCCAAAGTCACCCAACTAGCTTTGTGCCTAAGGCAGGACTAGAATTCACAGTCTTCCGGTTTCTATCCTGATGCCTTAACTACTACACCAAACTGGTTCTTGCTGAGTCATTCTGGTTATATATATATAACATCGATATAGTAAGAAGCAATTTTTCTCTCTATCACCACCTTGGCTTGCCTTATTCTTTTCCAGACAGGTGGGCCTAATTTCTAGCTGTTAAAGAAAACTCTAAGCTGTTTTTCTAACAACATCTCTGACCATGAGCACCTGCTTCTAACCATAATATGCCAAACTGATGAAATATGAGCGGTGCCCTTTTGTACTTGGGCCACAACACCACCTGCAAGTTTAAAGGTGGTCCTCGACTTATAAGTGGTCACTTAGTGACCATTTGAAGTTACAACAAACTTGCCCAAGGGCTACATAAGACCCCGATTTGATGTTCTGATGGCTGCAGACATGTGATTGCATTTTGTGTGCTCAACAACTGCCTTGCATTTAGGGTCCTTTGCAGTATCCTGCAGTGACTACAATTTATGAAGGATTTTTTTTTTTGCAGAAAACTGGCATTTATTTCCAGTTTCCAGCAAAAAAAAAAATCCCATTAAGGACAAGGGATTCATTTAACAACTGCAACTTTTGACTTATCAACGTGGTGCTCACTTTATGACTGCCGTGTTCACTTAATGATGGCCACAAAAAAGTCATAAAATTGGGCACAGCCGCTTAATGACCTGCTTAATGACTGGCATGACTTTAGGCCATAATTATTGGCTCAATTATGGTTGCATCAAGGACTATCTGTATAAAGGCAGAGTATCATGACATCACCACACAAAACGAAAAAGGTAAAGGTAAAAGGTTTTGGACTATCTGACTGTCGCCTTTGGTCCTTTCTTGCACCTTGCTGTCCTCCACAATATTTATGCCACAGTCCCAGGACTCAAAAGCATTATGAGAAAGAAAGCTTTGACATTAGGTTCATAGAAATGCATGTTATGTAGCAGGCTAGCTTGCTTTTAAAGAATAATAATAATAAAGTAGTTTACAAAGGAAAAAAGGAATGTCTGCACTCTGCAGACATACTGGTGCCTGCAGTTACTTTGTTGGAAACCCTGATTCTTAAATGCCCAAATATTCCATCACTGCTGCTCTTTCCCCATTATGTGATTCTATTTAATAGTACAATGTTAGAAAAGATATGAGATGAACTAAAGCAACAATTGCTGTGATAATGCTGCTGCTTCACCATGCTCCTCATTGTCCTATTTTACTGCAACCTGTGCTTTGACACCGATGTCTCAGAACTCAATATTCAGAAGAAACAGCACAACAAAATTAACTAAAGGGCAACATACAGCTGCAGTGCTTGCTTTGCCTTCTTCTAGATGAAATAATACTTTATAGCAACCAGAGAATAGCTGCAATTTACACAATTCCAAGTACTAAATTATGCTAACTTGCATCCAAAAGTATATTCAATGAGGCTAAACTAGGCCAATGTATTTGCTATCCTACTGTTTTGTCCTTTTTCTTCTACCCCACAAAGGATAATAGGAAAAAAAACTTCAAAGTGCATACCCACACATATTTAAAATCCCCAGGTAATAATAATCTTTTCATTTCAGCAAAGAGAGAAGTGTGATCTATAACCAGCAAAATTCAACATGCGGGTTACCTTATTGGGAGTTACCAGGTTGGGTAAATTAAACTGTCCCAATCTAACACACACTTTTGCAGGGAAATACTGTAGATTTACTTACGTCTTCTGAGAAATTAAAATAACCAGATCCAAGGTAATACTCTGACTTTTCTTCTTCCTTTAGCTATTTTGGTATGTAAGAATCTTATAGAAAAACTTACTCCCCTCCCAAAGTCTACTGGCAAATCATCTTTTTTTATGGTACAGTAGTTTAGCCTTCAGAAACCAACATATTTTTTTTCAACGTAAATTTGAAAGTAAAATTAGATGTTATTTCTAGCTATCGGTGTCCAGAAAAGGGTGAAAGGGCCCTCTTTCACTCAGAAGTCATGTATGGTAATTTCAAGTTTAAAACCTAAATTCTGACCTCAATTAATCGAGCTACAAAGCTTCATCCACAATAAACTTTATATGACAGCTTCCTTTCTGTTTGGGCAAAAATGATTTTGCCAATAGTCTGCATCTAATTCTATGCTCCACATTCATCTTACTTCTTAACATAAGAACATATTTAAGGAAAAGTGTTTTGCAATCCCAGGGTTGGTCTGTATGCATCATCAAAATTAGAGAAGAACAGCAGCATTTTTTTTTATCTAACCTGTCAACAAGATTTATTGGGAGCCGGACTTTATTTGGCCTCCCTGGACCAAGAGAAATTTAACATGCATTTTCTTCTATCCAACAGCTAATACACCTTTATTAATATGCTTTCCCACCTGGAATTTAGCCTGAGTTTTATACTATTCATAAAATGCATGTAAATTAACTATTGAAATGAATCAAGAATGCTCTGAGGAGGATAGGTGGAAAAATATATATATTTAACAATAAAACAGAATGTGCTTAAAAAAATATGACCATGTCTATTTAGAGCTTCTAATTATGCCACTGTGGCTTTTTTTCCTGAGACAACTACCAGGTAAAATTTGGTCTAGCATTATTTTCATTCCATTATATGTCTACTTGCCTTGCTTTCTCTCCCTCTCACATTAGGCTCTGTCTCATTTCATATTGCAGATCTCTTATGTTCAACCTCCACTTTGGCACTAATGAAATAAATTGTACAGCCTGCAAACACCCTAGCTGTGATAGTCGCAGCATCCTGGAAACTGACAGTTTTCTATTAGTACTTAGATTCAACAGCTTTCACATCAGGTTTCTTAACAAAGACTGCAATCCTCTATATACCTATTTCTCCAGGGATAGTTTCTATACAGATGAGTAACATTTGACTTCTGAGGAAATAGTGAGAGAGAAAATGAGTTTGTCAGTCAGCTAATACCAACCAATCCTCTCTATGAATACTGTGATGCTGATGGCTGGAGAACATTCCACATACAGGTAGGCCTTGATATATGACCACAGTTGAAACTGGAAAAGTCATTTTTAAGTGGTGCAGTCATTAAGTGAGATGTCACATAACCAGGATTTTCAACCTTCCCTGGTGGCTTCTCCATTGACTTTGCTTGTGGGAAGGTCAAAAATGGCGATCACATGACTACGCCTCAACACAATGATTGTAAGTGTGAGGACAGGCTATAAGCCACTTTTTTCAGTGATGCAACTTTGAACATTTATGATACGAAGGATCATAATTCAACAACTTCTATTTATTACATTTATACCTTTCCTATTGAAAAAATGGTATTCCAAACATTCCCTTTTCTATTTTGGCCTCAGTTTGATCATGATATAAGCCAGGGGTGTCAAACCCACTCAGATCGCAGGCCGTATTCAGCCTGTGGGCTGCCTGATATAAGCCAACATGATCAGAAAATCTCATCTCTCTTTCTCTTGCCCCACAAGTTAGTTAATAAACTTATTTTAATGTAGTTTACATTATTATTATTATTATTATTATTATTATTATTATTATTATTATTATTATTATTATTATTATTATTATTATTATTATTATTATTATTATTAACTGTTCACAACCATGTGGATTTTAGTTGGTGTTGGCCTTCATACACATAGATTCCCAGGAATCTAGGATGTCATATCATCATAATATATATGCAGATCCAAGCTATGTGGCCTTTTACAATTGACAGCTGGGAATTTTGTCAATGTGCCGATTTTCAAAGTGCCATCCAAGATTTTTTGGTATAGCACCCAAAGTACTAATTATCTTTGGGATCGCCATGATTGGCTTACTGCCACAATCTTTACATTTCAATTTTCATTTTGTGATCATGAATTGAAAATGTGCGCTTAAAGTCAAACAGATTGCTGAAGAAGAAGAAGAAGAAGACATCTCAAGGTGCTTAGAAGAAAAAGTGAAAAAAACTTTAGGTTGGTGGAAACGCCTTGTTCTCGGTGACTGTATCTGTATTACAGATATTTATTAATCTACGTTTGTTTAAAATGGGTTAAATATATTAGATATACAGTCTTTAAAATACCTATTTGACCATCTACAAATGCACCCACACAACATAGTAAAAATTTATTCTACACTTTTCTTCTGCTTTTAAATGCCCGCCATCATGTCAAGTCATTTTCATGCTGAAATCGCATGTATTTTGGAGATTAATTCATTTATGACACAGGCTATACACAAAGTAGAGATATCTGTCAGCCTTCCCAGATAATTAGACGGGAAACAGAGAGTTGCTACTTTATCTCATGCCATCTCCTTTACAGCTTGAGAAGTTTGGGAGGGTTTCTTCTGAGCCTTTTGCTCCGCCTGTTACTCCCAAAGCATAGACACAAGTTCATGTACAAAGCTTAGTCCCAAAGGTTTTCTACAGTGGCAGTTAATCTGTAGCTTTTAAGGGGATAAATTAATGGGGAAATAATTAAATACCCAAGAACCTTACAGTACCTACATATTCGGTTTATTTACATTTAAATGAAAGGAAATGGATTTTATGTTTTGCCCCAATGATTTCTTTGTCTTGAACTGGCTCATAATATGGAAATGGTAGTCCACCTTTGCTGTAGCCATAGGCCGTATCTGCATATCAGGTTTTATTATATTTTGCCCAGTATTATTCGGTGTTTGGTTCTTCCTATTCATACGCATTTCCCCTTGTGGAATTTTGGGGTTCTGGTTTTTTTAAATGAAGAAATAATGATTTGTTTCTCTGAGAAAATGAGTTTATATAATTCTAGCCCACTCATTTGCCTGCAAAAAATGCAACGGCAGTCTGCTAAAAGGTTTGCTCGTAACACTGTGGGAAACACTCAGGTGTGCTCAAATGGTACTTCAAATAAATTACTAAGATGGATGCATACCATGTCTGAGAAGAGTTATCAGAGATCTGACACTGAGACTAAAAGACTATGACATGCAAAGATTCAGATGGATGACCTTAATCACTGCAGGTAATGTTTATTTGCCCTTATTGCATAATAGTTACCCAGTCAATCTCTCCCCCAAACTGCAGTTGACCATGATGAAGCAAAAGAGCAGACACTGGGATGGAATTAAGGTACTAAATGTGTCTTGATTTCCAAATTGACTAAAGTTCAATTGAGAGAAAACATGCCAGCTTCTGTATCAAGGCAGGAGCGATTAATGAGTGAATTTTGGGGCTCTTTTCCTACGGGTCTGATTATATACGTTGATAACCCTACTGGATCAGATTTGAAATAAATAAATAATGTTACTCTTTTATAAAAGTGTTAAATGTATTAATAAGCTATAGAGTTCTTCCTGTTGCAAATTAAACACCAAATGTGCTCAGTAAAACAGAACCCTGACAACAGGATGACTTGCTAAAACCGACTTCTTTTTAAAACAGAAACATATGTCCGAGGCAAGGCCACCATTTGGTGAGATAGGAATATCCACAGCCTAAGATGAAACAAGGAGACACAGATAAGATAAATAAGTACAGACTCTTGAGCTCTTCCATTCTTCAAAATCTTGGCAAACAGCCCACAGAAATATGGACTTCTCCACCTCCTAGTAACCATTCAAGGTACCACTCCAGCTCAGCCTGAAATCCAAGATTGGAATCTGAAAAACATGGAGTCCAAACTACAGACAGCTACAAACATTATAGAGGTAGTCTAGTAATGTAAACAATCAATCACTAAGGTAAACCTGTCCATCCTCTGAAACATTCACTTTTTCACACAAATTTCAGTGGAACCGATCACAAAGAAAGAGCAAGCATCTCCAGAAAGCTATTAATGTGGTAGACATCATGAGAAGGTTCAGTGGGAAGAGCAGATTGAGTCAATCTTACACAACTTCAGGGAGAAAATCCTCCATAATTCAATTTAAAAGCAGTGTTCCATTATCTCAGGGGCTGCCACAAAGAAGAGGGGTCAACTATTCTCCAAAGCACACGAGGAAGTACAAGAAGCAATATGTGGAAACTAATCAAGGAGAGAAGCAACTTAGAACTTTCTAAGGGGAAATTTCTTGACAGTTAGAACAATTAATCAGTGGAGCAACGTGCCTCCAGAAGTTGTAAATGCTCCAGCACTGGAAGTTTTAAAGAAGAGATTGGACAACCATGGTGTAGGGTTCCCTGCCAAAGCAAGGGGTTGGACTAGAAGACCTCCAAGGTCCCTTCCAACTTTGTTATTCTATTAATATCTGGTAATGGCTCTCACTTTCAAAATGAACTCTTGTGCCAAGTCAATTTCTTTTGTCTTTTGTTTTAGATTTTATAATGATAATCATATGAAATGTATCATATGTTGACCTTGAGTTAAGGGTTAACAAGAGCAAAAAATAATAGAAACAAAGAAAATATACAAGACATATATATATAGTACTATGATTAACAAGCAAAAACAGCTACAAGTGAAGTCAATGGGGGAAAGTCAGATTTGCTTAATCTCTATATAATTCACTTAACAACTGCAGTGATTTGCTTAAGAATTGTGGCCAAAAGAGTCCTAAATGGGGCAAAATTCACTTAACTGTCTTGCATAGCAACAGAAAATTGAGCTTAAGTTGAGGACTGCCTACATAGTTATTAGTATATTTTATATATACATATACACAGACATACACACATACACACAAGAATGCACGGGTTCGGGCGATCCTCCAGCTACGATTCCGCCCAGTTCGACGAACCCCCAAATGCCACCCATGGCTGGTCACGCCCACTCCGCCCCACCCCTCCCCTTCCCCTCGCAGGAATCTCCATGCAGCCGGTTTAGGATGCAAGGTAAGTGCAGGGCTTGTGTGGAGGCTTGGGGAGAGGAGAAACAGGCCTAATGAAGGTACCGGATGTTGAATGCGAACGAAAGGCGAGCCGAGTCGTGAGGAGAATTCAACCAACTTTTATTAACAGAGCAGTTAACAGTCAAATACAGGAGAGAATCAATGCAGGGTTCGTCTGACAGCTATTTATACGAAGCTGTCAGACGAACCAGCCAATCCCCAAGTCAGAGTTTCCCCGCTCTCAGCCAGGTCGCGTCTTAGCCAATCAGACGCGACCTGGCTGTTGCTAGCGCAGATGCCGGCAGACGGAGGGAACTCCCTGACGTCATCTGCCCGGACACAACACTCCTTCCCCCCCAGTGACTGCGCATGTGCAAGCGACGCACAAACGTAGTCACGTAAATATTCTGGGCGGCGCCGGACCCGCCCAGAACGCCTCAGTTCGGCAGGAGGCGTCGGAGAGGAAGGTGGTGTCCGTGAAAGCTCCTCCCGCAAGGGAGTGGAGCTCCGGGCGCCATCTTGGAGGCCCACCCCTGACGGAGGAAAACCAGGCCCAGGTAGGCAGGGCCGAGGGGGCGCGGCCGAAGGCGGGCTTGAGCTGGGCACTTGTTGGTAGGCCTGGCCTGACTCGGGGAAGGCCATTTGGAACCCGGGAGGCTGACGCCTAACGGGCGACACCCCCACAATAGTGGACGGCCGGGAGGCGGCGTCCAAGGAAGGGGAAGCCCCGGGCAGCTGGACCGGCCGGACGATATCTGGTGGAAGGGCACCAGGGAACAGAACGTTGGAGGGCTCAGGCGCAGCGACGTTGATGGTCGACCTTGCGGGAGTGTTGTCGCTGGTGCTGGGCAGGCGGCGCCTCAGTTGATCCAGGTGCCGCCGCCATTCGGTCCCATCATGTAGCTGGACCCTGTAAGAACAGGGGCCGGTTATGGCGGTGACGGTGGCAGGCACCCACCTGACTGCCCCTGAGAATGCCTGAGCCCAAACAGCATCACCCAGGAGGAACGTGCGGGAAGGGGGCCCCAGGTTGCCAGGCTGTTCGCTTGAATAGAGTGGGTGCAACCTATCCAAGGTGGTCCGCAGGCGCCGGCCCATCAGCAGCTCAGCTGGAGACTTCCCGGTCAGGGGGCAAGGAGTGGCATGCTGTACCAAGAGGTAAGCAGCCACCCTTGAAGGCCAGTCAGCCCCATCCATCCTGCCCAACGCCTCCTTGGCCGAGCGGACCGCCCTTTCCGCCCGGCCATTGCTAGCCGGATGGTATGGGGCGACTGGGGCATGGCGGATGCCCTGAGAGGCCAGGAACAGCTGGAACGCGGTGGATGCAAATTGAGGCCCGTTATCAGAGACAATGACGTCCGGCACGCCATGGGTGGCGAAAAGCCTAGTCAGTTCTCTGATCGTGGCCTCGGCTGTGGTGGACCTCATGAGGATGAGCTCCACCCAGCGCGAATATGCATCCACCACCACCATGAAGACCTGGCCTCTGAAGGGGCCCGCGAAATCCACGTGAAGACGGGACCAAGGACCACGAGGCAATTCCCATTCCCTAGGACAGGCAGCCGGTGGCGCCGGTCGGGAATGTTGGCAGGAGGAGCAGCCGGCCACCCAGGCGGCTATCTCGTCATCAATGCGAGGCCACCAGACATAGCTGCGCGCCAGGCATTTCATGCGCACTATGCCCGGGTGGCCCTCATGAAGGCGAGATAGCACCTGATGGCGCAGGCTGGGTGGAATGACCACCCTGTCACCCCACAGGAGGCACCCACTGTGAAGTGACAGCTCCAACTGCCTGGCCCTGAAGGGACGAAGGTGCTCTGGCACCGGACCCTCAGGCCAGCCCCTTTGGACCCAAAGGATGACCTGGGACAGGTCAGGGTCAGCCCTAGACTTTGAGGCCACCTCTCCGGAAGAGAGTGGCAGATCCAAATCTGCTATGGCCAAGACCGACAGGCAAGGCACTGTCGGGGGGTCAGCAACGGGCAAGGGGCAGCGGCTGAGGGCATCAGCGTGCCCTAAATGCTTGCCCGGACGGTAGAGCAGAGTATAGCTGTATGCAGCTAGGAACTCTGTCCACCTGGTCATGCGCGGTGACAGGATGGGAGGGGTCGGCTTGTTACCTGCCAAAAGCCCAAGGAGTGGCTTATGGTCGGTGAACAAAGTAAAGTGCCGACCATAGAGGTAGTCGTGGAACCTTTTAATCCCTGACACTGCAGCCAGAGCCTCCTTGTCGATCTGGCTGTAATTGCGTTCCGCAGAAGTCAGTGTCCGGGAATAAAAGGCTATGGGGGCCTCCGAGCCATTGGGCAGCACATGGCTCAGGACCGCCCCCAAACCCACGGGCGAGGCGTCACAAGCAAGAGTCAAAGGCAGCTTGTCCGAATACTGAACGAGGACTGCCTCTGACGTCAGCAAGTCTTTGACAGCCGCGAACGCATGAGCTTCGCGGCTGCCCCAGCGCCAGGCTGCCGATCGGTCGAGCAACCGATGCAGCGGCTCGGCTAGTGACGCCTTATGCGGTAAGAAAGGCGCGTAGAAGTTAAGCAAGCCAAGGAACGCCTGCAGCTCCGTCTTGGAGGCAGGCGTGGGGGCGTTCCTAATGGCTGCAACCTTAGAAGGGGTGGGGTGAATTCCTTGGGCGTCAATCGTGAAGCCCAGGAAATCAACCCGGGGCACAGCAAATGAACATTTGCTGCGCTTTAATTTCAAACCCGAGCCCCTGAAACGCTCGAGGACCTTCACCAGTACTTCGATGAGGCCCGATCGGCTACTAGCGGCGATCAGGACGTCATCGAAATACGGAACCACGCCAGGGAGTCCATGGAGCAGCCGCTCCATGAGGCTCTGGAAGATCCCCGGGGCTACGGAAACGCCGAATTGCAAGCGGCGGCAACGGAAAGCTCCACGGTGGGTGACGATGGTCTGCGCAGCCGCCGCCTCGTCATCCACCGGGAGCTGCTGGTAGGCCTGCGCCATATCCAGCTTCGCAAAGATGCAGCCTTGCCCCAAAGAGTGGAGCAAGTGCTGCACTACCGGAACTGGATAGGGGTTCGCTTGGAGGGCAAGGTTGATGGTGGATTTGAAGTCGGCGCAGAGGCGAATGGACCCATCCGCCTTAACTGGGATGACCAAAGGGGTCTCCCACTTAGAGTAATCCACCGGCTCCAAGACTCCCTGCGCGACGAGCTTGTCGAGCTCCGCATCAACCTTTGCCCTCAAAGCGAAAGGCACCCTACGGGCCTTCAGCCTAATGGGGGCAACCTGGGGATCTAGGTTCAAGGAGATGGGCGTGCCCTTATACGCCCCCAGCTGCCCATCGAACACATCAGAAAATCTGGCAAGGACGTCGGCCACGTCGGGAGGCGTGGCCACCACTTGTCTAATCCCGTGCACTGATAGGCCAAGTGCCGGGAACCAGTCAAGGCCCAGGAGGGCCGGTAAAGGCTTTTCTACAACTAGTAGAGGAAGGCACCCCGAATAGTCCCCGTATTCCACCCGCACCAGGTGACAACCCAGGGTAGGAATTTGAGTCCCCTGGTAGTCCCGTAGGGTTGCGTCTGGAGGGGCCAACTGGGTCTTGGAGATGCCTGGACAGAGGCGGGAGAACTCTGTCCACGACAAAAGGGATCGAGACGACCCCGAGTCCACCTCCATGGTGCAGGGGGAGCCCTCTATGAGGAGCGACGCCTTGATGCGCTCCGCACCTGCACCCGTGTGGAAGGCCAACTCTGCGGGGTTGGCGTGCAAGTCTGCGTCCACGGTGTAGCAGCCTCCGCGCGAAGGCTGCTGCTGCTGCTGCTGCTGCTGCTGTCGTCCAGCACGGCCTCCGGGTCGCTGTTTAACGGCGGCTGTGGTCGGGACGTCATCTGCTCGCTGTGGCAAGGGGAACTGCGCTCGGCAGACCTGAGCCAAATGTCCCTTCTTCAGGCAGCGGCGGCAAACTGCGTTTTTAAAGGGGCAACCCGAGCGGTCGTGGTTGCCTCCACAGCCAAGGCAAGCGGGCACAGCTTCCCGGGCTCGCTGAGGAGCGCGTCTTCTGGCGGACTGGCCAATGCGCGCCACCGCTCCCTCCTCCGGATAGTCGCTTGGCAAGGGAACTAGTTCGTCCACCAAGCAAGTGCGGCCTGGCGGGGGCGGCAGATTGAACATCTCCGCCATTGACTCGTCGGAGAGTTCAGCCGCCCTTGCTTGCTCGATGGCCCCAGTCAGCGTGATGTCCGCCTGTGACAAGAGCCGCCGGCGAAGGCGCAGGTCTTTTACGCCGCTGACGAACTGTTCCGTCAGGTTGCGATCGAGGTCGGCAAACTCGCACCTCATCGCCGCGGTGCGAAGCGACTGGAGGAATTGGCTCACCGACTCCTCTGGCTTCTGTACGCAGCGCCGGAAAGCGTAGTGCCTCGCCACCCAGGATGGAGTGGGGGCGTAGTGGCGCTGCAGGCGTTCGGTTAGTGTCGCCCAGTCCAGAGAATGAACGGGCTGTGGGGCGGCTATTGAGCGAGCGGCACTAAACATTGGAGTGCCGCAACAGCTCAAGAAGAAACTGCACTTCTCATCGTCTGGAGCGTCGCGACGACCGTTGGCTATGAGGTAACACTCGAAGCGCTCCATGAACGCTTCCCACGTCTCGCCATCGCAGCCAAAAGGCACAAAAGTTGGCATTGCCGACATGATCTCCTCAGGAACGGATCAGCCGGCCAGGAGAACAGGTCGCCGGTGCGAGGGTGACCAAAAGACACGCTCGGTGGATTTCGGTGGGTTAGCGGCTGGATCCCACCTTCGTCGCCAGTGTTGAATGCGAACGAAAGGCGAGCCGAGTCGTGAGGAGAATTCAACCAACTTTTATTAACAGAGCAGTTAACAGTCAAATACAGGAGAGAATCAATGCAGGGTTCGTCTGACAGCTATTTATACGAAGCTGTCAGACGAACCAGCCAATCCCCAAGTCAGAGTTTCCCCGCTCTCAGCCAGGTCGCGTCTTAGCCAATCAGACGCGACCTGGCTGTTGCTAGCGCAGATGCCGGCAGACGGAGGGAACTCCCTGACGTCATCTGCCCGGACACAACACCGGAAGTCTGGAAATGGGCCTGTTTCAGGCCTCTGGAGGGCCTCGGAGCCCAGGGGAAGCAGTTTTCACTCTTCTGGAGGCTCGAGGAAAGCCTCCTGAGCCTGGGGAGAGCAAAAAATAGGTGTACCAGAAGTTCCAGAAGTCCAGCCTCCGGAGAGTCTCCGGGGCCAGTGGGAAGCAGTTTTCATCCTCCCGTAGGCTGGAGAAAAGCCTCTGGAGCCTGGGGAGAGTTAAACCTCCTCTCCCATCATGGTGAAGGAGGCCAACTAGGTCACGCCCACCCAACAACGGGGCAGCGAACCCGTTGCTGCAAATTTTGAAGCCCACCCCTCCATACACATATACATACACCTGTGTAAGTACCAGACTAGAGGTAGGTAGACCTAGGGTTAGGCACAGAAGCCAATTGAGTGACCTTGGTCTAGTGACTCTCAGCTCAGACTGGGAAGTTGAAAACATCTATCTACTAATCTGCACTGGACCAGCATGGTAGGATTATATTTCTAAAAACTTACACTAATAGAAATCTAAAACTCAAAAAGGTAATGAAAACCCCACTTGTATTTGAATTGAGTAACAATTCCCAGAGTATAAGAATTAAAGAGCTGGAAGGCACCTCAGAGATCATCCAGTCCAACAATATGCTTAGTGCATGATCCCCTAAAAGCATTTAGGAGTACAGTTGATTACTAAGCTTCTTGTGAAGAGCTCCAGGGAAAGAGAACAAATCCCTTCAGAAGGCACTTTTCCCCACTGACTGACAGCTCTTACATCAGAAAATGCTGAAATGTTGATAAAAGCTGATAATTCTTTTACTTTGATATGGAAAGAAAAATAAGTGAAGCTGAGGAATAAAAACTTCACATCTGATATTTTTAAACACGTAATGAATGGAATATCCAGCAAAAATTGGGAAAGACATGCCAACCAACAGACTTCCTGCTGAGCAGTTCAATAATTCTGAAAAATATGAATATCTGCCTAGTTGCCTATGTATCTGACAGGTCACAGGAAAATAGCAATTTTAATCTGAATCTTTAAGATGTAATCATCTGGAAATGTCTACTATCGTTTCCGCTTTGTCAAATCCAAAACTTGTTAATTGGGATAGTTTCAAATTCAAGGAAATTAAATTAAATAGCATGTTAACTGCTATTCTTTTGGCAGCCTGTGACAAATTCACTTTCTTCTAGTCCTCTAAAACTGTTTTACAGTTACAGAGTCCTAGTATTACTGGAAATCAGACCAATTTTTAATTATTCGAGCAGCAGATTACCCTTGGTGTCTAGAAATCCACTATCGCTCAAACCTCCTTATCCCACCCTCCTTACTTAATAAGTATTTTAAATAAACGTACCCCCCTGAGCAATCTAGGGATTTTTGACTCCAGATTAGAGACTATCAGCTACTAAAGGAATTAACGTGTTAGAAAAGTCCTTGGAAGTGGTCCCAATATTCTAACCTGCTTCCCAATGCAATCATTTCTTAAACAATTTCAGTGAAAAAAAAAAGCATGGAAATGCAAGTAGATAAATAGGTACCACTTTGGTGGGAAAGTAACACCACTCTGTGATGTCATGCTGGTCACATGGCTGTGGAAATGTCTTCAGACAGTGCTGTCTCAAAGGCCTTGAAATGGAGATGAGTACCACCCTCTATAGTCAGCAATGACTAGCAGAGTAAAACCCATGGGGACTCCTTTACTTTTTTTCCAGTCAAAAACAAACCACTTTTCCTTCTGTCCACCAGTTCTGTTTTTGAAAACCTCATATTCTTAGCGGAGGTTTCCTAAGGATCAGCTGAAATGCAATTTCTACCCATCAGTTCCAGTTCTGCCCTCAGAAACAACACAGCATAATAGCTCTTTAGATATTTGAAAATAATTTTCTCCACTTCCATCTTAAAATACTCCATCGTTACTCATACCATTAGGTTTCCAAACTCATTTTCATAGTGATTACCTTTCTCTGGACTTACTCTGGTTGCCTACATTCTCCAACTGGGATGCTCAGAAGTTGACAAATACAATCTGACGAGCTAAGAAAAATATATATCACAAGAACAATAATGTAACTACTATACATTCCCAAAGGCCACATTTGCACGTCAGTGCTGGATGATCCCCTCTCCCAGCCAACTGGCTTCCGCTGTGTACCAGCAGAGTAGGAACCATGAGCCAGTATGAATCAACGAATCATCCATCTACCATTTTTTCTAATCCTACCAGCCAGTGGAATGATAGCTGGCAAGTTTTCACTTCCTTTCTAATTTCCTCTTTTCTTTTCTTTTCTTTTCTTTTCTTTTCTTTTCTTTTTCTTTTCTTTTCTTTTCTTTTCTTTTTTTCTTTTCTTTTCTTTTCTTTTCTTCTTTTCTTTTCTTTTCTTTTGCCAGGGTGAGAACAGAACATACTCATCAAGATGCCTATTGTTATTTCTACCTCTATATTACAGTTTTTCCTAATGTAAAGAACATTGATGGTAGCTTTTTTAAATTATGAAATGGCCACAGAAATGGAGAGGAATCCAAAACTTAAAAACTTACTGAAATCCACTGCACAGTGACCTGCTGGCACGGAGCGACCCATGGAACTGTAACGGTGCTGGGTAGTCAACACAACACACTTTTTGAAAAGAACAAAATGAAAGCCCAGCGGCTTGAAATGATCAGCGGTGACTCTCTATTTCTCCCTCAACTGCTGTTGTATAGATGGCTTGTGACATGCTCACAGTACAAACACAAATAATAAAGCAGGGGCAGACTTTCCAAGTAAACACACTATATCTCATGTTGAACTGATTAACTTGTGCCCACCAAGCAGCAGTTGCATCTGGGGAAAAATATTAGCGCAGCAGGACCTTGGAAACAAAATGAGCCCCACCGCAGATTATTTTTGCTGCTGGTTCATCTTCACTATTTTAAGAAAGGCTCTCTTACCTCCTCTGCTATCAAACAGTTTCAGTCGCTAAGATAACTTCGGAGCATTTTACATGCAAACATATATTCAACAATAAACTCTTATTCATTCAGGTTCTGCTTTTATTGTCACCGGTACCATGTCCCCAAAAACACCAGGAAAGGAGCTGCATTTGAGAACGTCATTATCTTTATTTTTCTATGTCGCTTTGTGTCAGCCCAGTATTTCTAGTTTGTTTTGCTAAAAACCTTAAGCCGCACTTTACTCATTCATGCCTTACACTAATCTGTTGCTGAGTTTTCTTCAACATATTTGTTAATATTCGTTTCTTCTTCCTCTTTTTTGCCGGATTCATTTTTAATCTCCTTTTATTGCATTGTTGCATGCTGCCTAGAATTGGTTTCGTGATTGAAGTGGTCAAATAAATAAATACAGCACGGCCCAAATAGAGCTTTTGCCTTTTATCACTGAGCTGACTTAATTCAGATGTGTATTTTCAGATCTTGAAAATATATTATACCACTTTTTATAAGGAGGTGAGGGGTTGAAGTGAAATCGAAAAGGAATGTAACAAAAAAAGTTTCAAAAACATTAGGTTTTTTTATCAAGAAAAGCTGATATATTTATTTAAAATGAAATCAAGGGATTAGTGCTTTGGTAATGCAATAGCATGAGATACTGTGAGGGAGAAGGGAAGGGAAGGGAAGGGAGGGGAGGCAGCTTGGAGAAATTTCCATTTCAACCCAGCATAGAAATGAAACCACTACAATAATTATACCTGTGAAGTATGTTCTACCCATATAGTAAAGAACAATGCATTTTCCTATCAGTATCAGTCTCAATTCTCGACTTGTAAGAGTCTCTATAAATAGCTCATTCAGACTTGACATATTTGCATAAACAAGAACACAGAAAATGTTCTACGCTAAGAAAGAATTGTTTTCTTGTCTTGTGTGATTTTGCTGTCATGGAATTTTGGGAGATTGTTACCGCCTCTTTGTGGGACAAGCGTTTAACAATGTCTTGAAAGAGGCTATGATGCACTGTCTTCCTAAAAGAGCATCTCAGGAACTTATGATCCTAGATAATTATTGTCAGGTTTCCAACCTCCACTTGGTGGGATGGTTGTTGAGACACTGGTGTCAGACCAACTTGCACCACCTTTGAATTATCCGTACTCTTTTCAGTGAAGGTTCAGGTCTGGACTTGGGACTAAGACAGCATTGATCATTGTTTTGAATGATCTGTGTTGGAACCTGAATGGGGGTAGTATCTTCTCTTGGAACTTTTAGAAGTCTCAGGATATTGCTGAATCACCTGCTCTGTCAGGCCTGCAGCCATCTTTTCTTCTGGATCTTTGGCCTGCCACACTTTCTATTATTCTACTATGCATTTTCTATTGTGGGAAAATGGGAAGGTGGATTGTATGGAGTTAGATGATATGTAGCCATAACAAAATTCTTTCTAGAAAGCCAAGGTCATCCTTTCTCTTTGCACCTCTGCACCTGACCGGAACTGGATAGGTGGAACTGCCAGCATGGCAGTGGAAGACTGGACAATGTGTTGGACTTGTGGTTATGAGGGCAAGATCTTGAACTTTCAACTGGGTGGGGAAAACCGTGAAGCTTTCAGATTCGGGTTTTCCCAGATGTGCCAACATGGCTCTCTTAATAAACTGGAACTTTGAGGAATCCTTTGCCTTGGAGTGTGATTTAATTTTGGATGCTGTTTGGAACCCTGACATGCTCAGTGATCACCAAATAAAAACAAACAAACAAATCTTCTTCGGGAAAGAAAATTGGAGTGGAGAGTGGGAGAGGGAAATATAATGCAATAACCTGATAGTAATCATAGTGAGTTGGAGCTATTTACATTGCATCATTTTATCAATGTGTGATCTATACTTCACTTAGGTGTCTGAGTATAGAAAGATCTTCTTAGTTGTCTCATCCAAAAACCAAGTTGTTTTCAGCCACTAATTCTGCCAGGAGATGATGCTTTCCAAGATCAAATGATCACAAGCATGTAAATAGTTTTTCTCCCCCACCCCCAGAATAATATTAAGATCTTCTGAAGATCCTAGGCTTTGGACTACTATAGTTTCCCAATTACTCAGAGCAATCTTCAATAGGAAAAAAAAAGTAAAATCAAACATTAATATCAACAGCAGTTCAAACCAATATATTTAGAAAGTCTAATTTTAAATTTAATTTAATTTAATTGTCCGCGTTCTCCCCTCCCCCCACCGCCGCCAAAAATGCATTCCTTAGCAAAAACTCCCTCTTCACCTTGCAGCTTTCTGAGAAGTTGCCTTGGAGAGTTATGGAACTTTAGATCAAATAACCTGAAAAGTTATGGGGGAGTGGGATGTATCATTCACTCAC
Source organism: Natrix helvetica (assembly GCF_964273705.1). Lineage (NCBI taxonomy): Eukaryota > Metazoa > Chordata > Lepidosauria > Squamata > Natricidae > Natrix > Natrix helvetica. The sequence goes on from NC_138548.1 coordinate 244,716,215, forward strand.
CTCTTTTTATGAATAAAGAAGATCCCAGGGCCCTCTGTGAACAAATGGGACCTTATAATTTACAGAATGGCATTTTCAAATTCATACATAAATATTGCCTGAAGATTCAAAATGAGAGACATCAGTGACACTTGCCGGACTCAAACCCAGAAACAAGCTAGAGGTTTTAATGACAATCATGTTAAAAGAGAAGTACCAATTAGAAACCCCCTTTTTTTTTCTTGCTCATCTTAAATCCAAAAAAGAGAAAGGCTAATTTCCAAAGAGCCTTTGGGTCATTCATTATTACCCTCTTTTGCTTTTACTATGAAAATGACCTGTGAGAAAATGAGCCGTCTACAGAAGTCTCCTTTGGGGTTGAAAGCTGTTTGGTCAAAATTCAGTCCCTCATATGGCCTTGCTTTGACTTAAATTCATTAGATTCTGGTTCCTGCTGCGCTGGCAGGTAATTCAAATTTAAGTGCCAAAAATGAATCTAGATGCATTTATTTATTATTTACAATGGCATATCCTGCTTTAGGCATTTAATAGCACCGAGCAAAAGCGTGCATACATTTTCCAGAACATTTCATTAGCAAAATGCTATGAATATGCAGATTCCAAAAACTAGGCTAAATCTTCAGCCATAAGGGAGGCACTTAAACTACAAATATCGTCAAAAGGATGATAATAGCCTGATTGCAGAAGTCCCTGACAAATTTCTGATCTCAGTTATAGCCACCCGTCTAGGACAAAAAATAATGGTTGCCCATCTCAGTTCTGAACACATAAAGCCTCTGTCCTGTCACTGTTCTGTCTCCTGCCATGAGCATAAACAATGTGGAGAATAGAATTAAAGCTATGTTTCAATCTTTAAGGCACTGAAACCGAAGAGCAATTTCAGAGCTGTAAGTAAAACCTGCATAAAACGAAAGTGTATAATTCTGTCTAATGGTTCAAGTGGGGGATGGCAGTGATGATTAACAAGTTTCTTGTGGGTTTTTTTTTTTTTTAGTGTTGGTATCTTATTTAAATCCAATTAATGTATTCTGGGGATGGGGGGAGTGAAGGCTGCCCTATGGTATCTCTTTTCATCACTGTGTCAGGTCCATCACCTGCTGCTCCAGACGTGCTTCAGTAGATGCCAGTCTGCAATTCGCAGCAGGGGGGGGGGAGGGAGCTGAGGGGAGGCAGAGGGTGCTTGGATAAGGGGAATCAGAACTGCTCATCGTGCCCTCCCATGAGCGCCGCGCCCGTTGGTCCAAAGTCATACCATGGAATGCAACACTCTCCAGCCCGCCAAGCCAGGGATTGTTACCAAAACAATTTGTTTGAATGTAATTGGACAAGGAGAGCTATCCAGGGAAAAGGTGGGGAGAAGGGAAAAGTTAATTATGCTTTGAGCGTGAAAAATCAGATTTGGCTTTGCTACATTGTAACCACTTGGCTTGAGTAAAATGTACTTTCGCTAATGACGGAGTCGAGAGTCTTTCTTTTCTAGCTGACCAAGTTGGGACGGCTGACCCCGCTGATATTACATAAATGAAAAACTCATAGGGTATGAATGATGCAACAACTAATGAAGCCGATAGAGCTGTGAATGAGAGAACAAACATGTCGATCTTTCCACTCCCATCACCAGGGCCAAGTTGTTGGCATCCATTCACCTCTAAATTGTCTGACTTGTTTGGAGTTGATCTTCCCCCAAGAACTCTTACTTCTCTGAATCATCTGAGCACAATGTCTTATTGCCACTGCAGTAATTTTCAGATGTCTTCTGTTTACACACAGCAGGTGAATTGCTGGTTGAAACACACAGCGACCCACAGGAAACTCATAACATTGGCCAAGCCTCACAGAATCAAGGCCATTTTTTAAAAAAAAATGTTTTTGGTGTACTGTAATTTTTTATTAGTTCAACAGACGTTTCATTATGACTGGCACTCTGAATGAATTAGCATTCTTTCTCTTCCCCAATATTCATATCCAGTTTATTTCTTTGAATTCATTCCTCTTCAATCTACCATGGGTTTAACACAGAACAATGAAGTCACCTGAAATAATATTAGATCAATAGTGCCGTTTATTTCCTGATCTCAGTCAACAGTGTGATCGCACCCATTACCCCATTTCAAGAACCTCCTTTTAGCAGCCACTCGGTAGATGACTAAATTAAACATAAAATTAAGTCCACCACTTCTAGGCTTCTAAATTACACTCAATTGAAACTAATGGCATAGATCATCTACATAAAGACATTGCTTCTGGCTCCTGGCACAGATTAAAACACAGATGTCTTTAAGAATTGCTTCATTTGATTGTCGGGCTTTTTTGTCGGCATAGTCACTCAAACGAAGGAACTTTTCAAAAGAGAGAACTGAGATTGCCAGAAGATATTTCTTGCTCACCAGAGAGACTCTTCCCACTCATATTCTGTTACGTGCGCACGGTCGAGGTGCTGCAGTAATCCACTTGGCTCTATTTCAAATGCAGAGAAGATACAGCCATGCTGTTAATGTGAGCTATTATTTCATGCTTTATGTCCAATTCTATCCTATTTGTTTTCTTTCCAAGGAAAATTAGAAATGGGCAGCTATACAGAGAAACTCATGTGCAAGCTGGACAGCGGGGGCGTAGAGAGAGAATAAGCATCTGATTTTGCCTTCTATTGCAGATGTCTGTCTGCATCGCATTACACTCGGTGGAATGCTGTTTTCTACAATAAACACAAACCAACACTTACATCCCAGCCTCCTACTATAATGCACCTCAGTTGAAACAACTGGGTTCCCCCCCCCCCCCGGAGAGTAGGAGAACCTAATTCATGCACCTACATTATTTGATCATGCAGGAATCTCTGAGACCTTTCCTGAAATCCCCACAGGTATCTGGCAGATAAATTTAAAAGGCTGCAGAATAATAACTTTAGAGAATATAGAATTGATTTAAACCCCATTACTATACCCCATTATATGCATCATGAACCTTGGTGGTGTAGTGGTTAGAATGCTGTATTGCAGACTAATTCAGCTCACTGCCAGGAGTTTGATTCTGACTGGCTCAAGGTTGACTCAGCCTTCCATCCTTCCGAAGTGGGTAAAATGTGAACCCAGATTGTTGGGGGCAATATCTGCTGACTGTGTAAACTACTTAGAGAGGCTGTAAAGCACTACAAAGCAGTATATAAGTCTAAGTGCTATTGCTATTTCTACATTCACAGAAGCAGAGTGAAATGCAACTACTATTAACAAAGACAGCCAAACATCAGAACGATAACTTTGTACATTCATAAAGATGTATAAACTTTATAAACTTTTCAAAGTCTCAACATTTTTTTTTGTAATGTGGTGACCAAAATCTCCTTCTTGACTTTCTGATGTTGCCTGGGGGTAGCATTTTTTTAAAAAAAAAATCCAAGTGCTTTTGAGAAGTGAATTGTCACACAGTAAATGTAAATCTGAGGATTTATAAACTCCCTCACTGTTTAATATTTCTCTTTGACACAGCACATAGATGAGAATGTTTGGAATCAGGCAGCCTAAACTGTCGTCATCGCACAGCTCCAGATCTACCTTTTAAACAAATATGTTTCTACAAAGAGTGGAAAAAATCCCAAATGTTTTTAGCTTCATATCCCTTTAACGTTAACAAAACTACACCCGACGTGATCCAAAAGAGATGAGACAGAAAGGCCCCCAGGGACCCAAATGATAATGCCCACTTGGCATTCAAAACTTTCTAGTTATAATTAATTTTTTTAAGTGAAAAAGCCCAACTGGATATGAAACTATTTCCATGGCAACTAAGGATTCCAGGGAAAATATAGAAAGAAGGAATGAGGAAGGCGAAAAGGGTGACATTAGCTATTTCTCAGCAGTCACCAACAGCATTTACTGGCTCATCAATTAAAGATTTAATTTAAAAATGAATCCCAAAAAGTTAACAGTACCAATAAAGAAAAGAAAGGACAAGCTTGTCTTTCTCTGCCACTAAAACCATTGCCACTCCATGAAAATGTTCTGGATAGAGTAAAACAATTGAAACAAAAATTTTAAATTATTTGTATACTCACCCACTTCACAAATAATGACTGCAGGTGACTTACCTAAAAACTGAAAATCCAATAACCAAATATACTAAGTAGCGCAACTGAGGCCAAGCCACAACATATCCCAATTCAAAGGATAAGCAGGGTGGGCTTATCCGATACTCTTGCCCAATGCCCAGAACAAAAACCATTTCTTCAAGGCCTTAGAGCAGGGGTGTGAAGTTCACCTCATCACGGCGGTGTCACGTGACCTATCAGGATTTTTTTTCACCTTCGCTAAACCGGGCGTGGGCGTGGCCAGCATGTGACACATCCGGGCGGGAGTTTGACAGCCCTGCCTTAGAGAATGCCAATAAGGTTGGGGCCATCTGAATCTTTTCTGGGAGGGAGGGGCGGTTCACCAACAGAGAAGACATGCTTTGTACAGAGCCTGGTAGTCGTCCTTGTTTCATGGAAGAACTCTGGAGCATCCTCACTCTGCTGGATCTGGTGGGATGAGCAAAGAAGGCAGGTGGCCACACAAATATTAAGTAAGAGCACCAAGAAGAATTGGTGGAGTATGTGAGTCTAGTCCAGAACAACACTGGAGACTCCTGATTTGATTTTTAAACAGTGGGCCAAGGTTAAAACCCATTCTTCTAGAGACATAATTCAAGCTCTCGTTTTTTTTTTAAAAAAGCACCCAGCACAGAAATAATTCAAGCATTTTCTCCCCACACAGAGAACAGTGCTTCCTGACCTTCAAGGAATTTGCTGTTGCTGTTCTGTTTTATTTTTTATTTTGCCATGCTTTGCTTTGTTTTAGCGGAATAAATTAAGAAGTAAACTTTTAATATAGTTAGAACCAGAAATGTTAGACCTTACAAAAATTCCAGTACAGATTTATAGGATCAAGGCTGCAAAAAGAGGACTGGAAAGATACTCTAATTGGCCAACTCCATCTAGAGTACCAATTAGTACAGTTACAGCCTTTATTGTCTTTGTACATCATATATACAACAAAATTGGTTTCAGCCTCACTGGTGCAATCCATGACAAAAAATACAAGCAACATAAATAGTATAAAGAATAATCTCTATGCAAGTAATTAGGAAAATTGTGTTCATATCTGTATTGGAAGGGCCTTCTTGGTGTCACTAATATCTTAATCACCTCTCAGTTGAACTATTGCAATGCACTCTACATGGGGTTGTCCTGGAAGATCACCTGGATAGCAATACACTTAGCAATAGCATGTAGACTTATATATCACTTCACAGTGCTTTACAGCCCTCTCTAAGTAGTTTACACAGTCAGCATATTGCCCCCCAACAATCTGGGTGCTCATTTTACCAACCTCGGAAGGATAGAAGGCTGAGTCAACCTTGAGCCTGGTGAGATTCGATCTGCCAAGTATCCTGCAATACTGCATCCTAACCACTGCACTCTTATGCTGCAAATGCAGCAGTCCAGGTAGCTATGTAGGATCCCCTCGGTATGCTCCTCTATCACTTCACTTTCATGAGCTGCCCTGGTTCCCAATGAGCTTCCAGATGTCATTTAAGGTGCTGATTATAAACCTATATAGCCTTTTGTGGCATAGGACTAGGCTATTTGTGGGACACCCTGTCCCCAGTTGTTTGCGCTCATCCAACATGGTCCAACAGAATGGGTGTGCTCCAATTCTCTTTCTTGAAACAAGGACATCTAATGGGACCTAGGACACTGCCTTTTTGGTTGCGGCAGCTGCCCTGTGGAATAATCCTCACCCCAGTATCACAAGATTCAATGTCCAACCATGTTAATCTTCAAAAAGACTTGGAACATCTGGATGTTTCCTCAGTGTTAGGGCAGGATGTTAGATGAACTTGCCCTTGGAGATGGAGTACATCAGGGGTGTCAAACTCATGGCTTACGGGCCAGATGGGTCACACCCTGGCTATGCCCACCCCCGGTTTAGGGAAGGGGAAAAAGTTGCGATATGTCAAGTGATGACAACGTGTCATTGTGAGTTTGACACCCCTGGAATACACGTTGTTATGGACTGATTGGGAGAAATATTTGGCCTGTAGCAATGTGAAAGGTGAGTTATTATGAAGATATCAACTACAGCTGTAAGTTTAAAAAGAATAAACTTCAGTGTTTGCAGCTGTTCATCTGGCCTCTTCTGACTATGCTAGGCATACTTGATGGTCCCACCTGATTGCAAAGCTGCACCAGGGTGCAGTAACACTACAGCTGTTCTCATCTACACTCTTTTCACTGAAGGATCTTGAGGGACAGCCTATTGCTTAGTCACTTCTTAGAGCCATGCCAGTTACTGTTGGGTTGCTTGTATTAATTTAATCATCTCATCCAGATTGTGCTATAAAAAGTCATATCTAGCCATCATGTTGGATGGAAGCAATCCTGAATCTCCAGCTATCAGACCTGGCTATAGCTTGTTGGAGCTGTTTCATGTTGAGAGAGTAGTCATCTGACCACTGGGAGTGAGGGAAGAAGGAGCTACCACTCACCACTATGCAAGTTTCAGTTTATAACAGGGTGTTACATCTGAACTTTTAACTATTTTCTTCCATCATTATTTTGTCCAACCCAGACTGGGATAAACAAGAAGCTATTGATTGTTTACTTCTGTTTTATTTCTTGTTGTATAACACATATAAAATAAAAACATACTATTTGGACTGTACATATTTGGACATCTGTTAGAAGCAGAGGAGGGTTGCTACCAGTTCGCATCAGTTCGGGCAAACCAGTAGTAGGAATTTTGCCCTTGGTCACAGAACTGGCAGTGATCCAGGCTGGCCACACCCCCGAACTTTCCTGGTTGCTGCTGCTGGCATGTTTTTTAGTAATTTTTTCATGTTCTGCGCATGGATACAGGGTTTTCTGTAAAGTTCTGGGGTTGGCCTGAGAGCCCTAATGATGATTATCAATACTATCATCTATTTTTTTTCATTCTGCTTGATTTGCCATACCCCCCACCCCTTTGCTGTAGCTATTTTTCTCCCACCAAGCAACTACTTAAATATGCCTTCTCTTCAGATGATCAGCAAACTTGTGTGCATTGTCATTCCTGCTATACGTCAGAAAATTTGAGAGCTCTACTGGGTTCTTTGCTCTCCTATGAAAAGATACAGGCAAATGGCCATGCATTTGTAGAAAACCTTGTCTTTTCTTCAATATATAGAACATTGTAGAGACTATAAAATGAGTCTTGCCATGTTATAAATAGAAACCAAATCCACAGTTCCCATACTTACTCTCTCCAAATTCCCTCTCTGTGGGATAATGGATTACTACTAATACGCCTCTTGCTGTCTTCCCTAATCTGGTATCCTCAAGATGTCTTGGCTGAGAACTCTGGGAGTTGAAATCTCAACTCTAGAAGAGTTAAAGGCATTGACCTGGAGTGAGTTAAAGGCTTTCTCTATATAATTACAGTACATAGACAATATACTGATTCCGTTTTTTCCTTCTAACAGAACCAGTTAAAGACTAGACAACCCATGACCCGTTGGGCCATCATTTCAGATATGTTTCCTTACCTAAACACAGAAACATTATCACCAATGGTAAAAAAGCAGTGTGAGTGGGAACGGCTTCCAACTTTCTACAACTTTTAACCATGGCTGACTGCCTCTGGCAGCTGCTGATGGAACCCAGCATCTGAAGGGTTAGGATGGGATCAGTCTAATTGACCTCCAATGGTTGAAGAAGGATACGGTCTCTCCAGTCTCTGACTAGTTGACTGAACCTCCAGGTGGTGGCATGGCAGGGTGGCAGCACTGAAGCAAACTCCATTTGTCAAATTTTAATCCCATGGGTGTGATGGGTCCTGGATTTTGGACACATTTTGTAAATTAGTCCATTTGAAGTACCATGGCTCAAAAATTGTTGCCCTATAATGCACCGTTTTGCCCAGTTAAAGGTAACAGACATGAGAGTTTTAGTTGTATATAGATGCCATTCAAAAAAAAAACCCACCATAATTATTCATGCATTTGGCATGTTTTCCAGCAGAGCCTTTTCTTTCATTTCTTTCTTTCTTTCTCTGGTACTAATCCCTCTGATTTCTTTCATTTTTCAACCCTCTTTTTAAGAATACAATCTCTGAAAATGACAGGATGTATTTTGACAATAATCTGCTCTGTGAAATAAAATATTTCCAAGCTAGGCTCTGGATATCTCCTCTTAAAGTCCCCGGAGGATGCAACCACATTTAAACTGGGCCATCGGGTTTCTTCTTGAGCAGATGGGAAAGGGAAAGGGAATCTTACACTCATGTCACTCACTTCCAGCGAGTTGTGTTAACAACAGCTAGTGTCGATAAAGAGTTGTGCTTCATACATCTGCCATTTCAGCTTATTTTTAAAATATGCCTATTTTTCTCCTTTGCAAAATTGGCTAACTTCTTTACCGTCTTTTTTTTTTTTTAGAAAAGCCATTGCCAAGACAGGTAAATGTCCCTATCACAGGTTTCTTGTATGCCTCCATCCCATCCATTTTGAACATCAGCTGTCAACCAGTGCAGCTCGCAGAGCAGAAGTATAACATGCACCATTCCAGGAACACACATCATTGCCCAAGGCACTGCATTCTGTACAACTGAAGCATCCAGATACTCTTCAAGGGCAATCCCATGTAGAGCACATTGCAATAGTCCAGTGTGAAGGTGATTAGGACATAAATGACTGCAAACATGGCCTGCTGATCCAGGAAGAGGTGCAATGGTGATCCAGGAACAGGTGTAGAAGATGAAGCTGGGCAAAGGCCCTCCTAGCCATGAGTGCCAACTGTGCAATTTAGGAGGATCTCCAAATTTCACACTGGGTCTGTCTTTGGCAGCATAACCTCATCCAGCCCCAAGGATGGACTAGTCCTGGAATCAGTGGGCCCCAAAATCCAGACCCACTCAGTCTTGCCAGAATTCAGCTGTTGTTCCCCATTCAGACCCTCATACCTTCTGGACACTGGGATAATACGTCCATGGCATCACTTAATTTGCCAGGGTTGGAGATACATATCAAACAAACAATGCAAGATCTGCTAGAACATTTCAGAGAGTGGAATATCCAGCCTCAAGCTATCTAATGAAGGAGAACATGAGGCAACTTAATCCATTGGTTGAGAGCTCTAACCATCAAAATATTCTTAATACCATCTTTCTTGTAGTTTCCAGCTCACTGGTCCTGGTCCTGCCTTCTGGGGCCACAAAGAACCAACCCTCTTCCTCCTTTAGAAGATAACCTTTACCATACCTGGAGGCTGTTCTCATACCAATCTTCCTTCAGAAGACTAAACATACCCAGTTCTTTAACTGTTCATCATAACATTTACCAAGTAAAACTACACTCTTACACAGGAGTCTTTGTGCTGGTCTAAAAGCCTGCCAACTCTGGTTGATTGTACAGAATGGGGAAAAACGATAGAAGACAGATGGTCCCTCAGATAACCAGGCAGGAAAGACTTTACAGGTAAGAACCAGCACCAGGAAGTGTATTTGTTGGAGATGACCAGGCTGATTCCAAGGGAAGGGTCAAGAAACCTAAGTTCAGCCCACTTTGAATTCTACTGCCAATTTGCTTGGACTGTTAATAGTTCAGATTCATGTAGAGACTTTTAGCATGCAGTAAAATAAAAGATTTATTGCACCTGACATTTGGATCACAAATACAGATCATGAAAAATAAATGTTTTATGGCCATACTATGGCATGCCTATAACTGCTGTTGCCACTGCTTTCTAGACCAGTTGCATCTACAATGTGGAATCCAAAAGGCAGCTCTGTATAGAGTGCATTGAGTAGTTATATGTAAAGTTTCAGAAGCATGAGTGACTGATCTAGTATCTAGAAACAGATACAATTGGTACAAAGATTATCCTGGTACATAATTGCCTGCTTTTGAAGCAAGAGCTATGAGTCTAAGAACACCCCCTAATTCAACACCCCCTAAGTCACCCCCTAATTCAATATCCTGAATAGGGAAGTGCTGCCCCATTCATCTTAATAATCTTGAGGACTTTTTCCCGTCTAGGCAGCATCTAGGTCCTCTTTTCCGTTTTGAAGAAAGGGACAACATTTGCTCTCCTGTAGTCTTCTGAGACCACACCGCTTCCCCAGATGCTCTTATTGGGTTCTGCAATCACCTCTGGTGGCTCCTTCAGTAGCCTAGGATGTAATTTATTTGGTCCTGGAGATAAATTCATTTAAATGACCTATGTGCTCTTTTACTGTCTTCTTGTTCAGTCCTTCCATCACTGGTTACAAAAGAAATATGATTTAGGAGCTTCTGTCTTTTCGCCCGTCAGCCATTACTAATTCACTCCTTTTCCTTTGCAAGAGAATTATAGCTGCTGTGCTTTGGCTTCTGATGTTTCTTTAAAAAGACTTTGGTTGTTCTTTTGGGCATTTCTTGAAAGCCTCGGGTTTAGCATGAGCTTTAAGCTTTCTGGTGCAATCCTGAAAAATCCTGGCAATTGTTTGGTACCTTTCTTTGGTTATACACACCTACTTTGATCACTTATAGGCACACCTCCTTTTCTTTTCAATATCTAAGCAATTTCTGTCCATTTCCACATTGATCTCTTCAGATGCTTCTCACTTTTCCTTTGAGTAGGAATTGTTTGCAGTTGTGCCTATATAGGGGTGTCTGGTGGCAGGGCAGAGGGGCAGGGGCAAGAGGTCAAGGTGGCAGGCAGGATTACACAAAGTCCCACCTCTTTGTATATGCATGCAACATCCTCGGTGTTTAAAGGGGCAGGGGCTTTGATGTTGCAGTCTTCCTCACCATCTTGACTTTTTGCCCCATGTCAATGGGTGTTTCCATGCCTTCAGTATCTTATTTTTTAAGGATTTCCTATCCTTCCCAGAGTTTTTGTTTTTCCCTTCATGATTTTAAGCCGTTAGACCTGCTCTACCTTCCATCTGAGTTCATCCAACCCCACCACCACCACTACCACTTCTTCCCAAAAACCAATATAGAAATGTGATATTCTTCTCTACTCTACCCTTTGACATCAGAAAGGACAACTCAGTCACTTCATCCTGTGGTTCCAGTCACTTTTGCTTCTTCAACCAGGCCTTCCCTCTTGGAAAGGATTAAGTCTGGGACAGTGGACAACCCGCATCCCTTCATTCAAGCCTAATCCTTCTTCTATGTTCAGACTAATGAAGTTGTCAGCAAGAGAAGGTGGGGTGAGTTCCATTTCCATCAGGGTATACTAGAATCTCCCGCTGTTACAATTGTGTGTCTCTTTGACAGTTTGGTCCTCTGAAACCGAAGAGCCTCATCTATCTCTTCTGCCTGTCCTGGTGGCTTATAGTAATGCCTATCAGTTATTTTTGTTTCATTCTCCTTTATTCTTAGCCAAACACCCTCAAAAGATCTTCCATGTTCCAATTCATGATTTTTTGTGCAGGCACATCCTTTTGTTGGGTACAGTTTCACGCTCCTCTCTTTTGAATGAGTCTGTTGTATTTTACAGGGTTATGTTTCAATCTTGTTTCAAGTTTCATTTGTGCCTATGCCATCTAATTGTCTTCCTGGGTTAAGCATGTCAGCTCAGGTAGCTGCTTATCTGTGTGCTTCTCAAGCTGCAGAAACAGAGTAAAAATCAGTCCCGTTCCTGTGATGTTTAATTTTTAAGGGTGGCCACAATAGGTCGATAAATATGCACAAGTACTGTAGCCATCTCCATTGCTAAAAGGCAGATGACATGTTCTGTCTCTCCAGGGCTGTGCCACTCTGCATCACAGCAGCTCTTGAAAGCAGCAGCAGGGATTTAAGAGCTTCAGTTCCTGAGCTTTCCTCACAATGTCAGGGAAAATACTATCCCAGTAAAATAACAAAACTGCACCACCAGCTCTCACCCATCACTCCTCTTCCTAGATCTGAAAATCGCTTAAGCTGAACAAAAAGGTACATTTCCATTTGGTCATTTGATCTTTAATGCCATCTGGGTCTAGTTAATCTAAACTATATTAGACTTATCTCCTCATTAGTTGTAAATATATCTGAGATGAAATAGGATTCCCCCCCCCTTCCAATTTCCCTTTCCCTTCCCTTTTCAGCCTCCTGGGTGAATTCTGGTAAAACAGAACTTCTTATGTATATAAAGCTAGTCTAAATGCTGACTGATTTCAGGGCAAGAAATGTCTACAGTCATCAAGATAACTATGAAGTGCAGTTATCATGGACTCTTAAAGATCCTTTTTGTGGTGCTTTTTCTATCTAGAAAAGACCAACAGGGAACTGTTGAACAAAATAGAAAATGTGGAATGACAGACAGCGGGGAAGAGAAGACAGGGCAAATTTCTTGCAGGAGAGAATCAGACCACCAGCCTCTCAAACTGCCAATTCATCTATGAGAAGTAACAACACAAGTAGCTATGAGGCCAAGGGAGGCTAATTTTATGCAATGTCTGAAATATGAGAGTGAGAATTTGGAAAAGCAGGTATATGTCCAATATTTTATTTTGCAGGCGGTTGGAACTGGAAATACAAGGCTCTGAGCCAAAAGAAATTACGAACTACAAGCAAGGATCATAAGTCAAGAAGAAGCCATGACATGTGAAACAGCCATCAAGCTTGGAATGCTTGGTTCAGGAGTTATGCTACAGAAATGGTTCTTCGTTGGTCTTTTAGGAGGAAGCAATCAGATTATTTGAATTATAATTTTCATAATATCTGATCCTTGGGGCAGATGGAAATTATAGTCCAAAATGCCAAAGATTGCCTTCCCTACTGTGGGAGGAAAACAACAGAAAAGAGGACAATACACCTTAACACATTCGTAACAAGAATTGTGGCATATCATTCAGTACAAACACTTACATTGTATGTTTTTGTAGAGATACATCCACTCAGGGGTGGGTTCTGGCTTCTGTTACTGCCGGTTTGCTTAGGGACGTGCTATGCATGCATGCACAGTAGTAAAAAAAAATGATTCTGCGCATGCGCAGAAGCAAAAAAACAAGGTGGCAGTGCCTATGGTGCTGCCGATAGAACTGGTTTGTGGGCATGGCTGGCCGAGTTACTACCTCTTTGGCCAAACTGGTCTGAACCAGTAGGGGCCCATCTCTGCAGCCACTAAATGTGAAGATAGACATTTCAATTGAAGCTCGATAAGGCTAAGTTAGAAAATATATTTTGGATAAACATGTCGCCGTAACGTAACATATACATTTTTCATTCCCATTTTCCAGGATCTTCAATAGCGGTGGCTTTGTCCCATTAATATCACATCTACTGATATCACAGATTCTTTGTGACGAATATGTATTCTCCTTTCCAAAGGATGAATTCCAAGTTTTCCTTAATGGAAAAGTCCTCTCACTTAATCTGGTGTCATCCATACAGATATCCCCTCTGATCTTTCACTGTTACAAGCATGCTTTATGTCTCTTAAGTTTCAAATGTCATTAATCTGGATGAACCGCTTTTGCAACGTGCTGCTGACATGCCCTCATTAGATTGGTATTCATTAAACTAATTTTCCAAAACAAAACGGGAAGTGGGGTTTTGAAAGTCAGCCAACATCATGGGCAATCATTACCACAGCTACTACATTAACACTGATTTAATTCTGTTAGGCTCCAATAGCATCTCTTTAATAAGAATAATCTCTGTTTATACAACAAACAAATTAAATGTTGTGAGGTTTCTATGTTCCCTCTCTCCTGTATCAGCTTCGTCTGTCTATTTGACCTAATTCACATGAATTCCACCATCAGCTTTGGAAGACAGGGAAGATGCAATAATGATACCAAATGTTTGATCGATTTGCAGAAGAACATTGACCTATATTAAAACCAATTTCCTCAAATCCATACAAAATTTCATATTAAAAATTGGGTCTCCTGATGCAGGTTTGTTAACTTATTCATTTATTCACAATCCATACAATGTGCCACAGTAACCAGAGGACTTTATGCACAACCACACACAAAATAAAAATGCATAATCCTAAAATCCCAGCATTAAATATAGAGGGGGAATGTTCCCATTCAGGACTACCAAAGGACCAAAAACACCTTGAAACAATTCACAATTCTTGGCTAACTTGTGGAATTGCACAAAGTAGGGACTACAATTATCATTGGAGGAAGAGTATTCATACGTGTGGAGGTCCTTGGTGTTCTCTGAGCGTGTTTGTTTTCTTGTAGACATTTCATTGTCCCAGCTTCTAACAACCTAGCAGTTTGAAAGCATATAAAAATGCAAGTAGAAAAATAGGAACCACCTTTGGTGGGAAGGTAACCATTCTGTGCGCCTTTGGCGTTTAGTCATTCTGGCCACATGACTATGGAGACATCTTTGGACAGTGCTGACTCTTCGGCTTTGTAACAGAGATGAGCACCGCCCCCTAGAGTTGGGAACAGCTAGCACATATGTGCAAGAGGAACATTTACCTTTACCTATACAGATATACTGACTTCTTGACTTCCATTAAATACCAGCTACTTCTGGTATTTGGCTACCACTACAGTTTGCTTTTAGCTACCACTCTGCTGACTCCACTGGATCTTATGAAAATCAGACAATTTGTTTGCCTCAATGCAGCCCAAGCTGGCTCACAGGATCAATAAAGGCACATTGTCTGGTCTATACTCTATCATCTTCCTTGAACTCAAACAAGGCTTTGATAGAAGACAAAATGACAAGATAATCCTCAAGAGATATAAGGAAAACATTCTGAACTTCCAACATCCAATGAAGTGCATCAAGCTGTTCTCTGTCTAAGTTCCATGAGCTAGGCCGTATCAGGTAGTAATCTCTCCTTATTCCAGAGGTGGTATTCAGCAAGTTCTGACCAGTTCTAGAGAACCGGTCGCGGAGATTTTGAGTAGTTCGGAGAACCGGTAAATACCACTTCGGACTGGCCCCACCCCCATCTATTCTCTGCCTCCTGAGTCCCAGCTGATCGGAAGGGAATGGGAATTTTGCAGTATCCTTCTCCTGCCACGCCCACCAAGCCACACCCACAGAACCAGTAGTAATTTTTTTGAATCCCAGCACTGCCTTATTCCATATTTATATCACCACCATTGCACTTAGCATAGAAACCCAAGCCAATACGTCTTTCAATGATTGAATTGTAGTTATTTCTATTTGAAATATGCATCTACCATGGATAGCAATACAGTAACCAGATGAGCCTCTAAAGTGAACTGGAAAGAGTTAACTCTCCATATCCATGTAATTTCCATTCCTTCTAAAGATTCAGTGATTTAAAAAAAGCCATTTTTTTTAAAAAAGGAAAGAGCCATTATTTGCTTAACAAGTGAAAGAATAAAACTTTGTGACTTCTGTTTTTTTTCTATTTCCTGCTTTCCCTTATAAATTATCCCATTACATCTTAGACAAAGTACCTTTCCTTCCCCAGCTAAATGCGAGCTTCAAATAAAGCAACCAATCAGAGGAAGTGAATAGATCAAAGGACCCAGTAAATTCTCTATCTGGCCTTCTAGAGTCTAAAAATCCTGATATTACAATCAACTTTCCCATCTTTGAAGTACTTTATCCACAAGGACATTCCGCTCTTCTCTATAAAATGTTCTTTGGAATCCTCTTGTTGATGTTCTTGTTTCTAATTTATTTTGTAAGCATAATTTCTTTACAAACTATGGCCACAGGTGTTGGCATTTTCAGGCTGCTGGAAGGTTATTAGGTTTTAACTATACTTAGTCACAACTTCATTGTAATTCCATATGGTCCTTTGCTCAGGACCTTTGCATTTCAATGCACCAAGGATTAAATTTTGAAATTCATAAACGAGTTTAAAAAGGGCCTGGAAAAGTTACACCTGTAACTTCAGAAACAGCATACATATTAGGTACCATTTGGGAAGTTGATTCATTTTATGTAGTCTCTACCCCCCCCCCCCCTTTAATTCTCCTACTGAATTTCTTTAGATTTTCAGTAACTGTCTTACAATGCTTCCACTAGAAAAGGCCAATCCACATACAGAAGGCTTCTGCCACATTCAAATGTTGTCCACTTTTGTTCATTTATGACTACTTCATGTCTGGTACCAGCATGGACTGGATATAATTAACAGTGTGGTACTAATGCTCCTTCATGAGAAAATGCGAATCCACCTTGACTTCTATATGTCTTTGAGATTCTCAGTCATCATCCAGGTCATGGTTGTCCCAAAGGTGCTTTTTCAGGAGGCAACTGGACTTCCTTGTTCTTCTTTGAAGACATTTGACTTCTCATCCAAGAAGCTTCTTCAGCTCTGACTGGATGGTGGGGAACGAGAGTCGTTGGAGGTTTAACTTCCAGCACTTGCTTCTAGCTATAGCAAACAGTCACTTTCTTCAACATATATCTAGAAGTTTTTAAAAATCATTTCTAGTGCTCAGGTTCCTACAGAATGAATATCTTTATCTCTGTCTCTATTGCTATAGCTATCACTCAATCAGACTTTGTTTACTTTGTTTTTTTAATTAAACCAATGGCACACCTCACACCATGGCCTTCTTTAGACCCTGCGTTTGTATTTTCCAACTCTCCTCCTAAAATCACATCACTGTTCTTTTTACCCCCTTTGGCCATCTATACAGGAACTCCACAGAAGGCCACTGCATCACAGCCCTAATTATTTCTTTGCTTGTTTATCTGAAATGTATTTGGAAGAGCTTGGTTTATTTGCTGCTTTTACAATTTCTTTCTATTACCACATGGGAACCCTTCCTCTTCTCCCATGTTTCATCTGCTCCTGGAGGCCAATTTTAGCTGTAGTTGAGATAATTGTGTCTCCAGATCAATTGACTTTCAGCACATTAAGAAGCCCTCTACTCAAAATAATTGGTGGAGCCAAGATCCTTTGTCTCTGAGGGAAACAGGGAAGTTTAACATTTTGAAGGCTAAAGTGATAGCACTGGGAGAGCATTGAGACTGGTTTTCCTTACAAGATGATATGTGTGAAAGGGAGAACAGCATTTACTCTTCACAGAGAAGACCTGGGCATAATGGTTTAATATACTTGGTTTTTAGCATTTATATCTCTTCTGCTAACAGGTTTCTTGAAATTGCTCAGCAAATTAACTCACCATTTTTTTTTATTTTACAAAAGGCATCACACCTGAATTAATAGGGAGAATAGTCCAGTGAGTTCTATTAATAACAAAAATTCCAATTGCTCATTATTATGGAAAGCAAGCTAAAGGGGCTCATACGATGCCTTAAATAATTATGGCAGCTTCTTCTTTTGAAGAACTAGCTGATCTTCCTAAAAAAACGAATGTGCTGAGATTGCCTCATTTTATTTTATTTTTTATAACAATGATGTTCAAGAGAATGACACATATTCAGAAATAATGGGCAAAAAATTCCCAAAGTATTTAATGGATGGTTATCATGAGGATATAACAAGTCTCTTAAAAAATGTACAACATTCTCCTTTTTGTTCCCAGGAAGGAAAGTTGGAAAAAAAATTAGTCTGGCTATCAAGATGTTCAGGGTACAAAGATTAATATCAGGATTGGGCCAGCCATTAGCCAGAACGATAGAGATATCTCAATATAATTTTGGGGTACTGTAAAATGCCAGGAAACCTGTCTATCATTCAATTTATTGTTCTATTTTTATTGCCACAATTACATTCGGTCTGAGGTACAAAAATCACTAGATTTCCCTTGACTTGGAATATTTCCAAAACATCTCCTGGACTACCTCACTCACCTTGCATTGCCATTCATATATTATTCATTATGACTGTGAATAGTTTTAGACTTTTTACGCATCCCTGCCTGTTCCCTAATAGAATCCTAGGACTCATAAGTAATAATCTCACATTTTTAAAATAATTAGCCTCATCTATGGGACTGGTTGACCAAAGGAAAACTGGTTTGAGAAATGAGAAGATGAGCTACAATCTGAAATCTTTATCTAGTGCTGATCTGGTTACCTGGCAGATCCAAATTGAATTATCTACCAGCTTTTAAAAGTTCCAGAATATTTTGGTGCTATTTTCATCCTAAAATATACTTTAAAACACATCTAAAGTATATTGTATGAGCAAACTGGAAATATCTCTTTGTAAATGAAATATCTTCTAAAACAAAAACTCTTCCCATGAATTAAGCATACTTAAAATATTAATTCAAAATCAAAACTGTTAGCCCTTGGGCTGCCATTCGGGGGGAGGTTGTCCGTCACTAGTGCCACACCTGCTCGGCCATGCTTACACACCGTCAATGTCACCACCGCCACTAACACTGCTGGGGCCACAGCTGAAGCCCCTCCCCTCCTCTCTCTGATGTCGGCAGAGCCAGTGGCTGCATGGGCTCTGCATGCACACCTCCTGAACAACAGCTGCACTTCAGAGCCTACTCTGAAGCAACTCTTCTAGTTGTGGGTGGGGTAACGTTGGCAAAAACTTCATGAATCCATGAAGAAACAAACCACAGAGCAAATGGGGTTTACAAATATTATTCATAGTGACTAGTCCACTGCCTACTCTTGACCCAAGGAAACCAAGCATATATTGATAAGCCTTTGGATGTGGATCAGAGGTGGTATTCAGCAGGTTCTGACCAGGTCTGGAGAACTGGTAACAGAAATTTTGAGTAGTTCAGAGAACCGGTAAATACCACCTCTGACTGGCCCCACACCCATCTGTTCTCTGCCTCCCGAGTCCCAGCTGATTGGAAGGGAATGGGGATTTTGCAGTAACCTTCCCCTGCCACGCCCACCAAGCCACGCCCACAGAAGTGGTAGTAAAAAAAAATTGAATCCTACCACTGATGTGTACATACATTTTCTGATCAGTCTAAGAAAAAGAGATTGGTTGCTATATTCTCTCCTTGTTATAGCCCTCCCTATTAAGGCTTTTTAACAAGGAAGGATGGATAATTGGAAGGGCAGTCAAAGGAACTGCACATCTCAAATCTAGCAAGCTGTGCAGAAATGACATTGACACCTCAAATGGTCAAAAGTGTCAAAAGTGAACTTTCATTCAAATATCCTCATTTCCCACTGGTTTCTCCAAAAAAAGGGACCTGCTTAGTGTTTCTCTTAGAATTGTATTGAATTTCAAAAACATAACAGTTCCTTCTTCTTTGGGAGGCATATTTTGAGTAAGAGAAACATAATGGAGGTCAAACAACACGGCACGGATCCTACTGGGATGAGTTGAATAGCATCGTTCTATTTAAGGTCACAACAAACAACAAAACCTGGTCAGTCTTGAGTTTAGATGCCAGAAGCGCATCGGCTTGAAGTGACACATCAAGCATACAAATGGACTTGATCCCATAATGCATAGCCGCTGTTATATTAATACACTGGGATGACATTGTCACCTGCATTAACAGCTGCAGAATTGAATTTGCAGCTGCTATTCTGCTGCCAAGGGCTGAATTTAAAAAAAGAAAGAAAAGGATTTGTGTTCAACAGCAAAAAGAAAGAAAGCCAAGGTAGAAGCAGCAACAGTGGTGCCTTCAAGCTAGTTTGATCCCATACCTCAGCTTTTCCTAAACTGCTCCACTTTGTGCTAGGTGGTGTCCTCCAATATATCTGATGGGCACCAGGTTGGAGAAGGCAGCCAGAGATATACTTTATGTTCAGTGCAAAATAGTCTAGACATTTTCAGTGTTTCTTGTTCCCAGAGAGGTGCTCAGAGATTTACAGCTGGAAAATTATCTGAAAATTATACAGCAGGGAGTGATGTAAAAAGCAGAAGCTCCGATAGTCATATTTTAATGGAGAGAACACAGTACCAACAATATGTGAATTTGAGTGGAAGATTGGCTATTTGTTTGTTTTGTTTTGTTTTTGTTTTTATTGGATTTATATGCTGCCCTTCTTCCAAAGGACTCAGGGCGGCGTACAACATTAAAAAACACACATCCCAAAAAGTTAAAAAGGAATCAAATACATATCCAAAAAAACAAATCGAATTTATAAAACAATACATTTAAAAAATGAGTTAAAATTAACAGGCCAGTCCGGCTTGCTGGAAAAGCCAACTTTTTAGGGCACGTCGGAAGTACCAGAGGTCAGGGATTATGCGAAGCTCCGGGGGCAGCTCATTCCAGAGGGAAGGCGCTCCCACAGAGAAGGCTCTCCCCCTGGGGGTCACCAGCCGACACTGTCTGGCTGACGGCACCCTGACGTGGCCAACTCTGTGGGATCGTACTGGGAGGCTACTGGTGGCAGTAGGTGGTCTTGCAGGTACCCTGGGCCTAAGCCATGGAGCGCTTTAAAGGTCATAATTAATACCTTGAATCGCACCCGGAAAACAACCAGCAACCAGTGCAGGCCGCCTAAAAGGGGTGTAACATGGGAGCACCTAGGTACCCCCATGACAACCCGCGCGGCCGCATTCTGGACCAGCTGAAGCCTCCGGGTGCTCTTCAAGGGCAGCCCCATGTAGAGAGCATTGCAGTAGTCCAGGCGAGAAAAGACGAGGGCATGAGTGACTGTGCACAGAGCATCCCGATCCAGGAAGGGGCGCAACTGACGTACCAGGCGAACCTGGTAAAAGCCCCCCCCTCATCACGGCCGTCAGGTGTTCTTCTAAACTAAGCCGCATATCCAGGAGGACTCCCAGATTGCGAGCCTTCTCTGAGGGGGCTAAAATTTCTCCCCCTATCGTCAAGGATGGAACAAGATGTACAAATCGGGTTGACGGAAACCACAGCCACTCAGCCTTGGAGGGATTGAGCTTGAGCCTGTTCCTCCCCATCCAGATCCGCACAGCCTCCAGGCATCAGGACATCATGTCAAGGGCATCGTTTGGGTGGTTTGGGGTAGAGATGAAAAGTTGGGTATCATCAGCATATTGATGATACCGTACCCCAAAACCACAGATGATCTCGCCCAGCGGTTTCATATATATGTTGAACAGGAGGGGTGAGAGAACCGACCCCTGAGGCACCCCACAAGTGATGCGCCTGGGGGTCGATCTCTGCCCTCCAGTCAACACAAACTGTGACCGATCCGACAGGTAGGAGGAGAACCACCGTAAAACGGTGCCCCCCACTCAGGGCCAGATTTTCCTATAGGCTAACTAGGCTTCAGCCTAGGGCCTCAAGATCAAGAGGGGCCTTTTATTTTTATTTATTATCCGTGCCACATTTTTTTATAAAGGTTAGTACCAATTACAACATGTTTCATTTAATATATTGATATATCACAGTAATGATGTATTTTATTATCTCTCATGTAATTTACAAACTTAAAAATGGGAGGTGAAAGGGCCCCATAAGTGGAATAGCCTAGGGCCTCTTTTCATCTAAATCTGGCCCTGCCCCCACTCCCAACCCCCCGAGTCGTCGCAGTCGGATACCATGTTCGATGGTATAGAAAGCCGCCGAGAGGTCTAATAGGACTAGGACAGAGGAGCAGCCCCTGTCCCGGGCCCGCCAGAGATCATCGACCAACACGACCAATGCCGTGCTGTACCCGGGCCTGAAACCCGACTGAAACGGATCCAGGTAGACAGCTTCATCCAGGTACCGGGGAAGCTGACATGCTACCACACTCTTGACAACCTTTGCTACAAAGCGAAGGTTGGAGACCGGACGATAGTTGGCTAAAGAAGCTGGGTCCAGGGAAGGCTTCTTAAGGAGGGGCCTCACCACTGCCTCCTTCAAGGTGGTGGGAAACAACCCCTCTCTCAATGAAGCATTGGCAATCGCCTGGAGCCAGCCTCGTGTCACCTCCTGGGAAGCCGAAACTAACCAAGAGGGACACGGGTCCAGCACACAAGTGGCAGCACTGAGTCTCCCCATAATCCTGTCCATGCCTTCGGGGGTCACAGGGTCAAACTCATGCCAAATTGTCTCCTCAAGATTCATCGCCATCGGCTCGCCTGAATCTACCCAGTCAGAGTCCAAGCCTGTCCGGATCTGAGTGATTTTATCCTGCAGATACTGAACAAATTCTTCAGCCCTACCCTGCAAGGGGTCTTCCCCAGTTCCTTGGTTAAGTAAGGAGCGGGTCACCCTAAACAGGGTGGCTGGGCGGTTATCTGAGGACGCGATAAGAGCGGAAAAATGTTGCCGCTTTGCCGCTTCTATCGCCACTAAGTAGGATTTAATATAAATTCTTACTAGTGTTCGATCAGATTCGGACCGGCTGGCCCTCCAGCCACTCTCTAGGCTTCTTTTCCGGCGTTTCATCTCCCGGAGCTCCTCGGTAAACCAGGGAGCCACCCGGGATCGACACCGGGTCAGAGGCCGCAAAGGCACAACACAATCCAAGGCCCCAGCGGCCGCCCTATTCCAGGCTTCCACTAGGGCTTCGGTCAAGTTGTGAGCAAGGGATTCAGGAAAAGTCCCTATGAAGGGCATGTGGCAAAATGCACAATCTTTTCACAACCAGCCTTTTTCCTATTCAATCTCCCCTTCCTCAAACAGCTCTTCTACTTCCCACAGAAGAAAGATAGAAGAGAGATTTTGAGTGGGGAAAAATGATGAACTCCAAAAAAGTTAGACCACTGTTGGTGAATCTTTTCGGCACCAAGTGCCGAAACGGGAGTGTGCATGTGCGTGAGAGTGCCGGAAACCAGAAGAGCAGTTCCCCAATGCGCATGTGCACACTATGTGCATTCGCACCGGTCACCTGGTCTTCCGGTTTCTGACATGCATGTATACGCAAAGAGCAGCTGGCCGGCATGAATGCACACGCTGGAAATCGGAAGCTTAGCTTCCCGGCACATGCATATGCGTCAAGGAGCTGCTCTTCTGGTTTCCTGTCTCCCACATGTGCGAAGACCAGCTGGCCAACACGCATATGTGCGCTGGATCCCGGAAGAGCAATGAATGATGGCTGGCATGCCCGAAGAGATGGCTCTGCGTGCCACTTCCAGCATGCGTGCCATAGGTTTGCCATCACAGAGTTAGACCCACCTCCAGATTGATCTTCCAATCAGACACCTTCAAAATATAGCTAGGTACATTTTGGTGGAGGGAGCTTTTGAGTTGGGGTGGACTAGCCATGACTTCCTGGATAAGTCCCTACAGTTTCCTCTGCAAGATTTCAGAAGTGAGTTGCCATTACCTGCTTCTTCCTAAGGCTGAGAGAGAATAACTGGCTCAAAGTCACCCAGCTGGATTTTGTCTAAGGCGGGATTAGAATTCACAGTCTCCCAATTTCTAGCCTGATGTCTTAATCTCTACATTAAATTGACAGTCTTGCTTGCTTAGGTTAGGTTTAGTTTAAATGTAAGCCTTACTTTCTAAAGGCAAATGACCATATTTGCAACCAATATCTAACCCAATCAGTCTTATTCCTGTACAAGTCAGAATTGCCTGAACCTCAGCATTAAGTATAATGCTGCTTGCTTACTGTTCACTGAAATCTGCTTTAGGTTCTTCCTTCACAAAATCATGGGAATCTGGGGACTCATCGAGTTGTTCCTGTGAACAGTGAACAGGGTACAGTACTTGGCAGCCCTAGATCAGAAGATGCTTCTGAGCATGTCAAGCGAGGACATCAGCACATATCATGGTATGAGGCCAGATGGCCCTTCTGATTAACATGTTGTTCCTTAATCAGTTCTATGATTGAAACCTCTTTATAACTTGTGTCTGACTTGTTTGAGCAGATGGAATACATACTCAGAGGAGTTCTATAGGAAGAGGCTACCATTTTGGCGATACCTCTAGTCATCTTATAGACCTTGGTATATTTTCTACACTGGGACCAATAGAAACATGCACTTTTGCATTAGCCTCTCAAAATATAATGTCATTATTGGCAGGTTCTAATCTAAACAACACATTTGACATTTGAAGGGGAGGGGAAGGAGGAGAGGTGGGGGAGGGAAGGGAAGGTCAGACTTGATTTAACTGATTCATCATCAGGACCTGAAATGATATAGGTCCCGAGAATTGAAACATGATGCCAAATTATCTTATCTTATCAAGAATTAACTGACCAGAGCCTTCTTCTAAGATCTCCCCTCCCAATTTTTCAATCCATATTACAGTCCTGGGATTTTCTAGTGTTCTCCCATCCAGTCCTAGCCAGATCTAGCTGTTCTGCCAAGGTCAGCTAAACACTGGGACTTGCTGTGATGTTCTTTTAATCCCATTAACTCTTTTTAAAACATACTCTAAGTACAGATCCTACATCCGTAATAGGGCTGGTCTGAGCAGCCAGCATGTCTATGTAAACGGTGACAACAACATCCCAATTGCAAGAAAAGAATGATATTAGCTTTGGCAAAAAGCATGCATGTACGGCACTTATTTCATTGTACAGTTTGCCTACAGCATACAGTACCGATTTCATCTTATTCGATTTATAAAATAGCTATTAAGAAATACCAAATGATTTAAATAATTATTAATTATTTAACATAATTATGATAAATAATTATTTATAAAGTAGTTATCGGAAACAAACACCACATGATTCCACATAATTTCTGCAGCACTGATCAGTTCATTGGAGCTCTCACGTTACTGCAAAGTACAGAAAGGTGTAGCAATTGGCAATTCTCATTCTCATTTCAAAGGCTGATGCCTTCAACCACCAATTGATTACAACTGTGTTATTTTAAGCTATCAGCCATTAAAGCAATCCGTTTTTGCTGCCTGGGGTGGATTAAGAATGCCTCCCACCCCTTTCCCACACCCCTAAAGCCATCCTGACAACATTTGGCAGTGGGAGAAGACATCTATTGTAGCTGAGAATAACAGGAGGACTGGGTGGTTCCCTGTTCCACTGGGTTCTCCCCCCCCCCCCCAAGTTTCTGCTGTTCAACATTGTTGTCACGATCCAATAGAGCCAGCCAACCTCCAAACTCCAACCAATCAGCCAACTTCTAGCCAATTTACCAACAATCAAACTAACCCCCCTTGTTAACTACAAAGTTTCAAGCTTTTGTACTTTACTCATTTTCAAACCAACGAATAAGTTTCCTGCTCAAGATGCGGCTCACCCAATCCGTCAAAAAATACTAAGAAGTGTTTTACGGAGGAACTGCCACTGTTGCTGCCCTTAAAATGCATTGCAGTTTCATCTAATAACAAGCAGAATTAACCTAGCTACACAGTGCAAAGCACAAAGCAAAGGGTCAACATTAATCGATGTTGAATTTTCACTCCAGGGGCAAAGAGCTGAAGCAAGATGGAGCTTAACAAGTCTGATTCTTGGGCTCTTTGGCTGTAGGGAAAATCGATTCGAAAGGACTAAAATAGAGATAAGGTTCTGCTTACCTGCTCATGATATTCAATGCCCATGCTGAGAGTATTGATCAAGATAGCGATCATGATGCCACGGCCAAAGTATTTGCTATCCACAATCTTCTGAAACGTCTCGCAAACCACCTTCCAGAAGGCTAGGAATTTTCGTGTTTTTCTTCCCCGAGCTTTCTGGCGCTTAGGGTCTCGCTGGTCACTGTAGTGAGCATCCTGGGTGAATTCATATACCACATCGCTATCGGAGTCTCCTGCCTCTTGATCCTTCTGCTCTGGATTGTTAGCCAAAGTTTTTGTGCAATAGGGACAACTTTCTGGGCTGCAAATATTATCAGGTTTGCCCCCTTTGTTGGAAATCTTGCAGGAACTTTGATAGGGATCTAAAATGAGAAATCAATCAATAAATATTCATTTATCAGGCTTCTTAGAGGTCCCATTTTGGAGCAGATGAACAATGTGATAGTGACAAAACCCAGATATGGCCTTTTTGGGGGTGGGGGTGGGGGGGAGAAAATCCTAAGAATTTTAGGCCATTTCCTTTTACTGCTGCCTTCAACCAGTACAGGCAGTCCTTGACTTACAACAGTTTAGTGCTTAGTGACCATTCAAAGTTACAATGGCCCTGAAAAAAAGGAACTTATGACCATTTTTCACACTTACAACTTTTGTAGCAGCCCCATGATCATGTGATCAAAATTCATTTGCTTGGCAATGGGCTCATATTTATGGCCATTGCAGTTTCCCGGGCTCATGGGATCACCTTTTGTAACCTTTTGACAAGCAAAGTCACTGGGGATACCAGATCCACTTAACAACCATGTGACTAATTTAACAACTGCAGTGATTTACTTAACAACTGCGGCAAGAAGGGTCGTAAAATGGGGCAAAACTCACTTAACAACAGAAGGGTTGGACTCAATTGTAGTCTTAAGCCGGGGACTACCTGTGGTAAGAATGGGGAAATATTACTTTGGTTCACATTTTTCTCTTGATAATTTATGGTAGCTGAAACCT
The DNA here is from genome assembly GCF_964273705.1 of Natrix helvetica. Taxonomy (NCBI): domain Eukaryota; kingdom Metazoa; phylum Chordata; class Lepidosauria; order Squamata; family Natricidae; genus Natrix; species Natrix helvetica. The sequence continues at coordinate 244,742,401 of NC_138548.1, forward strand.
AATATGAGGCTTTGCAATTTCAGCAACTGTGGGCACCCCAACCCCCAGAATTCCTCAGCCAGCATGAGAGTAGAAGTCCCCACATCCAAAGTTGCTGTGGTTGAGAACCACTGGCCTAATCCAAAGACTATCAGATATGGGAAGGTGACTCTACATGGGCTGCAATGTAATTATCCATCAACGTTTACTTTTCTTCAGAATATGTGCTATATTTTTGAGACCAAAACAGTACAGGTAGTGTTTGACTTGCAACAGTTTCTTTAGTAATCGTTTAAAGCAGGGGTGGGTTCCTGCCAGTTCTAACCTCTTCTATAGAAGAGGTTCCACAAACCTACAGTGCCATTTAGAACCGGTTCCAGCTCCCTCCCTCTGCCCGTCCGCACATCATCAAGATGAAGAGCGAGAGGAGGAATTCTGGGAGTTGAAGTCCACAAGTCTTAAAGCTGTCACGTTTGAACACCCCTGGTTTTTTTTTCCTAAAGGGTTAGAGGTGTAAGGGTCTTGTAACTTGACAGCTTTAAGACTTGCATGCTTCAAATGCCAGAGTTTCTGAGCCAACATTTTGGTTGCTAAGCAAGAGCGCTGTTAAGTGAGTTTCACCACATTTTACAAGTTGGCCGCACCCACCCAGTCACATGACTGCCAAGCAACTCCCACCCAGTCACATGGCTGGCAAGCCACCCCCACCCAGTCACATGGCTGGCAAGCCACTCCCACAAAGCAGGCCACACCTACAGAAGAGGTTCTAAAAAAATTTGAAACCCACCACTGGTTCAAAGTTACAATGGTATTGAAAAAAGTGACTTGTGACTGTTTTTCACACTTACAACCGCTGCAGCATCCCCATGGTTATCTGATCAAAATTCAGATGCTTGGCAACTGACTGATATTTATGACGGGTGTCATGTGATTCCCCTTTTGCGAACTTTTGTCAAGCAAAGTCAACGGGGAAGCCAGATTCATTTAACAGTTGTTGACTCATCCTTCCATCCTTCTGAGGTGGGTAAAATGAGGACCCAGTGTCAGGTTTCCAAAAGGTGCTCTAATTGATTCATGGGCCTCGAGCCAAGTTTCAAAAGAAAACCAGACATTTATTAGGAGCACCATTTTGGCAATACCTTATTGCAATTAGATCTAAGCCTCATTTGAATTATAGCTGAAGTTTACCCCTGTTCCTTCAATCCCCTCGGTCTGTGTCATAAATCACATTCTCCAATGAGGTGCACCCCTCACAAGCCTGCCCTAGTAATCTGAGATTTGACTCTAGCTAAAGGTATGCGTGGAATGTTCTTCCCCCCTTTCCTCGTCATGGCAACTTTATGGGTTGACACCCAGATTGTTGGGGGCAATATGCTGACTCTGCAAACCGCTTAGAGAGGGCTATAAAGCATTGTGAAGCGATATATAAGTCTAAAGGCTATTGCTGCTGCTACTAATTTAACAACTGCAGTGATTTGCTGAACAACTGTGTCAAGAAAGGTCATAAAATGGGGCAAAACTAACTTAACAAGCAATTGAAATTTTGAGCTCAGTTGTTATCATAAATCAAAGACTACCTGTACAGATAAAAAAGAGAGTACAGAAAAAAATGGAGCCATATGCAAGATCCGGTGTGATAGAGCGATTAAGGTTAAGTTAAGATCAGATCAAGCCATGCAATTTCTTTGGGCAACTGTGGGGCAGTTATTTTTTCTAGGCATTCCATAAAGTTGCTCTTCTGGGGAAAACAGAATGGGGGCAATGCTATGTAGACAACTTGAGAGAAAATCCTGGATATCAATCTAACTATTAACATTTAAATTAAATTAGTACAAAACAAAATCATATGGAAGAAATATTCTTGAAAGCATGAATGTCCATGGGTATTTTTTGAAGTCAAGGAAAAAAATATTAAAACAGGAGAAAATGAATGGAAGAGTTTCAACATGAGAAACCAAGGGAGATCAAATCAGATTTATTCATCCACACTTTGTACTATGGATACTTTATTTTGGCAAGAGCTACATTTGAAACCTAGGACCCTGTCTGCATAGAGTGCTGGGCTGGATGGCCTTTAGCTTGTAACCCTGAGCCCTTTTTTGTTGCAGAAACAGTAGCAGCACATTGGTAGTGGCGATGAAGATCAGGATGTAGGGGTGAAATGCTACCGGTTCGGGCAGGTTTGCCTGAACTGGTAGTAAAAAAAATGCTTAAAAATCAGTTGTGCCTGATTGTCTGTGAGGTTCCTGTTTGTTGCGGGGGCCATTTTGTGTGAAGTCCAGCTGCTTTTTCATTGTGATGTCGACTTGGCCACACCCACCCAGTCACATGACCAAGCCATGCCCACCCAGTCACATGACCACCACACCATGCCCACCCGATCACATGACCACCAAGACACACCCACCAAGCCACGCCCACAGAACAAGTAGATAAAATTTTTGAATTTCACCACTGTGGGGATGGTGATGGAACTGATGGTACTGGTGGTAGAGATGATGTTATCAAGCACAACAATGGCTGCAACAATGTTTGTGGGCTCATAATCTAAACTCTGGAATTCCAGAAAGCATCCGCCATCTCCACCGTATTCTTTCTGGAACCGCGTGAAGGCGAATTTACCCTCCCTGATTTTCAGTCCTTTATTTTTTTGAAAGTGGCGATCCTGCCTTTTGGAGCTTTCCACCTCTGTAGATTTAACTTTTGGTATTATTCTTTTGCTGCTTTTACATTTGTAAGATTTTTTTAATGTTATTCTAAAAGTTTTTCACACTTTGGAACAGTTTTAGCTGTGAAAATGCTAGATCAAAAATTTATAAATACCCTTCAATAAATAAGAGTGCTGATATTTTATGCTTGTAAGGTTTGCACTGAAAATGAAAGAGAGAGAGGCTTTTTTTGAACTACACAAATGTAATCTCTGAATAATAAAAAAAGAAATATCTGCTGAACCTGACTCAAAACATTTCTGAAGGCTAAGCAAAAGAGATCTAGAATCATGATTAGATTTATAAAAGCTGACTGTTTTAAAAACATTAACATACTTTTTGTTCTGCAACACTTTTCCCAGAAAGAGCTGCCCAGTTTAATGAAAGGAGTACTGAAGGGTACAAGTCCTTCTGAAAATGAGGTATTATTTTGAAATCTGAGGTCTCCGGTTTTACTAAGTAAAAAGTTAACCAATTAAGGTTACTCAAATTTATTGAATTGATCTGGCCGCTCGATCCGTTGTTAAGCAAATGTCTGAATGGGATCCTTCTTTGCTTTCTCTCCACTGGTTCGGGGACTCAGTCCCAGTTTCCACTACCAGTTCGCCCGAACCGGTAGCAATCCACCTCTGTCTCTAAGAAATGTGGGTCAAGCAGATTCTTGTCTGGGAAAGGAAAGGCGTGACTTAGGAACCTTTCTCATCTATTGTGTCAGGAGTAAATACAGAGTGTGTCAAAAAAAAAGTCAAGATGGTGGCCACAATAACATAAGGCAATAACAAATAGGCAGAGCTTTGATTGCACCATTTTTGGGGGCAGACCCTGGAGACACCCTTGGATTCTACCTGGGAAAATGCAAAGTTACAGAGGAATAATAGGAAATGTTCAAGAACACCCCTGGAAAACTATCAGAAAAACTGCTGAAACAGTGTTAACTGTGAATCATCCATGTTCAAACTGTACATTTCTAAGGGACTGTGAATATTACAAAACATGGGTTTTCAGTTACCTCATTCAAGCCATTTCTTGGGAAACATTTGCATCTGTTAGAGAACTGGCATGTAAGCTGCAATATCTCCACAAAATATTAAAGCCTAAAAGAATACACAGCTTAATTTACACCACCTTTTATTCAAGCAGAAGCGTCAGTGGTATATAACTACGCAAAAGAGTTTTCCATTGAGCAAGATCAGAATTAACATCCCTGGTTGGAAAATGTAAAAGACTTACAAAACAACACGATGTTGTGATTTGTCCTATACCAATTAAAGGTTACCTTTGCCATAACAAATTAGGGGATGGGGGGCACACCCAAAACATTTATTTGGGGAAATGACCACCAATAACTATTTAACTCCATCTCTTTCATCCCAGGCTAAAGAAAATAACAATTCTTCCGGAGGTTACTCAATGACAGTTTTCTTTTTAAAAATTTAATATTAGCTGATAACCCGGCATTGCCCGGGTATTTATAGACGTCAAAGCATTTGTCTGACAGGGAGCTATTGGGAGGGGCCTTTCTTCCCCTAACTCCCGTGCCCATCATCCCTGCCCTCTCCCTTCCCCCTCTCATGCGCTCTCTTTCCTGCTCTGTCTACGATCCTGGCACTTTGCCCCAAATCCATTAAGCGCTTCCCCATTGGACCTTCCCCCTCCCATGACAGCACAAACAATTGCTTCTCTAGGATGCCGTACTCGGTCTTCCTTAACGGCCCAGGCATTCCAGAGTTATGCTGGAACACACACACACACACACACACACACACACACACACGGACAAGGACACGCACACACCAGGGGTGTCTTACCCCCCAGTATTTGTTTCCAGAGGGTAAGTCATCTGTGTACCAAGTTTGGTTGAAATTTCCTGAGGCTCCAGAGTTATGCTGGAACATACATACATACATACATATAATATATAAGATAGAAGATCAGCAACAACTTTTTTTCAGGGGGGAAAGTGCTTGATGGTTGCTTAGTTCCCTACTCCAAATTGTGGAAATCTATTCAGATTTACAAATCCAAGGCTGAGCCAAACACATGTGCATACACTCCCCCCCCCTTAGAACTCACCAGTCAATGCTGTCCATGAGCAAGCATTTGCAGCTGCTTCATTACCCATTTGACCATTAAGGTGAAACAGAAAGCAATCAAGTCTATGGCACATGTAATACAGATAGTCCTCGATTTACGACATACACTGAACTGACATGTAATGACAGTTCAAAGTTGGAACAGCATTGAAAAAAGCGATTTATGACCATTTTTCAGACTTACAACAGTCGTAACATCCCCATGGTCATGCGACGAAAATTCAGATGCTTGGCAACCGGTTCATATTTATGACGGTTGCAATATCCCGTGGCCATGTGATCACCTTTTGTGACCTTCTGACAAGCAAATGCAATGGGGAAGTCAGATTCACTTAACATCTTCATTACTAATTTAACAACTGGGGTGATTCACTTAACCACTGTGACAAGAAAGGTTGCAAAATGGGGCAAAGCTCACTTAACAAATGTTTCACTTAATGTTGGGTTCAATTCAGGTCATACGTCGAGGACTATCTGTATTAGGAGCTGCAGAGACACCACCATAGCCCATGCACGTCTGCTGCTTGCTGGTATTTCAGCTTCTCTTCCAACTCACCATTCTGAAATCAATTCCAGCTGACAATGGGCTTTCCAATGCAAGAAGAGTCCCTAATGAAGTTGGCTACAGTGAGTTGAGGAGTTTGCCTTCAAAACCCACTCTGATTCCAGCTTTAACTCCTATCTCACTTTCAAGTCTGCAGGGAACATTGGATCACCTAGCCTGACCTTCTCTTGGAGGCAAATTGTTAGATTTTTGGCGAGCTGGCCTTGCCTCATTCCCAGAAAGTCTCTCATGCTTAGAGAGATTTTTGTTTAAAAAAAAAAAACTGCAAACACACAGAGAAATCTTGGAAAGTGAAATGTGGACTCTCCAGAGGCCACCCTTACATTAGATTAACGGTGTTGTTACAAGGGACCATTCACCCTTCTGAATAAATATTCGCAGCAGTTTGGATGATGACAGAAACTCCCCATTTCCAGACGGGAGCTTCGTATGAATGACAGAAGATGCTCGCTGGACCTGTGGCTGCTTGCTTAGAATCATCCCTGATATTATTCCATAGGACTGAATCAGTGTGACCCCCAAGTCACCCCTGCACAGAAAGAAGCCCACAGCCTCCAAAAAAAGTCTATCACTGGCATGCTTATCAATTGTTTGGAAAGGATATATATGTAAGAAGGAAAAAAGGTGGCAAACAGAAACATCTCTCTCTCTCTCTCTCTCTTTCTCTCTCTCTCTCTCTCTCTCTCTCTCTCTCTCTCTCTCACACACACACACACACACACACACACACACACACACATACACACACACATTTTCAGCTTTTAGACAAACCCTCAGAGAACCAAAATTCTCAGAAGAATGGTTCTTCATGGCCTGGGCAAGCCGGAAGTATATGTTTTAAATGGTTTTTGCGTTGATTTCTCCCATAAACTTGAGTAAAATACAACGGGGTACAGTAATGTGAAGTGTGAATTCAGTCATTAGATTAGACCCTTGTTTCAAAATGCTGCCCATCAGATTCCATGCTGTAAACACTGATAGGCAATAGCTTTCCAAAATGGCAGGCAGGGATTTTTGCAACCCTTTTCTGGGGCTCCACAAGCGAAACACACTTGTTGTCCCTGAGATGTAGCTTGGTGGAAATGCTAAGGACAAAATGGACAAAAGAGGAACACAAAGATGACTACTCTGCCTCCTATTCAAGCTTGACTGAATGGTCAACAGCCAAGCTTACTACTTACCAGTGCTCTGTGTTTCCAATATCTTCTGCATCGGACTATAAGGCCCTGGAGGGATGTTAAGATTCATCAGCGTGCTAGTCCCGGGGTTCAATGCGGACTCTGGAAAACCTTTATCTTTGAGGAGCTCGTGGGAGCTACTTGGGTGTACTGTTGGGTAAACCTTGCTGCCAACTACGGTCCTGGGGAGCACCTCCTGGGGCACCTCCTGGGGCAAACTGAGACCAGTCTGAGAGAGAGATGATTGGCAATGAATTGGCTCAAAATGGCAGTCCGCATGGTAGATACTGTGAACAGATTCCGTGTTGCCCGGCGCCATGTGAGAAGGATTGACTACTGAAGGAAGCATCAACCGATTGGCACCATTGTGAACAGAGCTGGTTTCCACATCACTAATTTCTGGACTGGCTCGTGGGGCCCGTAGGCTTCCATTGCCTAGGTGATAGTGGTGATGGTGGTGATGGTGATGGTGAATGAGGTGATGCACTGATGACCTTTTCCGCGAACGATGTTTGCACGGTTGTCTCTCTGCACCGTTCTTACTGGTTGGGCTGGAGAGAAAGCCCATCTTTACCCCTGTGGTCCAACAAGTTTCCACCACTTGCTTGCCAGCCTTCCGAAGGACATAGACAAGGTATTTGAGAAGTTCATCGTAACAGCTTCCTGGCTCCGAAAAGCTAGCCAAGGTGCTCGCGTTGGAGAGGTAGCGGATTCGCTGCTCCTTCATTAGCTGGCTCTCTCGCTGCTTGGTCTCTGAGAACTGGGTTGCTATGACCACGAGGCAGAGATTTATCATGAAGAAAGAGCCCACCTAAAAGAGAAATAGTTTGTGATTAGCCCCATTTATGTGGAGAAGCCCAACTGAGAGAGTATGTAGAGATGGAGGGGAAAAAACATTTCCCCCCCCCAAAAAACAACTGTGGACTCCAAACCAACATCTTATTATTTTAAAACTCAAGGAGGGGAAAGAACCTTGCACTAACACCTTAATATTTCTTCCAAGGGACACAAGTGTGCAGGTGTATTATGCAACAAACACTGAAGCTGCCCTGGGTCTGGTTAGGATGACTGTGGAAGATCACCTGATATCACTCTTTGGAGATAAAAATGTGGAGAAACTCCAAACTAATGGTGCTATTCTACCTATTTATTTGAGAACTCTTGAATTCAGGAGGGCTAGTAGAATGAATGCAAGTTTGCATCGTGACCAGGTGGCCCCACTGAGGTCACCAGAATCTACCTTATGGAATGGAAATAAATAGGTAAATCTATTAAAAAAGGAATAGCAGCCTTTTTTCCATCGTAGATGCTGCATTTCCCTGGGAAAATCTGGCAGCAGGTTATGTGGGTGTTGCACACTCTTTTTAATGATACACAAACAGTGGCGAAATTCAATTTTCTTTACTACCGGTTCTGTGGGCATGGCTTGGAGAGCATGGTGTGGCTTGATGGACGTGGCAGGGGAAGGATACTGCAAAATCCCCATTCCCAACCCACTCTGGGACCAGTCAGAGGTGGCATTTTCTGGTTTTCTGAACTACTCAAAATTTCCACTACTGGTTCTCTAGAACCTGTCAGAACGTGCTGGATTTCACCCCTGTGCACAATGCTAAATCTCTATACCCATACATGCTTTCATATTATTATGAGTGGTTGCCCTGTCAGTCAGATATTAAGACTAGATTTGGCATTTCTGTCCACCTATTGAGTTCTCCTCAAAAACCTGGGAGAGCCTTCAAGTCAGCCTTGACCCTGGTAATTGTCTGGACAGTCCCTGCAGTTTTCTTGGCAAAATATTTGGAAGTGCATGGAGATATCTGACCAATATTGTCTATTTTCACACAGGTTTACACACTGTAAGAGGGGAAATGAAACACTTTATAAGAGTATCTATGAGGCTATGAATCACCCCCTCTAAACTGATCCTACAATTAGGCTTGAAAAAAGCTCCCAGAGACTGCAGCAAACATAAAGACAGATTATGTATATTCTGCTTCCAGAACCCCCAACCTATATAAAACAAATGCCAATTTTGAAGTCTATATAAGTTATATTTTCAAAAACTGCCTGGAAACCAAAGAAGCGAATAGTTTTGCATGCCTCCAAGCAAGCATTGTTTTGGCTCATATTTCTTAAGCAGCAGTTCCTCTGAGCCACATGACAAATTACCTTTACAATTTAAGGAAATGTAAAAAGAATAAAATATTGCATGAAGAAGAGATGGTTATAGCAGGAGAAGGACAAATGTGCTGGGTATGATAAAGTTCCTTGGGTTTTTATAGAATTTTAAGCGCTTAGGCAATATGATAGAAAACAAAAAGCTATAAAAGGCATATGGCAAAGGCACTTTGCTCCTTAAATATATCATATTACAGACATTTTACTGTTATGACAGCAGAGAAGCCTTTGATCAAAAATAATTGCACTGGTTTACATCTATATAGTTCTATGGCTCTGGGTGTAATTCCTTCATTTTGCCACATCAAGCTAGACTCATTTTCTCCTAAACGTCAAGAATGTAGTAAGGGACTTGCTTGATTAGGCCATTTCTAGGGTCCCCAACCCTCAGCCCATTCGAAACCACGCCACTCAAGCAGCAGGCGAGCGTGCTCACAAGCACAGCCTTCCCTTGCACAAACCGTGGGCACTCGTGCCTGTGTGCGAAGATCCATTTATGCACGCCACTTTCACAAGTGGAGGTGCTCCCACAAAACCATCCCCTCTCCACTGCCGCTGCTGCCACCGCTCTACAAAGTCAGAAAGGTTGGGGACCACTGGACTGTTTCATTAGTAGGCAGTTTGGTGATTGACAGATATTTGAGGCTATCATTCCCACAGACTGTTACTCCTGGTAAAGAGAGCTGAAATCCAGATGTCCTGAAGGATGTCAAACTTCAGGACATCTGAGGGCCCACAATCTGGGAGTCCTCCTGGATACGCAGCTTAGTTTAGAAGAACACCTGACGGCCATGACCGGGGGGGGGGGGCTTTACCTGGTACATCAGTTGCGCCCCTTCCTGGATCGGGATGCTCTGTGCACAGTCACTCATGCCCTCGCCTGGACTACTGCAATGCTCTCTACACGGGGCTGCCCTTGAAGAGCACCCGGAGGCTTCAGCTGGTCCAGAATGCAGCCACGCGGGTTATCATGGGGTGCCTAGGTGCTCCCATGTTACACCCCTTTTAGGCAGCCTGCACTGGTTGCTGGTTGTTTTCCAGGTGTGATTCAAGGTACTAATTATGATCTTTAAAGCGCTCCATGGCTTAGGCCCAGGGTACCCGCGAGACCACCTACTGCCACCAGTAGCCTCCCACTGTCCAGTGCGATCCCACAGAGTTGGCCTCCTTAGGGTGCTGTCGGCCAGACAGTGTTGGCTAGCAACCCCCAGGGGGAGAGCCTTCTCTGTGGGAGCGCCTTCCCTCTGGAATGAGCTGCCCCTGGAGCCTCGCATAATCCCCGACCTCTGGTCCTTCTGACGCACCCTAAAAAGTTGGCTTTTCCAGCATGCCGGCCTGGCCTGAACAGAATAAAATAATTGATACATTTAATTGTTAATTTTAATCTAATTTTTAAAATTTTATTGTTAATATTAATTGGGTTTGTTTTTGGATACTTTATTTAATTTCCTTTTTAACTTTTGTAATATGTGGTTTTTTTTATGTTGTACGCTGCCCTGAGTCCTTTGGGAGAAGGGCGGCATATAAATCCAATAAACAAACAAACAAACAACAAACTGCCGATTCCTGAGCATGCAGCACTTTCTCAGCTGTTTCCAACGAGTAGTATTGAGAGTCACAATACCACTACATTCCTTCCTCTGAGAGCAAATTCCATAATTTAACCATGTGGTGCATGATGAGGTTCTCCTAAATCAGTGATGGTGAACCTTTTTCTTACAATGTGCCAAAATTGCATGCATGTGCGGTATCGCACGCCCTTGCGTACCCACACCAATGAAACCCCTCCCGCCCACCTGTGCATGCATGTGCGACACCCCCTACCCCTATGCGTGCACGCACAATCCCTCCCCAGGTTCCAGAGGCTTTCCTAAAGTCTGGGGAGGGCGAAAACAGCCTCTCCTGGAGGCTCTCTGGAAGCCAGAAATGGATAATTTGCAAACTTCCGGTTGGCCCGTTGGGGCCGTTTTTCGCCCTCCCCAGCCTCCGTAGTCTTCTCTGAAGCCTGGGGAGGGCAAAAATGGCCTCCCCCGCCCTTCTAGAAGGGTGAAAAATCAGCTGGCCAGCATGCACATGCGCACCAGAGCTGACGGCTGGCTTGCCCACAAATATGGCTCCACGTGTCATAGGTTCGCCATCACACTCCTAAATCTTTCGCCATTTAATTTAACTGAATGAGCATCAGTTCTTCTATTTTGAGGGCATGACAAAAAATTACCCGGATGCTAATTTACCTTTGCCATATTTCATATATGCCTCTATCTATTTGCCTTTTTAATATGCTTATCCTGCCCCCCCCTACTTGATGTAAAAACCCCTCACATAAAAGAATTAGCTGCATCCCCTTGATCATTTTGATTGCCCTTATCTGCAACTCCTCTATCTCTCCTTGCTTCTTTCTGAGACACAAGGGGACAGAACTAGGCAGAGTAGTCCAACTGCGGCTGGGCAATAACAATGCAGGGATTAATGTCATTTTCAATGTTTTTCCTAATGACCTCCCACATGGAATTTACAGATGAACTGGCAGTGACAAGAAGGGGACACAGCAAGCGGAGGAGACTCAGTAATTAGCCATCTTCCCCCTGGACTTTTAATAACTGCTGCAATGATGCCTCAATCTTCTCGGCTTTATACATTCTCAGTTTGTCATAAACTTCTCAAGCTCAGGAGTCACGGTGTGGGGAGCACATCCATGCCTAAAAAAATCACCATACAGAAGTGACTGACTTTCCTTTTTGTATATTATTGAATATGAAAAAGCTTCAATGGTCTATATCCAGACTGGAATTTTTAAATAATGTAACCTCTTAACCTTTTCCCAGTTTAATAACAAAGCCTCTCTTATATAATGTCTTCTAAAGTAACCATGTGCTTTGGTTCCCTTATACCATAAAAATGCATGCCATCCCAACAGCACGTCGTGACCCTCTAAATTCAAAAGCCTAACATTTCTTAATATTATCCATTCCTTAATCCACATCAGACTTGTTGCCTGATAATATAGCTCCCAGTTGGGTAAGCCCAGCCCTCCTCTAGTTTTAGCGTCTTGCAACACTTTAAGTTTTATTCTTGCTTTTCCCCCCTGCCATATAAATTTCAGCACCATTTTATTTAGATCTTCAAAATAGTCTTTCCCCCACCTAATTGGGATTGTCTGGAACAAGTATAAGATTCTAGGTAGAATGTTCATTTTAATTGTTGAGATCCTCCCAATCATTGATTGTAGATTTTCCCATTTCATCAAGTCCGTTGCAATTTGGTACTTCAATCTAAGATAGTTATCCTCTTTGAGAGTACTACATCTAGCTGTTAAAAAAATCCTCAAGTATTTGACCTTGTTCATAACTTGCATCTCCAAGATTTCTGCCAATTCTTCTTTTTGTTTTGATAGTATGTTCTTTATCAAGATCTTTGTTTTAGCTTAATTTATTTTCAAGGCTGCTACTTTTCCATACTCCTCAATTCTTTCTATCAATTTAGGTGCAGATTCAAGTGGCTCCCCAAGAATGAAAACTAAATCATCTGCAAATGCTTGCAACTTATATTCTTCTTTTTTAATTGTCATTTCCTTTATTCCTTCCTCTTCTCTGATCTTTCTATTTAAACTTCTAGCATTAAGACAAAAAGTAACAGTGATAATGAGCAGCCTTATCTCGTACCTCTCTTTATTTCAATAGAATCTGTCAATTCTTCATTTATCATTATCTTAGCTGTTTGCTTGTGATATACCATTTGTATAGCTTGAATAAAATTCTTACCAAAGTTCATTTGTTCCATTTGTTGTATCATGAATCACCAGTTCACATTATTGAAAGCCTTCTGCACATCAAGAAACATCAAGGCCATTTGCTTTACAGAATGAGCCTCATAGTATTCCAAGATATCCAAAATTATTCTTATGTTATCCTTAATTTGTCTCTTTGGTAAAAAAACCATTTTTATCTGGGTGGATAAACCCATTTAGATATTTTTTAAGTCTCTCTGCCAGTATAGATGCAAATAACTTATAGTCTGAGTTTAGCAAGGAGATTGGTTTATAATTCTTAATTTGCGTAAGGTCTGCCTCCTCTTTAGGTAGCAATGTGATATATGCTTCTAACAATGAGTTAGGTATTTTACTTTCAACCATTATTTCATTCATAACTTCTAAAAGGGAAAGAGACAAGGATTCCTCTAGTGTTTTGTAAAATTCCACTGGTAGACCATCCAGTCCTGGGGCCTTCCCATTATTTTGTCTTTTAAGAGCTTCAGTTAGCTCCATCATTGTTATTTTACCTTCTAGTATAGTTCTAATATCATTTGGTATCCAGGGGAGATTGGCGCCCTTTAAGTATTGCTTGACTCCTCCCTCTTCTATATTCTCTTGTTCATACAACTTGGCATAATAGTCTTGTATGATTTTCTTCTTTTCAGCATTTCCATAGTGCATTTGTCCTTGTTCATCTTTTAGTTGTTGTATTTTCTTTACCTCTCTCTCCTTTCTCAGTTTATATGCCAACCATCTGCCTGGTTTATTTGCATTTTCAAAGTAATTCTGTTTAGCGCTTCTAATTTTTTGTGCCAATTCCTCCTTTTCCAGTAAATCCATTTTGTGTTTAATTGTATCCATTTTTATTTTAATCTCTTTCTTTTGTGGAGATTTTGTAGCTCTTTTTCCAGTGTCATATAATCTTTTTCTAAATCTTTACATGTTTGTCTTCGTTTAAGTTTCTCATTCTTGTATAGTCTATTATCAGACCTCTAGAAAAGGCCTTCATTGTGTCCCAAAGATTCTGCATGGATGTATCTTCTTTTTTATTTTCTTTAAAAAAGAAAGCCAATTCTTTTTCCATTTTCTGTACAAAGTCTTTCTCTTTCAATATTGCATTGTTTAATGATCTTGTTCTTTGACCTCTCCATTTAATTATAATTGGGTTATGGTCCGCCCAAGTACTTATTTCAATTTCCACTTCTTGTACATTACCAAATAAATCCATTGAGGCCCAAATCATATTGATTCTAAAGAATGATAAGTGTCTATTTGAATAGAAAGTATATTGTTTTTTTGTAGGATTTCTTTCTCTCCAGACATCTTGCCTACAAAAATCACCATATAGAAGTGACTGACTTTAACCAGCTTGAGAAAACCTCCTGCAAACTCACTCCAAGATCACGGCCATCATTGTTTATGGGAGAGGCACCCAATGATATTCCCTGCCCTTCTTCTCGTCCTTCCTTTCATATCAAGATATCCAGGCATCTTCATCTCAACCCCCCTCCCCACCCCTTCCTCATTCCACCAATGACAATGCAGCTCAATAAATATTGTTTTGACTTCAAAAGATGTCTTGGTAGTCTGTATTTGTACTTATCACAATTAAGTAGGGTTTCCCCCCCTCTCCTAAACGTATTCACTTGAAGTGTTTTCAAGGCAGATACTTCCCTTCCTTTGTTAGCTGGCACTTAACAGGCAGCAGCTGCCTGCAGTTGAAGAGTGACTTTTACTCCAAAACAGGCTCTCTTCATTAGGCTGCATTTTATGTAGCCCGATGGCTATTCAGTCTGAAGATCTCAAAAAGCAGCCTACAACTGGTTCTTTGAGCTACCTCAATTCTACAAATTTAGTATCTACTCAGGCCATCTCAGAAGGCAGAAATTGCTGAGCCATCTATCATTCTGTGGCCTTCTTTCTGGTTAACCTCAGAAGGGGGGGGGAGGAGGCATCGTTCTCCTTTTTGGAGGCTTTTCAGAAGCAAAACAATACAATACAATAGCAGAGTTGGAAGGGACCTTGGAGGTCTTCTAATCCAACCCCCTGCCTAGGCAGGAAACCCTATACCGTTTCAGACAAATAGCTATCCAACATCTTCTTAAAGACTTCCAGCGTTGGGGCATTCACAACTTCTGGAGGCAAGTTGTTCCACTGATTAATTGTTCTCACTGTCAGGAAATTTCTCCTCAATTCTAAGTTGCTTTTCTCCTTGATTAGTTTCCACCCATTGCTTCAGAATCTACAGAATCTACAGAATCCACCAGTTTTGTCAGAATGGGGGGGGGGGGGAATCATCCCAATGCATGTATTTTAAAAAGGGACACAGCTTACATCATGATGCTAATTTTGCTATTTGCTACTTCTTGGGCTTGTGTGGATGCCGCCCTAGCCAGTCTACTTAACTAGGAGGTTCCCCATCCATGGAAGCTCTTGTTCTTTTTGCCCAGCACTTTTTGTAAAAATCTAATGTTCCAAAAAAAACCAAAACCGTTTTCAACGGCAGATGTAATCTATTGGTGTAATATCCTTGTTGTGATTATAGCATGAGTACATACATTTGTAAACTGAGGCAATGCAAATGGACATAATTAAGAAAGCAGAACATTTGTAGCTCAGGGTTAAAACTGATGATAATACTTAGTTTGGGTAATGAAACATCTGCAAGAAAACAACCAAGCTCATAGAGCACCAAAGACCCCTCATGGACATAACAGAGTGGTATGTGAAAGCAGGGGCGGGATCCTACCAGTTTAACAACCGGTTCTCCCATGTGCACCGTTTACAGAGAAATCACCTTCCACATTACTGTGGGAGAGGAATACAGCTGAGGCACAGCAATCCTGTCAGCTGTGCTTCAGAAAAGGGAATATAGGTGAGTATAGTGCAGGGGCATGTGGGCAGGCCCAGCTGATAGTCGGAGCTACCGCTTCACCTGCACCAGTCCGAACTGGTAGAATCCCATACCTGTGTGAAACTCACTCTCAAACAAAAATCTTTGGGTGGCAAAAAAGGAACAAGAGTCTAGAGCCATGATGGCAAACCTATGGCATGCATGCCACAGGTGGTACATGGAGCCATATCAGTAAGCATGCGAGCTCAGCTCCGCCAGCTGATTTTCAGGCCTTCTGGGCCCATCAGAAGTCGGGAATCAGGCTGCCTTTGGCCACCGGTGGGCCTCCGAGGGGGAAGGGAGAGCCGTTTTCGTCCTCCCCAGGCTCCTAGAAAGGGTATGGAGCCTGGGGACAGTGAAAAACACGCCTTCCGGTCCAACAGTTTGTAAATGGGCCGTTTTCGCTCTCCAGGGCGGGAGGCCTTTTTCACCCTCCCCAGGCTCCTAGAAAGAGTCTGGAGCCTGGGGAGGGTGAAAAACAGGTCCACTGTGCCATTGCGTGCCAAAAGCGGGGGGAGCGCCGGGGAGAAGTTGCATACACATGCGCAAGGGGAGAGCACATAGAATTATGGGTGTGGGCACATATGCGCTCAACACCCCCCACCCCCCGCTCCCCTTGCTTTTGGCATGCGATGGCAAAAAGGTTAGCCATCACTGGCATACAGTCTTTTCCTAGGACTGCATAGTCAGGCAGCATTGATATAAAAAATAGTTTGAGGATTGAAAAGGGTTCAAGTAACCATTGTGTACCTCACTCACAACTGCAGATTTCCCCTTTATCAGAGGAGAAAACTCACCTCTTCTTGGGTATATTATGGGGCTGTGAGAAAAAGTTTCAGAATATTTCCACCTTCGTGCAGACATAAATACTACATGTTGGTTCCAAACTCAAGAGTTCAGTTTTCTGAAATGTTTGGAACACTCTTGCTTTCATCTTAATCAAGTTTGTTAAAGAGAACTTGGGAAGATTTGTGTTTGGGGAAAAAAAATCACTTTTAATTCAATCGGTTATCAAAGGCCTGCCAGCTGCGAAGTTGGGTACTCTACCATATATAAGACCAGCTTCTTTTATTCATATGCTAGTAAACCCCAGGTAAAATGACTGTAATGCACTAGATCTTTAAAGTATATTGAAGGTGTTGAAACTGCAGTTAGTGCAGAATCTAAGTTCTACATTTTTTACTCAACCAGGACATGATGATATCTGTCTTAGACCAACTGCTCCCAGCCTTCAGTCCATTTCTATGCTTAGATTCCAGGTACTGCCTTTGGCCTTATAGCATTCATGATTTAAGACCTAGAAGCATGAAATAACATTTATCTCCTATGTATAAGCTTACACCTTAAGAGCTTCAGCTGAAGGCCTCCAATGGAGCTTTTGCCAGATGAGAATCAGAAGCAAAACAAAACAATACAAAACAATACACAAAACAAAACAAAACCTTGTCTCAGTGGAAGAGCTATCATTATGGTACACTCTACATCCATCAGGGCTGCCAAACCCTTGGCCGGATGCGTCACACTGGCCACACCCACTCCCGGTTTAGCGAAGGGAGGAAGTCCTGATACATCACATGATGCCACCATGACGATGTGAGTTTGACAGCCCTGCTCTACATCATGTTTCACCGGATACAAAAGCATTACTGTCTTTTGGTCTCTGGCCAGAGTCTTCTTTATTTTTGAGCTTTCTGAAATATGGGTTTAATCCTATTTGCTTCTCCTTTTTATTTGCTTGCATGTCTTATTTGTAGAATAGGATTGAAGGTTCCTGGAGAACATACTTCTTATAAATAATAGATAAATATGATCCAGACCCTGAAAAACTTAGGATTTTTTAGGCTTTTGGTTTGATTATGCTACATGTTACAGATTCTGCTTACTCTTGTGCAGTGGTGGGTTTCCATTTTTTTTACTACTGGTTTGCTTATGCACGCTTGCATGCCACTTCTATGCAGAAGCATCCGGGTGGATTGGCGGAGCCTCCCACCCCTGCTACTACTGGTTTGCCCAATCCGGGCTGAACTGGGAGCAACCCACCTCTGCACTTGTGGCTCATTACACTTACTCTAAATTTAACATAGGCATGAAAGAGTTAAACTTGTGGTCTCTAAATTTAATCTAGTATTACCTCTAATCCTGTACATCTAGTCCTTCCCTAGGAGGATTTATCTGAACTCTGCTTTCTGAAAAGTGGTCTTAATGGCCCAAAACAGTGTCTACATTCCTGACACCTGTTTCACATTTATTCTTCCTCATTAAAGCGTACAAATAGTTGCAATGTTCTTTAATGCTCTGTAAATAATTATCTCAAAGTCCTCAAGCCAGCATTCTAGAAATTATTAATTTTTCTGTTTTATTTACAGTTTGTAATTTTACCCACCATCGGTTTACACAGCATCTGCATCTTTGCTGAGGTATTACTTCAAATTGGTGGGGCAGGATTAAATGTGATTTCATTCAATTTATATGCAATCATGCATGTAATAATTTTACCCTCAGTAACAATTGTTGGTGATTTCCAAATGCTGAAAGAGATCACCTGTGGCCCCACAGCTTCAGCTATAGATTCTAATCTATGTCCATGTCTTAGAGAACCACAGATGATCTAACAATCTTGTCTGCATCTGCAATGGCCCAGAGTACGAATGATACTGATTATTGTCGGATTAAAAAAAAACACAATTCAAAAACAGATCCTAAATAATTACTACCCATGTAGGTTAATATGAATGTATCTGAGGTTTACTCCTATATCTTGCCTGTCTGAATACTATTTGCCATAACTTTGTTCTCCATTTTCCCCCTGACATACAAGCTTTTTATAATCTTGACAAATATTGGGGTAAGGCAGAAAGAGACAAAATCTAAGCAGCTGTTATTAAATCTGTTATGTATATTATAAGGAAAGTGTAGAGGTTGTTTGAGACTACCAAAACAAGAGGAAAAATATCATGGTCAGCAGGTTTCTTCAACATAAAAGCCAATATAAGATCAAATTATTTTCATTTGTCTTTGTCACCATAGATCAAAATCATGTATGCTAACTTTTAAAGTTAGTTCTCTTTTTTCAACATTTGCTTACTAAAGTAAAAATGTAGAGCAGAAAGCATGAGTAGTAAACAGTGAGGAAACCAGTATCACTGACTAGATTTTTTTCTAAGTGATTTCAATGTCACCTTGCAAATGCAAAAAGCACATGAGATCTAGTTTTCTTTTTTATCTGGCTACCCTGTTTTGGGAGGCTCTAATAATAAATCCTATCATCAGTCCTTCCATGCACCCCAATATGACTTTTCCTCAGTGGAAATCTAGGTTTAATGCTTCTGATTGACACAACTGGAGACAAAACTCACAATGATCAGGAGAATGAAATAGATGAAGTTGTAGAAGGAATGAGCATCCATGACGAAGTACATGATATCTACCCAGCCCTCCAGGGTGATGACCTGTGATAAGGCAAAAGAAAAGGAAGTCATTGGTTAGCTCATCTTGATGACTGCAGGGCTGTGAAGGGCAAGGAACGGTAGACATCTAACAAAATAGCTATGGAATTTTGAAGTAACCTACAAGACAATTTGTCCATATTGAGGGTCACATTCTCTCAGAGTAATCGGTTGATGCTACTTGGTAGACAAGGCTAAATCAAGTAGTATGGTGGGCCAGGTGGATGTGATAACTATCATCCTTTTCTTTCATATTCTTTCACATTTTTTCCTTACTTCTTTTAGGTCTTCCCCAAAGTACTAGTTATGGGGAAGGGTCAGAAAATTTGTACCAAGGGTCTAAACAGGTAACTTGTAAAAGACCACCTTAAACAAGACCAAGGGATGCACTGACTGATTCTAGGGCTCCCAATTACCCTATTCTGGCATAATTACCCAATTACCCTACTCTGGCATAATTTATAACGTCTACCTCCTGGCATACACATTCTTACTGGTTTTTAGAGGGATAGTGTTTTAAATTTAACTTGATATGACATTGGGATTTTAAACTTTTGTATCGATTTATTTATTTAGCTGTACAGTTTGGCATATTTTATCCTCCTCTCATACATGTATTTATGTAGTTATTACTATGTTTTAATTTGTTGTGTTTTGATACGGACTGTACACCGCCCCGAGTCCCTTTCGGGAGAGAGGGCGGTATATAAACGCTAATAAATAATAATAATAATAATAATATTCAATCTTTGCATTAAAAAAAATAACACAATACTATAAATTGACATAATTTAATGGAGAATAATAACAAACAAATAAAAAAACCACGTGCACATTTGGTACCCATAGAACCTATATTTATTACAGTAAAAGCAGGACTTGCAGATTCTCAGCTATTTAATTACTTGGTTCAGATTTGAAAAATAAATGCACTTCTGAACAAAAATAAACACAAACTTCATTTTTCCAGTTGCTGCAGCAGCACGAGATCACGAAATTAAGTCCTTTTGATTCACCTGAAATATCGCAATCCATGCATATCCAATGTTATCAAAATTGATAGCTCCTTTGAAAGGGTTGTGCTCCCCGGCAGAACAATTTGTGTAATATTGGTTCCAGTTGACACAAGAGGTGTTGCTGGTGTCGTTGTAGGAATAATAGTTCAGGGTACACACCAGGCCTTCCTCCCTCCGAATGGGAACGCTGCGGCAATCCCGCATCCCATTTTCTCGAGGCTGGGAGCAGATAAAAGGGCTTTCATCTTCATTCTCTGTCTGATAGTAGGATTCCAGCTCCAATGTGTAAGGCCTGGAAGGAAGAGACACACGGATGGTTACAGAACCAAAATCACACTGGTTGGGGATGAAGTAAAGATGGAATGTTCTTTTCACAGTGAAAAAGAAAGTGGGGAATAATCAGTTATTCTTACAAAGCAACAGTATGAAAATGAAACAGAGCAAAATTCATGCAGTCAACGGAGCAATACAAGGAACTAATGGCTCAGAGATGTTACAGGGGCCAATAGGATAATTGAGTTCAGAGCAAGCAATCAGAGAAATTAATTGTAGGTGGGAGCACTCTGATTGCCAGGAATGGCAATTCATTTTTTTAAAAATGTCTCTAAACTACTGATGTTTTGAAGCTAAAAAATGATGTCGGATAAATACATCACTCCAAGTTGTCTCTTTCCCTCAAATAATTTGTGCTGGTTGTTATCTGAGGTAAGATGTGATACTAGATAGGGTGCATGTACAGCTTCAGTCCCATACATCTGCTGTTATTTCTTAATGGATTATGAAAAACATAAAAAACACTTCAAAGGAAGGCAGAATCTAATAAACACCCACCTTGCTATTTACATAATTACTAAGTACGTCAGTAAGGAAAAAAAGTGGAAAACAATCATAACTCTAAATAAACTGGCTTGGTGGACAACTTGCAATTTACCAAACTGCAATGGCCAATATAAAGCAAGCTATGATCCACCAAAGTTTATTCCATAATAAATTAATTCATCTTGAGGATACTTTCATGCATATTTTTCTTAGGGAGGGGGAAGGCACATTTCACTTTCCTAATGCATTCAGGTCATAGAAAAGCTTTCAAAGCAAAATTTAGGAGAGGTTTAGCCAGGGTCATTCTTGGATTGTTGGTTTGAATACCATTTGAAACTTAGCTATCCCTCACCCTCCATTCAGCCTTTCACCCTTCACTCAGACTACATACAAGGAAAGCCATGTTAGTTTATTGTGGCCCCAAACAGATAATTAAGAAAAACCAAAGGATATTTATCCAAACTATTAATGAATGTCAGGACTCGGAACAAGAGCAAAGTATTATCAATCAGATAATATCCATTGGGACATTCTACTGAAGACCTCAAACTGTCCATTTTAGAAAATCAAGACTTGCTTTTCTAAAATGGAGACTTCTGAACTCACACACAGGAAAAGGTTTTAGACAATCTCAAAAGGTCTCACCAAACACAATGGATGTTCACAATGGTGAAATCTGACTCCTCTGTAATTGCATAATCAACTTTCTTCCCCTCCCTTCCCTTTGGTTCATCCCAACTGAAATCTTACATCTGTTTAGTCACTCTGTGCATCTGAGCAACAGCTCGCAAATGTCTTTTGATCAAATTTATTAGTCAGAAAAGGTGCTGCCTGTAGAATATTGGCCGAAGGATGAGGCAGGACACGATCTGAGGAAACTAACAACCGCTTTATTTAACAACAGCAAGGCAACTATATACAGAGCAAAAGGGTTCAGCATTTTCCTGCCTGACAGCTATTTATACGGAACTGTCAGGCAGGACAACCAATCAGCTGTTAGCACTGCCAGATGCCTGATCTTTCACTCAGAGCAGTAGCTGCATGGAGGCGAGGGTGGGTGGGTGGGGTCGACTTGATCAGAACTGATTTTGGTTTGTTGCCAATTTATTTAGAGGGATTTTATGTTACTGAAACTTAACTGTTCTCTCTTCCCAGCAAATGAACTCAAAGGGGGGGGGGGAAACATCCAACTTCCAAAGAAAAAATCTTTTAACTTTTTAAAAATTTTATGATAAGTTTCTCATAAATTTCAGTTGTGTTGATAACCCAAGAATTAGAGGGCACTGAAGAATTTTCACGAGCTTTGAATGAATGTTTCTATGCTGAAACTTGCTTAGACTGTTCAGATATTAACAAGATACTCTATATGTTAGGTACTTAACATTCAGTCTTAAGAATCATAATGACACCCCACTGCACAATTAGTGGTTACACATAAACAGCACCGAATTCAACACAACACATCTTTCAGATTCAGAATGAAGAATTCTCCAAAAACAGTACAAAATCACATTTTGCATTCATACGTAGCTATATGTGCATTAAACATTTTGTTGTGTATACATAGTTTTAGCTACATTGAAAAGATATCACATGATGTATGCAACCATAAATCAGGAGAGAAGTCTGTAATTCCTTCAAAGCTTGGTTTCATTATACTGTGCCAGCATTATTAATAATGACTTCTTCCATACTTCTCTGGGATTATTTTCACCCCATTAGCAAAGATGAGGAACTGAATCTTGATAAGACTGGATTCTTCTTCCTGCCTCATTCCTGTTATCTCTGACTGAATTGAATCAAATTCTTTCCTGAGCCAAATCTCATCAATTGCTGTTCTCCAGCTCTCCTCTTCCATTTAGTCGGAAGTGGGAAATTACCCCTTCATTTGTAATGGCCGTCAGAGCTTTGGTTGCTGGTTGTTGGAGAGTTGCAATTTAGTAGCTGATTCTCCCTTCTTGGAGTATTGTGACTGCCGATGGACATACTTGAAAGAGGACATTTCTTTTCTTTTTTCCATTTCTTTTTATTTCCTTTTCTTTATTGAGAAGTCAGTGCCATGTCAGGGTAACAGTTACAAATAAAGCAAAGCCAAAGAAAAATCAACAACAAATCTTAACATACTTAACAAGTTAATAACTATAACATTAATATATTTACAGTAATTATAATAATGCAACCAATGGGAAAAAAAGAAAAGAAAATGAGTTTTAACTAAATTTCTACTTACATTAGCCTATTTACAATTATGGATATAATAAACAAAAATGTTTCCATATTATATCCATAATTCTATAGCATCTTTATTTTCAATACTAACAGTTATTGACATTCGCCAACTTCCCTCTCGTTTCTACCTCTTGTCTCTATCCATTCATAAAATTTATTCCATGTCCTATAATATTTTGAGCGAAAGAGGACATTTCTATCATCGCTGCTGGCAGCTATCAGCCATGGCAATGGGACACATTCTGAAAAAAGTGTTATGTTACTGACAGTGACGTGCGGTGAGGTTTATGGCTGGTGAGGCTGGTGACATCATCAGGAAGGCAGGGAATGGGACCATGTGTGCTGGAGGCGGAGGCTGCCTCAGCCTCCAGCACACATGATCCCATTCCCCGCCTTCCTGAGCGTGCTCCACTGGCTCGCGCTCCGCAGTCCTCGAAAGCGACTGGGGAACGACGAGAACCTTCCTGCCTCTGCTGGACTTTGCGCAAGTCCAGCAGAGGCAGAAAGGTTCTCATCGTTCCCCAGTCGCTTTCGTGGCTTCGTCATCTGGGAGCGCCGACAACATTTTTGCCTCCGCAGCTCGTGGGCGCAGACGGACGGAGGTAGCCAGAGTGGCGCTGAGGCAGTCCGGT
Source organism: Natrix helvetica (assembly GCF_964273705.1). NCBI lineage: Eukaryota > Metazoa > Chordata > Lepidosauria > Squamata > Natricidae > Natrix > Natrix helvetica. The sequence continues at coordinate 244,765,888 of NC_138548.1, forward strand.
GGGCGACCGACCGAGGATCAGGCTGCCTGATCCTCCATCGCTCACTCACTCGCTCTTTTGTCTGCCTGGACCGCCTCGGTGTCGCTCTGGCTACATCCGTCCGGCCGCACCCGGGAGCTGCGGAGGCAGAAATGTTGTCGGCGCTCCCGGATGACGAAGCCACGAAAGCGACTGGGGAACGACGAGAACCTTCCCCCAGTCGCTTTCGTGGCTTCATCATCCGGGAGCGCCAACAACATTTCTGCCTCCGCAGCTCCCGGTCGCGGCCGGATGGATGTATATAATATTATAATATTATATATATATATATATATATATATATATATATATATATATATATATATATATATATATATATATATATATATATATATATATATATATATATATATAGTATATATAGTATATAATATTATATACTATTATTTCATGAAGAGAGGTGAGGCTGTGCCTCCCTTGCCTCCCCTGACCGCACGTCCCTGGTTAGTGAGGATTTTAGATACTTGTGTTGCTTCTTATGACTTTGCTAGAGAATTTCCAGTTCTGTTACAACACCAAGCAGAGATACTCATACGCTATGTATGATTATTGCGGTGCATACGGAAACGACTATTTTGATTTATTGAAACCCCTCGGCACGTACAAAGAACCTGTGCAAGCCTACCTCATTCATACTTACAGACTGAAGTTTTCAGGTAGAAAGCAGCGGTTCCTAAGTAGCCCTGCCCAAAGCTGGACCCCAACAATACCAAAGATGAAGAAGACAAAGAAACAGAGAAGGAGGACATTCCCCAACATAGGAAGTGTGTCCAGAAGCAGGGTGACCAGGATGCGCATACCTAAGAAAGCAAATAAAAGCCCTATTTTAGGATGAGAAGTTCTACTGCGTTAGCACATCCTTGTTCCAACTAACAGAAGGATATTAGAGTTAAGAACCATACATGCTACAGGAGGTTTTTTTTTCCCTTCAATTTGGACTCTTTTCAATGTGTCAGGGCAGCAGTTCCCAGAACAGGCTGGGAATTCGGGGTGGGGTGGGGTTGTCACATAATTTTAAGACGTCAACATGGAAAGGCTGTTTTGCAATGCGATCTCTCTAGATTTCTTCCTAACAACATATTCCAATTAATCAATGCTAATCTAATCAGGTATGGTAAGAGTCAAAGGTTGACAGTTGGTGTGGTCCTGTGGGCTCAGCAACATATATCAATCACTGAAGACATATGGAAACATACCACCCTAGAATATGTAGGGAAGTAACCCACTGTCTTTACCTCTTAAAAAAAGAAAATGCACAGTCAGCATGATGGACAATTCTGAAGCACAGGAGCTCACCATGAGTACCCGCACAGATCCAAAGAAATCCCGAGTTACACCTCAGTGTGGAGGAATCCTGATAGAAGTAACTTTATTGCTGCTTCTTTTTTTAAAGAAATACACCTTCTTACACTTGATTAACAGCCACAGTATAAAATAAAGGTATCAGAAAAAAGCCACCAATAAAATGTCATACTTAAATTTATGGAGCATGATTTATGCAGTGCTGTGCATTTATTGGCGGAGAACACCATTGACTTTAACTTTAAAACATATTGAGCTTTGACACAAATCTTTAACTAGCTGTAATGCTAAATCTGTTTTATAATATTTGTACTTTGACTTTCAGTTTGCTTATCGAAAACATGTTGGCACCCTCTTATTCATTTTTCACAGGGGTAGATAATCAATTTAATTTCCTTCAGTTTTAAATTTTTCCTCTTATAAATAGAGCCGAGGTGGCACAGTGGTTAGAGTGCAGTACTGCAGGCTACGTCAGCTGACTGCCAGCTGCAGTTCGGGAGTTCAAATCTCACTGGTTCAAGGCTGACTCAGCCTTCCATCCTTCCGAGGTCGGTAAAATGAGGACACACAGATTGTTGGGGGCAATATGCTGACTCTGTAAACTGTTTAGAGAGAGCTGTAAAAGCCCTATGAAGTGATATATAAATCTAAGTGATATTGCTATTGCTATAAATCAATTCCATCTTCTTCATCTATGTCCAGCTTTTTTGAGAAGATCTGTCTGTAAACTATACATTTTGTATGTGATGTTGTCTAATATTGTATTTTTAGTAAGCGGGTTTCCTGAATGTAATGCTTTTTCATATACTTTAAAACCCCATTCTTCATATTTTTGTGCACATTTAGTATATGCATTTCATATGAATGAAAAGCTCTGAGAAATGTAGATATTAAAGGATAACTGCATTCAGATCCAAATATTCATTCAGGAGATGCAAACCTGGCAAGTTCCTATTAAAATAAGAATTCATGGCATTCTGCCCCATCTGTAACCAAAAGCTCATTGATCATCGTGGACACTCAACAGATGACATAATCATCCCTGCTCTTAAAAAATTGAAGCCTAATGTTCTTTTATGTCCTCTCTCCCATTAGACTACAGTTTGCTGTTTAGTTCCAAAGGGGATTTAGAGACCTACAAAAGTTATTGTACTCATGATTATGTCTAAATTGCTCTAATTATTTGGAAGTTTTAGACTATGGTTGTAAATAGATTCTCAATAATCTATTTCATTCTAATCTGGCATTTTCTTCTAAGCTTTTTTTTATAGATCCCCCTTTTCTCCTCATTAGCACTTTGTGGAATTACCAATTAATTATACAATCAATGTCATTTAATCACAAGAGTTATTTGGGAACACTGTCGTTTGTAAAGGGATCGACATTGCTGTTAAGTTTCCAAGGGTTTCCATTGATGAAACACAAATGGAAAAGATCCCTACCTCACTTCATACATTTAAGAAAAGTGCCTCCATCCCCAAATTACTCTTCAGATTTTGCTTTTCTAGAGAAAGCATGCATCAGTTAATCTTTGTATTCAGCCCGTCATGGATACTTCTGTAGCCTGCTCTCCAGCAGAGTTCACTCATGCCTTTGCAGGCTATACAACCAAAACAGAGTTCATACTAACAGTCAGATTTCAAGCTACATAACAATGACATGGAATATTGAACTCTACCTCAGTCATCTTCAGGACAGCACCGAAATACTACGGTATATATTATTAGACTGGACTCTTCACAATTATGTGTGTTTATGTATACATTTTTATTTATGGTTGTATATATTGTGGGTGAGTGGGCGCACACATTTACATCAAATATTATATTTTAATCAGTAAGGAAACTACTATGTCTGTCTGTGTACAGAAACATGTTAGGGTTTTCCTTCTGCATTCTGTCCATTCTTTTAACTCAGCTACCATTCCCTGTTACTTGCTTACCTTCTTGTTAATATCTTGCTCCATTTACAGGCAAAACTTTTAGAGGCGAAAGATTCTATCTCACTGCCTATCAGTCTTTGTATTCTTACTGCTCATAAGTCAGTAAGAATTACAGGCACCTGACAAAGAAGAAATCCTAAAAGTTGAATGCTCCCCCACCTGTGTATTTATAAAACCTCTTTATGTTTTTGTTTCTCAATACATTAACATTTCCCAACCCATACTGACTCTACTCCGATTGCAAATATTCAAAACTTTATAAGATTTTTCTGGTTTTTCTCTGGGTAACAAAGCAGCCTCTGAAGTGCATCACCTGATGACCTTCCTTAAGTCTGTACATTTATTTGTGATTCTGACTTTTCCTCATTTTGCTTCCCGGGCAGTCTCAGCTCTGCTGTGTAGGATCAAAGATAAATTACCTGGGATTTGCAAATGTATGAAGCAAATTATATCCCCAGTTAGATAGAGGCAGATACATCCAGCCTTGTATCTATTCTGCTTGATGGGGGGGTGGGGGGGGGAGAGAATGTTTCAACGGAAGTGCCTGTATCATAAAACGATAAAAGCAGCAGCAACAATAACAGGGAACATCCTGGTAGATTAAGTTTAATTTAACAAGATTAGAAAAGCAAATGTAGCCTAGGAACTTCCAGGTTCTGACAGATGGATCCAGGTCAGAATTTCTCGTGTTGTCAAGGTAACAGACAAATTCAAACAGATGGGTCTTCTGTGCTACAGAGCTTTGCACCTACTTATGCTATTACATGCAGGGGCAGGATGGAATTTTGACTTTTATTTAGGCACTCTACTGAATTAGATGCATCAGATTTCACATGCTTTGAACTTTCAACTAATATGATTGCCTTGCCATAACTAATTCAAACAACCTCTTGCGTTTGTTTAGGGGGGAAAACCCATAAGGTATATGAAAAAGAACAGGTGTTCTCCACTACAACAATAAATACATTATTGTATGCCTTCAGAAGTAATGACTTCATTAGGGTTAAAGTTGTGAAAGAAAAAAAACGCACAGCGTAGTAGTAGTTATGTAGCACCCATCATACTTTTTTTGGCTTAACATGACTTTTATCAGATTGATCATGCTTAACTTTTTCATTTTTCATAACATTTCCATTTTGAAAGTCTAGAGATTTATAATAAATGAACATCACTAAGATATACATTTCTGCAGAGACTTGAAGGACTACCCAAGTACACGAATACAGTTGCAAGCACTGTTACAAGCCACCTTGGTAGTCATGAGCTCGTAAGAGACCATTTATCACCCACTGTTATATTGTGCTTGGCAGTGATTTTGACAGACAACTAGACCCACAAGTTAGGCATCCTTTAAAATCACTCCAGGAGTTGCTCCCTGCTTTACGTAGGTGAGTTCACTTCAAGTTTGCCCATTCAAACTAGGAGCAGGTTCTGACAGTGTTTCCACTGTGATCAGTTAAAAAAAATGATCCAAGTGCTCAAGATCCCACTGGGGGACAGGGTTACTTGTGGGTGGTGGTTTAAGAACCCACAATTGGAGAATCCCTGAAATAGAAAATAGAAACTACTTTCCTAAAACATCTGACCAATAGTTTGCAATCAGGGTGCTGCAATCAACATTTGACTTTCAGATATACAAAGGAGTCCAAGATATAAACTGTCAAAATGCAAATGTTAAAACAAAAGCCTCTGGAGCTCCCTTATATGCATAGGCATTATAGATGTACAATAAATTCAGGTTTCTTTGTGGTTTATATTGATGTTCTTGCCTTTTCTCCCGCAACTCAGGAAGACCTCCAATTTCTCCCCACATTAACAACTTTGTGAGATAGTTTGAGGTAATGATCTGTATGATTATCCAGTGAGCTTCTGTCACCTGTGTCTCTCCGATCCTAGTAAGACCACTACCATTCCATACTTCTGGCTTTACTGTTATGATTTATTACCAAATGGGTATCTGACCTTGAAAAACTATTTTTCCTAATTTAAACTTCTCTCTCTCTCTCTCTCTCTCTCTCTCTCTCTCTCTCTCTCTCTCTCTCTCTCTCTCTCTCTCTCTCTCTCTGTGTGTGTGTGTGTACCATACTTAAATAAAATAGCCATTCAAATCTAGGAATGACAGAATAACAGAGTTGGGAGGGACATTGGAAGTCCTCTAATCCAGTTTGGGAGAAAACTCTTCCACCATTGAGGAAAAAGAACAAATTCTAGTAAGTGGTCTGAAGATGGACACTGAACCTACAGCCCAAGTGGAGAAGGCCAAGAGTCGCAAATCTCTTCTTTTTCCTCCCGATAAACCAATTCTTTAAAACAAATAACTGTATCCATTATTTTCCATACTGTTTTGATAGGATTAAATGTTTCATTATTTCTGGAGAACTCATTCTTCCCAGAAAGTTGAAGATGAAAAGGATCATATCAAAAGCAATGTGGGCATAAGGTATAAAGACACAGTGCATAGCTGAAGATAGGAATTAGAAAACAGGGGCTCCAGAAAAACAACTGGTTCTGAAATGGATAGAATCTAATGCCCAACAATCTGTGATGTTGTAAAGACATATTGCCTTAAATTAAGGCGCATCTGGCAACTTAAGGAAGAGGATTTGTTGTTTATCATCCTCTGCAAGTTATTTAATGCTAGTGGAAGAAAGCACCCTTCCATAACTATATCCATACATGTCCTCATGCCAATATTGTGTCTAATAACTCATCCATCCTTTTCCATCACAAACCACTAATGTCTCCAAATTAAGGGAATGAATGGTAAAAATGAAACAAGTTGAATAATTGATTCACATGAGACTTTAACAAAAAACAACACTTCAGAAAGAGAAGCAAAACACAAAAAAGGAAAACACTTTTGGAAACAAAATATGAACTGTTCATTCTGTGTTTGATCATAATCACATAATAACCACTCAGAGTCCTTTAGGTAGTGAGTTGGGCGGTGTATAAATCTGATAAACAAATAAATCCCTCATTTTCTGAGGGGATGGCTGAAATGGAAGGACAATTCATCAAAAGGGAACAAACTGGGTTATTCATTCATAATGGTCTGGAAAACAGCCCGATAATTGATGTGCCGAAGGGACAGAAAGGAGCATGTTCAATGCAATTTCAGAAAATATGTAAGATCTCCAATTTATTATTTTGATTCCTCATTATCAGAAATGATGAACTATTACCAAAGGGCGGGGGAGAAGGGAGAAAAGAGGTTCAACTTACTAGGAACTCTGTTAATGGCTCTCAAAGGCCGGAGTACCCTGACTGTCCGAACAGCTGAGAAACTGACATTCTGCAAGTCCAAAGAGTATTCCAGCATGCTGCAAAATAAGTATATATGCAAATATATTATATGTATATCTCATAAATAGAGGAAACATTTCAGAATTCTGCAGGGGAAAAAAAAACCAGATGAAGCATCCAAACCGAATATACATATATGGTGATTTTTTAAAAACAACAACAACTCACTATTGGACTTCTCCCCATCAAGGAATATTCCTAGAGGAATTCATTTATGAGTCACTTGCACATTTAAGTTTGTGAATCAAAGCTATTTTGTAAAGTGTTTCCTAGTCTTTATTTTGGTTGTTTTCTAGGCGATAAGTGAAGTTTCCCAAAGTTTATTGTACTTGTCAGAATGGAGAAATTTGTCCACATAACATGAAATCAATATAAAATAACTAAAGCTTTCAAATTTGAATTTTGTTTCCAGCATATGGGAACTATCCAAAAGTGATCCAAGGTATAGGATCTATACAACGAAGTCTCCATTTATGGCCTATCTTGGAGCAGAGTATTCGTAGAAATATGAATTATCCCATGGAATCATGTTTACATAAGTGCTATTTGCTGTCAGCCTGCAGACTCCTCTTAAAGCAATAATTGGGGAGCATTCTTTCATTACTCGGTTTGCATTCATCTGCACTTCTATTCAAAATTCCACTGTCCAAACCATTTAGTTTATTTCTTTGCTTCAGATCCTTTTCCTGGCTTCTCATTCCCTTCTCCATCTGGTGTTCTGTCTTCTTTACAAAGTGATTCACAGTTTTCCAACTTGTAGATTTTGTTTGTGCTTATTACTTCTTTCTTTGTGACTTCCTTTCTTTCCACAAAACAAAAACCTCTGCTCCACTCATCACTCCTTTCATTTTGTTTCTGGTGCAAGAAGACACTCCACCTGGATGTGTAGGAGATGCTCTTTCTCTTCCTTTCCTCAAATAGAATGGGACAACTTCCCGTGGCCAACTCACCATGGCTAACTCTCCATAGCAAACTTGCTACAGCCAACTCACCGTGGGACAACTTATCATAGGACAAGTCAACAAATACAAAAGTTACATTAATTTCAACAGAACCATGGCTAATAATAAAACAAATAAAGAAAGTCAATTCAGAAATACAAGACTTACAATAATTTCAATGAAAACATGGTCACCAATAATAAAAGTTGCTGAATGAAATTATTAATACAGCTTTCAATGGTCCGGTGGCAAGTTGATCATAATGAGTTGTCCCCACTGGGATTTGGCTGTGGCAATTTGGCTATAGCGAATTGGCTGCAGTGAGTTGTCCTAAACCTTCCTCAAATCCATCCTCATAGTCCTTCAAAGTGTGTATCTAATAGTCCACTCTATAGCCCATACAGCCCTTCATTTGCCTCCATTCTTTCCTCCCACCCTCTCACTCCTGTGATAGGGCCCACTGTCTGTCTTTGAAGGCTGTACTAAAGCTATAAAGCTTCAGGTAGGCTGATAATACAGAATAAAATAGCAACAACCTCATTTATATTTTGTAATTGCTCTGAGAGTTCCAGGCAACCCACAGGGAGGTCTTTCCCAATTTTATCCAAAACAAAGTTACTAATCCAAAGACATGAATTCCATGACTGACTGTAGACTTACGCCTGTATCTTTACAGTACCAATCTAGAACTCCAATCATTTTCCAGGTTCCATTATTCTTTTTCAAGTCTCTTAGAAAAGTTAAGAACCAAGAACTTCTGCATCACTGCGAAGAGTATCCGGATTCAAAGAAAGAAGATACTTAGGGAGACTATTCCTTCTATTCTCCTCTTTGAATTCAGCAGCCACCGCCCTGCCTGTCTACATTAGCAACAAACATTCAAAGTTCTATAATAAGGAGGATAAGCTATGATCAGATACATTTTAGTTGGGAAAGCTGTACAGATGTAATTGCTAGTATTTTTTCCTGGTGCTCCAGTAAGGAAAATGGTTTCTGAAATAACTTAAAAATCACAGTCCTTTAGATATGATGGTGTATAATTTTTGTTACTGCTATGTAACTGAAAAAATAATTTATGGTGAACAGCTAAACACTTTCACGCCATGATTCTGGAAGATGCCACAAGGTACAACTTTATCTGCCTTCATAACATAATCTCCCTGTTACATCATGAAATGTATTAAAAAACTCCATGTAATTTACCATGTCTCCTTTGCTCAAGCACAGTTCCTGCTATTTGGGAAGCACATTTTAAGAGTTATTTAAAGATAGAGCTGCACAATTAAATATAATAGTAGTTCTGAATCATTGCAATGAGAAATGGATCTCACCACCAGGGACTGCCCTGAGATGCTTTGATGGTCTCCTAACACTTCCAGCTAACAGAGGCAGCTAACAGGTTGATGGAAACTGCAGCCTTTTAATACCTGAAATGCTGAAGCTGTATTTTTCTAATGCAGACAGTTCCCAAATCCTGCTTTAAAAATTCAACCCATAATGTATGCACTATTAAAGAGCACAGCTACAAATACAACTAGGACAGAGCCACTAGATTAAAGCTACCATAACCTAGTGCAAAAGTATCTGCAAAAGTTCCACGTTTAATCTCCAGTTTCCCCACATAGAGCTAAGAAGGGCTCCTGAAGAGCTGCTGCCTGTCAGTGTATAGGTAGTGCTGAACTAGATAGGCATGGCTTGAAATAATGCAGCTTCCTATACTTTTCTGTAACGGTGCTGTAACCTCAGTCAAGCTCCAGGAAACGGAGAATTTTTGCCATGACAAGGACTTTGCAGAAGTCCCATAGGTCCTTTCTTCAAGAGGCAACTTCTCTGAAGATGTTACATTTCTCATCCACGAAGCTTCTTCAGCTCTTGGATGAGAAGCAAAACGTCTTCAAAGAAAAACCAGAAAAGTCCAGTTGCCTCTTGAAAAAAAAGCACCTTTGAGACAACCATAACCTGGAAGACTGAGAATCTCCATAGATGACCTTGCAAGTGGGAGGTTGAAAGGAGATCATCAGAGAACCATAGGACAGCCACCATTCATAGTCAGTGTCCCATTTCTGGAACTTTGCACTTTGATATGGCCCAAGGGCTAATCAATAAAATAAACTTAACTATGTGTTATATCACCAAGCACATACCAGTGCTTGATGGGGGACAGCAACATAATTTGGAAGGATAAAAGAAAACTCATGGCATGGCAAACATTATAGCATTATAGGAGGAAAACCATGTTACTCTATGGCAGCCCCAAATCACCAGGAGTTTAGTAACATCTTTTCTAAATACCAAATTTTATTATAAGGCATAGGTTCTTGTGAGTACAGCTTATTTCATCAAGTGCCGTGGAGTGGCTAGATGGATTTAAATTGGGATATGATGTTGATGTGCCTTTGAGCTAGCCTTGACTCCTAGGAACTGCCTGGACTAATTCCTGCAGGTCCCCCCACCCCCCAGCGAGATTTCGGAAGAGCCAGCTCAGTGTAGTGATTAAGGCATCTAGCTAGAAACCCGGAAAGTGTTGAGTTCTATTCCCCGCTTAGGCACAAAGCCAACTGTGTGACCTTGGGTCATTCTCTCTCTCTCAATCCCAGGAAAGAGCCAATGGCAACCACTTCCAAAATCTTGCCAAGAAAACTCTTAAAGCATCACTAAACAGTTGCACACAAACACAAATTAGAACGGTTCACTTTGTGCTGACTGGAAACTACTTAGGGCATGTGAATAAAAACTGCTGTAAGGAGAAGTTAGAAAGATGAGAATTCAGAAAAGGGCTTGATACCAACACTGACAAAAAGGTTGCCATTATTCTGTAGTCCTGAAACCCCCAAATCTTTCTGTGGTTGCCCCTCTGGCAATGGGCAAAGATGTTCCTCCTGCCCAAAAAAGATCTCACATCTCTATAAGGAGAGCAAAAGGATTGGAAATGACAGTGGCATCGGGGGACTTTTCAAAAACTCTACTTGCAATCCCCATTCTTGATTATTCCAATACTTATTTATAATGTTATATTTAACATTGTTTTTCAATTATTAACAGTATATACATGCATTTTTCAGAATGAGAAGATGCATCAAGTTAACAAAGCTTAAAGAACTAATACTGAGCACCTCCACTAGCTGGAATTCTTATGACCATCGTGTTGTCCCCCCCTCCCCCCCGTCTCACTCTGCTGCCCAAGACAGTGAAGTCACTCTACACGGATGAAAGCGGGAGAGGTTATTATTGGGTATACATGGACTTGTTTTGTATGAGTTAGCCACAAGATGGCTCCCTGAACTGAAGTATTATGTATGCCCTGGTAGGATGTAAGCGATCAAATGGGAAGAAATTGGATTGGAATCTAAGCCTAGCCTTGATTTATTCCTTCAAAGGGGTTTGGATGCAGGCCCACGGACCTCCTTTTCTATTTTGGTGGCGGTGCAGGGGATGCTTGGAAAAGACCAATTTAAACCATCATGAACATAAGGCTGGAGCTTTATGTACGAAGTAGAAATGAAATACTTTCCTTTGAGCAGCAGGCTTTTGGCAATCTCATTTCTAAGGTTAGGAAGATGTGTGTGTGTGTGTGTGTGTGTGTGTGTGTGTGTTTCATTTGTGCTGATAAATAAATAAATAAATAAAGGGAGACTAGTATAGATCTATTTCAAGCTATTTAGCTCTCATCAACTAGCCATACCCTTACTGGGAACTGAACCTGTATTACAGTTGTATTAGCCACTAAGCCACAGGCTCTCCTCCTTTATCAGCTAAGCCAGGGAAATAGGTATGTGTTGTGTCACAACCCCTGGTATGCCCAAACATGGGAGGGAGCACACTGCTTCCCTTTTCTGTCTTTCAGCTCACCCTAGGAGCCATCCAGGCAGAAAGCCATTTTTTTATGTTGCCTTGTTACATTTGTGTTGTATTTGTGCTAACAAATAAACAAGTAAGGGTATGGGTAGCTGATGAGAGCTAAATAGCTTGAAATAGATCTATACTAGTCTCCCTTTATTTATTTATCAGCACAAATGCAACACAAATGTAACAAGACAACATAAAAAAAAAATACTTTCTGCCTGAATGGCTCTTAGGGTGAGCAGAAAAGGGAAAGGGAAGCAGTATGCTCCCTCCCATATCTGGGCATACCAGGGGTTGTGACACAATACTGATTGGTGCTGGCTGTGTGTCTATTGTTCTTTCGTATTGTAATGGCCTGGGTGGTGGGTGGGGCTTGTTTGTTTACTAGGGCTGGTTTCCAGATGTCTGGTAGGCGGGAGGTATCGTCATCTTTATTCATGTTGTGGGGGTGTTTCTCTATTTCGATAGTTTCCATAATTATTCTCTTATTGAAGTGTTCTGTTTTGGAGATTAACCCGGTTCCTTCAAAATTAATTTTATGTCCTGTAGCTTTAAGGGCTGGAAAAGGGTGGAAGTTTTTTCTTTTTTTCTTACTGCGTTCTTGTCTCCTGTTTGTTTCTCCTATGTATATTGCCGGGCAGGTTTTGCATGGTATTTCATAGACTCCTTGGTTTTCTAGCTGGATTTTGTCTTTGGGATTTCTTAAGATGTTGGCTATTTTTTGGTCAGTGTTGAAGGCTGTCTTGATATTGTGTTTGTGGAGAATTTTGCTGATTTTACCTGTGGTGCCTTTGATGTAAGGGAGGAGGGCGATACCATTGTCCTGTTCTGTGTCTTGGTTTTTTGGGGGCGTCTCCCTTTGGATTAGGTTGGTAATTGTTTTTTCTTTGGAATCCATTGGAGATTAATACGTCCATTATGAATGAAGTATGTGTTGGTTAGGCAGTGGTTGGTCAGGTCCAGGATGTGTTTAGGGGGGTTGTGTTTGTTCTGGATAGCTGTCAAGGCTTCTTTTATAGGCACTTGGGTGAAGAGGGATATGACATCGAAACTCAAGAGTAGGTCGCTGGGTTATACCGTAGATTTTGTTTCTTTATTGTTTCTATGAAGTGGAGTGAATTTTGTACATGTGAGGTGATGGATTCTGCATAGGGTTGGAGTTGTTTGGCGAAGAATGTGGCAAGATTCTGTAGAGGTGAGCCTATGGAGCTGACTATGGGTCTGAGTGGTGTTCCTTCTTTGTGTATCTTGGGGAGGCCATAGAGTTTGGGGCATCTTCCTGTCTAGAAAGGTCTTTACTACAATCCATTGTTTCTAGAGAGGACAATCAAATGCACTGAATTGTGAATAAGATTTACCAAACACAAGAGTTTAGCTCCAAGCACAGGTAGCCTATCAGCATGTGTTTTACATCCCACCTATCCAGCTCTATACTGACTGGCAGAGGCTGCTCAGGGGCTCAGACAAGGCTGTTTTCCAGCTCAATTCTGAATCCAAGAGAACATTGAGTTATGCTAGGCTGTGATGTGCCCTTCTAGAATTAATATGTGCTTCAGATTTTCCCTTCTATCAACAATCTTTATATCAGGGGTGGGTGGCTACCAGCATTATTGCTGGTTCAGTGCAAAAAAGGTTTGGGTGTACATACGCATTTACACCAAAAATGTTAGAAAAGGGGGAAAAATTACACTTGTGCAATGGAGATTTTCTGTGCATGCGCAGAACCAAAAATCAAGATGGTGCCACTGATAATAGAACTGGTTTGGGTCCATGGGCGGCTGAGTTACTACCTATTCGGCTGAACCAATCCAAAACGGGAGGAATTCCACCTCTGCTTTATATATATTAGGAATCAATGTTACATTGAACAATCCTCTACACAACTTAAAGGATAAAATCATTTGAACACCATATTTAAAAACTAATTATATACATCTCCAAAGACAAATGAAATTTGTTATTCCATAATCTCCTACTGCTTCACCTCACTGTTCTAGTGAACAGCAGGTATGAGATAAAATGAAACCGTGATTCTACTGTTATTCAGGCACACACCTTTAGACATTAGAAGCACAGGATGGGATTGAGAAGCAGAAAACAAAGGACATCAATCTCTGCACAATTGCTCCTTTTCCTGAAGCATCCAGTATTAACCAGTCTTTTACTGAGGCTTCTAATGTTAACCAGCACTAAGGTCGGGAGTCATGTGGACTGCTGAACTGATAATTCACAGCTAAATGAACAGACACCACAAAATCACTTGTCACAATTAATAGCTCCATATTAAGAATCAGAATGGATAACGCGAACAGATTAGTAATGCTTCAGTTACATTTGGGCCCACACTCGTCTGAGAAACTGAGTTACAATTGTTATACATACGGGAAATATATACAGCTTTCCAGTGTGCTTGTTTGCTCACTTTTTTCTCTCAGTTGTTGCACACCTCATCAAACAGTCGGCTGCCTCAAACTCACTGGCTTGTACTGAAGAACAGAGTTCCATATCGGAAAAATGAATGCACTTATGCAATTTGCATGCAAAGTTGGTGCAACTCCCATTGCACTCTTGGTAAGCGGTATGCATTGATAATAAATATTTGTACATACAATGAATCACCCACAAGTCACATGAAGCCTGGTGCACCAAAAACTTTATTACCTGATTCCAGCATTCCATAATTCCTTATTTTTAATTGAGCCTCTTTTGGCTAATAAGTTTAAATGTCCCCGTTACTAGATCATCAATCGTTGAAAAGAGTGAGTGATGAGCAAAGAGAGGAAAAGGAAGAGATGAAACAGATAACACGGACAAGGAGGTGCAGGGAGAAGGTCAGAAACATTGCTATTGCTTTTGGGGCATGGCAAATGAGATAGTGATGGTTGCTTAACTATAGATGTTCTTGGAGACTGTCATCATAGAATCATACAGTTGAGGAGTTGGAAGGGACTTCAAAAATAATCTTATTAAATCTTCAATAATGTCCAGGAAAACCAATTTAACCATTCTCAAGAGGTGGTTGTCCAGTCCTTTCTTTTTTAAAAAATACTCCCAAGTTAGAGAAATATTGTTCCGTTGTTGAACAAATCTTATAATTAGGCCCTCAAAGGTGCTTTTTCAAGAGGCAACTGGACTTTCTCGTTTTTCTTTGAAGACATTTTGCTTCTTCAGTTCTTCTTGGATAAAAAATGAAAGGTCTCCAAAGGAAAACCAGAAAGTCCAGTTGCCTCTTGAAAAAGCACCTTTGGGACAACCATGACCTGGATCACTGAGAATCTCCATAGACTCTTACAATTAGGATTTTTTCTTTATTTTGAAATACAATGTACCATTAGGTAGCTGAAACTTATAGCCATTATTTCTAAATATATTTAATCAATGTATTGACCATTTCAATTAGCAAAGCAACAAAAACAAAATAATTAAAAACAAACAAAAAAACTCTGATCCAACAGTAAGAAAGAAATTAGCTAAATATGCTCCTACCGTACATTCCAGTCTGGTTACTGGGTGAGCCTTGGTCACCATGATGGATTACCTTAATGAGGCTAGAAAGAATGTGAGTCTGGTACTCTTACTTGATCTCTCAGCAACTTTTAATACTGTTGACTGTGGCTTCCTTTGAACTCAATTTGTTATTGGAGGCCCTATTACGTGATTTTGGTAAGGTAGCGTCTAAAGAATAGCATTCGGTTAGTTCCCTGACAATCTTGCACAACTCAATGTACCATCTGGTCTACAATGCTGTATTAAGCTGTTGGGTCTGTTTATTATGGAATTTAGAAAGAACTTTCATCAGTACAAAAAGTACTCGGGTTGTGACAGCAATTAGATTATGACCACCAAGCAATGTGGTCTTAAAGCATGACATCAATCAACTGCATAACTTAGTGATGGCAAT
This sequence comes from Natrix helvetica, assembly GCF_964273705.1. Lineage (NCBI taxonomy): Eukaryota > Metazoa > Chordata > Lepidosauria > Squamata > Natricidae > Natrix > Natrix helvetica. The sequence goes on from NC_138548.1 coordinate 244,781,162, forward strand.
CTCAGCGGTTTCTGTGGCCAATATTAAGTGAGGATCAGAGGTCATTAAGCAAGGACCTCATGTGACTGGGACTGCAACTTCTTGCATGCTCCCAACAAGCAAAGTCAATGAACACAGATCATGAATGTATTTTATGAAAAACACTCAGACAGATTGGCCTCCCATTTCCAATTCACCTGGCAATAAAAGAGGGAGAAGGGGAAATACATTGGCACTTGCAAGGCCTTATTATTATTATTCTAAGAAAAATAGTTTTAGATCTACATGATGTCTGCTCTTAGTCTGATCTGCCTTGTAGGGTTGACATGATTATCAGCTTTGACTGGCTTGTAGGGTTGATCTGCCTTGTAGGGTTGACATGATTATCAGCTTTGACTGATATGTTAACTGCATTAATTCCTGGGCAGGAATACCTCCGCCACAATGATTCATTTAAATATTGTTCTACAAACCCTTAAACAAATTAAGTTTATTCCAATCATAGTAGCCTCCCAAGCACCAATGTTCTTTGCAAAATGCCCTGCTCCATCTTTTTGTCTCAAAGAGGTCATACCTGTCCTGCCCATCTCATTTCCTCTCCAGGGTCCAAAGGCTCTCCAAAGTCTTCTGTTTACACTGGACTCACCTGGGCATTAACTCCCTTTAATAGCCACCTTTTTAAAAGGACTGCTTTTAATTGCTTTTCATTGGACTTGTGGAACACTATGACATTCTTTCCAATGAGAAATGGTATAAAAAGACTTCAAATAAATACACGTGATTTGTCACAAAAATGAAAAAGTCCAAAGCTCATGGAAAGTGCACACATTTGTACCACATCATTCTCATTTTGAAAGGCTACACCTGATCAATAAGTTTAGGTCATAATTGGGATTCAGCATGTATCTTCGTCAAAAGGAAGGAAAGAAATTGGCCCTTTTTAGGATGCCTTGACTGCAGATTTTCATCTATCATCATGCTAACAAAATGTAACAAAACTGAATAAAATGTTGGGGAAGGTTCTAGGTTCTAGGGCCACAGATTGCCCAGTAGGTTCTAGAGCTACAGATCACCCATGTTTACTTTAAAAAAACTTTGCCTTACTTTTTTTTAAAGAGTAAATTCGTACGGAAATAGAAATTGCAACTAATGTTATGAATTTGTCTGCTGAGAATCTTCTTCATCCTGGGTTCAGAGAGGTTTGAAATGGTCGTAGCAATCACAACATGACTGACACTTTTATTCATTTATGCATACTATCGTTGGATTTCTTTTTGATGCAACAGAGCCAGCTGTTCTTCAGATCTATTTCTTTTGGACACACTTTCTTCATTAATATGTCTGCCAAATAACTCCTCTGCATATTTGTGTGTGAGCGCATGTAACAAGGTATAACATAAACACTCAGATTACTGGGTGATAATTGCCTCATATGACTCCTCTAGGATACACTGAAGATTGCTCTGCACAGATAATAGTGGGCAAATTATTGTTAAAGTATCTTGTTCAACTTGTATGATTTTCAATGTGATCTCCAGTAAGCTGCTACCCAGAATGTAGTTGGAAAGGAACTACTGCTTTGTGCCTTCATTCAATAACTTACCCGGAACATATCCTTTCTTCTACAACTATGTGTATCTGTGAGTGGGTCTTTTTTCATGAGAAGGCATAAAATCAGTATTGCTTGCAGAAGCAATGTTTAACCTTGCAGACAGGCATTTCATCAGAATGTATCACAACTCTTATCAAAATTAAGATGAACCTTTCTTTCCTTAATTCTTGCATTCTGTGACAAGCATATTTATCCTACATATCTCAGCTTCTTACATGTTGAAATGCTTCAGTTACATTATCCTTTGGGTGACAAAGTATGCCGCCAAATCCCTGGTTAACCTTCAATGACCCTTTCAATATTAATTTTCAAGAATGACCATTGAAATAATGACCAATAATTACATGAGTCATTAAAACACCTCATTTCTATGTCCAGCCCTGTTCTAGGCAGAGCTGCAGTTTTAGAAAGATGGGATAACATGCTAATGTTCCTTTTCAACTCCAATAAGCTCAACCGTTAAGTGGGAGGACAAATGTAGAAAAATACTTTGGGGAAGAGTGTTAAGACATGCATCATATGATCGCAGTGAATCATGAGCTTCCTCAAAATTTAGCAGGGCAAAATGTAAAGGTAAGGCCTTGTCGGGGAGATTTGTGTTGAAGGAACCAGATGTCCTTTATAAGGATAAACAGAACATCATAATAGTTGAAAAGGACTGCCCTAACATTAACCAATGTTAAAACAATTTACTACTGAATTAAATACTCTTGTTTCAAAATGATAGAGATGAAAGGTAAGTAGGTAGGTAGGTAGGTAGGTAGGTAGGTAGGTAGGTGGGTGGGTGGGTGGGTGGATGATAGATAGACAATAGATAGAGACAGACAGATAATGGTAGATAATGATTGATAGATTATATAGATAGATGATAGATAGATAGATAGATAGATAGATAGATAGATAGATAGATGATAGATATAGATATAGATAGATAGATAGATAGATAGATAGATAGATAGATAGATAGATAGATATGAAAGGTAAGTAGGTAGGTAGGTAGGTAGGTAGGTAGGTAGGTAGGTAGGTAGGTGGGGTTGGGTGGGTGGGTGGATGGATGATAGATAGACAATAGATAGAGACAGACAGTAATGATAGATAATGATTGATAGATGATAGATAGATAGATAGATAGATAGATAGATAGATAGATAGATAGATAGATGATAGATAGGATTGATAAATGATAGATAGATGATAGATAGATGATAGATAGATAGATAGATAGATAGATAGATAGATAGATAGATAGATAGATAGATAGATAGATAGATAGATAGATAGATAGATATGAAAGGTAAGTAGATAGGTAGGTAGGTAGGTAGGTAGGTAGGTAGGTAGGTAGGTAGGTAGGTAGGTAGGTAGGTAGGTGGGGTTGGGTGGGTGGGTGGATGGATGATAGATAGACAATAGATAGAGACAGACAGATAATGATAGATAATGATTGATAGATGATAGATAGATAGATAGATAGATAGATAGATAGATAGATAGATAGATAGATGATAGATAGGATTGATAAATGATAGATAGATGATAGATAGATAGATAGATAGATAGATAGATAGATAGATAGATAGATAGATAGATGATAGGAACAGACAAAGGTTATTTTTTCCAATAACTTTCAGCTTTCCCTGTAGAAAGGAAAGCTATATAAAGTAATGAAGAAAAAAAAGGGACATATATTCCTCAGCAATGAAACTTCAATGAAAGTCGATGAGCTTGGGGAACAGGAGAGGGGGAAAGGATATTTAATTTTGTATTGAAAATGTTAATCTTTGTTAGCTGGGTTGCTTTAGATTGGGTCCCAAAGGGAATAGGGCAGACCGTCAGTGAGAGAGAAATGGTTCATAACAAATGCTGACGTGGCTTTTATCCTGAATTTTCTGGTTAAATTCCAAAGTAGTGGGACTTTTAAAAGAGAGAGAGACTGCCCATGTGCTCCAAGGCATGAAGAATCATTACTTACTGTTATGCAACTAGCATAACATTGCTTAGGGCAATATTATACTGTTCCATCAAGATAATTCACATTAAATTTTTCGAACAATCTAAAGAGGCTCTGCTTCTCCCAGCATGTTCCTCCTTCTCCAGTGTTGAAGTAGCCCTGTCTCTCAAAGATTCGGCCTGGCCCTTTCAAAGCACCATCTAAAGCACATCAGGATAGTAGAAATAACTTCTCTGCAGGCACACACATGCTTCAAAACACATGACCATTATGATCCACCACGCAACACGTTGTGAGAGCAAATCTGTTAAATACTCCATCAATATTTCATCATATATGTAATTTCAAACAGCCTGCCCTTCCATAATATCTTGCCTGAGGCAAGCAACCATTTTAGAATTTCAGCCAGCAGGATAGTTCAGGTGCTGGATTAGCAGCAGGGAGAACTAAATTTAGCCTATTTTCAGTCACGGAAGCTTACAGATTAACTTTGGGCCACTCCAGAGATGGAATTCAACAGGTTCTGACCAATTCTGGAGAACCGGTAGTGGAAATTTTGAGTAGTTCGCCCCCATCTATTCTCTGCCTCCCAAGTCCCAGCTGATCGGGAGGGAAAGGGGATTTTGCAGTACCCTTCCCCTGGAGTGGGGAGGGAATCAAGATTTTACAGTATCCTTCCCCTGCCATGCCTACCAAGCCATGTTCACAGAATCAGGAGTAAAAAAATGTTGAATCCCACCACTGGGCCACTCAAATTCTCTTAGGCCAATTTACCTCATTAATGTTATATAATTTCTCCCCTTGTTATATGGGGAAAATCCTGAAAGGGGTAGTGATATCCACATTGTCTTGAATTCCTAGAGGAAAATGGGGATAAATGAATAAATATTTGGAATGATGAAGATGTCTACTGGGTCCTAAAATGATTGCCACGGTGAGGCATAGCCCATCACAAAAATCACATGGACCACCCTGAAAAAGCCTCTGGCAATGCAGAATCTTCTCTACCACCTCTGAGCTCACATTCCTAAGAGTTTCTTTTTTCCACTTTTTAAATTAAAGTTAGGTAGGGGAAGGAGCTAAATGGCACTAAGGGAAAGGACTGCATTTTATTTTTGCTGCATTATATTTGTTGTTTTAATTGGTTCTGCAGAATGCTTTAATTTTTGGTTTTATTGTATGCCACCCAGAATAGCTTTGTGTGAGATGGGTGGCCACAGAAATTGGACAAATAAAAATAAATAGCAATAGCACTTAGACTTATATACAGCTTCATAGTGCTTTTACAGCCCTCCCTAAGCAGTTTACAAAGTCAGCATATGGCCCCCAACAATTTGGATCCTCATTTTACTGACCTTGGAAGGATGGGAGGCTGAGTCAATCTTGAACCGGTGAGATTTGAACTGCCAAACTGCAGCTAGCAGTCAGCTGAAGTAGCCTGCAGTACTGCACTCTAACCACTGCACCACCTTGGCTATTATAATAAATAAACAGGTCTGCCACTGTATTGAAAAAATACATTGCCTATCTATGATACAACTCTGCTTAGATAATTTTATTTTGCACAAATGAATGAATGAATGAGTTCGAACTCCAGACTAATTATCCTTAACGTGTCTTTGTTTTAATAATGGAGCAGGGAGAATTGCTTCTAGTCCTTCAAACATATATATGCAGAAAAGAGAAATAGTTCCAAACAGAATCAATATGAAGCAGAAGAAAGCCAAAAAAAAAGTCTCTAACTTCTGGTGAAAGCCACTTAAGCCAACTTTGAAAGCTTCATTACTTTTTCCCTTGCTCCAAATTCCCTCCTGACTTCGTTTTCCAATACTGCTGGTGTATCTAGACAGCACCATACTCTCTATCCCAGAGCAACCCATGGCTCAGGAGCCTCATGTGGCTCTTTCAGCCCACTGCTGTGGCTCCCTGTCACCAGTTGGCTCCATAATTGATAGGGTTAGGGCTTTTGGTTAGGACAGGAGGAGGAAAAAGGATGCCGTGCTAGGAGGAGACTCTATTGTGGGGGAAACTGACTTCTGGTCAGCTCCAGAATTAAACAGGGGGCTTTTGGTTAGGACCTTTGTGGTTCTTTGGGTGTTTAAGGTTGCCGACCCCTGCTCTATCCTAACCAACTGGCTGTTCATTGAAATTTTCAACTTATGGCTAGCAAGTGGCATATACTTTCCTACTGCAAGTTAAACTCTCTCTGCTGTGTAAACCAAGGATCAGCTCATGGAAGATCTTCTCCAGACTGGCCTCTGAAAGGCATGTTCGGAAGGGAGTTTCAACACATCTGAATAGGCCCCCAAAGCCTGGCATGAACAAAGCGCTGCAGATGTTATTAGACTGTGCTAAATTGGCCAAGCAAAAGCCTAGGAGGGAAGCCTCGGCTAGGTTTCAATTCAGCAAACTTCACACATGTTCAGAATTATATGCTGTCTTCTTTGCACGCGACTCTCAGAAAGTGCTGGTGAGAAAAGGGGCAAGGCAGCCTAGATAGCAGAGAGGAATCAGGAGGCACAAAATGATGCTCTACATTCCCCACGGGTAATGCAGGATTGTTCAACTGGATTCTCATAGTTACCATGATGTAATAACTGAGCCTTTGGGGGTAATGTGAGACTGAATTGATAGTTCTCTGGCACATATTTGATTTGTGTCCAATAGCTGAAATGCAGAATCGTCTCTGAATGACTACCATTTAATTGAGTTTGGGCTCAGCAGAAGTAGATTCTTTCCCAAATTCCGATCAATGTTTGCCGTGCTAAACAAACAATTTAAAAGAGATGTTAAAATGCACTTTCATTTGTTGCTGGATATGCTGGCCATCTCTTAGCCAACCGTAATGGTATGTGTTAATGACCTTGGGAGACAGGAGGAAGAGATACAGGGAAGACAATCATTGTGTCAAAGGTAACTGAGCTCACCAAAGCAAATGAGGTTTGGGAAGTGTTTCAGAATGACCCCTCCCTAGTTTCTGGAGAGTAACATGAGAAATATTTGTAGTCTTGCAAGGTTCTGTTAATCTAACCATAAAATACAGAGTTAGTACTCATAGTTGTGCTTCTTGTCTGATTACCTCAAAGAGCTAATACAACTGTATTTCTCCGAAAATAAGACAGGGCCTTATTTTGTTTTGACCCCTGAAATAAGTGCTTGGCCTTATTTTTGGGGAGTACTTTTGAGGTACAAGGGGCAGCGAGCATGCTCACCTCATGGCTGCTTCTGTGTTGCAATATTTGGGGGGGGGGGCTTATTTTAGCGCATGTGCTTAAAAGCCCAATTGGGCTTATTATCCAAGGAGATCTTATTTTCAGGGAAACAGTGTAGATGAAGATGTGATTTTTTTTCAAGATGAAGAGCGGGGGAAGGGGAGTGAGAAATCATTATCTATGCTAGTGTTTCTCAACCTGGGTGATTTTACAATGTTTAGACTTCAACTCCCAGAATTCCTCAGCCAGCTGGCTGGAGATTCTAGGTTTTTGAAATCCAGACATCTTAAAGTTAGCAACTGTGAAAAATATTGCTCTAGAACGGGACAGATGGAGTTAGTTGGAGTAACTGCCTCTCTTGAAAAACAGGGAGGAGACAAGAATATGGCTGCCCTTGATCTGGTGTCCATCTGAAGACTTGAATTTCACTTTGCAGAGCAGTCAACTCTGCAATTTTAGGACTGACAGTTCATCGCATTAGGATCATCTTTTTCAAAAGTACTAATAAATTCCCTCTTCACAAACTCATAAACAAATGTAAGATGTATTTAGGGACTTGGGTTTATTCTTATACTTCTACTTTGACAATCAGCTGTATGCAGTAGTGGGATTCAAAAAAAATACTACTGGTTCTGTGGGCGTGGCTTGGTGGGTGTGGCAAGGGAAGGATACTGTAAAATCTCCACTCCCTCTCCACTCTAGGGGAAGGTTACTGCAAAATCCCCATTTCCTCCCTATCAGCTGGGACTTGGGAGGCAGAGAATAGATGGGGGCGGGGCCAGTCAGAGGTGGTATTTACCAGTTCTCCGAACTACTCAAAATAGTTCTCCAGAACTGGTCAGAACCTGCTGAATACCACATCTGGCTGTATGGGACTTCAGTTATTATGGTGTCAAATTCACATTTTGTTGCTGTAAGGATTTAATAAAATTTGAATTACACACTAATGCAAGAAGAATCACAGGCCTTAAACTTAGACTTGGCCATTCTGTGATTTATGGCAATATCCAGAGCCCTTAGGAAGTGTAGGAAATTAGAGAAAGTAAGATCAGACTATCTGCAGTCACTAACAGCCCCTTGGGCAGCTAAGAAGACTGTCCTGGGTTCAAAATCCACATTTACCTAAATCTGAAACCTTGTTTGTTTAACTGAGTCCTATAGCAAAACTCCGAGAGGCAGGCTTCAGATCCCAAAGGAGCATCCTCAAACAGCTCTCAGAATTCACCACTGCTACCAGCATCACTGCTGGACCACCTTCTCTGATACTCCACTGATGAAACCTGCATGACTATAATTATCTATATAACCTCAAAGTTAAAGTATGATTATTCCTTGACCTTGATGTAGTCCCCCTCTTAGGAAATCCTGTCCAAAGTTCATTGTAGCTAGTAAAAATACTAGAGATTGAATTGCCTGCCAAGGGCTTCCTCAAATCGGCAGCCAATGCAGATTTTTATATCGTACCCCAGTCTTCTCCAACCTGGTAGCCTCCAGGTTATGGAGACAGCAAGTCCCAGAATCCCAGCTGTATTTCTGCCAGGCTGGCTATAGCTTCAATACTTCTGGACAGCATCAAGTTAAGAGAAAGCTTCCAGATGTTGAAGAGCTGGAATAATGAAGCTGGCTAAGCTACTACTAGACCATATACACTACAATGGATTATATGTTTTGAGCAGAGATTTCTTCGCACCCAGACCCACACGTGAGTCTATGTGGCTGTAAGCAAGTCTCATTTGACTGAATCTTCCTTCCTAAAGGAAAGATATGCAACTCGGGGGGGGGGGGGGTCAGAGCTGACCTGTTTGAAGACAAGCTGGGCATTTGTAAAAGTGACAAAACATTTAATTTATACAAAACTAACATTTTCTTTCCATTAAAACAATTTGCAGCTAATACGATTACTGCATCCCCAGGCATTTCACAATTCTTTTTTTTTTCCTGCCACATGAAACACAACTGGGGTTGAGGGGATCGGGAACACCATCTCAGGAATCCTTGCAACCATGATGTTGTGCCTCCTACATATGTGCACTGCTTTGAACTCTATAGCTTAAATTAAAGAAAGGTGAATTGCTGCTGCTGCTACAGAAGAAGGAGGAGAACAACAACAAGAACAAGAGGAGGAGGAGGATCTTACAAGAACCTATCATTCAGGGGTGGAAAACCTCAAAAGTTTTAGCAAGAGGTTCTCTGCCTAGTTGCTGGTTGGCCATGGCCATGGTGGCCGTGGCCTAGTTGGTCTCCTGCACTACAGTGGAGGGGGGCATTTTTGCCCTCCCTGGGCTCCAGAGGCTTTCCTTGAGGCTCCGGGTGGGTGAAAACGGCCTCCCCAGGCTTCTGAGGCCCTCTGGGGGCCGGAAACAAGCCCGTTTCTGGCCTTCCCGATCTTCGGGTAGGCTCTTTTTTCACCCTCCCTGAGCCTCCGTGCACACCCTGCACTTACCTGCATCCAAAATGGGCTGTGTAGGGACTCCTGGCAGTCTGGGGAGGAGTTGGTGGAACCAGCCAGGAGTGAGATTTGGGGGTTCTCCAAACTGCACAGAATCTTAGCTAGAGGTTCTCCTGAACCCCTGCGAATCCCCAGCAGCCCACCCCTGCTATCATCCCTCTAAACAAATTGCTTCTACCAGTATGATGAGCTTTTGCTGCTGACTTCCTAACCCGAAAAACGTGGCAATTGCGGTTTCTTTCTCAAACCCTTTAGTCCATTTCAGGAAATTCCAGCTAATTATACACAAAAGGGTGTGTGTGGCAGTAGGGGCAGAAGTCTAAGAGATCGTCAATAGGAAGGTGAAGAGAGAGAGAGAGAGAGAGAGCCTCCGAGCCCTTTATGTGTCAAGGAAATTTAACCCTCTCTGGCTGAAGGCCAGGAACTTTTCATGTGGATTGGAAACCTCAGCCAGGAGATTCTCGGGTGCTAGAAAGAACCTTTAATTTAAACCAGGTGCCTCTGGAAGGGAAAAAAAAACCCACTTCATGAAAGGCAAAAACTTGGTCGCATTCCCTCAAAACAAAAGGGCAATCACGCACATTTTGACTGAAATATCCCCTTTTTGGAATGCAGCCTTCATGCTTTAAACAAACTCGCTGAAACCTCATCCATTTGGACAATCGGCATGAAACTGAGACTACCCATATTTCTGGAGCCGGAGCAAATGCTTGAGGAGGATGCCAGCTATGTCCGCCCAAAGTTGTGGAGCCCTTACAGTATGGAAAGCAGCACACAGGCTGGCAGGGAACAAAGGAAAGTGGGGTTTGTGGCTGTCAGCCTTCACAGTGGCCTTCCTCCCTTGCTGCTGTCTGCAAAAGTTAACATTGCGAGTGCCATGGGAAGCGAGGAGGCCCATGGAAAAGGTGGTAAGGAACACCCATTCGTACTGCCCGTTTGCTGGCTGAAAGGGGCACAGTGGGGACAGAGGTGCTGGGGACATCTGTTGCTGCTGTCACACCTTTGCCTACAATTCTTATTCACTTCATCTTCTAGACTGGGATAATAGAGAATGGCTGCCCAGGGGTGATGCTTCCTACATACAAAGTCCTAGAGATTTGCACAAGGTAGTCTCTGTATATAAAAACTTTTAAGTTCTGAGGTAATAAGGACGAGGAGGCTGCTGAACGGTTAACTGTTTATTAATAACTCAGGTAAGAACAGAACAACAACAGACCGGCTGACAGCTATTTATACTGACAGCTGTCAGACCGGTAACCAATAGGAGAACAGGAGTTGTCCCGCCAAGAATTTGGCTCAGTTGGACCAATCAGGGGTGATCGGGCCAGCGCCACCTGCTGGTGGACGCTCTTAGTACATAACAAAAACGGATTCCTCTGTGAAGGGTCCTTGGTGCTCTCTGAGCTTGGTTATTTTCTTGCAGGTATTTCATTACCCAAACTGAGTAACATCACCAGTAACATCACAGTACAGTAAGGAAATGTCTGCAAGAAAACAACCAAGCTCAGACAGCACCAAGGACCCCTGCCCCATTTCAACCCTGAGCTACAAATGTTATCTTTCATTGGCATCATTCTGTATTTTAATCAGGTTGGCTCCATGTGATTTCCTGCAGAAAATTCAAGGTTAACTCTAGGCCAGGGGGGGTCCTGGAGCCCGCATGTGGCTCTTTCATCCCTCTGCTGTGGCTCTTTGTCACTGGTCAGCTCCACAATTGATAGGGCTTTCGGTTAGGACAGGTAGAGGAAAAAGGATGCCGTTTTAGGAGAAGACTCTATGGTGGGGGAACCAGACATCCAGTCGGCTTCAGAACTGAACGGGGGGGCTTCCGATTAGGATCTTTGTGACTCTTTGAGTGTTTAAGGCTGCCGATCCTTGCTCTAGGCCATTAGAAACATTACACAGATCTCTGGTCTGTCCTTTACAACATAATTGTATTCTGTAACATATAGCATTCTTTGACCGGCAGCAAGTTTGGGGGAATCTCCCTTCCATTGCTACTTGGAAACACACCTGGAGCTTTATGTTGGTAAATCAGGTCCTCAGTCACCAAATAATGTCCTTTCCCAAGTAAACATCATGGAGTACAAATCATTGGAAAATCCTCTACCGTAACCAAAAGGAACAGTAACGATGAATTGCAACTGATTAGATCAGTGGCCCCCAACCTTTTGGGCTCGAGAGAGAGAGTTTTTCCTGTGGACCAAAGCGGGTGTGGTTTCACATGCCGCCAATGGGGAATTGCTTGTTTGGGCAGCCTAGTTGCTGGACCAGGGGTTGGGGACCCTTGAATTAGATGAGACTTTTTAAAAATCCTGCCCTAGGAAGACTGCCCACCCCCGGTGCCTGGCATACAAAAAAAAAAAAAAAAAAGATCCACCAGGACTCCTTCTCTGTTCCCCACTCTGAGTAGTGAGGCCGAAACTCTAGTCTCTCCCCACCACCACCATTTGGGGGGTTTGGACATTTTGAGGGGTAAAACTGCTTAAATGCTGCTTAAAGCCTCCCCTTCATTCCTTGTCAGAATGGTCTGGTCCAGGGATGGGATTCTACCCGGTCCAGACTGGTTGGGTGTGAATCGGTAGCTCCAACGATCAGCTGGGAGTGAAGTGGTTCGCCCCAACGATCAGGTGGGCCCGCCTGCCCGACCCTGCGCTTTACTGACCTATATCTTCTCAGCTAATTCGCAGGACAGAGCGGATTGCCGCACCCCAGCTGTGTTACTCTTCAGCAGTAACATGGAAGATAAATTGCCGTAAAACTGTGCATGCACGCGCAGTGTGCACAAGGGCACAATCACCACCAGCAGGATCCCACCACTGGTCTGGTCCATCCACTTTGGAAGGCAGCTCCAAATATGGCACACAAAGTCTGCCCCTGAGCTAGCAAACATGGGCTCACAGCCTCACACCCATGTGATCCTTTTACTCTTAAACAAGTGGGGCTAAACTGGACATCCAGTTCTTCTGACTCTCTCTGTTTCCTAATACATCTGTCTCTGCAATTTTCCAAGGATTTTTAAAAATATTTTTATTTTATCATAGATATGTGGGTCATTACAGGAGGAACAGAACATGTGCCATACGTAAAAAACATTATCTTTTCATTAATACTCTTTGCAGGTTAAAAAATACTTCTGGAGAAGGATATGAGTAGAACATAGAAGGAAACTTTCTGATGCAAAGTTAGAGCGTTCCTAATTTTCCCAACAATGCCCTCACCTTCCATCTTCCACCTCCCCATGTCCATATCAGCATCCCCTGAGCTTTTTGCATCAAAAGGAGAGGCGAATGACTCCGAGGCCACTTGTGCAAGAGCCCCTGAAAATTCCAACTTTGCACACCAGAAATAACAGAACACAGAAACTCTTGGCAGGGATTTATAAAACACTCCATAAATCTCCAATGAGATTATTTATAGTGTCTTTAATGTCTTTCAGTAGCTGAAAGAAAGTACTCCAAATGCCGGGAAAATGTTCGCTGACATCTATCATGTAATTCTGAATGAGGCAAAATAAATAATAGGCCTCTGTTGCATTTTTTTGCTCTTTGTATGTATGGCATAATTGGCGTGCATGAGGATTGCAGTGGTGAGAATTTTCAGCCAAGGCTGCCATTGGTTGCACTCTGGGAATTGCAGTTCCCAACACATCTGGAGGGACCTTGGGAGAGAAAGTTTGCCAGAATAAAGCTAGAAACATTAAAAAGTAGAGCTAAGCAACTGAAACTCTATACAATTTGCGCTAGGCACAATATTATGCTAAAACTTTCTACATTTGTTCCATTTAGCTACATGTAATAACTAAGAAATATGAACACGATAATCTATTTCTCAGCTGTTTTCAGCAGAAAATTGCTTTTTGTTTGAGAATTAATTTCTGACTTACCCAGCTAAAACTATAAAAAAATCCAGACGATTCCACGTGTCTCCCAGGTAGCACTTCTTCCCAAAAATCCCCAAGGCAATCATCTTGATTATCATTTCCACCGCAAAGAAGGCAAAGATAAAATCATCAAAGCTCTGGAAGATAAAAAGTAGGATCTGTGACAAAAATCTGAGCTGGTGGCAGTTCATTTTTCAAGAAATCTGACCCGATCTGTTCTAAAGCCATCCTCCATCCCAATCTTATATCCTCCTGAAGACAACTCTTCCCACATTTCTAAGTGTAAAAGAATGATGGGCAAGGAAATTATTTCATCCCCAGACGTGGGACGAAAGTGCACAGCTATATGAACTGGATGTTTCCTCATCTCCAGTGCCAAAATGAGTAAAGAAAGCCTATTCAAGTTGGCTATGAATCTCCAACCACAACCAGATTTATTTAGGTAGGAAGCCAAGATCTGAACAAACTAGACTATGAATTACCCTCATGTGACAGATTGTTTGCCCCACTTTGTGTCAAAAACAACTCCCCTACATTTTAACAGTGGGAATCGGTGGTTTTGCTTCCTCTTTAGATCCAAATTTCAGTTCTCAGTGGATCTCCCACACTGAATAATGTTTGGATTTGAGGTGAATTCCCCATCCCAAATAAATGTTTGGCTCTGTGTATTTGAATTCCTGCTAGTTTCTGCAGTAAATTTAGCATTTACTGCTTTCCTTGGATATATGTCATGAAAACTATGCATATGGATAGCTCAAGAATGATAGGTAAGAAATCAATCTTGATTCTTTACCCATATGACAAACAGACCAGAGAGAGAATTGCATCTAACAGAACTTCCCTATATCCATGGAATGTAGGATACAGGCTACAAGGTCTTAAATCAGGTGAAAACATTTGCCATGAGAGCTATTCTCACTCAGACTTGCATATCATGTTCCTTATTTCTTTATTTGTGAACATTTATATGACCTACCAACTCACTTTCAGTGACTCCGGGTAGCTTAATAAAAAACAATAAAATGCAAAAATCCCCACCCCCACCCCTGATGAAACAATCAGTCCACTCAAATAAGCCATTTGATGGGCTCCATCCAACTCTGGGTTCTTTGTAGCAAACCCTCAGGGGCCTTGGAAAAGAGTGTGAAAGTGTAGGCCAATTTTATCTCCTCAGGGATGAGGTTCCATAGGGAGGGAGCCACCATGGAGAAAGTCTTACTTCTTCATCGTGCTAGTTAGATCATTAGGAGAGGGAACCTGTAGCATTTCCTGTCTCCTTCCTCTGGTGGGTCAGGTATATGTGGACCAGGAAAGACAGTCATTTACATAACCTGGTCCCAAGCCATGTAGGGCTTTGAAGGTGACAAACACCTTTAAGCAGCACCTTGAATTGGACCCAGAAACAAATTGGCAGCCAATGTAACTCCAGGAGGAGAGGTGACATATATGCACATTTAGGTAAAGGTAAAGGTAGAGATGACATATATGCACATTTAGGTAAAGGTAAAGGTTCTCCTTGCACATATGTGCTAGTCATTCTAGGGGGCGGTGCTGATCTCCGTTTCAAAGCTGAAGAGCCAGCGCTGTCCGAAGACGTCTCCATGGTCATGTGACTAAACAACTAAATGCTGAAGGCACTCCAAACTCTGTTACTTTCCCACCAAAGGGAGGTCCTATTTTTCTACTTGCATTTTTACATGCTTTCAAACTGCTAGGTTGGCAGAAGCTGGGAAAAGTAATGGGAGCTCACTCAGTTAAGCGGTGCTAGGAATTCGAACCGCCGACCTTTCTGATCGACAAGCTCAGCGTCTTAGCCCTTGAGTCACCGTGTCCCTTGCACATTTAGGCCTGCACAAAACCATGTGGGCCACTGTATTTTGGATCAACTGAAGCTTCCAGATACTTTTCAAAGGCAGACCCTTATAAAGTCGTAGTTGGTCTTTTAAACACACGAAAAAGAAAGCTTGAGATGCTAGAGATTGAACCTGAAGCCTGATGCAGTCAAAACATGAGCGTCTTTTTCCACTAAGCTAAGGCCTCTCTCTTGTATTACATTTTGACAAACTGGCATAAAGATAAAACAACTTTTACCTGGAGGATCTTGCAGCGTGGAGAGTTGCAGCCCATGTCTTCACAAGGGTGGAACATGCCCAAAGTGACACAGTTCAGGAGAATTACCAGCATACTCATTCTTTCAAACCAGGTGCAAAAGGGGTCAGTCAAGGAAAAGACCAAGTTTAGAAAATTAAACACATATTCTAAGACATGGAGGCATTTTTATACCTATTTTAGTTAAGGCACTATAGAAAAGAGTAGCCAAAACATGTGAATTTGAGTGCCAGTGTCTTCCTTTAACAGTAACAGTCCTACTTCTTTGTAATTTACCTTCTCCCAAAAAGAAAATCATGTATCTTGCTCCTGCCAAACAGTCACACCCGTAGGCACCCCAGTTCATACTGCAGTTCTGTAAAACATACATTTTGTCTGCTTCCTATCTTTGGCCAGCAAATCCTGGGGAAGATATAAGGGTTAAATGAAAAATAAAGCCTCCACCTCTATAACTTTACATTTGGAATTTTTAATGCATGAATTAGGAAAATAATCTTTAAAATGATTTCCTTTGTTACTTGTATTTACTTCTCCATATATTGCCGTCATTTACTGCTCTCCTGCAATAAATTGACAATTGGCAGGCTAAATAATGCCACCATAAAAGAACCCCATGCTTTGCCTCTTCAACTATGTCAAGACAATCCTTTCCATCTCTTCTTCTTGAGTCAAATTTCTTCAATTTTCGGAAAAGGTAGAAGCACCAAGTTGGGACTATATGGTACATGAAGTAAAAAGGTGACAATCAACTTCAGGTTAATTTCTTGGGTAGCTCATGACATATGAAGACAAGCAATATGATGTTGTATCAAAATTTCCTTCTTGTGCTTCCAAATTCTACTTAAACATTGTTTAAAACTTGTGGGTGTTGCAAAGTAGTGCTCTAAGTTGATAGTAGTGCCAGGTTCAAGAAAATCCATTTGACTAACAAGTTTTGCAACTCCAAAATCAAGAGTTTTCCTGCAGAGGTCTGAATTTTAATCCCACCCCCCAAAGGTTTCAAGATAATATTCATAGACTGACACTTCATTTATGCTTAATAATGATGAGTCTGTTTCACTGCCTATTGCGATCTGTGGAAGAAATTTCTCACCTTCATTTCTGTAGTGTGACAACCATTACTGCAAAATGTCAACTCTTAAAAGTTTTATTTGAAATAGAAAACTTTTCTATTTCTCTCTACCCTCAGCATTCAAGGAACTCTTCTTGCACAGACCTTCCGATATTGAACAATAATAATGAAGATCATTAATGTGATCAATAAAGTGACCCCGTGCATTCTTCTGAAAAGCAAAGCTTGACAGCAATTCCACTTTGAGTAATCAGTTGATTGTTTTCAGTTAGTTCATCAACCTATCTCATATGAAACGCATTAGTTGCTATCATAGGTCACCTATTTTGTCCTTGATCATAGAAAATCAGCTCTTCCTGGTTTACCATCTTGACATTTTTTTGGTCCAGTGATGCACAATATTAATATCAACTTAGTCATCCCCATAAACATCCTGCATTGAGTGGCACTTTTTAGTTGGAAGCAGACTTTCAATAGCCAAAAACTGAAGCATGGCACACCAGTGCTTTGACTTCATGAACAATAACATGAATGTATTCTCAGAGCAACTTCCTGAAGTGAAATAACAGATGGTAAAGGACATGTCAAGAACAGGTTTTGTGCAATGGTTAAGGCATCAGGCTAAATACCAGGAGATTGTGAATTCTAGTTCCACTATGGCCAGTTGGGTGACTTGGCGCCAGATACATTTTCTCAATCCCAAGAAGGAGGCAATGTATTTGTACTGATAAATAAATAAAGGGAGTCTTCTGTGATAAGCCGAAGGACAGAAAGAGGGAATAGTGACCTTCCTCCCATATTTAGTCATACCAGGGGTTGTAACACAAATACATACATACATACATACACACACACACACACACACACACACACACACATATATATAGTTTCTTATTTTTTTCATTTTCATAACATAAAACCAAATGTATACTATTATATAGCCAACATCGCATTGCATTATTAAATGTTTACCTCATTTCGTCTTGCCATCAACTCCCAAAAACTATTGGTTCTTCTGCTCTCTGTACACCATATTTATACCTTATCTATCACTTTTTTCTCCCTCTCTCCTCTGCCTCCCTACCTCCTTTCTTCCCTCTCTCACCCTTCTCTTCTCTACTTCCCCTTCCTCTCTCCTTCTCCTCTCTCCCCTTTCCACTCCTGCTTTCTCTCCTCCTCTTCCCCTCCCTGCCCTCTCTCCTCCCTCTCTTCTTCCCTTACCTCTTCCCTCTACTTCACACTCTTCATCTCATTTACTTGGTGTATTTTAGCTTCTGAGATAAATATGTTGATCATATTTATAATTCCTTTTCAATATACATATTTAATTTTAACATATATTTTCCACCTTCTTTTTTTAAAAAGAGAAGAAAAAAGTATACACATATAGTTATTGTGCTTTTAAACCCCCCCTCCACCTCATTTTGGCCGAGAGGTAGACCTGGTTACAATTCCCAGCTATTTTCATCGTTATATTTATATAATTATATAATTATGCATCCTTACACACCCCCACCTTGTGATTCTGTCTTTAAATCTTAATAGTTTCCCATTGTAAGTATATTTCATGCTCCCTCTCCATTTTTCCATATCTTGGTTTAGGTTACCCTTAATTGTCTATAAATGGCAATCCTTACTGTTCAATGTTCATCACAATTCCCTTAATCTACTATATAGAACAACAAGCGGTACACATCTCACTTTGTTCATCATCTTAGAAGTTCTATATATGTCCATGTTTCATATATTTTGACTCATGCTTAATTGTCCTTCTATTGCCATATTCAATCAATTAGCAACTCAGTTTAATTATCATGTATAAAAGTGAATCACAAACCTCTGCTTTACAATCTCCCCATATCAATTTCATATTTGTCCATATTCCATATATTTTAACCTTTATTTAATTATCTTTGCATTATCATAATCAATCAGCAACTTAATTTTATTGTCATATTTAGGAGTAAACCCCTTATCTCAGCTTTGTATTTTCCCATATAACAACTTCTAGTTGTCTGATTTTTTCCTAGTAAGTCTTTTGTCCAACTTCTCTATTCCTGCCTTCTCTCTTTTCTTTGTTTTGACATGTCCATCCTCTTCAATTTTCCCCAAACTACCATCAAAGAAATCTTTTATATTTCCCTTTGTTAGGGCATAACCTCCTTCTTCAATTTTTCTTATGCCACTGTCAACCCCTGAAACATCTTTTGTCTGCTTTTTATTTCTTTATTTCTTATTCCCTCCTTTTCAATTTTCCCTATACCACTGCCAAACCCTATGGAGTTTTTTGTCTGCTTTTTATTTCCAACCGTTTCTACTCTTCATTATCTCTCCCTCACTTCTTCCTTCCCTTCTTCTTTAAATAACTGCTTGTCTGAATTCAGAATTCTGTTTAGGCTTGATTTTAATGATTTATGCATATTTTTTTAATAATTACACATAGTTCTTCAAATTCCCACCTTTCCATAATGTCTAGTTCCAAAGTTATAGTTAATTATACAGTTCTTATTTTAAGGTTCTGGTCCACCTTAAATTTGTCTAATTCAGCTGCAGTGGAGAAGAGCGACAGGAGCCATCTTGGTCTTTTTTCTTCCTTAATGTCCAGTTCCAAAATTGCGGTAAGTTATACAGATCTTATTTCAAAGTTCTGGTCGACCTTAAATTTAGCTAATTCAACTGATATGAAAACAGAAGAGAAGCTGGAGCCATCTTGATCTTTTGTAGAAAAGAAAAAGAGAATAAAACTTCATATTTTCTCAGCTCTTGACCTTGTTATTATTTTTCCCTTGCAACTCTCCACCTCTCATTGGCCACAATTGCTCAAAATATATCAATTGGAACACACTTACTTACAGCCAAACCCGGGTATGTTTCTTTCACCTCCTGCTTTTCCAAGTTCTGATATATGGCAGTTGGTTAATTAAAACTTCCAGCTAAGGCAAGATTAGGTTATCAGTTGTCAGTGAGAAAATTTTTTCTTGATCTTTCTCTGTTGTTGCATTCCACCTCTTATTAATTGGAGTTGCTTAAAATATATTAGTTGGAAGACATTCGGACGAAGTAATTCCTTCAGAATGTTTGGTTTCTATTTCAAATCCAAAACCAAATTTAGAGTTTGCATTTGAGTGGGTTTGTCACTTCTCTGCTTTCTCCCTTTCTGTCCGAATTGTTTCAAACAAATGGCCTTTTTGGGGGGCTAATGTTTCAACTCTCCATTTTCCCTTTCTTTCTTTCCTTTTGCCAAAATCCAGATCTGTCTATTAATATTATTTGTACTCTCAGGATTCTTTGCCTTTTCCAAGTTTTGATTTATGACTGTGGGTTAAATGAATTTTCTTACCAATCTTTCATCTCACCCTCACACTCCTGTTCAGTTGCTTTGGCTGGTAGTCAGCTTCTTGTGCAGCCATGTTGCCGCTCCTATTCTGATTTAGAGGGCAAATCTCCAACCTGCAAGGAACCTGTTGCCTCCCCCTGGGTCTGATGAGATGCTGCTCCTTCTTTGCCCCCACTCCAGAGGAGTTCTGATTCAATAAAGAATCCCCAGAGTTGGTTTGTCAGGCAGGGTTCACGTGAGGCTCTTCAGAGCTCACATCCCCATGTCTGTCCATCTGGAGAACTTCCTTTCGAATTGGGTCTAGTATAATTTTTGATAGTTTTCTGTACTTCGTAACACTTTGTAAGTTTATTTATGAAAGAAATTATATGATCAAGTTTATACCAAGGGCTATTACATTTCTACTGGTTTTCATATAAAAACTATGTTCTGTGATTTGAAAATTTGGAAACTAGCCTGTTAGTACAAACCCCTGTCAATGTTACAACAGATGGAATTTTACAATCCATCCTGCCTCTCTTGTTTTGAACAATTTCACCAGAAGTGGTTGAATGGAATTCTGAAATTATTTAAGGGCTTGAGGTAATGAGGAGTCAGTGAGAGACCAGTGCTGTAACTTTTGATGTGTTATGAGGCCCTCCATTAAGGAACATGGAGGAACAAGCACTCCATAATGGAAGAAGAATAAAGCATGCTATTCTTTACATAGGCAAGCTCAGCCACAGAAATTGCCAAAATTCAAAGAACCTTGAGCTAAAAGAGCCCATTAGCAACTAGAACTTCAAACTTCAAATTCTGATCTAAATATTATGTTGTCTCTAAGCTTGCAAAATCACATGATCCCAGAGATACTGATCAGATGGAAAACAGGCTGATGCATTAACCAGCATCTGTGTTTGTTGATATTTTTCCCACTCATAAATTTTTTCCAAGTGTATATAGCATTTTCATTTGATTCTCACTGTCTCTTTTCTCTACCTACAACTATCCAGTTCCCATGGTTTGAACCAGAAACAGTGCCACAAGAATATAATCCAGGACATAAGACTCAGGACAACCTTGGATGATGGCAAAGAAATGGCAATTAACTGTCTTGCAACATGGTTTATATTGGGATTACATTTGGAAGTAACCCAGTTGTAACTACCTCTGATAATTTTATGAGCAATCCAATCAGAGGCAAATACTTAAGTCTCATTTATCTTTCCAACTATGGACTATTGCTGCACATAAACACCATTATGTAGGGACAGCCAATACTAATGGACTAAAAAAAAAATTGCACATATACTTGCCCAGGAAGTTTTGGGTGGCTTTCAGCAAGATACTACAAAGGGTAAACTAGACAGTGCAGTTTCTGGATTGGGGGAGATTACATTGGGCAAAACATTAATTTCCAAACATTTCTTCTACTCAGAGTGGAAACTATGGTTCTGTCAACAACTAAGTGTTGCCCAGCTCCAAGTCTGAATGTGTTGGGCCAAATTGCAATTCAATCATGGGGGAAAGTCAGGAGAAAGAAAGAGTGTTTGCTCCATGTTAACAGAGAACCAGATAGCTTCTTCAAATAGCTTCATTCTAGTCAGTAAAAAGGACTCTGATCTAGCTGTATCATGTTTGGGTGCCTGGGCAGTTTCTTCTAGGTTTGAGCTTTGGGAGTTCTCATACTGGAAGTGTGACACCAACCATGCTGGGAACTCCTCTTTGCAGGCCACTCCTTTCTTCCAGCTGAAGAAGAAGCTGAAATCCGGGACATTGTAAAAAACAAACTTGGTGAGTAGGTCTTGGCAGTTGTCCAAGGTTGCCATGTGATGTTATCAGGCTTGATGCCAGTCATGCATACAGCAAGGCTGAAAAGCTGGGGATGAGGAGGCTAGGCCAAGGCTCTGTCACACCGTACCATAAAAGTGTCCCTCAAGACACCTGAGGCATTAGGCCTGTCCCTTCTGTTGGCTACACTGAAAGAAAACACTCTCCAAACTGAAGGCTTTTTCATGTTAGACTCTGGAAACCAAGAGATATAGCTCTGAGCTGAGGCTATAAAATGTCCCCATTCTTGGTTTGTAGAATTATTTCTTCCTCTTTTCATCCTGTTAAAAAAGATCATCATCAAACAGGAATAAATGTTGATTTATATTTTGTAGCAAGACACAGTTAAGGTTGTACAGAGTCTTGATTCCATCCTTTTCAATGTGTGCTACACATTTAACACGTTCACTCGCTTTTTATATGTATATATATTCCTTCTGTCATCAAGCTGGATTGGCCAACTGGTTACGTTATGAAACTTTATTTTGTTAAAGTCTTTGCATCTCATTGATGGCAAAGGTCTGAAAGCCAATCACTCCAAATGATGGAGGCCACCCAAACTACACA
Source organism: Natrix helvetica (assembly GCF_964273705.1). Taxonomy (NCBI): domain Eukaryota; kingdom Metazoa; phylum Chordata; class Lepidosauria; order Squamata; family Natricidae; genus Natrix; species Natrix helvetica. The sequence continues at coordinate 244,803,139 of NC_138548.1, forward strand.
AAATGAAAGGAACTACATTTTTCAAGGCAGTTATATCGCTTTCTCTCTGTTGCTCATTCTGTCTGCCCCTCTATTGCTTTATGTGAGATGAATTTCCAGGAAAGCTGTAATCTAAGCTAGGAGCCAGAATTCATGTTCTCAAAATGTGTAAATATTTCTTTGAACTAAAATGAAAGCATTAAATATCAGCATCAGCTCAGAATTTAACAGCAGTCTATATATAAAAATCAACCAATTCTTTAGACACCAACCTTCAAAATCTATCAACCTCACAGCTTCCAGTTCTAAGCACTTATAAACATGCAAAGAGTTCCACCAGGAGAGGCGTCTATGAATTCCCAATTTCTTATAGCAGAACTCTGTAGTTCAGGGAGTAATTGGAAGCTGAGCAAAAGTTTCTTCGTAAAAAAATGAGGAGAACTTTTGGTCCATGTACAGATGAACACTTGCACAAACTTAGTTTTTTGGTTTAGCATATAACTTGTGTGCGGGCTACAACATAAGCAGCAATAATAATGCTCATTGGGGATTTGTTGTTTGGTGGCTACCACATCATTTTCCTCTTGGTAAACTTGGTCAATTTTCAGAGATTGGATGCCATCACACAACAATGACCCAGGGGCTGCCTATTTAAAAAAAATCATCCCAAATCTTCCAAGATTATCACAAAACCAAACCAAATATATTTACTGTGGATTATTATTCAGATGCAAGCATTTGAAGAATGGTCTTTAGCTACAGCTACAGCTACAGCTAAAGAAGCCCGGGATAGCATTATGCAATACAACTGCTTTCAGCTTGATTTTCTAGAGATGAATAAGAGGAGATCATTTTCCCTGATGACAGTCAGCAATGAACCTATGAGCTACTGCTAATAGGAATCTCAGCTGTCAGCCTAAGGATCACAAAAAGGGACCCTTCCATGAAGGGCAATATTTGTGCTGCGCCTCCATGATCATGACTGCACTTTTCCCTCTAGGGCCTCTGCTATATTGTAGGCATCATTTGCATAACGCAGTCTGAGTAGCATCAGTGTAGATTTTCTTCATCTCCCAGGGTTGAGTGTGAGGTTTAAGCAAAATATTCCAGAAATGAATCCTACAAAAGGTTTTTGTATGAAGGTGATATGTGTTCTTTCGTAGCGGCTTTATGGGGCTGATTTAGGAAATGACAATCGTATAAAGAGAAATGGTTAGATATTCAATAAAGAAGAATATTTGTAGCTCAGGGTTGAAATGAAGGGTCCTTGCTGATCTCTGAGCTTGGGGTTTGGGGGGGGTTGACTAGCACTGGGTAGTCATTACCCATTCCCAAGTCATCCATTGGGTAATGAAATGTCTGTAAGGAAACAACCAAGTTCAGAGAGCATCAAGGATCTCTTATTTCTGCAGTGCCAAGCTGAGGTCTTTCTATGGCTGCTTGAATAAACAGGAAAATGATGGAAGATTTGATCAACCAGCATCCCATATGGGAGACACTCGTGCTCATATACAGAAAATCTGGCTTGCAGTGGAACAGCCTGTATCCTAAAATCTTATTCTCTCTGTTCTTTAGAGGCAAACTACATGGCTCCGTTGACCTTTGACTTCAGCTGTCATGTACCAAGACCGTAATTCACTTTCTCCATCAGTCAACTAAGGAGCACGGGGAGCAATCAGGAGCAGCAGTCCCTGATGTTTTTAACAACAAATGAGCAATGTGCAGAGAAATTACTGGAAGGAGAGAAGTCAGCCTCCTACCAGGACCTCTAGCCATTTTTCCTTGTTGTGTTGATTTGATGGCTGATCAAAAGCCAAAATATATTTTCCTGCAGTTAATAGGAAACATCATAACAATGGAAACAAGGGGAAAGGCTTCTCACTTTCTAATCCTTCCTAATACCATATTATAGATTGTAGTCTTCTTCCACCATAAAGAGTAGTTGTGTATGTGTGCGTGTCAAAAACAAATCTGCATATATTTACATGCTGATGAGGCCCCTGGCCCAGTTCCTAAGGAGCCAGCTGGAGCCAGGAAAAATTCTCTGTGTTTTAACATATATGACAGCTGTAGCAACAAGGCTGCCTGACGTTTGAAACGGGAGTTTAGAATACAGTAGTTCATCATGACTGGTTTGTATGGAACATTTGTGATGGACAAGCAGGTGGAAAGGAAGATGG